>NW_027269267.1:20082500-20707500 GCF_023055355.1 Agelaius tricolor | reverse complement strand
TCTGAATAGCATTGTCAGTTAATGCTTGCATTTTTGTTTTATTTTTCCTTTTTTTTCCCCCCCTCTGTGTGACCTCTCTAGTGTCTTATCAGGTCTTATGATGAAATTAAAACAGAATAATTTACAATCTTCAATTCAGGCATAGATTAAAATTATGTCTCATCAGACTTAAAGCACATCATACATACTATTCCATTTTGAGCTTTTTATGATTTAGTTTGGTTTGGTTTATGTGTTGATTTAATTCTGGGAAACATTTAATGGCATACAGATTTGTTTTCTCCCAGTTGTGTCAGTTATTGGCAGAAGTGGTTTCTGAGCCCTACAAGCCAAGGAAACATTTAGTAGGCATCTTTAGGACAGCCAGGCCTGGAAGCTGGGCATGGCAGCCTCCCTTCCATCATTCCATTGGATGTTTGCAGGATGCTGGCAACTGTTAAAAGGAAAAAGAAGCAGTTGCTCAACTTTACCCCGGGGAAATTTCCCTCTGGCAATCTCAGTGTCAGTATTTGTGAAGGAAACACATGCAACCCTTAGACCTGCAGTCTGTTGTCAGTGGCATTGCTCAGTGCTGCTCATACAGGAAGGTCTCTTCACCTGCATATTTTGTGTCATTTTAAACCTTTCAACTTTGATTTTCATAGGACTTTGCATTTTTCCCTTCTCTGTCCCAAAACCTGGAAGTGTTTAGTGCATGAGGCAAGACACTGTGCTAAGAGAAACTCTGGTGATTAAATTGCAGCCCTTTCTTTGCCACAGAATTCTTCATTCTTTGTGATGATGGACACATTTATAACAGATATATGACAACAGTTATTTATAACAGAGAATACCAAAGGGTAGTGTCTTCATTATCTGCTTAGGCCATTCATGGTGTGTAACTCATAAAAATCCAGAGCATCCAAAGCAAGAGTAGAGTCAATAGAGAGGAAAATACTTGACTTTGCTACAGGAGCATAGAAAATAATTTCTTTCTATTTGGAGTCTGCAGACCAAATCTGCAGAGTAATATTTGCATGACACAAGGAGTACCTGCACAGATCTCTCCAGCATCAAACTGTTTGGAGGGTGCTGACCTTGACATAAGGATTTTTCTGTGCTAATGAGGCATTGAATAAAATAATAGATTTTTAACCTTGTGCCAGATTGCTGTGTTTAGTGACAAAAGCCCATTGCTGGACATTGGTCTTAATTCAATATTGTGAGCTCAGCAGATGCTTTTCTTAGGCTGTATTATTGCTATATCAAGTAGAGCAATATGGTTTCTACAATACTAGGCATTACAGAAGCTTGCTGCTTTTCCTATAATAAAGGTAAAACAAAGAAAAAGAGCCTTTGTTTTGCAAGGTTTTCAAAGGGCTGAGAAATCTTAGATTTTGGAAAATAATTATAGGTTTTTAAATACTGGGAAAAAAACATCTAAGCAGCCTATATCATAATTTAAACTTTGCTTAATATTATTTGTGATCCAGTGAAAATAATAATGCACCTATATTTAAAATGTAATCTTTGCGGATCAGTTTAAATTTAAATATTAATGTAAATTTGATAAGAACTTGTGGATATGTGAACTTTAAGGGCTCTCAGACCACACTGAAGTCTGCCTAGGTAATTTGTCTAAGAAATTTATCTTTCTCCTCAATTTGGTGAGGAGAAACTCACTAGGAGATGATGTAGGACAAAAATTTCAAAGAACAATCATCCAACTAATTTTGTTTATTTTTATTTTGCTGGTTTTAACCTTTGGTCTAAGATTGGGCTTGATGATCTTGGAGGTCTTTTCCAACATTAATGATTCCATGAAATTAAAAGAATTAGAAATTCTTTGCATGTATATCCTACATCTAGCAATGATCTGTTACATAATTATAAAATATCACCTTGATTTTTGCAAAGGCTGATGGCTTAAAAGAAAAATATGCATACAGATGGGTTGGCAATGCTGCCTAGCTGCCTAGAAAAAAAATTAAATGAAAACAACAAAAAAACTAAGCTAAAAAAAATCCCTGATAAATTATTGATGACTGTCATATAAGAGGAGGAGCTTTCTAGTTACGAATGCAATACTCCTATAGTATTAATATAATAGTATGATGGTTGTATTTTTCTGATCTGGGTGTACTGGGGAATTCTGTAAGGAATTTTGCTTTTCTGAACTTACATAGCCTTTGGAGGTTCTGATAGTCAGCACTTCTGTGCATATCCACAGCACATGAAAAATGGACTGAAGGCCAAAATAAACCATTACATTGCATTTTTTGCTCCTATTTCAGATAGGACAGACTAGTGGGGACTATTATCCAACCCTGTTTTCTAATTTGTTGGTCAGCCATCATGGTGAATGATGGGCAGTGATCACTTCAGTCCAATTTGCAAGAAATAAAGATGAGATTTCTTCCTCCATAAGGCTGGGAATATCACAAAATACATCACAATGAGGATGGATGGGAGATATGGTGCATCTCCATGAAGAAGACAGAAAATCATCACTGTTTCCTTTAGTGCAACAGATAGGAGGCATCAAACTGGTAACAGCACAAAGGTTCAAAAGATAATACTTCTCCAAGGGTATAGATAAAGATATCTGCCATAGATATTGTGGATGCTAAAATAATTTGATTATTTAATAAAGAGAGTCCCTTGGAAACTGTTCAATACAGGGGTACTGGCTCTGGGCAAGAATATCCTGAGCTGGAATTCGCTGAAGATTGGAAGACAGTTCTTGAAAAAAGTCACTGTGTGTCTGATTTGTCCCTAAACTCCTTTGGGCAGCTGGGAGTGGCCACTGTTGGAAACACCGTGCTGGGCTGATGGCCTTTGATTTGACTTGCTAAAATCATCCTCATGTTTCAGAGGTATTACATACGTGTGTATATATATTTATGTTTCCAGTATCCAAATCACAACAAGCATTGCCAATGATACTCGTCTTGCTGAACTGGAATGTGTACTTACTGAAACACATGGGAGCTGGCATGTTTCTTTTAGATGGGAGGAAAAAAAAAGGGTGTTGCTGGGAGGTTGTTTTGTGTTGTTTTTTGCTCCTAAGAGTAGGATACGCCACAGACATCTTTCGATGAAAATGAAAAATGAACTGTAATAATCTGCTTATGTAAAACAAAATTGGACATATTCTGCACAGCAAACATCTTGTGTTGGAATAAATGTCTCTCTGGTGATGTCAATGTGAGAACAAGCACTCCAGTGTTGTTGAAGTAATTGGGAGTCGCTGAGCGAATGTGCTGGGGAGTCCTGCATAAAGCCTATATATGGTACTTTATCTAGAATGTTCTCTATTTCTGTTTTGTAAAAGCTTTATGCAGGACAGTGACTACATTTACTGTCTTTCAAACTGACACAAGACACACACCAATCTTCAGGCCTTCCCTTGAGCACCCTGCCCAAGGGGTGGGCAGCACAGCAGCAGGGAAGGGGCCTCCTTGCCGTGGGGTGGCCCAGCACCACGCTGGCTCCAAGGTCAGGAGGCAAAAAACCATCTCCTGTTAGAGCTAGAACACAGTGGGCTGTGGCCACCCAGTGTATGAAGTGCTGGCATGAGAGGTTTCTTTGTTAAATCTAACAGGACAAATAACTCTCCCTTACTTTAAGTATAAAGGGAAATGAAATTCTGTAAAATTAGTTTTTTTCCTCCAAGTTTAATCTATCATTTAAAAAAAAAATCAAGCTAATTTCAACACATTTTTGTAGACAAGCTGCTTCTAGCAACTTATGATTATACAATTAACTCAAAATTGTCATTGCAGTCACTGAAGTTAGTATACACTACAATAAGCCTTAAACTGTAATCTCAGTTGAAATATATTTTTCTATGCTGGAGTTGTCTCTGCTAACATCTCCACAGGTCCTCCCTAGCACCCACCATCTTGTCCTCCAGCCTTTTGGATCCTCTAGGGTAGCTCCACTCTCTCTTCCACCATCCCATTTTATTTTGGGCACATGACAAGTCTGAGCTCAGACTTAATCGGTTTCTTCACATTATTTTTTAAATAATAATTAATAGCAGCATGAATAATGAAGCAAAACAAATAATAATGTGCCAGTATGCAATCATATTGCAAATGGTTTGAACCATTAAAACATTCCAGGTCCCCTGTGGCCAATTGCAAAGACCTGGATGGAGGAGGAAAAAACAATTGCATTCTGCCAGGAGAAGCTGTTAAATTCCTGTGAGTGAATGTGGTCCTGACTTAATTACCACTTCCAAGAGACTATTTATAGTTGTCTGGGAAAGCACTTAAGTGAAATAGGCTTAAGTTTGCAAATAGAATAAGTGTGTGAGTATTCAGGGTTAAGACAGAGTTGAGAGAGAGGCACTGTGGGGTAACTGCTCCCTACCCCCTACTACCTACCCCTACCCTCTCACTCTGTGGTGGCATGCTGGAGCAGGAATTTTATATTGTCTAAACTAGCTTGACAACTCAACAGATTTCTACAGATAATTTTAAAAATCTGAAATTTAAAATATTGTGCAATTTATACACAGCACTTCATGATGAACTTCAGACTTGAACATTGGCTGGGACAGATTGTACCACAGGAAGGAACATGAAAAACTTCTGAGAAAATAAAACAACAATTTTCTCAGTCTCTGAGAAAAAAATAACAATTTTTTAATAGCTATAATAATCTGAAATGTTTTAATAGATAAAATGCCGAATCTAGGAATTTAAATAGTTGGCAAGAAGAGGTGTGGTGTAAAGAATGGGATTTGTGGTGGGGCAGTGAGATATCCTGTTGAGAGCATTTATGCTGTTTGAAGAAAATACTCACAGCTGATAAATAAATCAAGTGAAATGTTATATTAGGAATGATAAAGAGAAATTCACATTGTCTTTATCCCAGGCCTTTCAGAGACAAATAAGTAGGTGACAAAGAAGATTAGAAAGGGATATGCAAGCTGAATGTTAGCAGGCCTGCTCACTTAGGGAATTGGTCTATATTTAAATCTATTGCTATAGTGGTTTAATATCTAACTTCTGAACATTTCATAAATTTTCTGTTTGTAGCTAATACAGTCTTATTAAGCTGTGAAGCCTAGAGGAGTATCATATCTTATTATTTCTACATAATTTGGTTTGTTTAAAATTCGCTGTTCAATAATTTGTCCTGTATCTGGTGTATTAAATCAATGTCATAAAATAAGAATTTTGGCATGCCACAGAATTTTGAATGTGCATTATAATGGCATATTATATACATATTTCAGTGGTTCATAGGCATAATGATAGGAGGAAAAAATAGTAGTACATGCATTTCATTGCAGTGAGTATGTAAGCATTTGAATTGCATTTATTTAAAGGCAAACCACAGCCTCAATGCTTGAAGTAAAAATACTGTAAGAGAGTATTTTCTTGACATGCCCAGGTGCACTGTCCTCTTTGTCATCTACTTCACATGTCATCTACGCACACTATGCACTATGGCAATGCAACTCTGTTATTTCCCTACCAGGAAGTGAAGCACCAAACAATAACTTTTTATTATTTATTTCTTCAGTTGGATGTGGACTACTGACCCAAAGACTCCAACTACAGAGCTTCCATACTCCAGTTAAATAGAATTATTATGGAGAAAAGAAGCAGGGCAAAAATATTAATGATTACAAAAGGCTTATAGAAATATTTGTCCTTCTCTCAGATGACTTGACGGTGCAGAATAAATGCCTCCTTCTAACACAGTTTTGTTTGTGAAATCTTTCATTAATACTTCATGTTAGATTCAGATTTATCCTCTGTGGTTCCCCCCGCCCCCCCCCCCCCCCCCCCCGCCCCCACACTGATTTGGAATTTTCAGTCTACTTTTCACATGGAAGTACCCTTCCTCATGAAAAGTGTCAGATTTGCTTGATGTATAGAGGGAAAAACTTGCTTCCTTCACATGTACACAGACACAGCTCCTTTCTTGTAACCCATCCTGAAAGCCCTCAGAGATTTACATTCCTGTGTTGCTTCCTGGCACCCTTCACACCTACAGCTGAGCCAGAGAATGATCATCAACAGGCCCTCTATTCCTGGAGCCCTGCTCTTGGCTGCTGACAGCAAGTGAGAGTTGAGGGTTTGCTACTTTTTGGTTCCTCTGAAATGGATGACTGCTGATCACCCTTCCAACTACACACCGTATCTGTCGTCTATTACACCATCCCTGAACCCTGTGGAATCCCTGGGGAATGGTTCTTGTCCAGTTCCCCTACCATCTCAATCAGTACTCCTCAAGTATCAAAACTCTGCTTTGCCCAGCAACCTTCTGAAAGAACTCCAGGCACCACACCATCTGGAGACTGCAAAAGCAGGGCAGCCACTATGGTTTCCACCATGCTGGAGGATGCTTAAATGTCTGTAAGGCAGCCCAAGGAAAGCCTCCAACTGAGATAGATTTCTCAGCAGTGAAGCCATTCAACCAGCTAACAGATTCTCATAGACAGAGTGCAGATTTGTTTGCTTTGGGGAGATGGGCCTTACAACAAATCTTTCTGTGTATATGTGTGTACATATTTCTATGTCCTCTCTATCTCTAATTTATCTTTGCATTTATATTTTTATTTTTGCATACACGTGTATGTGTGGGAAACCTAAATGACCCAAAGGGACAGAGTAATGAGAAATTATGTCCCTGTCTCTTATGATTTTAATCTGTTGGATATGGGAAGAGCAGCAAGCCCCAGCTTGCAGGATGAGTGTGATAGATGGCCATGAGGATGATGATGAGGAAGACTTGCTCTGCTCTTCCAGATGACATCTATGATCCCAGAGAAGTGACAATTTTTAATTAGGTGTCAAGATAGTACAAGGGTCCTACAGAGGTTGGAATATCTGGGAAATGGGAAATAAATTGCAAATAAGTATTCATAATTAGAAGATGGGGATGGAGTTGTTATACACAATGAGATATCAGTTCTGACTGGCTGCCATTTTCCAGCAACTGTGAAAAAGAAGTGGAGAGCCAAAGTGAGGTTGGGATTTTTATGCAGAGTTAATGGCTTTTGCTGTGGATATAAATGAAATTAGAATTTACTATCTACAACCTACAGTGGGAAATATTTACATTTTCTGGGGAAAATGTTGTGATATCATTCAAAACCTGGGTATAAAAGCATGTTTAACAGAGATGTGTAGGTATAACCTGTGATTATAAACACTGAAGATGGCAAGGGAGGACACATGAACAAAAGCTGCTTATGTAATTTTGAGTTAATGGGTATAGGTGTGCCTAAGGAATGAGTGAATGTGTGAGCAATGTTTGTGGGTGGAAAAAGTGGAAGGAAGGGAAAACAGGTGTGGAATGAAGGTGTGTGAAATACATGAGAACTGAGATGTGTATTATGTTTATTTGGAGAAGATGTGAGACAAGGAACTGTGTAAACTTATGTAGTTATTACTTTATATGAAATATGATTTATTGCCATTTGTTCAGATTGATCAAAATATGCACTGCAAACATTTAATTTCTTGTGGTGGATGTTTATCTATTTTAAGTCAAAATCTTCTGTGTTATTATATGTTCCATACTACGCAGATTCTCTTTCTGTTTTAGAGTGTTTCCTTCTGCAACCCAAACCAGAGATAAGCTGGGTTGCACCAGGTTCTCTGTCCCTCTTTTTCCTATTACCCTCTGGATGTAGGACAGACATTAAAGACGAAGGAAAATAAAAGGGAGGGAGCAGCCATGCAGGCCTGGGAGGGGCTCATTGGACAGCACAAAATGCATTGCAAATTAGTACTTTGGCAGGAAAACTACAGTGACCTTTTCAGGTTCTTCTCTTCTTGACTTGTAATGTTACTCAAAAATAATCCTTGGCTCCTGAATATTTTGTTCATTTCCTCACAAGGAACGGGCAGAAGGATGAGGTAACATCCGAGGAAGGGTACTGTTCTGGCCTGGAAAATAATTGAGAGTTCCTGCCTAGCACCTTGGCATGGATGTGCAGCAGACAGAAGGAGTTTCAATTTTGGTGAGGTGAGTGCTAGCCCTATCATATCCTACTAGTTCCCATAGGCAGCTCTGTGCACTCTTGGCTGGACTCTTGAAATCAGATTTTTCAATACTTTTATTCATGAGTCTTTAAGAAGCTTCAGGTCCTAATTAAAGCTAATGATATTTCTAGATACAGACAACCTAGAAGTTAGACCTGAAGTCTTGGATCACTTTAAATCTAAGGGTTTTTTTAGGACATGTTCTCATATTTAACCTGAAAACTTCGCCAAGGCAGAATCTTGTTAAAGATTTAGGAAGATGCAATGTGTTGCAGAAGCAGCTACAATGCACGTGAAAATCTTGGACGTGTGCTTTACATAGTAGCATATGAATCTTCACCAGCTTTTATAATGAATCCATGAGATCCAGGACACACTGGATATACAGATCATGTTTTACATGGAACATGTGCATGTTAATTCTGCCTGAGAAACCACAGCCCAGCCAAGTCCTTTTCTGGCTCTAACCTGGAGCAATTTGCCAAAGTTAAGACAAGAATTTAGTTGAAGGGCTATGACCTGAAGGAAATGTTCCACGCTTAATCCTGCCAGTTTCCCTCTTGTTCACTGCTGTGTTGAGCTCCCTGCCTCCTTTTTTGCTGCCTCCATGGTCAGTCCCACACTGTTTCTGCAACTTCCATCTACAGGTTTTTCACTGAAGCTTGATCCTCTTTTGGGACTCTGGGGAGTGATGAGGAAGAACCAGCCCATGTTGGAGGGCAGTGCTGCATGTATTCTCAGCAGGGCTCATTAGTCTTGGTGGATTATTATAGCAACCTGGCTGTACTGCTTCCAGGTATTATGAACTAGTCCAATGTCTCAGAATGGTGCTGTGCAGCTACTGTGCTAAGGTAATTGCTGCAAAGGCATTCAAAGCAGTGAAAGCTGTGGTGCACAGTGGACAGCTGTTTGAGGTTTTTCTGAAACAAAAAAAATCCATTGTCCCAAAAGATTAATACAGACATGGGCCATTTAGAATGCCTACCTCTGCTAAACAAAACTTCTGAAAATCTGGGAGACATACTTAAAATAATAGAACCTGCAACCACTAAAAAATAGTTTGTACTGTGCCTTAACCCTGCCCACTTTGAAATACTCTTCAGAAACATCTGTAGCACAGAAACAGCACCTCGGTCCTGGAGATACTGCTGAACTCTCGGGACCACATGGGATGGCCTGACCAGTGTTTGCTGAAGTAAACTCTGTTGAGATGAGCTGATGCAAACATAAGCTGTTATGCTTATAAAGATCAGATCTACAGCCTTGCATTTGCTAAATGTCACACCTTTACTACATTTTAATCTACTTCACCTTTGCTCTCAGAGCTTTCTACACTGCTTTGCATCCATCATTAAACCCCCCTATTACTCTATTGCACTTCATGGCTGACAGTAACCAGGGTAAGAAAACTACAGTCTACTGCTACTGAAATTACCTACAAGACATAAGTAGAAAGTCAGATCTATTCTATTATCCATGCTGCCTCTCTCATGCACTGCTTTTGGATAACCACTGGTTTTTTGGGGGTGGGGGTGGAAGAGAAAGTTCTAAGAAGTCAGGAGCAAAAGTCCTCTAATTTCCTGCACTTATAACCATACTGCAGCAATTAATGTTCATAGAAATGTAATTTAAAACGGTGAATGCAAGTGAAACATAATTGGAATTGCAATATAATCCCTGGCAGGGTATTGCCAATTTCAAGGGGCTGAGTTAAGACTGTTTGAGAATATATTGTTAACCCCCTAGTTTTCAGAAGCTTAGCCTCCATTACTTTAACTCTTTATTTCCAGATTTTTAAAGGTTTAGCTAAAGGCAGCATCCTGCCAAGGCAGAGAGTCCCATATGCCAATTTTTAACTCTGTTTTAACAAAGTTTCATGGAATTTACTTCTAGATGATAGCCGGAATGCATTGTGGTCTCCAGCAGGCTCAGGTCAAATCAGATACAGCTGGTTTCTGCTCTACAGAATGGGGTTAAGGGACCAAGTTGAGATGTCAAGCAAACCAGATGTATAATTTTCCATCCTCCATTATCCAACCATGGATACAGCACGATCTCCGTGAGTCGTGTGGTCTCCAGTACCTCTCCACCAACATCTTTTGAGCCTCTGCAGTGGACTCTCATGCCTTTCCCATGTCCCTGTGCACATCGTGATTGCTCAGCACCTCCGAGGCATTTCTGGTGGGCGCCGGAAAAAAGATAACCCAGCGAGGGCCGAGCATGGCTCGCCTTTTCCTTCGCTCCCCCGGCCGCCCACGGGCCGTGGCAGAGCACAGGCCCCGAGGCAGGACAGGACGGGCCCCGGCAGGGCCTCAGCCTCCTTTCTCCCGGCCCGGGGCGGAAGGCAGCCGCCCTCTCCCAGAGCCGACGTGTCTGGGTCTGGGCCCGGCTTCCGCGGCGCGGGGTGCGGCCGGGCCGGGCCCCGCTGCTTCCCCCGTGCCCCACAGAGCGGGCCGGGCCGGGAGGGCTCCGCGGCGTGGGAACAGCCGGGCGGGGCGGAGGGAGGGAAGATGGCCGGGGCAGGCGCCGGGCGGCAGGCGGCGGCGGGGCGCTGCTGACCGGCGGGCGGGGGCGCTCGGGCCGGGATCGGGGGCTGGGAGCCGGGGCGGCGCGGGGCAGGTCCCGGGCGGGGTTAGGAAGCGCGGCGGGGCTGGTCCCGGCTTGGAGCGGGGCTGGCGCGGGGGAGGATGAGCTCGGCGCGGCGCGGCCGGAGCCGCCCGAGTCCCGCTCCCTGCGGGGCCGCCTGTTAGTGCTGGAGGAGGAAGAGGAGGAGGAGGCGGCGGGCGGCCGCGGCCCGGGCGGGACTGGAGCTGCCCCGGCGGCGGGCGGGGAGCGGCTTTCGGCCGGAGCAGGGCGGCGGCGGCCCGGCGGCGGAGCGGCCATGCCGTGGTTGAGCGGCGGGCGGCGGCGGCGGCAGCAGCAAGCGGCGGCGGGACAGGGCGGCGGGCCGGCGGCGGGCGGACAGCGGGGCCGGGAGAGCTCGGAGCTGCCGCTGCCCGCCGGCTGGGAGGAAGCGAGGGACTTCGACGGGCGAGTCTTTTACATCGACCACAACACCCGGCAGACCTCGTGGATCGACCCCCGGGACAGGTACGAGTGAGACTGGGGGGGAAAGAGGGCCTGAGTCCCGTTCACCCGGGGCCGGGCCCATCGGCGACATTTTCCTTCCCCCGTCCGCGGACGCCGGCAGGGTGTGGGCGGTGGGGCCGCTGCCGGCGGGGCAGTCGGAGGCTCCGGGTCGGCGGCCCGGGGTGGGGGCTCTGTCACACCGGCCCTCCGCTGCCCATCGTGGGGGCAGAGCCTCTACCCTTGCTGCTGATGGGTTTGTCGGGAGTGTTAAATGTTAAATCTGATCTAGAAAAAAAGAATTGAGGCTTTCGGCCCCCCACCTCCCCGTAGTGGGTGCTCGGACTAAGCGTTGTTTCAGTGCGGGGGGAGATGGGGAGGCAGGAGTGCTGCCACCGCCTGTGTTTATACTCCCCGCGTACCGGACCAGCCCCGCTGTAACCGAGCGGCTTGGCCATCCTGATTTATTAGCCGGGCTGAACTAATTGGCAGCAGCAGGCTGGAGGCATGCTGGAGTAATTTGGTAGATTACCTCCTCATAAAAGATAACGCTGCGTGGAGGTAAGCAAACCGGGAAATTCCTGCACTTAATTTGACAAATACGCGGTCTGCTGCAAATTAGCAGCAAAAATCTGTAGCTGCGTGGTGTCCGGGGCAGCGTCTGCACGGCCCGGCGGTGCATGCGGAGACCGAGTTAGGCCTTTTCTTCTCACTTAGGGTGAATAAATGCGGGCAGGTCTTGCTGCTTTAGCAGAAACGCGTTATAAGCAGTGTTTAAGCGTCGTAGCTGAAGTCTGGTGGAAGCGTGGGCTCTGCTGCGGGTGCTGCCCAGTAAAGGACAGCCTCGCTTCAAAGCGGTCGCCTAAAAATTTCCACGCGGAGTTAGTGAACACAAGTGTCAGTATTTTAGGTGTCTGCGAAATAAGAAACATATGTCTCTGTGTATGCTTTTCTATATTAAACAATGTTTTTATAGTAAGTGAAAGTTGGACAAGGACAGTTTGAACCTCAGCCAGAGAGAGCTACCTTGCCAGAAGTATGCCTGGAATGTTAAGCAGGCCACAGAAACATTAAGCACAGTCTGGGTTAAAGACTGTAGTAATTTGAGAGATTCCTGTCGTTTTGCACGACAATGCATAATTGTTTAAATGGCCTAAATATTTACCTACTGGATAGTGTTTTATCTCATTATGTGAATGTACTTATGCATGCACGTATATTTTTGCTGAGATGTGAAGTATTTGTTAATATTCTTTAGATAGCACACTTTTTCTATGTCAGAATGCACGTACACATCGTTAGGTTACTTTTAATACCGTGTTGCAAAGGTAATCGATGTTTGTTGCTTCTCTGCATTTCATCCTTTCCATTAAATTTCAGAGTATGCGGTTTTGTCTTCTGCAGTATCTTCTATACAGACAATACAGAAATGATTTAGCTATTTACTACAGTGTTAAAATTGAACTTCTGTTTAGCTTATGTAGTATTGCTAAAATTATGGCTCCATGTTTGGAAGAAATAATTGAAATGCCACACGTTGCTTGAAATTTTGTCTAAATACTTCACTCCAAGCTTTAAACTTAGATCTATTTTTCACATTGGTTGAGAACAGGCGGCAGAGATTGAGACATTTGCATTGGGGCAGATAGAAAAGAGATGGTGTTTTCATGAGCATGTTATCAGTAGTTTGTAGAGAATTCAAGTAGCAGGAGCTGGTTCTATGACTGCAGTGTTAATCTCTGAGTTGAGAATAGACTACTGTTGTTATTTTAGTGAGAGTCTGGGTTTTGCATGGCAGAAAGTGACCAATCTTTTTGGGTTTCATTGCAGTTATTCAGATTCCCAGGGGCAGCAGAAAAGTAGGAAAGGATCAAGGTAGTTGTTTTCTGAGGAAGTTTGGAAAGGAAAGGTAAGAGCAGCAATGAAGTGGTATTGAAGCTGTATTTTTGCACAAAGTGGTTAAATGGAGGGTAGAATAACCTACTTGTGTTATATGCACCTCAGTATTATGAGTTAGGCATAGAGTGACAGAGTTCAGCCCCCCATTTCTGTGTTTGGGTGGTTTTATTTCTACCCAGGAGGAATTGGACAAAGCTGTGAGACCTCAGGCCATGCTGCACTTGATCAAGGGCTCTGAGAATCAGCACCTCCAAGCTTTCCTATGGCTACTAGTCTCTAAGCACCCCCACAGGCTCCTCTTTCCATTTAGCTGGCACTCAGTAGTTTGTTTTTTGTTTTTCTTTTCAGGACTCCCCCTGAGATTTCTGAGCCTTTTGTATAGTTTGGTTAGTGAATTTGATTTGAAATAATTATTCAATTAAAAATCCTACCACAAAACAAAACAAATTTCCCACCCCTCCCCCAATGTATTTCCCCATTGAAGCCAAAAAGACAAAGAAATGCTGATTGGAGAAGTGCTCTGTAAAGGATTTTGGAGTTTGGGAAAGAGAAGATGATGAGGGTAAGGGAGGCAAGTCAGAATAATAAAGACTGAGAAGGGAAAAAGGACTCACAAGTGGATACCTTATGATTTTCTGTGGTAAGAAAAACGAGGTGAAAGAGTGATAAAATGAGCAGATTTGAGAATGATGTTATCTTCAGTGGTTATCAAATCAGTGGTTAGGTTCTGGAGGATACTGTGTTGCTCTGCATGTGTTGTGTGTAATGAATGGATTGTGGATGGTTGTTTAGCAGATCCTGTCCATCTCAGAAGGCCATTCAGTGCATGTTTTCATCTCGTGGTAGTAGTCGTCTTTTATCTTAATAGGTTGTAAATTCTTCAAGGCAGGGAACTGCCTTTTTATCTTGTGTTTGCACAGTTCTTGCTACATTGAGATTCTGTTCAATAACGGGATTGTAAATGAATTTATAAAAGACTGACTGTGTTTGTGGTTGATATTGATGATCCTTGTGGCACCAGAGATCTTATTACTGTTGCTGTTTGTTACATGACTGTTTTCAAGTGATTAGAGCTTAGAAAAAAATCTTGGAATTTGGCAAAAGCTTTTGAGCTCGTGAATCTTGCTAGATTTGCTGTATGTGGAAACTTCACCTAAAATACAGTGTTGGGTTTTTTTTAATAATTAGGGAAGAGGGAGTCTTTCAGCTTCTTAATGTGACTTGTCCTGGCGGTTTAAAGATTTGAATCATATTCTTTTGGAGTGAGGATTTTAGACTTAAGAGGTGTAGGAGTGTTTTTGCATGGAGAAATCACCCATTTGGACCAGTTGGTGAAGAATTATAAAATCTGTATGGGCTTGGTGAAGACCTAGGTTTTAGCAGCTTCATGTAACTTCCTGCAACATGGATTGCTGGTACTGGGGAGTTTTTCTGTCCTATGAACTCATTAGCATCCTAGTTCTGAGGCCTGATAGCTGAATGATGTGAGCACAGGGGGAAAATCCTGGCTTTGCAGAAGAGGTGGGTTGGATCCCACACAAGGAGTGTGGGATCAAATGGGGTTGGCCCTGGAATTTGACAGAGAAGGGGGGAAATTTGGTAGGTTTTGAAAGCAAAGCAGTCAGGAGCTAGGGATAGAGAGAAGGTGGATGGCACCTGAAGTCTGGGAAGACAAAAGTAGGGGAACTGGACTGAAAACCAGTAGAGCAGGGAGCAACAGGTAAGGAGAAACTGGTCTGGTGAAGGTTCAGGGTGTGAGGCTGTCAGCTCTTTTCTGTACAGGGAACCCTGAGGGAAAAGAAGAAACACTGGGTTTGGATGAGGAATCTTCAGGGTGAGCAAATACCACGAGGGGCAGTATGCAAAGTCTAGGTGAAGAAGGGAGGATGACTTGAAGGTGAAATATAAGAACTATGTCTGAGATGTGAGTATGGGGGTCAAGAAATGTAAGATGTGCTGGACAAGGAGATTATTGAAAAGCCAGAATTGTAGAGACTGGAAATGAGCAGGAAAGGCTAATGGGTTTAAAACAAGGAGTCAGCTTGGCAAAGTCACTAGTGGCAGGTATCTGTTGTTAGGAGTGCAGAGTAGAAATGTTTAAGTGAGTACTGGGCAGGAAAGTCCAGAAGTGCTGACTGCTTCTTGCTGAACTATTTCAGGACTCCTTATTCTCATCATTTGTTTGATTTTAGCAAGTGTCTGTATTACCCAGTTAGTTGACTTCTCCTGTTGGGTGAGACAAGTCTGCTACTACTGTTGTGGTCTCAGTTATGGCAAGTGGCACAACAAGGTGTTCAAACGTGTGCTGGTGTGATGCTGCATATTGTGATTTTTCTTTCCCCAGACTGGCTTTATAAAGGAATAAGAAATTGTAAGTAAGAAGCCTGAATAAAAAGCATATTCATGTCAGATATTCAAATCTAGAGATTTCCAGACTTTGGTTCCCTTAGCTACTGCTCGTTTCATATTAAAAGAGCGTTTTTAGTGACAAATTATTTTCTCATAAATTTTCTTGCCTTATTTGATACATGTAAAGGAGCAACTCTGAGGGCAGATGGGAGAGCTGTGAAGTGATGAGAATTGCTTCTGAAGTTTTTTGCCCAAATTGGAAGATGGGCCTTTAGGGAGGCAAGGGATCTTTTGACATGCCACCGTGTGATAAGGTTTTAAAGTCAGTGGCCTCTTTGTCAAAGCAAGGGAATATTTCCTAGTGTATTGGAATTTATCTGTACAGTTGGCAGTATTCAACAATCCAAAGACAATCATACAAAGCATTACATTTTTTTCAAAAATAAGATTTTTCTGGGTATGCCTTAAACCCCTGTACTGAGAGTTGCAATTAGTGACATTCATTATTAGAATTTAAGTACTTATATTCCAAAACATCAGACAAATGAAGGTACAGTTAGTACCACTGCCATTTTGAATGTTGCCTTCAGGTTTGTATGTTTTCAGACTTGTCTACTTCCTGTTTGTTGTGTTTTGATGTTCAACTCTGTCAACTCATAGTTTTGTTCTGAGCTAATACCATTTGTGGAATGGGAAGAAAACAAAGTGATTGTTGATCATTACTTTAGTCTTCTCTCAGAAAATATTTCAATGACTGGACAAATGTAAATCATATGCTGTATTTGACTATGATGTAGGTTGTTAATATAAAACGTAAAATGAAACCTGTAAGGTACAGAAATGCATTTCTGGAAGTGATTCTTTGAAAATGTTTAAAGTGGAGCAGAACTGTTAAATGCTAATTTGGTTGTGATTTTATAAATTTGCTTTTGTGATTTTATAAATTTGATTTGTGATTTTATAAATTTGCTTTTTTCTTTTGCAAGATTTTAGGCTGTTGTTACCAGGCTCGCAAGAGATGAAGAAGCTTGGAAAGGGAAAAAAGAGTTGTTGAATGAGTATAGATCTGGAAAATATGGTTTCCCATGAGAGGAAAAGAGTTGAATTTATTCAGTTGAAGAGGTGTTTAAGAAGTGATTTGAGTACTGTTCATAAAAAGAGATGATACCAGAGACTTCTTTTCTTTGGTAGATTTGTAATAGCATCTGATAGTCAGAAGTTAAAACCAGAAATATGCTATGATTTTAATCGTAGTAGATATTAGATGTCAGAGTAATTTTTCCACTCCTTTACTCTATAGCTGAAATTGCCTATTTTTTTTCCCAATTTAAGTCACTTGTCATTTTAAGTCTCATTTTTTATGACCATCAGTTTTTACTGCCTCTATTGCATGATATATCATTTGAACCTGTATTTAAAATATATATAGCCAAGTGTATCTCATAAGGATTGGCAGAGCAGCCGTCCTTTCATTAGAAAGTGGAGAGCTGCTCTATTTGGCTGTTTCTCTTTATGCACCCGGGACGAAATCCTATTTATTGTCATTACTTCAGGCATCTAGGTCTCTGCAGTTGCACCATTTGATTACCTCAAGTTGGCAATACAGTGGACTTGATAGAATTTATATAAAAAGCATTGCATATAAAACAGTATTTGAGATCCAGATGTTTTGAATTTTCTTTGTAAATGTCAGGCCTGGATGCAGCCACAGTGTGGATGGGAAAGTTGTGCAGCTGTGTAGACTGCTCTCCTGGCATGAGACTGGGAATACATGCTGCAGCAAATGGTGTTGAGAAAGGGCTGCAGAACCCTGAGCCTCTCTGGGCAATCTGCACATATTTGTACTTTAGCTCTTCCTCAGATGAATTCAGTAATATTTTTAAGGACATGCTATAGCTGACACTTGTTTTGAAAGCTTCACATATATATATATATATATATATATATATATATATATATATATATGCCATGATAGATCTACTTCTCTGCCTTTCATGAGGGAGATACATTCATATTTTTTTTTCATCTTACCTGGTAGGTCCTCAGACTGATATTTAACTTCATATTGTGTGTGAATCCCATGAAAATGTTTCTGATTAAGAATGAATGAAGACGCAGGCATCCTAGAATTAATGTTACTTGGTATTACCTGTGCTCTTTGAGTGGAGTCTTTTGTTTGGTAAATTCGGATGAGGTGTTAACATGTTACAATGTTAATCAGCTGATAGTTAGTAAATACTTCTAAATTACTGCTTTTCCCCCTCTCCTCCCTTAATCTCATCTCTGATTTAAATGTTTTAAAAAAGTAACTTGATTTCAGATTTATATTGCTGCTAGAAGAGCAGTGCCTGTATAAAGTGAGCATTCATGTTTTCTTGCGATTTAGCATTGTTATAAATAAGTGCTACATCTCCAATCACTGAGTATTATAAATGTTTTTAGTAGTTTTTCATTGTATTGAAAAGTAGAGGTAGAAGACATCCACTTATTCTTCCTAAGATGAAAGGTTTTCCTTATAGTACAATAATAGTGATTTATGGTTTATTTAATTGGCTTTTGCTAGTTAAAATACCCTATCCTTTGAAAATCTGGCTTAGGCAGCATAAAATATCAAGACCTAATGCATGTGTACTAAAGCATCAAAACATCTATTGAGCCACAGAAATCTCATTAACAAAAACAGCCACCGCTGTTAAGCTTCTTGACATTTTGTTAAAGATGAAGGGTTTTTTTGTGTGTGGAGTTTTTACCACTTAATGGAAGTATTTTCAGCAATTAGATATGTAATGTAGACACCTGCCTTATTGTATTTGTGTGCATGCTAGAAAGGACTAAATTAGCAGTTGTGCTCTGAGTGTGGTGCAGCAATGTGATGGCACATGTTATGAGGGCTGTTTCTTGAATGAAGGGTTCTGTGACATGATATTGACTCACATCTGTGTTGGTTCTTGCAAACTGAGAAACCCTGTTCTGTTGGAACTTGTCCATGCTTGAAACTGTTAGAGAAGGTACTTTGCTATTTTTATATATATAAATTAGTGTGTATCTAAGTTGGTAAAGACATAGTTGTTGTATTTATTGTAATTAAACTGCACCACGCATTGTAAAAAGAAAATTGGGTGTTTGCATTAGCATATATTCTAAAGAGTATGGGGAGGGAAGTCTCTGCTTTTCAGGATCTGCACACGTGAGAATGAAAGATGTGAAATGTCAGAAGGCTAAGGTTGGGGTTTAAGTTCTATTATGTGGAGAAAAAACTCCTTTTTAGGCTTGGATGCTAGTGATTAGTTTGAGAGATAACAACTTCATTTTTTTTAGCAAATATAAATATAGTGACAATGCTGTGTAAACATAAGAACAAGTGACTTGTAGGCAGTAAAATAACTTAGAAACTTATCTATAGTAGAGCCCTGTTAACAAGCTTCACAGAGGTGCCTGTTAAATATAATGTTGGTTTATAATTTTGTGTTGTTTGTTGGAAGATAGCGCTTTGTAAAGCTGTAGGTGAGGCCAAACAGGAGCATTTCATTGATACATTGTTGAAAAAAGTAAAACTAATACTTTTCTGCCTACAGTTAAAAATAGAACTTCCTGAATATCTTATCTGCTGCAGATGTGACAGTTCACATGCACCAGCAAAGTCAGCCAGTATTGCAGCTTTTAAGTAATCTTCAGCTTGTTTCTGGTTGAAAGAAGCACGCTAGAGAAAACACGCTCTAGGTATTTTTCCTACCTCATTGCCTGCTGTGGCAGGGCAGGGAGCACGCTCAGCAAGGTTTGGCAATACAGTGTTCTTGAGCTAATAATTCACTGCTGCCAAAACCAGTCATGTCCTCTCTGCCAAACCACATGGTCTCACCCCTCTCTTGCACTGGTACTCTTGCTTATCTGACCTTGCAGTAAGAAAAATGAGAAAAACCCCCAACCCTAAGCAGTATTCCATGTCTCTTTTTTGGGGAAGGGTAGTGTTCAGCTGGTTTAGTTCCCTAAGCTGACTTAACCTTTGGGGCAGATGGGTATTTAAGTGGTTTATGTCTATTAAGTTGGATTCAATAAGGAATTGGATTAGGCAAAAGTGATGAGTCAGTTTAAAACCTTTGAGTAAATCCTCTTTGTAAATGGCAGCCTTGACTACTGACTTTTAAAATATTCCCATAGTAAAACAACACGGCTTCAAAGTTACGTTTTAAAAGGAGGGAATCAGTTCTCAGACATAAGGTGGCTGTTTAAAGGCCAACAGAAGGAAAATAGGTGTCAGAGTCAGGTTTTTGGAGTAGCAGCACTGAGGTGGCTATTTGGAGGTGATAGAGGTGCAAGTAGCAGAACTGATTTGGGGACTGAGCTTGTGGTATCATCGGCAGCTTGGAAACACTAAGGACTTGGTGAATCAGTGGTGAGACTGCCCTTGCTGACAGGGAGCAAAGTTGATGTGTGAGGGAATTGGACCAGATGTGTGTTTGGGAGGTGTGTTAGAGAAGTGAGTATAAGTTCAGATAGATGTGGGAAGGATCTTGACAGTGGAGCACCTCCACGGAAGATCTCAGTCGGGTGTAGAAGTGCAGGGTGTGCCTGAGGAAAGGATGGAGCATGAAAAGGCATGTCAAGGTAACAGCAAAAACCACAGAGCAGCTATTTGGGTGACTTAAAAGGTGGTTTTGTCATCAGTGTTTGGAGTGAGAACTCGTCAAAAGATCATTACAGTGCATCTGGGGAATTTTTTAAGGGAGGTGAGTGTGTACAGGTGGAAATTGCCAGGTCATAGAGGAGGAGGTTGTAAATATTAGGATTAGATGAACAAGATTTTTATCTTTGCTTGTGGAGAGAAGCAGGGACTCTGATGATGTGTTTTTCCTTGATACCAATCTAGCCTATTTTGTGAGAATAAATCCTTCAGTTCTTAGCTAGTCATTAGTAGCAAGGAATGGAGGTGTAGGCTTTGTTCTGCCATGGCACCAGGTCTTGATAATTTCTTATTCTGTCCCAAATAGAGAAATTAATTTGGATTTAATACAGTGAGAGTGTGCTAAAAGGTTGGCAAGGCACGATCTGTGACTTTTAATAGCTGATTGAATTCTTCGAGTCAGCCATGTAATACTGTTACCCACCTGGTGAGGCTTGCTCTAGGTACACGTTGCATGATCAAATCAGCTGTAATGTTTCTCAGCTTGTTTCTCTACTTTTCTGTGGGTGTTGGCTGGAGTAGGGAAAGGCTTTTGCATCCAGTGATGAGCTTGGTGGTCTCCCCGTGGTTTGCAGGATGAAGGCAGTTCTGTGCTGTACTGTTCACTCTTTGGCTGAAGGAGCTGGTTGCCATCAAGGGCTGAGTTAGTAAATATCAAAACCTAAAGCAGCTACATTTTTTAATTTTTATTTTCAAAGACTTTTCTATTTCAGTATATTTAATTGGCAGTGGGACAAAAATAAAGTTCAGTGATATCAACACCCTTGAACCAGCAACAGAGAATCAAAGGCTATCTTTCATAGTGCTCTGAAAGAGTTATTTTCAAGATGAAATATCTATGGAGAATCTTGTTGAAACTGTTTTGACTTATATTGTACTTAGGCTGAAACTCTTTTGCACAAGGAGTGATTAGCATTCTTTATGGCAAAATGCAAAGTTTAGTATTGAAGCTGAAAATGTATAATATTTCAAAATTGATTTATTTAATGTTGGATTGCAGTTTAAACAGCTAAAAATAATACTTAAAAAGCAGTAGTGCACAGCATTTTCTTAGAAAGCGGGACCTACCCATGTTTGGGAAAGCAGCTGAAGTACTGCATAATTATCTAATTCTATAGCATAAACAAATTGTGACCCACTTCTCAAAGGTGGAGACAGTCCAAATTTACTTGACTTGAGCAGCAATTCTATGAGTGCTTAAAAGAGAATTGCATAGTAAAAAGTGTACTATCTTTTTTTTATTTTGGGCAGTGTAGGGACAGTTAGGAGATGGAGAAGGAAGTACGCGTTTGGAAATAACTGTTTGAACACTTGTGTGTCTTTTGCTTGCCACATATTACATCTTTTGCATAAGATTAAGGATCACATTATTAAAAATATGATAAGGAACATAGATAAAAATTCAGAATAAGTTAACCACAAAACCCAAGAAATAATTGATTTAATGACCATCATGGCTTTTGGATCAAAGGTTAGTTTTAGTAGACTCTAAATAGCCTTTAAAACTATAATTGATGATTAACACAAATTAACCTGATGATCATCTGTTAGAGATAGCATAACTGACCTCTACTTCATATTGGTAAAAAATAAATTGGAGGAAATGGTTGGAGATGAAACTGCAATAGGTAATTTGTCAAAATTTGGTTAAAAACATGTACATTTGTATTGTATATTTGTATATGCTTGTTTTCAACTGTATACAGTGTACTGATTGGCAACATTTGGAAAAAAGTGTATGCTACTTTGTGTTGGTTTGACTTGTCTTATTTTTGCTTTTCTGCCAGCTCATAGTTTATTCAAGGGAAAGCCTAGTGGTGCTCTTGTGGTTATGGGTGTACTGAGATTTGTGATAAACAAGCACCATGTGCTCAAGACTCTGCACGGGCGTTTGAATACTACTTCTGTGCTTAATGTAGCTGCTCAGTTGGGACAAATTATAGAATTATTTTTTTAGAAAAATGTTCACTAGTACCAGCTTGCAGAAAGATGGTTAAAAATGCTGTACTTTGAAATGATGGGCTTGTTTCTTGCTTTTCTTTGTAATGATGGGCTTGTTTCTTGCTTTTCATTGAGATTCCTCTCAAGTAATCAAATCTGATCCATGCCTCAATAGACGTACACCTGTGAGCTTCTACTTTCTTAATTTGATAATGCTTTGGAGGCTGAATTTTTCTCTTAAAAGTACTTTGAAAATCCATTGTAGCCTGTTTCTTAATTGCAGTTTGATTTTGATGCTTATGTCTCATCTGTATGGCAAAAGACATAGTTTTAACTAAATCTCCATATTTCAGAAAGGTTTTAAAAATAATTTTCCCCAGAAGGAAAGCAAAAGCATTTTAATTAAAAATGATAAAGTATTTTTTATCAGCTGTATTTTGTATTTGGACTGGCTACCATAATTTTGTGTTGATTGGCAGGGGACTTTGGGAGTAAATGTCATATCATAAAGAGGAATATCTGTTGTGAAAAGTTCTTTTTGATTTCACACAGTTCTCAGCCCTTGGAAATGCAGCTTAATGCATGCATGGTCCAGTACTTTAATGTCCTTGTTTATAGCCAGGACTGAAGAAAGAAGTGACTCTCTAATTACCTGCATTACTGCAGGCCACAGTACGTAGTGGAGTTCAAGAAATGAGATTTCTTAAGCCTTTTGCCTTAGTCAAGGGAATGTAGAGCATGTAGAGAGGTGGAAGGAGAGGTCCTAGAACTTGCCTTCATCCTTTCTTTTGTGTTCCTTGTATTTAATAATCTTTGTATATTGAGTCTTGTGTACTGATGGGCCTAAACAGGCTATTCATTTCTCATAACACTGTGTAATGCACTGAATTTAAGAAGTGTTTTCTTTGATCTTAGTGAATGGCTATTTTCAGCTAAGTACCTTGGAACTGATCTGCAGTGTAAGTATGATTACTGTTCTTGAAGTGTGTTACTTAATGTCTTCTGTTCAAGAACATGATGATGTTGTTGAGGGAAAAATTAAGTGCTGAGCCCTGCATACTTGTCTTAAGCAGAGTGAAAGTGGTAGGTTGGTATATTTTGGTGTGTCCTCTATGGCTTGGTTGGGTTGTTGTGTTTTGTTTTTTTAATAGAGTACAGCTACAATTTTTTTCCCCAAGAAATTGTGGAATAAATCCTTTAATATTTGCTAAGTAAAATCTTTCCCTTTAGCCTTTTTTTGGACAAAACTGTCAAGAGGTTTATGATCAGGCTGACTCTTGGATTCTGATAGGTTGATGGTGCAATGAAGATACTGTATTTCTAGTCCCAGGAATTATTTTCTTACTGTAAAATAAGCTACTTTGTAAGTTCCTTGTTGTCATCTTTAGTAGTTTTCTATATGCACTTACATGAAGTTTTGGTAAAGCGTTACAAACTTCTTCAGTTGGACATGATAGAAGGCTTTTGGAGCAAAGAGCATTTTTAATCCATGAGCAAGTATCCAAACACAATTGTGTAGGAAGGAGTATGTGAGTGGTCTGTACCATGTCATTCAATCATCTGAAATTTCAGGCAACTTACCATGTACAATATTTGTTTATGGGTATAATCTCAGTGCTTCTCTTAGTAAACATAATTCTGATTTTACATCTGGAAGGTTGGAGTTGAGAAATGTTTGTGGGGAGTGATCCATGGAAGGTGTGCTGAGCCATGATTAGTTTTGTGATGGTTTTTTTGTTGGTTTCAGTTTTTAAAGAAAAATCATAGTAGTGTTTCCCGTAATTGGCTGTAAATGTCACTCAGAACATCCTTACTCTTTGTACTGAATCTGTTCTTAGGGATTGAAGGCCTTTTAGGAAATTACCAGCTACCTTAATTTTTAATACATTTCCAGAAATGGCTTCTGGAAGATTTGGCATAGATTTTGATATCCCAACTTTTTGTCTTCTTGGAGTGCGTTATGTGCTTAGAAAAAAGACTTAAGTTTTCTCAGAAGAAAATCTAAAAAAACTTAAACATTTCATAGAATTTAGCATTAAAACAAGTTTACATCTAAGCTGGATTATAGGGTGCTTTCTTATTACTTAATAAAAGACAAAACAGCAGGTGATTCATATGAATTGAGATATATGTATTTTTTTTAAAACTAATGTTCATAAAATTTGTCACAATGTTTGGGAAATGGGCTAAATAAAGCTTCAGTGATTGTGGGAAGTAGTTCATTTGTGCAAACTTCTCCCCTTGAAATGCCAATACTTGTATGTAGAGTGAGCTCTCTTGTAATACTGTGTTAGAGAAGTTATTTCTGGGGGTAATCTTGTATTTCTGTCTCTGCCTGTTGAGGGCTTCTGTTGGTTGCAGCGATGATGTAGCTGATCTTGTTCTCTTGCCATCTGCCTGCTAGGAGTGAGACGTGTCCTCTGCTCTGTCTCATCATCTGCCAAACAGCCCATAGGCAACACTGCACTTTCATTACTATTGATGGGACTCCGTTTGAATTCTTGAGTTAAAGGCTTTCTTTTTCTGTTTTCTGACTTGTACAAAAATTTTTGGCCCTTACCTGTGTCTTTTGGAAAAAGTATCTGAAAGGGAATATTGGTAATTTATTTTCTTCTAATGTGGACTGGGTTCAGATTTTTTAAAAAGTTTTGTTGTTTTAAAATACAGCTGCCTCATTTTATCATTAAAACATACTGTAATAAATTTCTGGAATATCTCCTTTGGGGTAATTATGTTTGGTATGTGAACATCTGGAGTTTTTGAAGTTTTGCACATGTGACTGTTTGCCCACATGGTCCTTAAGATATTTGTTTTATTCTTTCTGAAGTGACTTGATAAAGAAAAACATGTTCATTTTTTACTTGAATCACAACTGTAAGTTTATTTTCTTTACATTTGGAATCTATGGAGTACTTATAAAAGGCTTTTCTGTTCTCTTTAAAATACAAATTACGCTGTGTCCAAAACTCTGGTTCCATTTGGAACACCCTGAAAATACGGGTAGTGTCCTAACTGTGGAAATTTTCTCCCTACCCTCCAGTCCTTGAATATGGTTCTTTAAAATGCAAGTCCTTTGAGATCCTGTGTTCATTTTTTTTTCTGTCTTTTGTCTTTTTATGTATGTGCTCAGAAGCTTATTTTTCAAAGTGGATGAAGATTTAAATACTAATATCCATATCTAGAAATTTCTAGGTTTTCTGTAAAGAAAAAAACCTAGATGTTATACAGACTAATAGGCTCTTAATCTTAGTATGTGATGTTAGAAGTGAATTAGTTCCCCTTTATTGTGATTTCTTTTTTAAATTAGGAATACATTTTTTTCCCATTAGCAAAGATAGTCAGTTGTCCAGATTTTTACAAGAATAATTTCAAAATAGTTGTGCGAGCACTTCAGTTAAAGAATTTTTGACTGTTTTAAGGTACTACACTTGGTGGAATTTAAAATACATGAGCTTTGTAGTGCTTTTGGGGGTTTAAGTATTTGGGGTTTTGTTTCTTTTAGAAGGTGGAAATCTGTGCTATGAGTAGAGTGCTAATACAGGAGATTTTCCTTGAGTCCACGTTATACTCATTTTATATACTTTGTGTATGCTAGGCAGGCACACTTTTAAAATGTTGGGTTTTTTTTTTTTTCATGGCAAAAATAGCTTGCAGCTTATTGAAAAACAAGGCAGACCTGTGCCTCAAAATCCAAATGAAACTGCTGCCTGGATGAGGCTCTAAAGAGGGCATTTATATGTTGTGGAATGAATGGCATGCCTGCGCTAACTCCCGCAGGCCGGATATTTCCAAGGTATGCACTTTTTCCCCTTTGGATCCGAAGGTTTCTCCCTTGGCAAGGTCTGAAGGACCCCTGGCCTTTGTGGGGAGGATGAGGGGCTGGCAGGGGAAAAGTAAAATGAGCAAGGTGACTGGATGTGTGTGATGCTTTTTTTTTTAATTTTCCACCCAGACTGCCCTTCTTGTGCTTTGTGAGCTTGTGTTGTTTTTCTAATCATTGTTCTTTGAACAGTGTAGTTAGGAATTTCCTGTTCACGTTTTACTACAATGGTTTGTTTAAAATGATAGACCGCAGTCTTTCCTGACCTAAAACTAGATTAGCCTTGAATGTCGAAAAGAAGTTGGACAAATAAAGAGGATAGGCTGTATTTGCTTATGTCATGGAGAGAGGCCTTTTAACCATGGTCTCAGTTGTATCAAATACCACAAGTCATGTTTCTTAAATATTTATTAAAACAAATAAACATAGTTATTGTATGAACTGGCGTGTCTCCAAATTTCTGTCTCTTTGATTCTCATGGGTGGGTTGCTTTTAATCAGGAGAAGTATTATTTAGTCAAGACTGATATCTACTGGATTACTGAATCAAGCCATAGCTCAGTTTTCTCCTCTCCTTTGGTTTGTTACATTTTTAAAGTGCAAGAAAATAAGCGTCAGGGAAGTTGATGTTTTAAAATACTAAGCAGCAAATTTTGGGAAATACATTGGGCGCCTGTAATAAGGAAAGCTTAGTATAGTCTTTGTATGTGCTGCCATATGTTTGCTGTCAGATAATGGAGGAAAAAAATCTCCCAAGCTCAGCAGTGTTAGATGTACAATGAATTGCAATATCCTTATTATACAATTTATGTTTATTTAGAGCAGCTTCCTTGTATAACACTGCTAATCTGTGTCAATAGTGCACACCTATAATGATGGAAGGGTACAGGTGATAAGGCTATTGATTTTTATCTGGAAAGAGATAAAACTTCAGTGTTAAAAGCAATATATGACCTTGACTTTGGGCTTCTGTTTTACAGAAAAATACTGTATCATAAATGACATTATGATGTGGCACAAAAATTTTATTCTATTTTGGAGGAATGGCATATTGAGCTGCCTGAGTTGGGTGCTGAAGTCATCAGTGACAAGTGTCAAGCTCATGAATATACACTTTGTACATTGCTGTTGGGTATTTTTAATGCAAGATTGGCTGTGACCATGTGCATGTGAAATTCTGGTAAACCTGCTAAATCACTTTTTTAAGATGAGAGATGTCAGATTTGTAAGGTTGTGGAGTCTCTAGCTGATATGACACACAGACAAGTCATTACAAGGGTGTTGCCAGTTAAAATACTCAGCTGTTATGGTATTTCCAGCTTAGCATCTAACTTTGTTCCACCCAGCAAATAGTCACATAAATAGGACTAGCTGTGGATTTTTAAAGGAAATATTTAATGTATTTTTAAAGAAAATAACATTTGGAAGGAAAAATATTTGGGTAGCTTGTCTAGGGTAGGGCAGGGAGATGCCTTGCAGGGTACAGAGTTTGATGTGCTGAAGAAGCTCTCAGTAGATGTTATATGGAAAATGTTACTGTTTATAGAAATCAGGTATTTCCATGAGTACCGGAACTGGTGAAGCTTGGTTTCCTGTGGGTTTGAATCTTACGACCGATTGACTTTGGAGTCTGGGAAGGTGAAAGTTTTGTTGGATGCTTTTTTGCCTTTTGTTTGGGCTATTTGCATTCACTTGCTCCTGAGCAGATTTTCTGATACCTGGTTAGGTGTGAACATGTGTTTCTCACTTTCCATTAGACTTCCTACTTCCATAAACTTTTATAGGTATTTGTTTGAAAACTCATCAATGGAAAAAAACCCAAATAGACTTAAGTCTATTAATTGTGTTATTAATAAAAATCACATATCCATATTTTTATAGGAGATGGGACTATGAGTCCTTGATTTCTTTTTTTTTTTAATGACCCTATTGTCGGCTAAGTTTTAGTAGCTAGTTTTGTTTGAAAACTGAGCCAATTCTTAAAAACCAAGTGATGCTTTTACCTATTAAATGGTCAGAAATACATTTTGAGATTAGTGTGCCAGATTTTGTGGTACAGACTTAGACTTTAATAATTCTGTGTGTATGTGCAGTGGATGCACTATTCATGCACAAATGAAACAAAGCATTAGATTTAATTTTCTAGTGTAGCTGTTAGGCTGAGTTGTGTGTGCTTTTAGGTTTGTTTTCCTATATGCATGAGCAAAAAATGTTATCTTGAGTAGAGAACCAGAGTTCTGCTGAAGGCTTATCATTGAGATTCCTGCTGTTAATGTACCTCCTGGAGCTGTTAGCAGTCGTTTTTTTGTTCATAAGTATCAGAGATGTATTGTGTGAAATACTGTCAAGGGCAGCGGGTGCCTTTGGTTTCACTGTCTGCAAAAATGGTTCACCTTAGTTTTGACCTTCACGAAGCACAGGTTTTCTACCTGGAAAAGCTCAGTTAAGTTAAGGTGTGAGTAAACAGGGCCCTCAATCTTCTGTATGAATGCTTTTTGTGTAGCAATACAGGTGAGTAGTTTATTCCACTAGATGAAGTAAGTGAGGTGAATAAGGTGAGTAAGCAATTTCATTATGAGACGCTGTCAGTTGTGTCTAAATGCTGTGTTGCAGATTTGGCTCATGCTTTGAGCTGGTTGGGAGCCAGTGGCTGCGGTTAATTCATCACCAGACCTGAGCTAACAAGCCCTGTGTAGGCTAGGTTATATTAGATGGAGCTCTGTGCCACACTGAAGTAGCTGGAAGCTGTACTCATGGGAGCCACTGCAAAGCTGCTTTGAGTCTGCTGGAAACATCCTGTGTAGACAAATGTAGAAGTGTTTGTGTGAGGTAAATAATTTATAATATGAATTTACAGTACCTTTACTGTAATGTTACTTTCTTTACAGAAGTCAGTTAATATTATTTTGTGTAAGCTGTAGGCTCTAGTTATTTCTTCTGGGGTTGTATTTATAAATAATGCATAAAATCTGTATTATCATAGTCTGTATCACCAGTGTTAAATGAATTGATAATGTTCTTGCCTCTTGATTTGCAGTAGTACAGCATCTTATATATAATAAAGTTGTCTTAAGCAAAGATCTTTGAAATAAAGCCATGACTTCATGAATATTTCTAATATGATCCAATCACTTGGAAGACTAAGTTGAATCTTCCCACTCGTGTGCCCTGAAAGGAGCTGGAGGAGCACGTGCCGTGATGCAGCACGGCAATGCTACCATGGTGCTCACAGAGATGCTGCTGGAGCTCACCATCCTGGTGTGGAACAGGCTGGCTGTGCCTCTGGAGGGCTTAGACTGCTCCCAGTACTGTGAGAAGGCATTCATGTGCTTACAGGAAAGAAAAATGGCATAGAAGAAAAGGGAGACAGTACTAAGAAAGTGTTTGTGTCATTGTTTGGATAGTTGTGTATTGTGTACAGTCAAAATTGACACTTGGAAAAGCTTGCAGTTGGCAGCAATGTAAAGGGAACAGTGCACTCTGTGCCATTAATATGTGTGCATGGGAGAGCACATGCCTGATCTAAAAGGTGTGTTTGAGAATGCTTTTGTAGTTCTCTTGTTTTGGAAATTGAAGATCAAAGCAATGTAGGTTCAAAACAACAGAACAATGTGCTGGGCTTAATTGTACAAAATACATGAGGATGAACTGCTACTGAGGGCAAGGCAAGTTCATTTTCATGGTTACTTTTGAGAGAAGCAAGAAATTAATTTTATTTTTATGGTGGATCTTTGAAGACAATGATTTCTTTTTTTCTTCTCAACCTTGATTTTGATGGATGCTAAAAATTGCCAGAAGAACTTGTCCATTCTTACAATACATTTAATACCTATTAAATTAAACCATGTGTTAGAACAAGCTACTATTTAAAATGGCATTTTTGTAATTAGTTTTCCTTTTTAATACCAATTAGAGTCCATAAACTTTTTTTTGTTTACTTTTATGCTGTTCTTGGATTGCATAAGTTGTTACATTATGAAATTGTTTTGGCTCAGTTGTCAATAAATTGTATGTTATCCTGAATTTGTATTATGGCAACAATAATGTTATCCTGTCCTCTGCTTCTGTCAGCACTCATTTTCTACTAAGAAGAAAAGCGTCCCTTTTACGTGTTTGCTGGAATTTTGAGAAATGCAGAGTACTCAATCAGTGGAAATGTGTGTTTGTGAGTGGGTGTCTGCCCTCAGCATCACTTTAGTGCCACCTCTGAAAGCAGTGTGGTCCAGGGATGTCTTAGGTAGTTGATATGCTGCCTTGCATGGTGCTCTCTTTAGAGGGTTTGGGCTTTGGTTTGTGGGAGTGGGTGGGATTGGTATTCTTGCCCAAATCAGCATTCCACTTGAGACTTGACGGGTGTCTTAAATTGGTGTACTTGTTTATGCTTCTTTGTTGAAAGGAGTTAGGGAAAATTGTCTCCATAAAACTAATTTTTGAAGAAATTAGAAGCATTAAGTCATTGTGAGTAAGATGCATTGCTCAATATATGGCCAGAGGGTAGGAGGGGGCCTAGATCAGTCACTTCTGTAAAATTCAGGCTTTCACTAACATGCAGCACAGCAACAGGGTTTAACTTTAAGACTGTGCAGTGATGTTCCTTGCCTCAGAAGGCTGTTGTGAAAACTAAATAAAGATGACTGGATAGGCTGAGAAGACTTGCTGCAGAATGGTTGTTAGAAACACCTTGTCAGTTGCATGGGGAAGGAATAGATTTAATGCAATATGATAATAGTTTATTTAACTGGCCATATTTTCATTATATTCTAACTTCCTTGTCAGAGAAGTTAACTTGAGGACATTAAGAATTTAGGTCTTTCAGCTATGATGAAGAGTAGGGAAGGGATGGATGTTTGCTCATCTTACAGCTTCTGTTGTTAGTACTTCCTTGTTGTGCTGTGGCAGTATGAATTCAGAAAACCAAATCCTGTGAATAAGAAATCCTGTGTATTTCATGCTCTGGGAAGAGCAGAGAGTGGCTATGTATGTAAGCATCTGAGTTTGCTCTTGGGGAAGTAAGGCCTGCAGAGGGAAGCTAGATGAAGGGTGATGGCAGAAGAGAGGCTTTCCTGGCAGCAGCAGTCTGGGAAATGGTGAGAAAATCTCTTCAAATTATTTGTTCAGTAGTGGCATAAGCTACAGGATGGGGGAGGAAAGAGGGACTGCTCCTGTTTCTTTTTCCACAGCTGTCTTGGAGAGGCTTTCTTCTTGCTTAATAGATAATGGTGAAAGGTTTTTAGAAAATGACAGAACATGAAATTGTGTGGAGAGGGGAATGTAGGAGTCATTTCCATGTTTTTCTGGGATTTCCCTGTCAGGCTTGTGCGCTGCCTTCCCATGCGCCATAGTTTCCCTTTCAGTTCACTCAGGTTTCCTAATAGCATTTGGGAAGCTGGGGTAAGTTTTGAAGTCCTGCACTGTTAAACACTTGAGTAACAAAATTTTCAGCACACATCTGGAATACCAGTTGTGGTTCAGTTTGCCTCATGCTCTCCTTTTACTGGATCTCCTGAAGCATTGCTCATCAGCCCAGCTAAGCAAGCAGGCTTAGAACACTTCTGAAAACTGTGGAATTTTTTTCTCTTTCAGGCTACTCAGAGATTGAGTCAGTAGATCTTTTAGTGACTGGAAATAGCTAGCATTGTCAGGAAAAGGTTGTTACCTATCTAAAATTTTGCTGATGAGCTCCTAAGTCTAGGAGACAGTCCTGCCTACCATCCTCACTTCAGAGACTGGGGGGCCCTCATTGATGGTTAACTCTTGCATATGAATAGATTTGAAGAAAATAAGTGCATTGGAGTTAAAGAAACTGAAACTTTATATGCTTCCTCTGCTAGTAACACAGAAGGCTTGAAATGCAGGGAGCAGTTACTCTGACAAGATTTTGCATAATTTCTGTGAGAAAATAATTTTCTGTATTTTAAGTAAAGGAAACATATGTCCCTTCTGGTAGAACTTAGAATTCTAATATGTCAGACATAAACCTCATTTCTCTTCTGAATGCATCTGTCCAACCTGCTTGTTACTTAGTACCAGACAAACCTCATGGAAATGCAGATGCTTTTCTTTACAATTCAGTTTTTCCTGCTGCTCATTTAATCTGCATTTTTGATGTCTTTGTGGCTTTTCTGTGGTTGCATGTGAGCAAGTGTTTTCTGTATTAAAGATAGACTTGATCTTATATGAGTAAAAGAAGAGAAGCTGGGAAGAGATTTAAATTGCAGTTACTATGGAAAAATAGTGTTTAGTGAATATATAGTTGAGGATATGACTCAAAACACAGTAGCTTGTTTCACTTGCACACTTTTTTTTAATGATTGCTTGGTCAGTCAATCATTTAATGTATTTTAGTAGTTAATTTCCTTCATGAATATCTAGTTATTTCCTGCGCAGCTCTTGTGTTTTGGTTTATTTGGTATTTTTTAACAATGTTAACGGGTAGATGGATTAATTAGTTGATTCCCAAACATGTTATCTGTATCATTATCTTATGTTGTTAGGTCTTAACCTTTCATGAGCACTGAAGGAAGTATTCATATTGGGGATTACTCTTCCAGGGAGCTACAGTACCACTATCTAGCAGTGCATATTCAGAGGTGCTTTTGGGGTTTTAGTTTTTCATTTGCTGTATACTTGAGCTTCTCAGAAACTATTAAAATAGACTGTGTTTTTCTTCCAAACTTTAGAAGGCTCTTTAACATATGGATCCTGGTGCCTCAGTGTTTTCTTCCTGAGAAGTTTTTGTGATGCATCTGTGTGTTTTTTCATATTTGTTAAAATTGCATAGCCAAGCATAGACCAAGCATTGTAAAATGCCAGAATTCATGTCTGCACAGTCATTGTTGTGAAACTGTCTTTATGTGGCTGTTCTGATTTTTATCTGGGTGAGCTTTTTGGTTCTTCTTTCTTCCCCCGCCCCTCAACCTGACTGATGCTTAGTGCAAGTTAGGCTAGTAGTTTGTTATGAATAGTAGATCTTGCTCACCTCATGCATTTTTTACATTGCCTCTCTGCCCCCCCCCCCCCCCCCCCCCAACAAACTGCTACTTTCCCCTTTCTCCATTAGTTTTTTTGAAGTTCTGGTGAGGTGAAGCATACCTACTCTTAGTTTACTGTCTGGTTAGATGAGTGTTAGAAATAGCTGTGCTATGGGATTGTGCAGGTTAGGGCAGCAGAGGGGAACACACTGGAAGGCAGCAGGGATCTTTCCAGTTCAGTGGTACCAAGCTGTTAACTGAGCTTTCATACAAAACTGCAGGTGGGATTTATGGTATATAACTGGAGAGCACAGAAGAGAACAGAGCCATGAGCAGTCTCAGAGCTGCTCAGAGGGATGTAGAGGGATGTAGATGTTTGTTTCCCCATCCAGCCAGATAGGCTGTGGCCTGTTCACGCTGCTGCTGGTCAGTCCCTTCTGTGAGCTCTGCTGTTAATCTTTCTCCTTGCATATCCTGCTTCTCCCTCTGTGCCTCCTTGGAGCATTCATTGCTTTCTGATTGGCTCTGCCTCTTCTTCCAGCACCTGGTTCCCATGTTCCTCATTCTTTTGTGTCCCTTTGTGTCTGTTTCCTTTTTTTGCTCCGTGATATTCAGGTGCTAACAGTTTGTATTGAGACTGGAAGGAGAAACTGACTTCCTAGTCTCTCCCTGGAAGGAGCAGGGTTGTAGTGGAATTGTTTTTCTGGAGCTGCTCCTTGCAAAAAAAGAGGAGCAATCCTCTTGGATGTCCTGAAACATCCAAGTTAAATGGCTGTGTGGCCAAGAGAGATCCTGAGAAGCTGGAATGTGTTCAGTGGAGATTAAATCTGCAAAGACCTGAGCTTCCATGCTTCAGAGTTATGATGAACATGTGCAACAATATTCCCCTCTTCAACTCCCTTGTACCTTCACCAGACTTGAATGTTTTTTCCTTGGGAATAGAAGGATACCTACAGAATTCAGGTCCCAGGGTTAGCAGTGCTGAGATTATCTGGGAGATTGATATAAGAATAGAAGCAGGGGGGTGGGGAGGGACGGGACAGCATTTTTCCTGTGCTTCATTGTTTCAACTGGCAGAGCTGTTTTAATTGACTCTTACAAGAGATGAGAAGGAGGCACACCCTCAGAAGGGAGAACTTCAGCCAAGGCAACTCTACTCTAGCAGAATAAAAAGCAATTAAAAAATTGCCTAATGAGGGAATGCCTAATGAAGCATACCAGACTTCCTAATGAATGGGTGGCACTGCTTTATAGTAATGTGCAGATGATACGACATCATATTGCAGCAGAATTTAGATTCCTGCTACTTTTTGGCTGTTGATACTCAGTGCTTCCAGATAAAGAATTCAGATGTTTATTCTGCAATGTAAATTTTTTCAATATTTACAAACAGTTCTCTTGTCACTATGGAAGGTATGTTCTAGGTCACCCATGAAGTTGGGCTAGGTGCAAGGATTACCAGCTGAAGTTTTGTGGCTTGTAGGATGCAGGAGTTGAATTGGGTGATGACAGTGACTTTCTGACCTTGAAATAATGACCTGGACAGCTGGGGCCACTCTGTACTGCCGTGGTGGAAGTTGGGGGCTTCCTGTGGCTGAGTTCCTCAAAGGCTCGGGGCAGGGAGGGAGGGAGCTGAAGCTGTCTTTCTACTGCTCTTAAGCTTTGCTTCCTAGTAGTGGAGCTGCTTTTGGATATGGGGAACTGAGCACTGTGCACTGAAAATATCTGCATTTACTAACTGCAAAGGAATGCATAAATATAGAAAAATATGCCAGTACAGCTTATTCCAAAAATATGTTACTATGTGGTGCAAGGGACCTTTGGGTGAGCAACATCCAAAAGGAGACTTTGGAAGAGATACCTCCCACTTCTAGAGAGGCTTGTCATTTACAAATGATAATAATAATGCAAGCCACAGAAGCCAGTTTCCTGAGTTGCTGTAAATGTGTGTTTTTAACACTGCTTTTCTAACACAAATGTAGGAAGCTGGCAAAGTAGCTATTTCAGTGCTCTAGAAAAGTTTAAAGTGAAATAATCTAAGGAAACGGAAGCCTCTATTTTTAACCTTCTCCGTCATGGGAGATGGGGCGGAAGAAGAGGAGGCCATCTACTGTTGAAGTCTCTTCAATATCTTACTGTAAATTTAATCAGATTTCCACTGCTGTTTTAATGAAGAGGTATTTGTTGATGTTCACTTATGTTCAAATTAGAATCACTGTAGGTTTGATGGCATGGCCAGTGTTCTATAATTGTGCTTTTTCTCCAGTTTACTGGTTTTTACTTTCCCATTTTCTGGTATATGTGAAATTTTATACTGTAAAATAACTCTCAGTACTGCTTGTGCTGTTTTATGGTTTGATTTATTTTTATATATTAAAAAAAAATTCTGAGAGTTCAAAGTGTTTTTTTACATTGGGTTTGAGCAGATTCTTCTAAGTTTTTTTTTCATGCTGCATTATTATAATTCATTAGAAGTATATTATTTCACTGGATTTCTCTGGATTTTTTCACAAAGTATTTTTTATTCTTGTATATATGTAAAAGCATGAAGTTATGAGTAATTCCTTGTATTACTTATTGGGAGCTACTCTATTAGTTTAACTGGAAGCTCAGGTATAATACATTGTACAACTGCTGGCAACCATAGAAGTAATAGCATCAAAATTTGTAAATTCAACCTCTTAAAAATGTTCAGAACCTTATGTTCAGATGAACATAAATATGTAAAACTGACTTTGGGATATATTACTAAATCACTAATTTTGATTGGGGAATATACTGCATAAATTTGCAAGGTCAGCATCAAGGAACACTGTAGAAAGAAGGTGTATTTGGGGAATGATAATAATAGTAGGATAATTGCTTATTGGGAGAACAGGTGCTGGGCTAAGTTTTCCTAAAAGCTTGAAAATTACTGTCTGACAAGGGTGCTGACTTGGAGTGTAGAAGCACTTCTAAGAATTTAAATGCATGTCTTAGAGAATCTTCTCCACAACATCTATGTTAACATTATATATATGTAGATAACATGAATCTCTGTTTGTGGCTGGTAGATTTGGACTGTTGAGAATCAAAAGTTTAGGAATTATATAAAGTAACGTGTTACAAAGTGTAAATAACTTGACAGCTGTATCTGTAATTTTAAAGGCAAAGAGTGAGCTGTGGAGGAGGAAATGTAGCAAGGCTGCAAATTGTTGGAGAACCATTGCTTTTTACCCTAGGCACTTACTTGGCTTAAAGAAATTATTTTACTTTGCAGGGGGGTTGTTGCTCCATTGGTATAAAAGCAGCAAAGGTTTTATACCAAAATATAAAACCTTTATATTTTCTTCTGTTAGGTCTCCTGATTATGTTTGGAAAATAAAACACATTTTAAGCACAGTTCTCTTTAATGGGTTTATTTTTAGACCGCTTCTAATATCTTATAGATAATCATTAACTGTTTTTGTAATTCCACCAAAAATATGGAGTTTTGAAATAAATGGGTAGATTGAGGATGCTAACATATACAATAGTCACTAATCACCGCTTCTAGGCAGCTGAAACCTTCATCCATTCATGCTTGACTAAGGGTCTGTTCCTCCTGGAAGAGTGGAAAAACCTTAAATAATGAGGTGACTGCTGTAGATCAGTGCTTGCAAGAAATGGACTCTGAAACCCAAAAGCATCAAAGATCCTGTCAACATATTTCCACTTCAGTTGCTTGGTGCTACATCAGGCTTAGTAACTGTTCAGGCAAGGGATTGAAACAGTGCCCATGGATGCAGTGTGCATGTCACAGTAATTGCACTCTTTCACCCTCACATAAAGTATTGCTTTATTAATGTAGTTCAGAACTTAAGAAGAGGAGCAGTCTGAAAAGCCTTCCTTGCAGATCTGCACTGCTTGGGCAGGGGGCTGCTGCAGTGCAGTGTAATGTCCTCTCTGGTTGCAGGGTTCCCTCCATGCCCATGGGCACAGACTCCACTGAGAGGGGCTTGGAGCCACAGCTGTAGCTTTTACAAGGCAAAATTTCTCTGCTTTACAGGCGAAGTCAGTGCGTGACAGCTCAGTAGCATGTTAGAAGACATAACATAGAAATGGTACAAAAGAGTCCATAAAATTTCCAGGAATGTGATAATTGAACATGTTTGAGAAATGCCATATGTGGTACTTTTAGGAAAAATATAGGATGAGTATAACACATTTTCAAGTGTGTTGGAAGATAAGGAGGAGAAAAACTGGTTTGAAAGATTAAATGAGAAACTCTTGTGTTGAATTTCTAATATTAGCTGGCATTGTAGACTTTTCTGGGTGTGAGGCCTTTGTTTACTGTTTTACCTCACAATTTGTTTTGAATAGGATGTATGTGAAGTCATGGTATGCATATTCTTTTGGCACTTATCTACACATCACTTTGTTCCAAGACTTGAAAAGAACAGTCTCTTGAATATGTATTTTTCCAACTGTTCTTTTTTTTTTTTTTTTTTTTTTACTCTGGCCAGTTGCTTTTACTTTTTCCTCCCATTGTTTGTCAATTTCTGTAGAAAAGGTTTCTGCTAACTTTCAACGTACGTTTTCTTTTTTATTAATATAATTGAATAATACTTGTTGGTGCAAATAGTTTCATGAAAATAATTTCAGAAAAACTTAATTGAATATACTCCAAGTATAGTAAGTTTTTTGAGGGTTGGGGCTTAAAATATTTTAAAGCATCAAATTAACTAAATTTTCACTGAGAGTAGTGCTAGGCTTGTTTGTGCATATAGGCACATGGATGTGTGTTTCTATTGTCATTAAACTTCAGTTTACCTGTAGGGGAACATTAGCTATAGCCTTTTCTAAAACATTGTTTCTTTCAGACTACAGAAATAAAAAATCCCTTTAGCTGATGTTTGTTGGCATGTTTTCAGAATGTTGGACCTTAGTGTATGAGAGAGATTTTCACAGAGTCATGGAATATGCTGAGTTTATGGAGGATTACAAGGATTATAGAGCCCAGCTCTCAGCCTTGCACAGAACTATCTCCCAGAGTCACACCATGTGCCCAAGAGCATTGTCCAAATGCTTCTTGAACTGTGTCAGGCTTCAGGCTGTGACCACTTCCCCGGGGAGCCTGTTACAGTGCCCAGCCATCCTCTGAGGAAAGAACCTTTTCCTAATATCCAACCTAAACCTCCCCTGGCAAAACTTCAGGCCATTCCCTTGGGTTCTGTCACTGGTTACCACAAGGGAGAGATCAGTGCCTGCCTATCCTCTTCCCCTTATGATGAAGCTGTAGACTGCAGTGAGGCCTCCCCTCAGTCTCTTCTTCTCCAGACTGAACAGATCAAGTGCCCTCAGCTGCTTCTCATACAGCTTCTCCTCAAGGCCCTTCACCATCTTTGTTGCCCTCTTTTAGATGCTTGCTAGTATCTTTCTTACATTGCAGCACCCAAAACTGCCCCAGCACTTGAGGTGAGGTTGCCCCAGTGCAGAGCAGAGCAGGACAATCCCCTCCCTTGCCCAGCTGGCCATGCTGTGCCTGATGCCCCCAGGACAGGGTTGGCTCTCCTGGCTGCCAGGGCACTGCTGTCTTATATTCAAGTTGCCACTGAGCAGGAGCCCCAGGTCCCTTTCTGCAGTGCTGCTCTCCAGCCCCTCCTTCCCCAGCCTGTCCATACATCCAGGGTTGCCCCGTCCCAGGTGCAGAATCTGGCACTTTCCTTTGTTGAACTTCATACAATTGGTGATTGCTCATCTCTCCTAATTTGTCAAGGTCTCTGCAGGGCCTCCCTGTCTTTGAGGGAGTCAGCAGCTCCTCCTGGTTTTGTATTGTCTATGAGCTTGATTGTATCCCTTCCAGTCCTGCATCCATTGGGTTCTAATTGCATATGTACTTCAAGATTCTAAAGTTAACCTTTATGCATCTTCAACTACTTACCTTCTAGTCAACCCAAAGGCTACCAGTTAATGTAAGATTTTCTGTGTTGCTAAGACTTGTCTAAAGTGGTTTAAAGAGTTCACAAAAATGTATCACAGTGCTTTCTTTATTGAAGAATATCTAAGTTAATAAGTTAAGCTTCAGTCATTTAACACTTGAATGGTGTTTAGAACATTAAATCAATACATTATGTGGACACATCACTTGTATGTGTGTGTATGTGTGCACATATACATATATGCACACACAGATATATTTAGTTATTTCCAGTCCAGATAATTGGTAAAGAAGAATAATAAATTTAAGGGAGGGGAGCACCTTCAGCAGTGAAGACATAGCCATTATAAATGTACAGAAACTTGAGTTACCATTGGCTGTTAGAAAGTTGTGGAAAAATCTTTGCTATAATGTTTGGGAGAATCACATAGACTTCAAAATTTTGAAGAAAAGTTTAGTCTAGCAAGTCAGCCTTAAAGGTAACAAGATAGTTAATGCTGGTGTAATCTTTCTGGATATAGGACACCTGAGGTTAGCAAGAGAATGTGATAGATGGGCAGACAGTTTTGAAGAACTTTACACTTCTCTACTGCACTACTAGTGAGTAGTAAGCAGTACTAGTGATAGCCAAAACATTTTAATAAACTGGTAGTGAAGGAGCCAATGTAGTAGTGAGGATGTTCTAATCTGTTTTGATGTAAACTTCGAGTGATCATGCAAGAGTCCTCAGGAAGTATTCGACTGCATGATAGTGTCTTGCAGCATGTAAGACCATTTTACTTTTTACTGAGATGTAAAGCTTTGTTTTGCTGCCTCTTTTTGTTCTAACACATGGAGCTTCATGGACTTGAATTTGGAGTTTTATGTCCCATTTTTCTGCTGGGGACCATTTTCCTGTCTGCTACATTTTCTTCCGGCTTTGAACTCCTCCCATGATTCTTGTTTATGTGCAAAATGCTTATTACTAAGAACTTGCTGGTAAGATCTTGCCAGATGTACTTTTTCACCTTTGCTCGGGTGACTTCCATTAGGAAAGTGCAGGTGTTTCCTCCTCATCTGATGGTTGCATGCAGAAGTTGTGACTGGCAGTTGGAATTGAATATTTTCTGTGTATAGGCATTACACACAAGCACATGTACGTATACATACATACATACATACATATATACATAGATAGACTCCTCTGTGTGAGGGTGAAGCACTTATTGCCTCTCCCCCTGCCTCTCCACAATGGTTTAGTTAACTGATGGGCCGGATCGTGGTCAATAAGCTAGCTAGAAATTTATATTCTCAAACCAGAGGAGTCTTTGCAAAACTAAGGTTACCAACAAACTGTCAAGCAGTTTGTTAGCCAGAACTGAACATAGAAATGGGTTTTAGTATATTCTGAGGACATAGAAATCTGACAGCTGGATGACTTGCTTGTCTCCAAGAGAAGGTTGCAGAGTTGTGATTTGCAGGATGGAAGAAATAAATGGATAACTACATGCCTGGCCTTTACTAACTGGGACCTTGATTATCAATCAGATGTAGTTGGAAAATGCTACTATGCACAGATTTTGGAGAAAAGTTATAAATGTTGGTTCAGAATCAGTGAAACTAGAGCACTGCATACTTGCTTGCTCCAAAGCTGTGCTGTGTCTGGACACATGTAATGTCATGTTAGGCTTCTTACACAAGTGGAAGAATTCAGATTGCTTCTCGAATTTTGAAATTCTCTGTTAAATTTTCTTTATTGTTTAGTTAAGGCTTTTGATTCTTATTCATTTGGTTTTAGGGGTTTTTTTTGGAGTCTTACACGGAAGTCCTTGAGAAGATCTTGTAAATATTTAGAGATTTTTGAGTAGCACTGGCAAAAGAAAAGTTTTAAATATTTTGCATGTTACTCTTTCTAGCAAAGAGCAGATTCAGTATGAAGGTGGGATTTGAATTTAGAAACTGCAGTTTCCTAATTTCCCCTCCTTAGCTGTCCTATCTGCCACACATTCCTACTGTTTTCCTCTTACAGTTTATACCCAGCTGCCATGTATACTTTTGTCTATTTTCTGATCTAGATATCAAGTTATCTGCTGTCCAGTCTGCTTTCCTTCATCCAGACCCTCCAGCAATTGTCTTTGCCCCACTGCTAATCTTAGGATTTGGCTGGTGGTTTTGTACAGCTGCTGGTCACTTCAGGCTATCCATGTGTACATAGACTAAATAAGTTTTAAAGCATTCATAGATAGACCTACTTAACCCTTCTGCCCATTTTTTACTGTTTATTCTCTGTAAAAAAACCACAATAAATTGCAGATACAAAAATAGTTTTCTTAAAAGCATTGACTTTTAACCTGGCTATGATTTTTGAGCAAGGCATTTTCATTGTGTACATGAAATATTTTCAGCAAGTATTTCCCATAATATTTGTGTTCTGATTTTGGATATGGATCATAGCTGCTGTTAAGAAATGGATAGCTGCTGGAAGACTTGGCTGCTTGTGTGGAACTGTTTCAGCAGTTCCTGAGCAGCCAGACAAGTTATGCGAGAGCTGCAGTTGGACATAGCATTTTATGTTTCAACATACTAAGCCAGTGGTTTTCAGCTGTTTTGGTTTTGGGGATTATGAGAAAGGGTAAAAACAAAAGTGTGTTATTTGACTATTGTTGCTTGCTAGTAAATATTTATTTTTTCTAGAATAGTGAAAGGTAAGAGGGTGTCCTTGGGTACATTTCTTAGAGGTCCTTATAGACAATGTAAGCTGATATTACTTCTTGTAAGTCAATAAATCGTATAGGTTCTCTCTCAGCTGTGTAACTTTACATACATTTTGTATCACAAAATATCATTGTTCAGATTTTAAATTTAAAAAATGGTCTGATAGTGATCACACATTTTCCTCGCACTTCAAAATGTTGATTTATTCCTGTACAAATGGCTAGCTAGTGCCATCCTGTGCCTTGTGTTTTGCACATTGATTTGTGCTGTGTTGGCTTGTAAATTGAAGCAAATACAGTAATTGGACAGTATTAACACCATTGTCAGTTTATTTGCTGTAGAGAAAAAAAAGAAAATAATGAAATAATAATAACAACATAAACAGATGCAAAATACAGTGTGGTCTTAAAAAGACTGAATTTCAAGTGACCTTTAGAAGAGTTGGTGCTGTGATTTCCTTGCTGCAGGGTACCTTTTTTTTGTTCCAAGAGTAATGTATCCCAGCAATGACTCTGAACACGTTACCTTCTTTAACTCTTTGTCCTGAGCACAGAATTTCATTTATGTAAGTTTCAGTCTGGCCATCTGTATTGTGGATCTATTTTCAGGAAGATTTGAATAGATGTTAAGGACGAATTGAATAGCTGTTTAGTGAGGTATTTTATTCAGAGTCTGATGTTAAATCACGTAGTAAAATGAAGATACATAAATTGGATTAAGAAAAAGGTTAAAAGAAACTTGTATCTTGAAAAGATGCTTACAGTTGGGTGAACTTTGTTGTACTTTTGACTAAGCAGTTGGTATGTAATTTGCCAAACTTTATTTCAAAATCCAGTTCATTTTTATGACTTGGCTGCTTGCAGAGAGCTGAGTGGATGGAGGACAGACGAGGAGGAAAAACACGGTGTACTCCAGAGCGGTGTAACAGTGGATCTGGAGCTCATGGTGGCACTTGCTGCGAGCAGCCCGTGCCCGCCTGGGGTGTGCGGCCCGGCTGAGGCTGCGTGGCTCTGACCGGCGCCTGGTCCGGCCCGCCGGGGGAAGCTCCTTCCCTCCGCAGCTGGCCAGTGTGTCCCTGCCGTGTGCCTGCCCTGCTTTGGCCAGTGTGTCCCTGCCGTGTGCCTGCCCTGCTCAGGCAGTGTGTCCCTGCCGTGTGCCTGCCCTGCTTTGGCCAGTGTGTCCCTGCCGTGTGCCTGCCGTGTGCCTGCCCTACTCAGGCAGTGTGTCCCTGCCGTGTGCCTGCCCTGCTTTGGCCAGTGTGTCCCTGCCGTGTGCCTGCCCTGCTTTGGGCAGTGTGTCCCTGCCGTGTGCCTGCCCTGCTTTGGGCAGTGTGTCCCTGCCGTGTGCCTGCCCTGCTTTGGCCAGTGTGTCCCTGCCGTGTGCCTGCCGTGTGCCTGCCCTACTCAGGCAGTGTGTCCCTGCCGTGTGCCTGCCCTGCTTTGGGCAGTGTGTCCCTGCCGTGTGCCTGCCCTGCTCAGGCAGTGTGTCCCTGCCGTGTGCCTGCCCTGCTTTGGCCAGTGTGTCCCTGCCGTGTGCCTGCCCTGCTTTGGCCAGTGTGTCCCTGCCGTGTGCCTGCCCTGCTTTGGGCAGTGTGTCCCTGCCGTGTGCCTGCCCTGCTTTGGCCAGTGTGTCCCTGCCGTGTCCCTGCCCTACTCAGGCAGTGTGTCCCTGCCGTGTCCCTGCCCTGCTCCGGGCACTGTGTCCCTGCCGTGTCCCTGCCCTGCTCCGGGCACTGTGTCCCTGCCGTGTCCCTGCCCTGCTCAGGCAGTGTGTCCCTGCCGTGTCCCTGCCCTGCTCAGGCAGTGTGTCCCTGCCGTGTCCCTGCCGTGTGCCTGCCCTGCTCCGGGCAGTGTGTCCCTGCCGTGTCCCTGCCCTACTCAGGCAGTGTGTCCCTGCCGTGTCCCTGCCCTGCTCAGGCAGTGTGTGCCTGTTGTGTCCCTGCCGTGTGCCTGCCCTACTTTGGGCACTGTGTGCCTGCCGTGTGCCTGCCCTGCTCAGGCAGTGTCTGCTGGGGAGGGCAGCCTGCTCGGAGTCACGGCACAGCTGTGTCCCTCTCTGTCACAGAGATGCTCTTGCTGCCCAGGCCAGAGCTATGGTGGTGGAAGATGTTGAAGAAGTGCCTCCAGGACTGCAGTGTAACTTTTAAAAACAACATAATAGCAATCCTCCCATTCTCCCCCTCAGTGTAAGCAGCTCTTGCCAGCGTCTGTGAAACAGCATTGCTTCTCAATTTCTTGGTTTGGTTTGTTTGGGATTTTTATTTTTTTTTCTCTCTGTGCAGTTGGAGGGAATAAGAGCCATGGTACAAGACAAGAGGGTTAGTTGAACTTTATAGCAATATCTGTAACTTAAATTCACATTTGAAAGGAGGAAAGAAAAAGCCATTGACTGAAAGCTTTGAAGTGTGTGCATGATTTCTCATTTTGCCTTTTCTCTTTCTTACCTTGTGACACTTCAGTAATATACTTGGCATAATACTTTCTTTGGAGAAACTATTGCTAGATTTATCAGATTGCTAATTCTTTTCTAGTTATTTTATTACTAATTTTTAAATTGCATGGTGTTCTTCAGATCTCTAATGTGAATTAATGCAGTTTCCTACTAAATTAGTAATACAGTTTCTGTATCTGCATTTGTCAAGCAGAAACATCTATCCCATTAGATGACAATTCAGACTGAGATCAGGTTTAAGGAAATTTTTTCTCCTAGTTGTTTGCGGAGGTGTATCAGATTTTGTTATTTTGTTATATTTTTTGCTGCCGTTGGACCTGACCAAAATCAGAAACAAAATTAAAAACACTGTTTTTAATTTAGCACTGATAGCTGCTATTCTTGCATCCTTCTCTCTGTCTCCTACAGACTTTTGTTCAGAACTCGGTGGTTCTTTTTCATAATTAGCTCTCATGGTTAGTGCTTTCCTCTTAATCAAGGCTCACTTTGAAAGGTGAGGTGACCTTGTATGTAATTGAGGTGTTTAGGCATTGTTTAAAGGAGGGCAGCTAGTTTACAACAGTTTCTACTTTGGAACACCTTTTCGATTTCCTGTTCAAGATCTTGGAAAAACAGACTGTGTTTGTCTTTATTTAGTTCCTCCCAGGGGAAGTTTTACTCAATTAGACCTAGGGATTTCAAGCAGCCAGGGTCCTCTAATGTGGCATCAGGGCCATGGGAAGACTGAGGATCTTACCTAAAATTTTCCAAAGCCTTGTGCTTTTAGTGATCTGGTTCTGGTTTTGAAGGTCTGTGACAATGAAGTTGCCCTACTCTATCTGTGAAACTGTGCTTTTGAGATGTGATGTATGTCTTTCCTTTGGACTGAGAAGCTTTTCTTTATTATTTAAAGTTTGAGGTTTTCTGTGAGGTTTTTTTTTGGGAGGGGGGGAGGGGAAGAGGGGGTCGAAATTAGATGCTGTTAACAATGTATCTGAAGCTGAAAGCACTTTTGAAGTAAATTATCTAAAATGGTATTTAGCCATTATCTTTTAATGCCTTTTCTTCTCCCCATCCAATCCCATGAACTGATGCATTCAAGAAATACTTGCTTTGCTGCCACATATTCAGAAAGCTGTAATAATGTGTTGTACAATCCTTCTTTGTGTTGTAGTGGATAAAGATTCAAAATAAGTATGCAAGGAGGAGAAAAAACTTATTTTGGTCACTTGTTTGGTTTTATTTTACAGTTTAATTTCTGTATTCTAACTGTTAAGCTTGGTAATTGAAGCAGAGAAAATGTGAATAAAACTTGTCTTTTCAGATGTGTCTGTTGGATTGAGTGCAAATACCTGGCTTTTATTTCTTGATGAAAACATATAATTTGGGCAGAGTCAGAAGTGACAGATCTGAGGTGCATGACATTGCTCAAAGATTTTTCTCTAGGCTTGATTTGATACTGGATTTGGATTATGAAAGCTTTCTTATGTGACTCTGTATTTGCTTCTGAAGGGTTTCAGAGTCACAAAAGAATTGGGTGCCTAAGGACTGAAGAGCATCATCATTTTTGGAAAGGATAAAGTCAGTTAATCTGACATTAAGGTTGGTTTTTTTGATCTGTGCAGAATTTGTCCCCATGGAGAATTGTTACTTGTACCTTGCCTGTAGGTCCGGTGGCTGCAAAAACTTAATGCTGTAAAGTGGTCCCAGAGGATTTTCATCTTCAGCTGAAAGTTCAGAACCTTCTTGTTAGTGTCTGCCAGTTGTTTTGGGGGAAACAGGTGATCATGGGTGAGTGTGTTATTGTTTGCTACCTCAATCAGATAAATGCCTTAGTTTTTCTTTACTGTGAATAGCACAGTTTGGGACAGCCCTGGTTTTTGTTTCATCAAAGATGGCAGCATTTTTGTTGTGTCTTTGTCTTCATAACGCTTGGAAAAGTTTTTTGTCTTTATTTCAATACTTTGAAATGTTTTAACAGATGTACCTTGTACAATTCTTTATAAAAAAGTAGAAAAGATCTCTTCTATTTCATGGAACTTAAGCTAATTAAAAACAAACCCGGAGGATAAAGCAGTATTTCCAGAAGATACTTAATTTCAGCAGTCAACTGCTGTACTTTGTGGCTGACCTCCAATGTAGATATCTGCATCTCTTCCATTTTGTCTTTATTATTCTGAAAAACCCTAGTTTCCTTAACTGGCAAGAAATTAATCTTGTCCTCAGTGTTGTGCTGGCTAAACCTGGAAGGTATTTTTTCAGTTCACTTTGTCAAAGCAGTGCAAAACAAGGCAGAAACTTCCAATTCTTAGTTTTGTGTCTTTGCCTGAAGGTCCAGCTACATAGGTATAAATGTGACTGCATTCAGTCAATATGACATTGTGCTTTGTCTGAAGGGAAGCCAATTTGGAGCAACTTTGATTATAGTTTAAAATGAGCAACATCAACTTAATAATGGTCTGAATATCGGTAAGACAGCTTTTTATGTGTTGGGGTTTTTTTCCCTACAAGTTTTCCTTCAAAACTATTAATTAAACTGTTCACACATGCTTTTATAACTCTGTAATGAAAACTGGTTAAACCAGATGCATTGGTTTTCTTCAGTCTCCCTTTTCCAAAAAGTGAACATTGTCCTTGTCCTGCAAGTCTGAGTCCTGGCAGGATCACAGAGAGCATTGAATTAAAGTTTTTGTAGTGTGAAAGGTTAGAGTATAATGTGCAGGTTTTATTTATGAATAAAGGGTGAGGGTATGTTTGTGTAACAGGCAAGCAAGTCTCATAACTCATTCCAAAGAAAATCTTGTCTATAGTGCAGTAATTTAGGAGCTGATGTCTAGACTACTTTGAGAAATTGTAAACATTATGTCTTCAGAACAAGACCATGGGAGTTTAAGAAAAAATGCTGCACTTTGTGTGTTTAATATTTGACTGAATTCCAGGGAGATCAGGAGTATTTTGGCAATATCTGGTCTGCCTGACTGTTAGATGAATTAATGAGAGTGCTTATGTCAGTTCCTAGTAACATTTTCTTTCTTGAATAGAGCATCTCTGGATTTACATAATTACATGATGTAAACTACATATTTGTCAGTAATGGAAAATTTTTACTTTAAATAGTGGTGCACAAGTTTATGTACATCTTCTTGCTAAACTGTTTATACATGTTGGAGAATCAACCAAGTAGTATCAAGCTATTATTTGACCTGAGTAGCTTGGTCTTCCTACTGTTGTGCAGAGCTGTTGAAACACAACATTGAAATGAGTAAGGGTATTTTTTAAATTATTCTGCTACAGTTAATTTTGAATACTGTAACCTCAATCACTATAAAATAGTTTCAGGAGGTGGGTAAATGCAGTTTTTCTGTTTGCTGTGTGTGAAGTTTTGTGTTGTTTGTGGTGGTTGAATGATGTGCTTACTGCACCATTGGGCTAGCTAGAATGTAGCTGTAGTAGTATTTCCATCATTTTAAGTCTTTACCACTGGATTGTTCTGGTTTGTTTTATTTTGGGGTGGGCAAGCACTTCCAAGTTCAAAGACAGATGTACTTTAGTTCAGACAAGTTACTGTGTTATACAGGTTATCTGATGAAGGGCAATTATGAGTCCTAATGGTCTCTCCATTCAGCAGTGTATTTGTAAGCATAGTCCAAATCTGGTGTCGGAAAACCTCAATTGGATATTGCAATATAAAAGTGGAAGTACAACAGAGAGTATAATGCTACAGATTCTGTTGAGCTTAAGTCAGTCCCTAAATTAATGCATGTATTTAATGTATGCAAAGTTGTCATGGTCGTAGGTATTAAAAGTGCCTCAACAGATATATGAGGAAGGTGTTGTGTCTATATCCCATGTATAATTGAAATGACTTTATTAGTAGCTTTTCAGTAAATGAATTTTTTGACAGTTTTTAGAGGAAAACATTACCCTAGGGGTTAAGTAAAGATTAAAATGAATATTTGGATAATAAATATGATTAGCATCAAGGATTTATATTTATATAAAGGATTTTTTATTTATATCATTTATTCTTCGTATTTTTTTATATACCTTGCTGTTCTAGAGCAGTGTTGGTTTAGAGTCTTTCTGTATAATATCGAACTGAGAACTTTCAATGTCCCTGTCAACACTGACCTGGCTGTGCCAGTTTTCTATTGCCCACTGATCTATTAAGACTTTGTCTAGCAAGGGCTGTGATATTTTAAGCTTCTAGTTAGTAATGCAGTTACTTATTAATTACTATTTCTTGTCTGATTGCTTCAGAATTTTTCGGAGACATTTGTTCGTCTTTTCTTTTTTGAGGGGGAGGAAGTAATTTGGATATGTCTGGACCAAGAGAATATCATTAATAGTTGAAAATGTATAGTTGAAAAGAGGAAGTCTGTTCTAAAGCGCTGTCTTGAATTTTGTGTTATTTTTTTAAAGACAAACAATTTTGCAACATTGTCACCTGAAAGAAGTTAAAAGTTATAAAGCTTCTAGTAGTTTCAGCAATGGTGAACTCCAGCTTCACATTTGTGTTCTTTGCAGTATGGGAGAAAAACTGGCAGGACTGCATGCCATTATAATTAAATTGTTATACATAGAAACTAGAGGGGAGAAGCTTGTCTTACCTGTTTGGGGAGTATCTGTCAGCATATTTAAATGAAAATTTATTTTGAAACTGTATGTTTGTAATTATCAGCACATTCCTAAGTCGCATAACTAGTTTCTGATCAACTGGCGAAGGTATCTTCAAAACATGCAATAACATTCATTACATGTTTTGAAGATGTACAATTCATTGCATTGTAAACTCTGCACCTTTTTGTATTTATTTGTGTTATTTTTATATTTACAGGATTACAAAGCCCCTGACGTTTGCTGACTGTGTTGGTGATGAGCTTCCTTTAGGATGGGAAACTGTTTACGATCAACAGATTGGAGTTTATTATATGGACCACATAAATCGTGAGTAGATATGTGATTGTTTTGAGGAATGCTAGCAAGCTGGTGTTTACTCTTGCCACTAACTTTGCTTCCTATACCATTTATACACCTCGTGCTACAGTGAGAAAACGTATGCAAATAATTTCTTGCTGAACCTGTTTCCTTATCTTTCATATGGGGACATAATTGTAAAGAATTCCATTTGTAAAAATTTTACAACCTATGATTGAACTGTATTGTATCAAAATATTTTGGTTTGCTTGGTCATACTGTGAAGTATTAGTAATTTTGTTGTTGCTTTTTGTCATATGTCAGAAAGATTTTTGTGTTATATTCTTACATTTCCTATTTTTCCTGTCATCCATAGTTCACTCTTATAGATTGAAAACCAAAATACATTCTGAGAGAAGTGTGCCGATTTTTAATCAGAAGCACTGTGAAATACAGTAATCTCATTCTTGCTTAAGCAATATATATTTTATGTTTTAATACAGTACAAAATGCTATCAAAAAGACAACAGATGTGCCTTTTGGAAACTAATTTTGAACACTTTCCCTTTTGGACTGTCACTGAGCTTTGTATCATCACTGTGGCACATTTGCCAGTTCTACTTTTAAAAAAATGTCTTATCTTTATAGCTTTGTACTGCTGCTGCTGTTACTGTTGTGCTATCATTAAGCTTCTTATCGCCATTGAGTGAATGCTTTCAGTATTGTGGGAGTTGGCAGTTGGTGGGGACTAAGAAAAGAAGAAAGTAGTTACATGGGCTATCACAGCAATGGTAAATAGTATAATCTGAAAAACCAACCTCAATACTATCTACTTGAAATCTAGTCAATTAAAAAATGAAAGTGTAATAATTATTTTGGGCTTCCAGCCATCATTGGAATTACTTGTGTATTGTGGTTTCACAATTACTTGCCTTAAAAAACCTAAACAACAGAATAATAAATATTCCCATGGTATCGTTTGACCTATACATGTACTTATTTGTTGTGAAATTTAGAAAGATCATTAACTAAATGATAAACTCTAAACAGCTGTTAATACATTAATCACGAGGATAGATAGACAAGAAAATTCAAAGGCCATAAATACAGACTGTTAGGTAATTCTTAAAATAACTCTGTGCTTAAAAAAAGTATTAGTTTAAGGAGTACTGTCATGCTAACTTTACTAATGCTGAAATTTAATGAGAAGTGAGGATTACATTGGAGTGCAGTAATGGAGCGCACTTACACCAAAGTATGTGCATGAATGCATATATTTTAAAAAACAAAAATAAGGTACTGCCAGCTCTTTAAATTTTTTTTTTTAATTTGCAGGTAGGTTTAGAGTCCCTGCAAAAAATGAGTCGAACATGAATTCTTATTGCAATGCCTTAAAAAAGCTACTAATAGGCCTCTGTGATAGGAATAACAATCACCATCACATGCAAAAACAGAGCTTCCTTTTGCTTTTTGAATTTTGTTATTAGCGGCTTTACCACAGACTTCAAGTTTGAACTTACAGAAGGGATATTAATCATTGTAGGCATGTCAGGTCTGGCTTGCATTTTTTTCTGTGCAATTGTGAGCAAAAATTGTAGAAGAGAATCTTTGCAAAGAGCAGCTGAGTTCCCAAATGATCAGTGAGTAGACAGAAAGAAAAGATGAATATTAATGGGTCTGGAAAAGTAAAGCTAATTATATTAGGTATGAAATAAAGTTAATGTACGAACAGAGGGGTAGAAGCTTCATGCAGACAGTGCTGAACCGAGTAAAAGGAATCATTCAACAATTAACAAGGTTGCAAAATTTGTCTCATTCATGATAGCTAATTACTTGCAGCCCACAGATATTATCCTTAATGGTAATTCAACCGTCACAGTGAAATGGGTTTGTCACCCTTAGGCTAATACAGTGCTTTCATATACCAGCAAGATTTATAATAAGAGGAAAGACAGAGTTGATAGTATAGCTGGATAATTATTATTCAGAAATTAGTTGGACACTTGATCCAATTTTTAAACTGTGGACAACAAAGGTGTCAATCAAGACTGCATAAATTTCCTTTGTAGAATTAAGAACTAATGAGTAGACAATCATGTGCATCATGAGGTGGTGTCAGACAAGTGGAGGAGATGGTCTTGGAGCTGAAGAAATGTTTTTTTCTGAAATGAGTATGTCTAAACCACTTGGAATGGCAGCTTCAGGAAAAAACATTTGGATTGTCTTTTGTGGCTGACTGGGTTAAATGCTTTATGCAGCATTCAAGTTCTGCGTTAATTGACAAAACAGTTAGCAGTGCCTCAGTGTCAAGAAATACTGTGAGAAAATGCAAGGGATAATTCAAAGAGAGTCTTTCTACACTTACACTTACCAGGGACCTCTCATGTTTTGTGCACTCTCTCAAGCTTTTTGCCCTTGCACCTTTCAAAAGAAAACAGCAATACTTCTGATTTTTTTCTAAGTCTTTTGCTATGTTTGTTTACCCGGGAAGCAAGAAAAAGATTTCTAGGCAATAGTTTTCCATTTAAACTGGAAAAAAAACAAGGAACAGAAGAATCTTCTATAAATCTCAATGATGCTTCCAACCCTGATCTCCATCTTGTTCTGTAAATTCAGTACTTTGTTGACACCCTTACTAAGCTGCTCTTGGCTGTTATCCAACCATTGCTTAAAAACCTTGGCGGTTGCCAGCCACAGAATTCCTTTCCCTCCTCCTCAGAGTCTTGGGAGCCTTTGAAGTCTCCTCTAAGCAGTTGGGCATTCCCCAGTGAGGGAATAATATATTCTCTGCATTTGTCTGGGACTGTTCCTGAGTTACTATAGTGGGGTTTTTTAAATTGGTTGTAAAGAAACGAAGGAAGTTAATTTTATCATACAATGTAGCTTTAGTCTTGTTATGTGGCAAACTTGTTTAGAAATCCAGGGCAAAGTTTCATAAACCAGAAAAAAACAGAGCTTCCCATGCACTAAAGAAGTTTTCTACCTCTGATGAATGCTGCTAGCTTTTCAGAAGGCTTCTGAAATAATTCTGTGAGAGATGCAGTGCCCTGAAGTATAGGATCTCAGAAGTTTAATGTGTGATAGAATGTAACACTTTAGTCTGGGTTGTTGTTTGAGATTAGGACTAATAATTTGCCATTCAAAGACAAAAAGTGCATCCTAGTAAGCCTGTCTGTTTTATAAATATTTACTGATTTCTCATTGTTTCCATGGGGGTTTAGCAATCTTAGGAATATTAGAATTTGCACAAATTTCAGAGGTACTTACGGACAAATGAAGTAGCAGCGGAAATTGAAATGCCCTCAGTGAAGGGTGGGCAGCAGTCAGAACTCTGTTTTCTTCTGCTTGCCCTCCATGTAGAGAAGGATTTATGGCAGCTCAACAAGCCAAAGCACATCCTGTCCTTGCCAGAGGAGATATTTTCAGGACACTGGAGCTAGGAGGGAATCAAAGGGGTCCCTGGGAAGTGGGGAGAAATTGCAGAACTGTAGGCACTATCTTTATACTGTTTAAATGTTAGGAGTTGCAGGGAGAGAAAGGTCCAACTGTTAAGAGAAAAGGTTATTTAGGAACCTAATCTGCAAATCTGTTGGAAGCACTGCTCTTTGATGAGCCTTCTGTTTTTGTTTATATGCTTTTCAGATGGCTCTCAAATGGTAGAGCTGCTAGCATGACCTTGACACCATTAGAGCTCTTAATCTGTTGTGCTTAATACAGTTTTGTATTTCATCACTGGCACCAATATACTGAATTATGTACTCAGGATTAATGCAAAACATAACTGGCATTCATCTCTTGTAAGAAACTAACTTTGGAAAAAATTGCTAGGTGCTTAGCTCCTGACTCTGCTGCAGGTTTTGCCACTACTTTGACATTGTGTCTGCAGCAGCTTCTTCCTGGTAGAGCTTCAATCATCAGAAATTAACATTCCATTTAAACACAAGGCTTTACATCAAGGTCGTTATGTAAAACATATTATTTGACTCACAACCCCCTGCCAAAATGAACCAATTTTTTTTAGGATTTTAATGTGCATCATCCTCAAATGGCTTTGCAACTGCAAAGAGATCGTTTTGCAGTAATAACCTTGAAAATCAATAGATATGGGAAAGACTTTTTTTTGTGGAAACTTGTTTTTGGTTTGTGTTTAAATAAAATCTGGTCTAAACCCTGGCAAGGAAAAACATCAGACTGCTGTTTCTTAAGAAAAAAAAAAAAGGAGTAGTGATTTAAAAGCTTTATGGATTTGAGACTAAGATGCTGACTTCTCTGTTGAATTACCTCATTCTTCTTAACTATGCAGGGGTAGCCTCTGTCCTTTTAAGATGTTATGCTTGTGAAGTTGTATGCAGTATCATAAGTTAGTTCCAGCTATTTATAGACTTATGGGTTAAGCTATGAGATAACTTTAATTTTTCCTTGTGGTTCTGGGTTTTTAGGTAATTCTTGGAATTTTCAAGTTGGCTGTGAGGGAAGGTTAGAGCCAAATTGCTGTTTTCTTTGGGTTTGCACTGGTTTGTAAAGAAAAGAATAACATTTAAATGCCTTTTATATTTGAAAAGCCTTTCCTGTTCTTTCACTCTGCATCCTTCCTTCTTCTTTACTGGCTGGAGTGACTTTGGGCACTGTAGTGTCAGGTGTGCTGGTTGAGAATGGACATTAATAAAAGTGACTTGGACTTGGTGGCACAAAGTGTCATATTATTATTCTTTTCTCTCCTTAGAACTCACACAAATTGAGGATCCAAGGGAACAATGGAGAAGGGAGCAAGAACGCATGCTGAAGGAATATTTAGTAGTTGCCCAGGAGGCACTCAATGCCAAGAAAGAGATTTACCAAATAAAGCAGCAGCGTTTTGAGCTAGCCCAAGAAGAATATCAACAATTGCACAAAATGTGTGAGGATGACAGCCGTTCCTATGCCAGCTGTGAGTTTACTACCTTTTCTTGATATTACCCACCTGCCCTCACAAGATGTGGTGTAAGAAATAGTGTGAAGTATTTCCACCACCTGATTCTTCTCTGAATGAAGGTCCTGACTACAGCAGTGAGGTGCTGTCCTTTGACTCTGCAATTCAACAATTCAATGTCTTCCAATTCCTGTTACGTCTATTACAACAGAGATTTAATAGGGATAAATGTTAGCATTAAAAAGAGATGTAACTTTAAGCAGGTGTATATCCCAGCTGGTATTTCTGCCCATCTTGGAGCCAGGTGTAGTGAGGCTTCCTGCAAGGCAACAAGGGCTGAATGTTGCTGGATCAGCTGCCTACCTGCACTCCTAAACTCAAAGATTATTTTCCACTCAACATAGGAGGGAGCCATCAGCTTAGGGGGAGCCTCCTGTGGATCCGTAGTCTGCTTAGCAAATTTACAAAGAGTTAGGGACAAGCTGTTTTGTTTGAGAGTACCTCTGACCATGAAGCGGGAGACAATATTGCATTAGCTCACCTCATTCTTGAGTGCCAGCCTGTCATACTGATGTTGGTGATAGAGAGCTTTAATTTCCTGCCCTTTTAATTCTTCAGATGTCTCTGGTAGCTTGGAGTAGATAATACACTTTTTCTGAATTCTGAAGATGTTGCCCCATTGTCATGGCTGTTGGTTGGTGCAGGTGTCTTTGTCAAAGAGTCAACCAGACTAGTTCTAAGAAGTGGATATACCCAACAGCCACATGGAAATTAGTGGAGTTTTACTGGTTTTTTTTTTACTTGGAGTTTTTCAGTGTCTGTACAGTCATTGTTTTAACTGCAGGTTTGCTGTTAAATGCCAAGGATTTAATAAGAATGGGAAGCTCTGCTTTAGCCTTTTCTGAAAATGTTCAAGAAATTTGACTGTGGAAGGGGGTTTACAGCAGGTATCTGGATAGATGTGTTTAGTACTGATTCAGTTGTATTTATTCATCCAGGGGAATTCATACATGTGCCAAAATCCCGAATAAAAGATGTTTTCTAGAGCTGAGGTGTCCCAGATGGTTTGTACCAAGTACTCTGTTACTGTTGAATTTGGATTAATTTTCTTATTTAGTTTATATATATGTATTCTGTCATTCAGTTTGTAACATAACTGAACAGTTGTGACTAGTCTTATTTCCCCCTCTCATGTTCAAGTTTCTGAAGAAGTAGCAAGATATTTTCCTATTAAGGAAGAATTTTTTTAAAAGAAACTACTGTGTAAAGTGTGTTTAAAAAGTATTTAAAGACTTGGAATAAAGTAAAAGGTAGTGTCATCAGTATTTTTTGAGATTATAAAATCTAAATTGATATTTATTACAAAACCTTACTAGGACCTTGGGCTTTTTTTTTTTTTTTATTTGCAATAGTTCTGTGGGATATTTTATTGAATTACTTCAGGTGAATATACAGAAAGTTAGTTCTGTTGAAGATGAAAATATACTAGAAAAAGATAACCTTTTTCATTTTTTTGAAGCTCTTAGATAAACAAGTTATTTGAAACAGCAACAAAATATGACTGAAAATTCCAAAATTTGGGGTTATCTGTAATGAAAGCAAATGCTATGCCAATTTACTTATGTTTCTCAATCTTCTGATAGTTCAGGGTTTTGTAGGTGTATCTGGAGTTGAAAATGAGAATCTGTAAGAGAAATTACATAAAACTATTTGCTTGTTTTGAGGTGAAAAAATATTTTAATTTTCTACAGATGTGTTAATATATTTTATATTGGCTTAAGGTCATATGCATCAGTTTTAAGAAAATGGGATGGGCTGATTACTCAGATTATTTAATTTTTTTTTTTTCCTTTTTGGGATTAATCATGCTGTCAATTAGAGATTCCCAAAAACTCCTTCTCCACTTGTTTTTCTTAATTTGACTCCTCCACTCCACTGTGGGATGCTTGTCTCTCTTTTTATTTTACAGAAATATTAGACTTCTAATGTGAGTGCAATTACATTACCAAAGTTGGATGCTTATATAGCCAATATCTTTTCCTCCACTACCACTTGTTTCAAGTTGTTGAATTTAAAGAACTAGAACTTCACAAATTATTTTTCTCCACTTTGCTTGTGGGTGCTGCCATTGACTCAGTGTCGTGTGCTCATGAGTGGGAGGTGAGCTCAGCGGTTGTGGGTTGGCAAGGAGGTGCCCATGCAGCAGTTTTGTGACTCAGTTGTGATCAGCACAGTTAAAAAAAAAATCCATAGAAAATCCTGGATTTAGAGAATTAGTCCAGGCATGACTACTCATTTTGGCAAGTTCCTGCACACTCAACATGACCTTGGCATTGCAGTATTCTTTAAACAGTCAAAAGGCCCCGTGCAGCCCCAGACATGGATTTGGGTTTCAGTGCAGCAGCCTTCAGCTCTGCAAAAGGATGGAAGGTCTGACAGCACAACCCCATCCATTCACATACCAGGCACTTTTCAGTGGGCCAGTGCTGCCTTGAATGGTTTGCTCCAGAAATCATGGTTGCTCTTTCCCCATCTATCCTCTAGGACCTTTACTTCATCTGTGCAGGCTTTAGCTTGTAATGCCACAGCTTGAAATCATTACCTGACTGTAGACACCTTAAGACCTTACTTGCCAGGATTGGTTTGTATTTCAGTTCCCTACATTGTTGCTTTAGAAGGCAGCTTCTCTCCCTAGCTGGTCTAATTTTGTTCTGACAATAATTTTTTTTAACTTTAGTCCCTATCATAGTGTAAATTCAGTGTACCTAGGAAGTAACTAGTAATTATTAATATTACACAAATTGCTTGCTTCAGTAGATGCCATCTCCTATCACAGGAGCTAATTGCTTTTAGGAAATGTGCAGTGCTGCTATATGCAATTTTTGGTGGTGTTCAGGATGAAAAGAAAGTTTCAGGTGGGCCAAATGGAAATCTTCAGTTGTACTTCAGCACAGAGGATGATTTTAGAACCTAGTGACTTGTAAGTAAAAGAATTAATGAAATGGTTTATCAAATAGTGCCACATCTTAGCAATTGTATTAAAGAAGGGAGAAAAAAAGTAAAATACTGTTTTCCATCTGTTTAGCATTCTCTGGATTTTCAGCTAATACCAAGTATGACCCATATCAGATTAAAGCAGAAATAGCCAGCCGTCGTGACAGAGTGAGTAATCTTTTTTCATTTTGTAAAAATATGAATTAGGCATGGGGAAGGGAGGGAGGGAAGGGTCTGTTTTACTTTAGCATTTACACTGAACATTGCATGCATTTCTAGAAATACAGTATTGAAAAGTGCTTTTTTGTTCTTATCCATCGCTCTGTTAAAACAGCTCTATATTAACTGCATTTTGGTGACTTGAGAAGTAATGCTTTTTCCATGGTAAAAATGCAGACATTTTTGTCACAAATGTCAGAGGCAAGCTCAGCCAGGCTTTCAGAAATTGTTTTCTCTCTACAAACTGCCACAAGTAGTAAATTCTCTGCAGCCAGATTCTTTCAGTTCAAACTCATTTACCCATTTTCAGTGAGGTTCTGCTGGACTGCAGGTTTAGCCACTTATTTGGAAATCTCTTCACAATTCAGTAGACCAATGGCCAGATAGAATTTTTCAGCTGGTTGGCCAGAGCTCTTTTATGAGGAGAGGGAAATTCAAGTATTTGGACAATAATAGGCAGTTCTGTAACAAAAATGTTCCTTATTTATGTATTTTTAAAAAAACCTAAAGTCATGGTTTTGATAAATAAGTATTTTAAAAAACACTTATCCTTGCAGGATAGTGTTCCATTTTTGTTGTAGTAACCACTTTTCACATGAGTGCCTCTGAAAATAAATCGTGTTCACCACCCTTCAAAGGCATTTATTCTATCTGTATATATTTATTACATGCTGACTAGTGTTTGCTTGTTTTACATACTCTAAATGTCAGTGTATTCTAAACAAGAAAACAAGCCTTATTTATTTAAGTAATATATGAGGAAAATAAACAAGTTTTTCACTTATGACTATCTTCCTCTCTTTCTCCTTAAACAAAACAACCTAGGATACATAGGATATCATGTTCAAGTGACTGTGTGCATAGTCATTGAGTTGTTTCAGGAAATAGAATGAAATAGGCACTATAAACTTTTTGTGTACAGGTTGCATTTTCTCATTTTACTTCTGGTGAGCGTTAAAGGAGCTGCTGAGCGTATAGAGCTTAGGGGCTCGTGCTATAAATTTTGATGAAAGGGAGAGAGCTGTGCAGGATGGTGGGACTCTGACAGTCCTGGTTTGCATCCTGGTACTGATGCAAAGCCCTATGCTCTTGGAATAGAGTGGAAGAAAAAATTAATTTTTTATTCTCTTTTTTAAAAAATCTGTTTTGTAATGATTTTGTCATTTACTGATGTACACGTGAAAATCAAGAGTGCTCTGGGTAAATTATAGCAAATATCCTGAGTTTGGTAGCTTCAGAAGAGAGAGCTTTTTTCCTTCTATCCCTGCCCCTCTTTGGGCTCACAGTTCAGTCTTAGCCTCACAGAAACACCCCTATTCCCCTCATTTGTCTGCTGTCCCTTGCATTCTCCTCTCCCTGTTGCCTTCAGTTATCTGTCAGCTTTGGAGGGCAAGAAGCTCTTTCTCTGCAGATCATGCTTGGCTCTTCCATGGTCTGCACAACCTACTCAGGTAACTGTTTCCATAAAACCACAAGAACAGGTTTTTGGAGACGTCTTTGCTATGTCACTTTCAATTTATGCTCATTAGTTGGATCAAGATAATTGACCAGAGGGTTGAGAGGGCAGGATAATATGAAAATAACTGTGGCAAGCCAGGCTGCCATTTCTGGGAGAGAGACCAGTTCTGCTGGCAGTAATTTTGTTTTCCTGGATTGAAAAATTAATAGCATTGAATGTTTTGTCTTTTTTAAAGTTGACTAAAGAATTTAAGACAGTTGAGAGGTGTCTTTGCTACAAAGGGAGAAGAAAATTTATATGGGTTGAAATTTGCTAGCTGTTAGCATAAACTATTGGAAAAAGAAACCTTATAGAATAGGTGAGGAAATTGATACTTTGAAAGCTGAATGTTTTGACTGCTTTTTGATTGGGCCTTATGATATTTAAGAAAGTCTTCTGTTATTTTAATGCACAATTTTAAAGCAAAAAAAGAAAAGAGAAATTATCACTTCCAGTTCTTTAAAGTAGCTTAAGATTTTGTATTTAAAAACCAATTATTTTTATTGTGGAAATTACTGTTACTTATTTTTAATTATTTTGTATTATTCAGCTTTCTAGGCTGAAACGAGAATTGGCACAGATGAAGCAGGAATTGCAATATAAAGAAAAAGGAGTGGAAACTCTGCAAGAGTAAGTTAAGAGTTCATGGGAGGATCTTTTTTTGGGGGTTGGGTTTATTTTTTAATTGCCTTTGAATGAATTTCATAGAAAAGTGTTGTCAAAAATAAAACTTTAAAGGCTTTGCTTCAGACTTTCAGCTGTGATAGTGATGCAGGGTGAGAACAATGTGAAAGGACAGAAGAAGAGTTAAACAGAATTGGTTGGAGTTGTGATTTTGTAGGTTCATATGCAAGAATAGCTTTATAGGCCATGTTCTTTAACTTTTACTCAAGATATTGCCAAACTGGAATTAGATTTTAAAAAATATTTCCCAAAATATCTTTCTGGAGATACCTACTGCCTGGAGCACAGCCCAAAGCACCATGCTGTTGAGTAGTTTCCCCATGGCAGTACCAAGGCTTTCTGGCTGCGCACAGATCTTTTGTTTGAGGGATTTCTGTACACCACAACGCTGCTTCTCCCTGTTACCTGATGGTCAGGCCATCTCACTCTGCACTGTATGGCTGATTTGTGCTTGTACTGTAAATCTAGTGGTCTGTGGGACCTTGGGTTGTGTTGCATGTGTGCAGAATGTCTGCATGTAAATGTGACTCCTTGTCTCCTCCCAGTAAGGAAAGGAAGCTCAGGGCAATTTGCCACTGCTCCCAGGGCAATTGGGCAGCCCTGCTGTTTGCTGTGTGCACAGTGGTGTCAGAGGTTGTGAAATGTTGTGGTGACCCTCTCCCTGCCACTCTTCCTGCAGGCCATCTGATGGGAAGGGAACTGCGTGGCTGCCCTCTGTGTGTGCTCAGTCACCTGCACACGTAGCTCATACACGGGATGCCCAGTGGGATAGGGACAGAGGTTGCCAGGCCATGAAAAAGATGGCAGGTAAACACAGGTTGTTGTGGCTTCCAGATTCCTTCAGCAAGGCCAGTGGCTAGACCAAGAGCTTGAACAGCACTTGGATCTGCCTTGGATATGTGGCTGTGCATTTAGAAACCTTGGCCTTTTTCCAGCATGCATGTGAGCAAAGTGCCTAATGCAGGAGCTTCCTGAAAATGTTGTAACTGTTGCATGTCTAATGGATTTTGCAACATAAGTGCAGCAGCTGCAGAAATATTTTGAAGCTTTGGACTTACTGTGTTGGTGCTACAAAGCATGGGCTTTCACTTCAGGAATTCTGATGAAATTCCAGGGATCTTGGAGCAGTTAGGGTACTTACTTTCCAATTTTGATTGATACTACGATAACAAAGCAAATTAAAGAAAGATTCTCAGATTTAACTTCTAAAAAAGAAGGAGTAACCCATACACTTAATATTTTTGGTGTGTCTGATTTGGTTTTTTAATAACAAAATTTTCTGGTTTTTTTAAAACAAGGCTCTTTGGTTTATAGTGCATTTAGAAAGTTTCATAGGAGAAAACTTGTTCAACCAAAATACCAAAAATCTTAATTGGCAGATACAAGGTAATCATTTATTAATAAATGTATTTTTATTGAAGTATTTAGAGGTAGTTGAGGGAATAGATAATGTATGATATTAACTGAAAATTAGTAAAATAAAGCATTCAAAGTATTTGCAGTTTCAATACACTAAGTAATACTTTAAAGATAGCCAACATATTGGTATGGTGGTGTAGATATGTAAACAGTAACAGAACAAAACCAATTTTGTCTTATGATTCTTAATCATATTTTCTTAGAGTAAGAATTGCTATTCCATTTCTGCTTTTTAAATTTGTTTTCCTTTTCTGGGTTATTGGGTTATTTTAAGGATATAGGTTCAATTATTTTATAAAAGGACTAACCACTTGACTAGGATCATGAAAGCATTTGAAGACCATTTGAAACTCAAGATTGTTTTAATTAGTGTAATTCATTTAAGATAGTCCAGTAAAGTAGTGCAACTTCTTGAAAAATAAAGTCTGTGAATGATTAAGAATACAAATGTTAGTCTTGGATTATAGCCCAAGTCAAGTTGCCCATGTTCCAGGATGGGGTTATAGGAGAGACATTCAAGAGAGGAATTATTTTAAAGCATATGTGATTATCAGTGGTCACTCTGGGCGTGTAGTTTAGAAGTTCAGGCGTGACAACTCAGGGCTTCAGTGCTGCTCATTGCTGCTGTTGCTGTGGTCGCTCTCTGTCCCGTTGATGCACTGGTGGCACTTGTTATGTTTGCTGGAGCTGGGGAGAACCTTTTGCCTGTGAGTTACCTGGAGCTGTGCTCTGCTCTCTGCAGTGACTTCTTCACTTGTGAAAGAAGACTTGTGGTTTTGTTTTTGTTTCGTGCTTTTAAGTGGTTTTTTTATTTCCTCTTCTGGTGAGATACATGTGGTTTTTTTGGGAGTATTTTGCTTCTAGGAGGAAGTGAGCCAATTTGGAGCGTACTTAAACTAACAGCTGAAGAGAGGAGCTTCTCTCACCTCCTTGTGTAGTCAGTAGACAAATTAGCCTGAAAGCCTAACTGTGCTCTAGCCTGTCCCTGTGCAATCTCTCCCCTACCTCCTGTATTTGTTGGGAGAGAAGGGTCACTCAAGTCAAGTACCAAGGCTGAAGTAGTTTAGTTTTTCCATATCCTCAAAGTAAGTATATTGTCTGAAAAGAATTTCATTGCTCCTTCTTTAAAACAAAAATGCTGAGGTTTTTTTTACTCTGTTTCTCCACTACCTTGCTTCCCTTTCCCCTTTAAAGTTTATTCATTTCAGACATTTCCCACTTCTGTTACATTTTCTGAAGTTTTGGTCTGCGTCGTTCTTCTTCCTTCTTGTGCTAAGTAAAATCTTCAACTGCTAAACTGCAAATGGCATGCATCCTGTTCAGGTTTTTTAAAGGCATGTACATCACTTTTTTTCAAGTATAAGCCAAGAACAACATTAGGAGCCATCAAACTTGGGGCTTTACATCTGGCTGAATGTTTGCTTTGAAACTGTTACCAAAATGGCATCATGTGCAGATATTGGAACTTGCTGCCAGGCGGCTCTCTGTGCAGCCTTGCTTGGTGTAGCTCTCAGAGAAGAGACAGCTTTTATGGAGAAGGTGGTTGGGTTGCTCAGTATTTCCATCACTTTATGTTGCTGTGTGATTCAAATGCCTTTGTTAAATGCAAATCTCTTACATTGACGTTTTCCATATACAGTGTCTGCCTTGGACTGTGTTTTGTTTTCTGTTCTTTTTAATTTTAGTAAAATGGCTTAACCATCTTTGAGGAGAATGAAAAGAAAACAAAATCACAAAATGACTACAGAAGTGGGGTTTTATGAGTGGAGACATGATTGAGGGGGATTTTGATACCTCTACAACTTCAATACTGTCAGAATTCCAGTATTCATAGAGCTGCAGCTTTATATCAGGACTGTACTTTCTACAGTTTCATCTAAATTTGGTAATGTTGTGTGTGATAAACCTTTGGACATGGGTTTGTGTTTGCCCAGTGGAGACTTTGTAGAGCTTATTGTTCAAAGCCTGCAAAGATCCCCACCCTGCAGGATGGTGCACCTTGGCCTCCACCACCTTTGCCCCAAGGTACGTCTGATCCTGTCACAGTCCAAACTTACAGGGTTAAATATGAGCCTTTTCTGGAGCAAATTCCTTCCTCTGGCCTGGCAGCAGGGACTGAGAAGGAGGAGCAGTTCCTTCTCCCCTGTGTTTTCAGTGACCCTACTGCTCCCTGGCAGGAATTTTGGAGGAAGAAGGCGTTTAGCAACAAAGGAAATGAAAACTTGGCCAGTTGGCCAGGAGAGCAGAGTGAATGCTGTGAGAAGTCGGGAGTGACAAGCAGTTAGGACTGGCTAAACAATTTGTAGCTACAGACTAATTTAGAGGTTAGGGGATCTGACAAAAACTTTAAAATTAGATTTTCGCTGGAGTACAGGCCTGTGCTTTGGTGGAGGAAAATGGAGGAATATGGAATCTGCCCCATAGGACTGAAACAATGACCAAACATTAATAGTCTCTGTATCCTAGAAACATCTTCATATCTTTATAGTCTTGCATGGTAGTTGAATATTCTTGCTAGGCATACAAAGGTCTGATCTGTATTTTTAGCATGCTATTTTCCATTAATAAAATGGAAGACTCCTGTTAACTCTAGGCTTTCAGATATAGATCTTTATGAAAAAAAGGAAAAGAATTATTAGACAATAAATAACAGGTAATTTTGTAAGCTACTTTAGTCAGTTTGGGTTGCCAGCAATACTGATTTAAGCCTAAATATTTTTGGCAGGAGGAACTTCTCCAATTCTTTCCTTAAACAAATACCAATTCATAAGCTGGGCTCCAAAGTGGCGTCCAGGAACATGAATATGTGGATAACTGGACAGAAATCTGGTTGAAATTAAATAATTTCCTTTTCCTGAAATGCCACCTTAGTCCTGGCAAACAGTATAATGAGCAGTTGTGTAGAAGGCAGTTTCATGTCTAATATTTGAATATAGTTCTTAACATTACAGTTACCTTCATATAAAAATGTGTTATCTTTTTAACGTGACTTTTAGTGAATTGGATTAGTTGTTTTATCTGCTCAGGATTTCAACTAAAACTTAGTGAAGACTCAACATTTTGAAAACAAAAACAAACAAACCCCCAACTTTAATATGCATGACATTTAAGTCCTTTCTTGTTCTTGAACCACTATTCATAAAAGATTGTATGTTTTCTTATGTAACTTGGGGAAATTTGTGTTCAAAGAAAAATCTTGAGATGCAGACTTATTTTGTGTTGTCTCCAAAAAGAAAAGCTGTCAGAAAAAAACATAACAAATTAAAACCGTAGAAATCAACCTGTTTTTTTCCTAAATATTGTGAGCTATGCAATAAAACCACAGGATTTTCATATACTCCTTTTGATTTTTCATTTTAAAGTTTTAATTTTAAAACAAGTAATCAGGTGTAAGGGGAATTGCACTGCTTGTGTTTTAACTGGCAGAACATGCTGAGAGACTCTTGTTGACACTCTTAGTTTAATGTAATAGCTATCTTGAAACTTGTTAGTTAGTCTCAATATTTTAAATAGAGTTTGGATATTCTTCTGTGTGTATAGCATACCTTCTCCTACTGCATCTTTTTGTGGATTGATGTCCTTTGTCATGAACAATGTGTGTTTTTATCTTTAATTCTGTTAACCTGGCATACCTTTTCCTGAAGCTATTTGTTCTTAGCATTGGCCTAAAGACTTATACACTTTACCACATTTTCTCTATATACATTCTTTTCATGATAGATTACAGGAAAATTTAGTTTTCCATATTTTAACAGGAACTTCACATGATTTTCAATAGTTGGTGTAAATAACCTGTTAAAACTCCATAGCCATTTGTTGTAAATCCAAGACCAAATAGTTCTTCTGATAAGTTCACTATAGTCTCTTGTCTTATTCTTTATCTATAAATCAAAGCAAATTATCAAGATTATACACTGGACTAGTCTTCTGCATCCTGATATGTTGTCTTTTAGTATTGTGAAATGTTGGAAAATAGGTTGAAAACTCAGCCAGTGGATGTTTCACTTGAGTGATTTTAATATGTCAAGATGGAAACATTAGTATTATTTCAGTCTTATGTCATAGCTTGTGCTCTTGCTTCTTGCTTAAAGGTGTAAAATCTTCTGGGATGTTCCCATATCATGTTTTTCAGTGCAGAATGATAATGTCTTATAGATATCTTATGGAAAAGATAGTCAAAGAGGCCTATAATGGCAGGATAGCATTTGCAATAAAATTTTAGGCATTAAAAATTTCTTCCTGAGAAAATTTAAATGCCTTTGTTAGAAACTTCTAAAGCAGGATCAAGTAGAAGCCTTGGAAGAGATACTGAAATATGTGATGCTGCATGAAAAACATGACGGCCAGACTGCTCAACCTTTTGAGTTATAACCATCTAGGTTAGTTTTAGGTTAATTTTGCTTTTGGTGCATGAAATCACCCACAGACATTACTCATAAGTAAGCTCTGCATTAGGATATTAAACCCAGGAAATTTGTTGCTTCTGCAGAACCTGGGTAGATAATTGCTTTGCTTTGTCTTTAGAGTGGTCTTGGCACTGAGTGCAGTGTTAATTCCAAGTAGACTATAATTTTATTCCTGGAAATGAAGTGGTACATGAATAAACAAGGTCTTAAAAAGTCCATGTGCTTTCTAATTATGTGCAAATTCCTAAATTTTTCTTAATATTTTCAACAGGATTGATCGTAAGATGTCAAATGCTCACACAAATTACAGACTGGACGAAGCACAAGCTATAATGAGTGAACTTCGAACCATAAAGAAAGCTATATGCACAGGTGAAAAAGAAAGGCAGGACCTTATGCAGGTAAAAAATATGCTGCTAAATAGTGGTAACCTATCTCTGTTTTCTTGCTTGGGATTGCATTGGGTTTACCAAGTTTAAATAAGAAAGTAGGATGGCCTAAACTGATTTTTCTGTTTGATAATTACCAATAGCAAGCAGTTCAAAAATGGTAAGTGGTCATTGTCTGTACTGTGAGCTCAGGACTTCATATGCATTTCATATTTTTGTCTTAAGTTTCATTTAGCTCAGTGTTTCATTGAATATAGCTTTTTATTGTTGCTATGTTGATAGTTGCTATGTAGTAATTACATGGTATTAAAAAAAAGCCTTTGTGATTTGTGGTAGTTGTTTTAAATTTTATTTTATGTCTCTCTGTATTACCTATAATGAAGTAGGATTGAGAGTTCATGTGCTAAAATGATTTATCCTTGTGTCAACCATGTTTTTCCCTTTGTATGTATTTCCCCACACTGGATCTCTGTCACTGTCACACTTTTTGCCCCAAGCTCTCAAGTTTACGAGGATATCAAGGCTCTTGTTAGTTTCAAAATGGTCTCACAAAACCTTCAAATAGTATGAATAAATACAATGTGTATGCAAGCATGAAATTCATGAATTAGAGCATGAGGATTGAGGGGAGATACAAACCTAAGTAGTGGAACTTCTGAATGGATTCTGTGCTCTGCCTCGAACTCCCAGTTGTGTGTTTGTTATTAATGTGATAAGAGCTTGATCAAAGAACAATGACCCTCTGCCACCAAGGGATTTCACTACAGACCTGCCTAAATATGCTGCACATACAGAGAGGTGATAAGGACAGTTCTCTTCATCCAATATTGAAGCATTTGTTTGGAAGAAGGCATCTTTGTTACCTAAAGTTATGGAACCATACAAATTACCATTGCCATGCAAATGTTTTCTTTCAGTTTTCTCTGCAGTAGTGTTTTTCTTTTTTTTTTCTTTTCAGTTGTAAAATGATATAGGAAATTTATAATCTACATATAATGAATTTCCATAGTTATGTAATTATTAAGTTTCCAGTGCATTACACAAAGATCATCTGATGGACCACAGATCCTTGTTCAAGTAGACAGAACACTGAAGTCACTATGAAAAGTTTCTGCCTTGGCAACTTTTAGCATACTTGTTATTTTGGGCTGGCCAAGTTTTAAAGTGATTCTCAGTGTTCCATGTGCCTAGCTAGCAAGAAGTGATTAGAAAGACAGTTCTTCATGGATGCAATAACACACATTTTAGGAAAATAACTGGTAATATAAGGACTTATGTGTGAGCTCTTGGAGCAGTTTAACTACTCACCTTGTTTTTACTTCCCCAGTAGATTTTTTTGCCTCTTTTCCTTACATTTTCAGCCCTCAGTGGCAGTAAATCCAGCTGTAAACATTCAGATGCTTTGAAAATCATATTTGGTAAACCAACTTTAAATGTGCTTGCAGTTTCTTTAAATAGTGTTGTGGGAGTTAGAACTCTAGGATCAAGGATTTGGCAGTGCTGGCAGGACCAGAATGTAGAGGTTGCACAAAACAAAAGCAAAAATGAAAGTGTTTCATCCTTCTTCATGGCTTTGTGTGATGTACAGGAAATATGAGTCTAGGAATTATCTTTTTTAAATTAATTACAATCTTTTCTGATGGAATCCAATATTACAGCATTAGAGTATATGCAGTCCAGGAGAATGTAGAAAACAGTTGTTCCACACAAGTGTAGCATGCAAAACATTTCTTCATGTTTTGTTATAATGGCTATACAGAATTAAATGTCATCATTTACAAGGTCTGTAGTTGTAAAAAAATAGTGTATTTTTGCCAGCTTACTGTGCTCTGCAAAAATACCCACCTCTCTTTTTAAATTTTGGCCAAAAAAATTACTTTTGGTGTCACCAAAGTAATCTGTGCTATGCCTTATAATAACTATTGAATATTATTGTCATAAATGTAGTTAGCTATGTCAAATAAGTACAAGTCTGTTTGAAATGTCTTCCTAATAAGTTCAGAATTCAATTTTTATTTTCCTATTAATATTTGAGTTGTACTGACCTTGAAAACAATACATCTTAAAGCTATTGCTGTTCAGAAAAACTTCCTTAGGAAATCTTTTTTATTTTGAAATTTGTTAATAGATGATTTAGAAGCATAGTGTAAAAAATATGGGGTTTTATTTCAGAGAAGGGAAACAGACCGTTTCTTACTACTTTTTAATTTAATCTGGCCAGTGTAAGCAACAGAACTAAACATAGTAGAAGTGACTCAGTCTTGTGTAGGTGCTTGGAAAATTGTAGCTGTTGTAGAAGTATGATAATTGGTTTAGTTGTGTGGGTGAGGGTGGTCAGATTTAAATTGGATGCTGTGATTACAAATAAAGCAAAATATGCAGTGCTACTGCTCAAAAAAAGTGGGCAGACTTCTTATATAAGGTTGAATAATACAGGTATATGGTTAGATTCCTGAAAGCAGCATGTTTACTTCTTCTCCCCCATCTCTTTCTTAATTTTGTTTCTGTTCAGTATGTGTATTGTTTTAAAATGTCGTCCTTGGAGAGCGATGGACTTTGGTTTTTGTGGGGTTTTTATTTCTTCTTTTTTCTTTTCGCTTTGTTGGCTAAATAGGCTAAATAGGTTAGATAGGAAGCGCACTGAAATTGTGCAGAGTGCTTCCAAATCAACAGATAATGGTGAAATGACAGTGCTCATTTCTCTGTTTTTGGGTAAGTCTGGGCTGGTGTGCCTAGAACTTCCCATTAGCAGGAGGCTTATTGGACAGTTTCTGTGGGATTGCCATAAACAATCCTTAAACTCCAGATGAAGGATGGATTCCTCTGTGTAGCTGGGGAGGAAATTACTCCTACTGTTTATAATAACAATTATAAATTGTTTCTATCTAAAAATGTGCTAACTCTGGTTGTAATTTTCCATGGTAGGGTTGCTGGTGCCTGTTTTCACTCATCCAACTAGGACTTAAAGCATTTATGCTTGCCCTAGGGTATTGTCATCTGTGCATGTAGATGTAATTTAAGGTGATGCTGCTTGGTGATTGCCACCTGTCAAATGCTTCCTCATTTTTAAGTAGGGGCCAGGATTCAGCAGCTGTGCCTGGATAGGAAGCCTGGCCAGCAGCCAAGTGGCCCTTCGTTACCTGCCAGGGAGAATGCTTGAGGGCATCAGGAGCATACCAGGAGTTCATAAAGTAGCTGAAATACAGGCAAAAATTTAGACTTAAGTTCTAGCATCAGATCTGTGGTATTGCACATACCTGTAACATAATATGTGTTAGCCAAAGGTGGCAGATGGAACATAACTTATTAGGAGAAACTTCAGGCATTCTGAATCCTGAGTTTTTGTTGATGCAACTGGCCATGCTTTACTGGGAAGAGGCCGTGATCTGAATTTATTATTTCCATGTTACAAACCCATTAGAGATCCCTCTTGATCCTCCATACAGCTGGAGTCTTGACAGGACTGGATGATTTCCAGTGAGTTTTGAAGAAGAGAGTTAGACAGGAGTCTACAGTTTTTATAAAGTAAAAGTTGTGGGGTTTTTCCCACATTGTGGAGCAGTTCTTTTCTTAAGGATAAAGGGACACTAGCTAGGGATCTCTTGGCAATGTAACTTGAAAGTGAATTTGCAGTTTCAGGCTGAGAAGAAAATATGTTTTTATCCTTCATTCTAAAATGGCTTATTTCAGTTGGGAGGTGGCAGAAGAATTGGCTTTTTTGGTGGACCCAAGACAAGTTAAGCTTCTGGAGGCAAGTGATGGTAGCCTTGTCCTACTGCCAGCACGTCTGGCATTGCTCTGTGCTGTCCTCTCTCCTTGCCAATGCTGCTTGTGAAATCCCAGCCCCTCTGAGACTTGTAGAGAGCAGGCAGAGACTGAAGAGGGAGCAGCACAAGCTGTCCCATACGTGGCATGAACCACGTGCCATTCCCTAATAGGAGGGAAACAGTGTGCTTTAAAGGGCTGTCAGGGAGGAGCACAGGGCCCCACTCTTGTGGCTGGGTAGCCCACTTGCTCACTCATCCTGTACCAGGCTGGATGTTCTCCCTCTTTTTCATTTCTGGTGGAGGCTGGCCTGAGAGAGGGTATATGAGAGCAAAGTGAATGGGCCATGCATGATGGAAATGGAGGCCATCAGCAAAAGCTGCTTTGCTGGCTAGTTTCAGGCCTGCTACAGTTCCATGATCCTGGATGCTTCCTAGGCTCTGAAACCAGATGCCTTCAGCATGGCCTTGCTCTTCTTGTCAGTAGCAAACAGTTGCTATTACACAGGTTCATTTCTAGACTCTACTAATTGAATTTGATGTAAGGAAAAAGCAGCATTGCTGTGTTACTCTTTTTAAACTACATTTCGAAGACTGAGAAATTTTCTGATAATTGGTTATGGACAGTAACCTCGGTTTGTTGCAAATCACTGGTAGTCAGAGCCACTGAAATTCCTGAGGACCAGCCTTTTCCCAATGCAATGCCCCTGACTCTGTAATTCAGACACTAGAGTAAGCAGTTTTAGTAAGTTTTTTATGTCAATTTTTTGAACTAAATTTTTTGATTGTGTTATGATTTATAAATTATTACAGATTTTCAAATTTCTGATAGTTTTTTTTACCCCACATTTTTAGATTGTCCTTTTTCCTGTGAAGGATGGGTGAGAGGACAGAATGTTTCTTCATTTTTGTGTGATGTGTAATGCTTAGGATGTCTGTCATAAATGACAGCTGGTGATTTTGTTACTAATACTACATTATCTTTAATTTTTGAACAAGAGAGAATGCACAATGAGAAAGTAAAAGTGATACTAATAATTTTGTTCTTTTATTTGTAAGAGCCTGTCAACCAAGCTTATATTGTCAAAAAAGTTTTTTTTTGTTATTTTTTGAGATTCTGTCATATTCCCCTTTCCCCTCAAAGACTGATGTTTCTGCTTTACTCTGACAGTTTGTGTCATTGTCTAGACATTTCAGCCATGTCCCTTGCTTAACCCAAAGTGTAAAATATCTCTTAACTATGTGAACCCTGGCTAAGAGAGCACAGGGATGATACCAGCTGTCATAAGAGTGCAAGCAATACAAGGTATTCATCAAGTTGGATGAGATAACAGTAGTGACTAAGGAATGTAACCTGTGCAGAAGATGGCAAAAGGGCAGGTGAATCACATTTGTCTTCCCTATCAGCTAATGTGAAGTTGACAGCTGCTAGATTTAAAGAGCTGCAAGCCATACAGAAGATAAAACATTCACAGATCCAAAACAAATAATGTTAAGTCTGCTTACTGTTACATGCATCTTTAAAAGGAGAGGTTTATTTCAAAGTAAACCTTTTGCATGCTGGTAACACAACAATGAATTTTACTTTCTGTAAATAGCTCTGTATAGGCAGGCTACCAGTCTTTTTAAGAAATTTAAATTTTTTTTCTGTAATTAAGAAGTATTATAAGAACAAATTTTTCTAATATTTTTAAATATGTCTTTTCCTTTAGAGCCTGGCCAAATTAACAGATGGATTCAGGAATAGCTGTTGTATTACAGATTCCCTGCAGGATCTCCAGCACAATTCTAGTTCACTCAGTGACTCCTGTTTACCTCAACAACACTGTGATGCTTGTTCTCAGACTGACATCACTGGAGAGGTATGTGAGTGTTCCTATGTGAAACAGTTGCTGTACAACACTGCTTTTGAACTACAGTGATACAGTGTTACTTACACTTTTAATTGAAGAGGTGTTGGCTGGAGCAGAAGGAACAATCCAAAGCATTACTGCTGCTGAGGGAGTTGCATTTGCTTGTTGTTTCCACTGTGTGCAAGCTATGGGCTTGGGGGTTCTGCTGCTGGAGCGTGGCAGAAGGATGCAGGGGCATGCTGGTGGGCAGTGACAGGTAAAGTCAGCTCCTGGACTCAGCCAGCCCAGCAGAACCCTTACTGCATTACCACTTTGGTGACTGCAGGTTCATCTTGGAGTAACCGCTCTGGCTTAGTTGTCCATTCCATGGACCTCTTCCCTTCATATTCCCAGCTCTGAATTACTGATACTTGTAATAAGGCAGGAAGGAAGAAAATCCTTTAGCCAGCTTGAAGTTGCAGTAGGGACATGATTTTGCATGAGATGTATACATTGGGGTAGTAGTAATAGCTGTGTATTTTTTTTTAATTTTATTTTTTATATCTTGTTTTTATCATGCTCATATTCATTGTTGATATGTATTGAAGATGTGTAGTAGATGTCTGCTCCTTTCCTCTGTCTAAGGCAAGGAAAGTATTTTTTATTCTCAAAGTATTTTTCTTAATCAGCAAAACTTACGATGTAGTCTATTTATACCTTTGTGCTCAAATGTGCCTTTAAATATGATATTTAAGGAGAACATACTGGCATTCCTTGGAAAGCATTCTATCTGAATGAAATTGTGTACTCCAAATAATAGTAAGAAAAAAATCAGCTGGCACTAGTACTATGGCAACCTAGTTGTTAGTGAGTAATAAAATTTATGCCTCTGTGGATGACTGACACCAAAGCAAGAAGGCAACTTGTTTGTAGTTTGTTTGTATGGTAGTTTAGATGGTACTTTACATTTAGTTAGAAATCATCTCATTGTTGGCTTTACCCCATCCCATTTCTCACCTATTATAATTCTCCTTCACTGCTGGCTAGTTGTTAGATTGGATTTCTCCAGAAGGTCCCTACAGAAGAGGAAAGCCTGTTTTTGAGAAAACTGAGCTAATGCTAGGCTGTCTTTCAGGGTGTTAGGCAGATGGTGCCTTCAGGGTGTAATTTTTCAGTTGGGCCATGGATGGGGTTATTGAATTCTGAAACAAATTACCAAAAGGAACACAGGAGCATTTTCTCATTTGCAGTACACAATCCAAGACAAGTACACTGTGGAAATCATGTTTATCAGGTGTAGGCTTTTTGTAAGGGAAACAAAAATACATAATTACCTGAATCTTTTCACAGAACTATTGTTATTGCCATGTGAGTAGAAAAAAGGTGGAGTTTTTACCCATGGGTTGATGGAGACAGAAAAAGCAGCTGCTAGAGGAGAACTCTGGAGGTGCACTTGTGTAGGAGCTTAGGTTTTAACTATTAGACCATACACAAACTTCTGAGGAGGGAAGTGCCAAATGCCCTAAAATAGAAATGGCTGTACAAACACTATGCAGTAGTAGTTGCAACATAAATACACATTCTACAACTGCTTCAAGGATCAGGTGGGTTTTTTTTGTACTAATGTTTAAAATGCACTAATGTTGTAGGTGCTGGGTAACACATCACAGTACAGGGAGTGTAATCTGAATTGCTTCTAATAAAAGTATTCATAAAATAGCCATATAAAATAGCAGAATATTTCAATTAAAACACTCTTTGTCTTGTAGACTTGGATGAAGTTGAAATGCTTTGACCATTTATCAATGATTCAATTTTCTAACCCTTGATTTCCAGGTTAATAATTTATTGAAAGGGCTTATTTTTCTTCTCTGCTTTTAGCAAGAAATTAGTTTTGCATTTCTAAGGCATAAAATTGATTTTTTATTATGTTACTGCTTAAAGCATAGAGGTTTCTTTAGTGAATCCAGTAAGGAAGACTAATATATCCGTTTCATTATTGTGATGAGAGTGTTTTTAACTCGTTTCTTTCTTTCTTTCTTTTTCCTCCTCTCTGTGCTATTCAACACTGCAAGTTTGGATTTGATGACAAAACAAGACTTGTAGACAAAGTAAGGCTGAACTGGCAATATGAAGAGGCCAAGAAAAGGTAATTAAAGATAAATCTATTGGGTTTTATATTTACTTTTGTGATTAAAGTTTTCAAAGTAGAACTGGACCCAGCCTCCTAGCTGAAATGTCTTTGAGAACACTAATTTGCTCTCTATTGAGTAGTTCACAGATAATGAAAGTTTAGGTAAATATAAGACTTTATCATCAGATTATTATATTTGTTTGCAGAGATAAAGCTAAATGTCAGCCCTGTTCTATACTTGTATAAACACAAAATTGTAGTGGTTTAATTAAACTGTTTTACATTTTTTCACCCTCTTTCTCAAACCTAGATATAAACAGTCTTTAAATTTACACTTATCAGTCTGGTCTGTCAGGATACCCAAAGCCTTGCATACCTGTGTCTTTAAGTTCAGGGTAGTGAAGCCATGAAGAAGAAAGAATGTTGAACTTCCTGTGAGATAAATGAAGATGTCCAGAACTGAACAAAAGGGTACATAAAAATAAATGTTGAAATTGGAAAAAAATTCTGATAAAGATGATAAAAAGTATTACTTTAAATAGATTGATTCTTCAATAAGTCCTTCAGTCTAAATGCTTATTGTAAGTATTTCTCTTGTAGAGTCCAGTCTTGCAGTATTTCTTCATTTAGCTTACTGAAATTTTAAAAGTACAATCTGCTTAAATATTTTAGCAGGTCCTCATTGAACCTCATTGTTTTCAACTATTTGCCACATATTCAGGACAATAGTGTGGGTACATGTGATTTACTTAAAGTCAGTAAATTAATGCACTTATAATTATTTTGATTTGTGCTGGTAGAATATTCTGTTACTTAATTTGACTGACACTTAAAAGATTCAATATAGTTAACTTCAAAAACCATAGTTTTAAAATTTGTATTAATTAGGATTTCTTTTTCTTTTCATTGTGTTCTATTCTACCAGTTTTTTACATCTCTCAGAACAAGAATTAGATAAAGAAGTTAAATTCTTTTACCTCTTTTTTTCATATCTTGGTGACTTTTTCTTTGGGGACATCTGTAATGCTGTCACATATCTTGGCAAGAATTGGAAGTTTATAGGCAGTACACCATTTTGTTGTTCTTGGAAAATTTACCCACATTTGGACACAATACAGGCTTCAAAAAACTAAGTTGGTACAAGCAAGTTAGATAAACATGGCTAAATCTTCAGGATTTATAACTTGAATGGAAGTCTGTGTTGTACATACTGTGTGTAAATACCAGTGACTATTACCTAATAAAGTTAAATAATTGGGTGAAAAAAGAACAAAACAAAAATGTTTCTGTGTCCTGTGTTTGCTCACAGGCTAATTTAGCACTTAATAGTCCAGTGATAATTTAGCAACTTAGAGTTGCTAAAAGAAGAATGATGGAATTTAGTTTTGTACTGTTCAGTTTAACAGAGCCGCTGGATGCTGTGAAGATTGTATTAAAATGTTTTTAGTTCAGCTTTCTGACATAGCTTTTCTGTGTTTTTTCAAAGCAATTATCTTCTTGTTTGTTTGTGACAGGGAAAAGATGGTGTTTTTTCAGAGGGGGTAAAGAGGTGTTGGGTTTTTATGGGTTAATTTTTTTTTAGTAGCAAAGCATTTCTCAGCTGGAAATGCCGAACATTTGTTTCTGCATGGAATGCAGTATTTCTGAACATCAGAAGTGAGCTGGTGTTTGATCTTAATTAAGTGTAGAAAATCTGGGTAGCTAACCTTCCAACTAGAGAATGGTGATTGCAGTAAGAGTAGTTTTGCTTTCCCAGGATAGCAGCTCTGACAATGGTCTGTTATTTAGCAAAAGCATGTTAGTTGCTTTAAAAGAGTAGCCTTATTCTGCCCAGTGTGTTGTACGGAAGTAATCAGCTTTCAGCTTTTGAGTGGAACTGCACAAAGCTCATTGCCCCTACCAGTTATCTCTGTGGTTGCATTCTTCATTTATCATGCATTCCTTCCCCTTAGCTTGCTGGCATTTCTGTAGGGCTTTTGTCTCTACTAAATATCTTTGTGTTCATTCTCCCTTGGCTGGTGAAATATCTACTGTTACTGCACAGTGTGGGTGATGGAATGTGCTGCCATGGATTAAATCTACAAAGTAGAAAATTAAAATGCTACAGTATGTCACATCTGTAAGGCAGTATATTGTCACTGCTTGCTTGTCAAGTGGGTGTTGAAACATACAGCAAATAGTACAACTGACAAACTTTTAATGAGAGACTTAAAATGCACTGTAGTAGAAAAGTACGTCCTTTCCTTGAAAGGAAAGCAGGAAAAAAGCTCTACAAACTGAAGGGACAGAGTGCTGCATTTTAGTTGCTCTTGTGAATCTGGCCATATATAAGCAGAATATTTGCCTGATGTAAAGTCTTTAAAATTAAAATATTCTCTGTATATGGAATTTAAGCAAGGAAATGCAGGGATTTTTGAATGAACTATCTTGAGAAATTCAGGAGATGAGACCCAGTGATTGCAGAAGAGTTGGCTTGCACTCCCAAAATATCCTTCCTCCCTTATAAAGGATAGTTTTATTTTAATTCCTCCTTCAAAAATCTCACTGACTGCTGCATGGTTTGGCCTTCGCATAAATTAAGACATTCGCATAGCTTATTTTCCCCTCCATCACTTTCCCACTGGAAGGAAGTTGGATGATTTGCAATTTAATTTTTCCCATGGGCATTTCAGATGTTGTACACTGTGGGTTCTGACATTTCCAGCACGCTGGGGAAGAGATCCTCTCCCCTGTTTCTGATCCAGGCTCTTGGAGGAGTTTTGTAAATTCTGTTTTTTAACTCACCAATCATTGATTGAGCTGAAAGGAGGCTCAATCACTTTTCTTCCGCTCTGTACTCTTCCCCCTCTGCCATTATTTCTAAATAAACTGTACCTTATTTCCATGAAATTTCTCCTCTCAGATCTGCCAGTGTGGCCCTCCAGAGAAGCAGGAGGGGGAGGGAGGACGGTCTTTTTGAACAGACAGCCCCAAGCTGCCTGGATAAATACTGTTTTTAGTTTCAGTTGCTATTTCAGTGAGACCACCTCTCATGAAAGCATTTGCACACTGGAAAATGTACCCCTCAAGCACTTTTCTGAATATACTGCTTCATAGCACGAGAAATCAAAAGCAAATTGTTTTTCTTTGATAACTCTTAAGTTGTGCTGTTCAGTAGAATGACTACATGAAGTATATTAACAAATGTTCATGAAATGTCATAGCTGCAGTGCCTCATGTCCTGTGAAGTGTGTTAATCAGTACGTGAAAAATAATCCCTCCAATAAGAAGCAACAAAAATTTTAATTTTAGCTGTGGAGTTTTTTTTGTTTGTGTGGTTTTTTTTTTTTTTTTTTTTAAGTCCAGTCTGATGGTAGCTAACTTTAATGAACTAAAAGTACATTGAAACAACTTCAGCCAGCCTACCTAGTTTGGGTAGTACTTATTTGTATCTTCTGTGAGCTTGAATTCAATGTTATTTTTCCATTCATTTCATGGAGGCATGCAGTGGATGTCAAGAGATTTATATTAGCCTTGAAAAAAAACCTCTTCCTCAGAGATGCATAATATTTCTACAGTTGTCTTTAAGGATGTTACTTCTTTCTGTTCAGTATAGTTTGTTGCAAACTAGTCTCATTTTGAAAATTAAATTTCAGTTCGACCTTTAAAATCATTAGTATAAGCAGAAGTGTGTCAGTGCCATTTGTGCTTATAGTGATAAAGTACCTCTTGTTTGGATATTGACAGCAACATTCCAGTACTAATACAATAACACAGTCAAGTAGTTTCCTTTTAAAATTTATCTTGTATAGGCAGGTTTCAAGGTTTAATTACTGAATCTCTAGTGAAATTCAGTGGATTTGTATGCTTTATTTTGCTGAACAAATCTGAAAATCTGATTTAAGGATGAAGTAATTCTTTTGATAGCACATAAGTACCTGGCTCAGCCAAACCTAAATCTCCCAGTGTTGGTTTTTAAACATAAAACATTTCCTTTGGGTTATAATGGGAGCTTAGACATGCTTTTGAGTTTCTTTAAAGTTTTGTACTATTTCACCTGTGCATTTGGGACAACTTGCTTTTAGCAGATTTTTTGCAGTTTTCCTAAAATCTGTAAAATGCCAGTGGATTCTAATGGTTTCATGAGTTTCTTAAGCTAATTTAAGACCTTGTTGTTATTGAATGAATTGGGTTGTCAGGCAGGCTGGGTATTGTACAGAGCCATACTCTTGTTGTCTGCCAAAGCTACAGTGGCACATACTTGCAGGAACAGCCAAAATAGACACAGTGGAGAAATTTTGTGAGCATTTGGCTGAGTTCCCCAGCTTCTTGTTTTTTCCATTTCTTTCTTTGTCTTTCTCTAGCGTTCCCCTCTTTGGATATAAATCATAATCCACACTCAAGAGGGTCAGTAAATACCAGAAATTACCAAGTTCTTACACCTTTCATTATGTGTCTTCAGTCCCACAGCCACCTCCTTTGGGTATTGCATGTGGGAGATACTCCCTGTTTCCTGAAGCATCAGAGAACTGGGTCCAATTATAAGCCTAGGGAAAAGAGTAAGCAGGGCTGATTTTTGTGATCTTAGCCACTGTTTTCTTTCAAATAGGAACTAGAATATTTTCTTTATTTTGTCTCCACTGGTCTTCCCATACCACACGTAACAAAGACCTCAGTTCTAGAGTGGTATGGTATGTCAGCCAAAAGCCTAGGCCTTTAAATGTAAAGGAGTGTTGTTGGGTTTCCTTTCTTCTCCTTGTAAAATTCAAACCATGGTAAGTTTGAAGAACAAGTGCCAGCTGCAGGATACCCATAATTTGTCCATTTTATGAGCATGAGTTAGTACCTTTGAATTGGTTTGGAGTATTTCCCTCCCCAAGACACCTGTCTTGTTTATAGTCTGAGTAAGAATCTAACATGGGGTAAATTGTGAGATGAGTGATTTACAATTACAATGACTGATTTTTACTCACTTCTTATGCTCTATTTAATAAATATCATCTTGAGCTCAGCAATATAAGTTCATTAGTGCTGGGTTCAGATACCACCCTTGAATGTGATTTTCTGGACATTAATAAAATCTTTAATGTTCCCCAGGTATTTTCAGTGACAGAAAGGTTGCCCCATTTTGTCAGGGGGAGAGGAGCTGTGTAGAGCTATAATGACTCAGACATTCTACTAAATTTAATTAAATTATGTCTAATTCTAATTAAATTTTGGAAATACATGCCTTTTCCCCCTGATGTAGTTTGCATAGTAAACTAGTATCTACTGATCTTCATCCTCATGCTGCGTCTGCATTTTTTTGAGTGAGACATCATTCTAGATCCCTAGGTATGGCCATTTCAGGACAGGTGTGCCATTTCAAGTCAGTGTTTGCTTAAGGTCATCACCAGGTTAAACCTTTGTCATCCCATCTGTGCCCCTCCCTTAACAGGAGCTGTTATGTTCATCTCCATTAGAATTTTTTAAATACTGAATTAAACACCAAGTTGGCCTGCCTACCTAGGGAACCAGTCATTTGATACCACCTACTCCAGTGAGGAATGCAAGCTCCCCAGCACTTGTTATGCAAGGATGGGAATGGGCAAAATGCCTGGAATGTTGATGGCTCAAAATTAACAGTTTTTTCCACAGGAATATGTTAAATGGCTGGATCAGTAGGGACCTCAGTGTCTGGCATTGGGCCAAATAAAAACACTCTTTTGCAGTTACTACAGTTAAAAAATAGTATCTTTAAAATACTCGTTAGGAAGGAAAAATGTGTTTGAAAAACAGAGGCTTCATAAAGGATCCTAAATATTTTTTTTCCACTTTAGGTTGCAATCTATGTCAAGTCATTGATTTAAGTGGATATTTTAAGGCAGGTTAATATATGCACTGAGTTTGACAACAGCCATTTTCTTCTAACACAGCAGCAGTGAGAATGGTTAGTGTAGTACAGGCATAAAAATCTGGCATAGGCAAGCATAGTGAAATGGCTTATTCATGTATTTATTGTGATTGGAAGAAAAGTTTGTGTTTGAGGAGACAGACTGCAGTTATGGAACATACTTAAGAGGACTTTTTTATTAAGTTCTGAGCTTAACTAAACATGACTACTCCAATTTTCTTTTTGTAATTTTGGGTGAATGAGACCATAAAAGCCTTAGAGGTGTCTTCTGTCCAAAGAGATAAATATTCGAGTTTGTCACTGGTAACTTCTTGGAACAACTTACCATACAGAGGTATTCCCCAGTGGAAAGCAAGCAACAAAATTGCCCCAAAACTTCAGTTCATGTGCAGGAAATAGAGGTTGCAGAAAACTGGCTTCTAGGTGCTTCAACAGATTCCTGCATTATATAGTGTTTTGTGCCTGCTTTTTCTTTGTGTAAAGGGAAGACTGTAGAAACAAGAAGAGCTAGCCGAAAGAGCTAGTGAAGAGTGTCAAGGGAATCAAAGTAAATACCTAATCAGATTTTGGAACTCTTCAGTGATACAAACCTTGTCCACAGCAGTACTTTCCCTTCTTTAATAACAGTATAATTAAGTTATTGTATGAGAACTTCCTACTTTCAAAGCATCACCATAACAGAAATTGAAGGGAAAAAACAAACTTTAAGCTGGAATGTCATACACAAAGGGAGTTATGTGCTCTCAGCAAGCTCAGGAGTCAAAATTAAAACCTCTTGTATTTAGTGAAGGTGGTGTTTTACTTCACAGACAAGTGGAATCACTGATTCACTAGCACTGAAAGAGGGGAATCTCTTCTCTGATCATACCTCTCTGTTCCTTGTTGCTTTCATTAGTGTTCATTTGTACCTGTGGTCTGCTTCTTATGCAGCTCCCCCTGCAATGTCAAAAAACTAGCAAAGCAATTGAGAGTGCTAAAATGAAGGAAAGGGTCAGCCCTTCAGCTGTCTTATGAAGAAACACAGAGACTTCAGATGAATCTCATCTTCTTTTGTCCACATGCTGTGTAAAAGCTTATGAACACAATCAAATAGTCCAGGCTCATATGATTCACGCTCGCTTGCCAAGCTGTGATAACTCAATTGTACCAGAATTCTGTGGTTCTGTTGAAAGGATCTTGAGTCTTTATTTGTTTCATTTGGCACTGAACACCTGAAAATCAAGTTCTATGTGCTTCAGGAGTGTTTACTGAATATTTAACAGCAGAGCAGCCTGGGTAGGAGAGAGAAGAGATCCTGACCTTGCTTGCTCTTCCTGGCCCTGACATTTGGTCAATGGGGCGAGGTGCTCTTCAGGAAGCTGCATCTGGAATTCATGCACAATAGCTGAAGCATGAAATATATAGACTGTGTGTATTGATCCACAGTGGTGCCTTCAGTAGCTATTGGCAGGAAGTTTGTTATTAATTCAAGGAGGAGGAAATGGTATTGAAGGGCTTGATAAAGAATTCTGCTTTAGACAGAAATGTGACATAATACCCAATTTCTTTACTTGCTGAAATGAAATCTAAGGGGTGTGGGGAAATTGCAGTGAAATTCTTATTCATATATGGATGTAGTCACTGCAAAATTACTTTTATTGATAGTTTATTCTCTTCCCCCGATAATAAGATGGCCAAATGCTTCCCAGATGTTAGTAGGAAATAAATCTTATTGCATGAGCTTTTGTTTTCAGATGGGGGAAATGTCTTCGTCATGTTGATACCTTTTCTTTTGTTCATAATCATCACACTGTGAATCTTCTGTTTGTGTGTTATGTGCCTTTACCTTGCTTCTTTTGTTATTAATTTTCTTTCTTACCAGATATTTTTGAAAAAGATTATTTTAATCAAAACCAATGAGCTATATCCCACTTTTATGGCTGGCTTGAAAGTGCCTTAATTAATTAATAAATTAATTATGTGCCCTATTTATTTAAAGGGTAGTAATCTTTTAGAGGTACTGATCTTTGTTTGAATGCTGCCATTTCAAAGTGAAGATGAAACTGAGGTGTAAACTGCATAAATGTTGTACAGTTCTTGAGTTTCAAATGTTCAAAAATCAGAGAGCTAGGTTTTCTCTTACTTACCTCTAATTTTAGCTGTTAAATTCTGAAGTGTGTAAATTGTCATTGCAAGACAAACATAAATACCTAACAGTAAGTGTTCTCCCTCTAATGCCAAAAGAAACATTCATGAAATGTCTAGCTTTAGTGTTCTTGGTAATACTGATAAGAGTTCAAAATTTGTTTTTAAAAGGACATTTTCTTAAAATGTCAGCTGTGGAATTATTCTTAAAGCTGTTGTTTCATGTAATGGTACATCATGTTAAGATACAAGAAACCACTTCTAACTATAAAGCATACTAGAGAAAAAATCCCAAGTTAGCTTATTTAATTGCATATTTTATGATAGATTCATCTAAAGCCACTTGTATTTTGTAACTAGTAAGTCTTTTTTCCAGACTGATTTTCTGTTTTAATGGCAGCTTTAAAATGTTAAAATTTTTAAAATTTGTCATTTAGGGTAGCCTAATATTTTTGGCCCCTTGAACCATTTCTCTGCGAGGTGGGACATGATTGTATGGACCTGTTGTCACTAGTTAAGCATCTCACCTTCAGCTTCTTCAAATTCTTACTGCACTTTTGAAATCCTAATTTAAGATCTGATTGTAGAAGAAGGATGAATAAGAAAATGTTCAGCTTCATCAGCTGTACAGGCAGTAAACTTGAGTTCTAAAATATTAATTTATTACAAAATGAGAAAGGTATGAAGACAGATATTGTCTATACAGTAGATAAAAACACTGTAGTTCTCACACATCTGCACATGTAGGAACACTTGCAGTTGTTTGCTGTTTTAAAAATACACAGAAAACCAATTTAAAAACTCCTAAAACCAATCAACCAAATAAAACACTCCAAAAACAAGCCCACCTCAAAACCCAGAAACAATCCTTCCAAACCCCTCTAAATTTTCTTGGTTTGATATTTAGAAGAAAAAAGGCACAGGCATTAAAAGGCTTCACATTCTGATATATGTCCTCTTGTCTTTCTCTTCTGAAATTTGAAATACATTTATTCTCTTTTAAAGAGTTTCAAATATACAACAACAGCTGGCCTTGCTGGATAATGAATCCTGGCCAGGAATGGCTGAAGCAGACAGGGACCGTCTCCAGCTCATCAAGGAGAAGGAGGCTCTTCTTCAGGAGCTGCAGCTCATCAGTCAGCAGAGACGATCCCCAGAAGACATTGCACGTCTGGAGGAAGAAAAAAGACGCTTGGAGGATGAAATTCAGCGAGCTCGAGCAACGTCTGCTCATGGGGCCACTGAAAGGTTTGGGAACTTGGATTGTTTTCTCCTCTATTGTGAGATCCACGTAGGTAGCTTCAAAAGGAAGAGTAGGGAATTTCATTGTGTTTAAGAAAAAAAGTAAATTGCTAGAGAAAAAATTAGTTTCAAAAAAGTTGAAGACCGCTCCTGTCACTATTTAATTCTATCTGTCTTGAACTTTTCTAAGGCAGAGTCACAGGGATGTTGACTAGTTAATTTTCCTTTCATTCATCTAAAAATTCTGAATAGGAAGAAGAAATCTGAATAGAATCTTGAAAGATGCTTGGAATAGGTCTGAGTGATACTGTCTGATAATAGAGACCTGAATGACAGTACCTGGATAGTGAAAGATTTTTCTGTTCTTTGCAGTAGAGTAGTAGTCATCTCCAAAAGCATCAGAACAAAGATCCTTTGCTATATTTAGTTTCTGACCTATAACAGGAAAGTTAAATGATTATGGTTTTGCTGCCTTTTATATACAATATTTCCTTTTCATTTGCAATCTCAGCAGTGGGAACACATCCCAGTTCTGACATTCAGTGAACATAGGAAGCAAAGTCATTCTTGAAAACTTAAAAATCAAGTTATATATAAAATAAACAACCCAGAAACATATTAGTGGAAACTCAGTGTTTATTTCAAAGTTGCTTAGCTTTTCCTGTAGCCAGAGAAAAGGACAAAACCTCTTAATCTCTTTTTACCATAGACTACTTCCAGTGAAAGCAAGAAAATACTTGTTCTTACTTCTCATAAATAGTGGTAAAACCTCAGCTTTGACACTTAAGGAAAACTACAAGAACCGGCTTTAATGTGATCTGTGTAAAGGTTAATATTTACACAATTAAGACACTTCAAAATATTTGAAAGTGCTTTCCAGGTACAGATTTTGACAACTTCAGTTTCCTTGAAAATTCTTACTTCAGACAGCAAATTCAGGCAATAGATAGAAAATTCACAGCCAGCCTGCAGGTCAGTGTAATATATTTTGCAATTTTTGCCATATCGTTACATTGGTTTTCCAGCTTAAACTGACAGAAAAGGGAGTTCACTTTACTCTGTCGTGTAGTAAGTTTTATTTGTTGTTTTTGGGCTCTCATGTTAGGTAGTTCATACTGTGTTGGCAAGAAGGCTAAGCTATTTTTCCATGGAGTTCATGCTGTGGAAACCAGCGTTCTACTGTGGTACTTGATATTTCAAATACTAGCAGAAAGTTGAGCAGAAGTTAGAATAATAGTGATGGGCACTCTGTTTTTTATGACAAATTGGGAGGAAAGCTTAACTATAAGTAACCCTGATTTTTTGTTTGTTTTAGGCTCAGAAATAACAAAAAATATTTCCAATTCTGCTTTTGTATTTCTACTTTATTCTAATTGTGAAATATGGTGTTTCTTAAATAATTAACACTTCTGTTACTGAGTTTTAAAGGCACTGAGTTATGCACAGATCAGAATGAACTTATAATCTGTATGACTGAGGGTTTTGTTCTTTGTTTTTGTTATAGTGTTGTTTTTGTTAGTATTGGCTGACAGCCTTAGTTGGTGGCATTTTTTACCTTTTAGCACGGATACCTACCCTTCAGCATCTCTTGCTGTGGAGTGTAGGTTCCTAAGTTTGTTTCTTACAGTAGATGGTCTGAATATCTCTGCTTTCACCTGAAAGCTTTTGAATCAGTTTAGTTTCCTGTGTCCATTTGTCCTTTTCTCTTGGTTCCTGCATGCAGTGCCTGTGTGGTGTAAGTTTGCATAGCTGAGCTGCAGCCTTCCTTGTGCCACTAGTTAACCTGGCCTGGGGTGCACAAAGGGAGGAGGAAAGCTTGAGAGGTGCTGTTTTATCCAGTAGAACTGGATAAAACAGTTTTCTGTTGATTTTAAAATCCTCTTCATTAACATGTTGAATTCTAACAGCTGTCTTTGCAGCTGAGGAAGGTCTGAGGCAGCCCAATAACTTTGATCTGCTTTCTCCAAACCATTTGTCAGAATCTCCATTTCCAGCCACCTTGTGATATAGGGCTGGAGCTGTAACTTTTCTGGATGTACAGAATGTACAACACAAACCAGAATACTACCCTGATATTATCTTGAAGTTCAGTGGTTGGGCTTGGAAAAACAAAACATCAGGAATATAAATCTGGATCCAGAAAAAGAGTAGATGGTAGATAAAATCTATTATTTGAAATTCTAATAATGTCAGAATACTGAATTTAAGATATCTTATAGGTGTGTGAGATTGATGGCATTAAAGTTACATTCTATTTGTGTTGTGGTAGTGGTACTGACTATTTCAGCTGCTTGTTATTACAACGGGCAAAAAATAAATTGCAGCATGAAATTTTTCCCGTAATGTAGTGGTCAAGATGCTGTATTACCTACTTAAATATAATGATAAATGAATGCACATAAAACACATGGAATAAAAGCTTAAATTTGACATTGGTGGTTATACTCAACAGAAGTCCTTCAAAAATTTTCTTTTTATCTTTGAATTTTTACACTAATTTTCTTGGAATATTTTTTTTTTGAGACAAGGTGGAAGGGCATAGTATTTTAATAGCAGAATCAGGTTGGTTGATGCAAGAGAAGAAAAATAATCTTGTAGAGTCTGATATTTTTACCTAGGACTTCTTATGATTGCTAATTGCTTTAATGTATTTTCAGCATCATGACTCTTACATTATGGTTCAGTTACTTCTCTTGTCTGGGAACTCTCCTGGAGTCCTGGTTCTTGTGTTCTTGCTGGAATTACCATTGCTGCATATGAGCAGCATAAATTAAAACTTTTCATTAAGCAGTGCAACTTTTTTCAGTATTCCAAACTTCAATGCATTGATGTTTTTCCACACTTGGGAAGTGCCTAGCACTTTTTGAACACTATTGTGATGAAGAAAATAGTAATATGTATGTGTTTAATTATAGGATACTGTTACAGGAGAAGAGAAATTGTTTGCTTATGCAACTAGAAGAAGCTACACGTTTAACCTCATATTTACACTCCCAGTTAAAAAGGTAAGTTATGTAAAAGCAGCAGATTTGGAAGTAACTGCAGCAGATTTGGAAGTAACTACAGCAGAGAAGAATATTAATAATGTATGAAGTTTATCTTTTATACTTCTGTGTACGTATGCCAAGTAAATTAATTTTTCACTACATTTATACACTTTGCTCTGTAGAATGTGATGATTTGGATGGAGTTTTATAAATAGTATTAGTGATGGCTGCTTGGGGTACGTTATTAAGTGTAGCTGGGAATTTTATATTGCCTTACTTTCTGAAAAGGAGATAAGTTATTAAAATCTGTTGTAATATTGTTACAGTTTCACTACGGGCAAATAGCATTCTTTTAAATTCTCTGGTTTCTTAATATTCTGATACCTTCAAAGGTAGGGGGCTTTGATGTCTGGTAAGATGACAAAATTTTGCTATTTAAATACGAGAATGTGTTAAGACTCACACCTGAAGTTCAGAATGTTTGCATATTCACACTCACAGCTGCCTTTTGAGATGCAGCTCTTGGGGATTCTTCAGTTTAACACCATAGCAGCATCAAAAGCTCAGTTCCTGCTGAGTTCCTGTCTCACTTCATCTCTCTCTGGCATTAATATTCTTGCCCCCCTTAACTGAGAATGGTAAGAGGAAGTGGAATAGGATTCATCCTAAACTCTTCTTATTTTACATTGGAAAAACCTGTGAGAGTGAGGCTTATGCAGCAGTTTGTTAGGACTTTGCAAATCCCTTTGCACTTCTTCTCCCTGGATTGTTTATTACCAATCATTAATGTAAATTTGAACTGGATCCTGGTAATCTATCCTTCCTGGCTTTACATTGAGTTTGCTGAGCTAGAGCCTACTCTGGCCTCTTTTCTGCCAAATTATAGCTGTTTACGTGTTGGACAAAAGAGCAGGCTCATCCTGCTCTTGGATGTTGTTGGACTGTTGTCTTCAGGCACTTAGCCCTGATCTGCTTGTCACGTGTACTGCTCCAGTCATGGCTGTGCTTGAGGCTAGGGCAAGAAACATGAGCTAGTCTTTAAAATGCCAAGTCATCTTTCCATGTCGCCATACTGAATAAATTTAAAATTGCTTGTGTAATCTGGATTAGTGTTTTAATGTCTGCATTGGTAGTTGTGATTATATTTGAAAGGGCATTTTTGTGTTTTCTCTTTCTTTGCATGCCATAGTCTGTCAGCTAGCACCCTCACCATGTCCTCTGGCAGCAGCAGGGGATCCCTGGCCTCCAGTCGAGGATCCTTGGCCTCCAGCAGAGGCTCCCTCAGCTCAGTCAGCTTCACGGACATCTATGGCCTTCCCCAGTACGACAAGGCAGACAGCGTTACAGACTACGGGCAGCACTTGCGCTTTGACATCATTCCCTTCGAGGCGCTCACCAAGGACGTGCCCTATGCTGATCCCATGGCACACTCCAGTTTCAATAAGCAGCGCAGGTCCCTGGATACGCCGCAGTCCCTGGCGTCGCTGTCGTCGCGGTCCTCCTTGTCATCGTTGTCTCCTCCGAGCTCGCCTCTGGACACCCCGTTTCTCTCTGCGTCACGGGATTCTCCGTTGGCTCAGATGTCAGAGGGGTTTGAGGAGATTGCAGGCATGGGAGCCCTGGAAATGCTCAGGGCTCAGACCACAGCCTTGGGTGACGATGATGCACAAGGCACGAGCTCATCTCAGACGTCTGCTTACCCTCTGGACAGTGAGGGGCTGCGAGAAATGGGACCACACCTGACTGCTGTCCAAACTGGTGGAGGTGAGTTTGTGGATATTATTATTTTGCCACATTGTCTTAGAAAATGTCACACAGACCTAAGCATGCCAGCACAGTAGAGATTGTTCCTGAGTCCCTGAGTATTTTACTACCGTCGGGTAAAAATTGCATGGTAGGTGTTACCTGTTAAAAGCCCGACCAAAACACAGGAAAATCCCCCAAACCCAAACTCTAGTTTTAGGGCAAGGAGGTGCAAGAATAGAGAAACCTTGTCAATAGATCTTAAAACAGTGGTGAATTGACTGGAAGAAAGGGAATGGAATATAGACTTTCATTGGAGTGTAGCTTTTCAAGGACCTAGCAAGAATAAGTAAAGTATTAGTAAGAGAAAGTATGGATTAGTTACTTCTGAGGCCCCCAGTTGTGCTGATGTTGCCTTTATTCTGATAATGGAAAGCAAAGCAAACTCAGGAGAGATAGGAAATAACAAACAACTATTCCCTACAATAAAAAACCCGAACACAAAATATGAGGTGATGCTTTTGACTGCGCTTGAAGGCTGGCTGACTACAATGCTGAATTTTGAATTTGTACATACTCCAGCCCAGGTTCCCTTGTCCAAGTTCTGTGAGGAGCAGAAGCCACAGTGGCATGGGTATTACAGTGCACTCATGAGTAGGTGCTTCATCAGCAAAGGAACATCTTTGTAGGGGATGTGTGAGATGTTGTCATCTTGGCTGGTGTGCTCTGATTGCAGAGGGGGTGATGGGTGCAGCTAGCACAGCACATGCACTGTTGACTTTTCCTTTCCTGCTGGACTGTCAAATTGAGGGACTTGCTTTAGCTTGCCTTGGCAGAAGCTTCTGAAAGCACTGCAGTTGAGAAACATAAATTAGAGAAATCAAAAAAGGAAACAGAAAACTTTTGAAAAAATGAAACAAAATTAAAAGCCTGAGCATACAGGCACATGACAAATTTATTTTCCTGTTTTGACCAACCAAGTGAAGAACTGCTCTTAATGTGAAAAAGACAATCATGATAACATTTTTGTGTGTTAACTTGCTTGCTTTTTTAATAATACCATACCAGTGGAAAAAGGCTTTTAGAGTTTAGCTTAATATTAAATGTTGTGAATCCCATCTCATTTCTATATCCAGAATTCTGTGTTAGCATTGTGTAGAATGTTGCATTCAGGAGGACTCATGATGTCAGGAATAATATGAACTATAGCCAGAGAATGGATCATATTATCCTACCAAAATCTTACTTGGCAAGTGATAATACAAAGGAACATTGATGGTATTTACAGAAAACCTTTCTGGTTTTCATTTTAAAAGAAATCATTGCCACAGGGCTAAAAAGCCTGTATTGTTCAACAGCATTTGAGTCTAGACTTACCTAATTTCCTTAATGCAGCTAGTACTCCCAGAAGATACTGCAGCAGAATTTACTTTTACTAGCTGTAAACATTTCTAGTGCCCATACTGTAACTTTCAGACCAAAATAAACAGAATTCCAGAGACCAGCCTGAAAACTTGTGCTTAAATTAGTGCTGTGAACAGGCTTCCTGAGGCTTTCTTTAAACCTCAAATCAGACCACAGCATGTCTTCACCCATTGTGGTAAGTGAAAGTATCTAAGTAGTTCATTTATAGCTTGTATGTGTTTCCTAGAAGTGAAGGCCTAGTGTGAGGGCCTAGGCAGCAAGGCAGGATGGAGCTTCATGCTTTGATTTTCCTTTTCTCAGTTCTCTGCTGTGTTTCTACACATCTCACATTTGTCTGAAAACCTCTGTGCTTAACCTGCTGTCAGTGCTGGGGTGTCCAGCTCCCAGCCCAGAGGTTACAGCTTTACTCTATGTACAATGGAGTATTTTGTGTTGCTTTTTGAGGAAGAATGTGTGGTTAAAAGGTAGCTAGGCTGCCTTCTTTTGAGACTTTTTTATTTTTGATATTTGCATTTGGAAACAATTACTTAAAAAAATTTACCCTTGCTGATTTTTGCCTGCTTTGAGTTCCACACTCACTAGCTGGTGGTTTGGAATTGTAATGCAGTTGTTTGCAAGTAGCAGTTGGAAGTTTTGAAAGTATTTTGGTTTTGTACTCTTTTCCTGGAAGAATTGGATGGAGCATCCAGCTTGTATGCCAGAGAGCTGGGAGCTGGCAGATGCTGGGGTTTAGCTTTCTGCGAGGTACCATGCAGTGTACCCTGCTGCTGCCACCCGATGGCCTGGCAGCAGAATGCTGTGCTGCAAAAACAGGAGGTCTTGGTTCCCACAAACCTTTGCCTGCTCCTTCACTAGGCAAAGCATGAGGTAATTTTGGTAATTTGCAAATAATGGGGACTGGGAGGGTTAGCGCTGAATAAACTGCATGAACTTTGCACTGATGCAGCACTTGAGAAAGTTCAAGGGGTACTTCAGGAACTGCAATTTTGATGTTCAGTTGCTGATTTGCTGTTTTATTGTTCTGCATCTGTCACAGGGTCACATTGTGAAATAAGTTTTCATGTGTGAATGGCGAGAATATGCTTGAAAAGTTAAACCCATCATATTTCTAAAGCTAGGAGTGGGAGGAAACATGTTAATAAAATATTGGGCTTGAATAGCTTCACGATCTCTCCTATATACCAAATCTTTCAAATGCTAAATTTTTTTTAATGCCTAAATAGTCTCTTGTTTATAAAATATTGTCAGAGATCTAAAGGGTGATTTGTCACTGTATGCTTTTTGTCTTGTTTCTCATGCGGCGCAACAGAAAAATTCACTGTAAGTGAACCTGAAATTTCTTATTGTGTGTTTTTCTGTGTGATGTGTTGGTTGTTTTCTTTTGGGGTGGGTTGTTTTGTTTTGATTTTTTGTTTTTGGAGTTGCATGAGAAGAAACAGGAGATTCTGCTACATTTGGTTTTGTTTGATATTTTGCTGTATCTGTTTAATCATTATGGCATACTTAATTCTCTTGCTATGTCAACTAAACAACATATTCACAGCTGTAGTTAAATTCCTGGAGAAGGTGTTCTTTGACCTTCAGCTTTGTTATATAATAGTAATGTCTGACAGCCTTATGGTAGGTAAGGTCTGTTTTTGTCTCAGATTAGTTTTTATGAGAGTGTTCTACTCTTTTATTAGTGCATTTTGAGCTGACATGCAGTATTTCCAGTCACCTAAGCTTGTGAAACATGCTTTAGATTTGTTTATGTGATTTCTTAGCAAATGAAAGTTTGGACAGCAAAATTTGCTTTGAAGTTCACTTTTTCAACTAATGATAACGAGAATGTTCTTTCATTCAGGGCTGTCTTACATTTATCAAGCTTTGGCACCCAGTAGTTCTGGAAATCATATCCATTGTTTACTGATTTTGTTATTTAAATAAGAAAATGTAAGGTAATGGTCTGTCTTAGAAACCTATTTTTTAAACAATTCCTTAGCTTCCAGCATTGCAAAGTCTGTGGTAAACTTTTTTCTTAAACCAAAATTTGGTGTGTCTTTGGTCTTGACTAATTTTTCCTGCTGATTTTTTATGCCCCCCCCCCCTCCCCCCCATGTCAAGGGGATATTCTGGTGTTTGCATCTCTCTCAAGTTTGCTGCCATTGTCCAGAGGTTATTGAATGCTTCCATGGCCTGCAGACAGTGAGCAAATCGCTGTCAAATTACAACATTGTTGTAATGCATCAGCTTTTCATTGTATTATATTGGTGCTTGATGTCAGCTTTTCCTTCCAGCCAAACTGGAAACATGACAAGGACAGAGTCCACAGGAACTTTCCTCTGCTACGTTTATACAAAGTGTTCATGTAGGGGGTGAGCCAAGGGCTCATTTCCAAAAAGAAGTTAAGTTGTTGTAGTATAACTTATTGAAATTAGTACAGAAATTACAGAAGCACTTAAAAAAAACCAGCCAAACAAACATTTGTGAATTTCAACCTCTTTCCAGTGATGTAAAATTTTGGAGAAACTTTAATATGTAGATGTCTCTACAGATTGCTAGTGCTTCATGATTCTTATGATTCTTCATAAATACCAGTGACAGAATAAACTTCATAAATACCAGACAGTGAGGTAGGCTTACCAAATCAAAAGTCCTTGAGGGGAAAAAAAGAAAAAGAAGGAAAAAAACAAACCAACCAAGCAAACAAAAAACCCCAGTCAAAACAACCCACAAAACCACCACTTTTGTACAAATGATAAAGATGTGGTTCAAATACAGTTTTTGCTTTCTGTGTGCTCACTTGAACTTGGCTCTCATTTGTGGTGAGGATGTCATGAGTAGCACTGCACAATGTGTACAAGATGTACAAGAAGGGTGGGATGGGGAGGAGTGGTGGTCCTTTCCCTGGGTGCAGAGACAAGTACAAGTTGGGCTGTTCCTAGCCAGCAAATAAATTTCCTGGATACCTAAAGGTGACTAAATCCTTCATTGAATTTGGAGGAGAGGTCCATAAGGGCTACTTATTAATCCAAACGACAGAGAACTGGCTCTGCTGATACATAGGAGGTTTTGCTCCAAACAGGACTGGGTGATTTTTGTAAGACCTTTGGTAATATGGTGCCGTTAGTGGCCTGGTAACAGGAATGTGTCTTGGGCTGGCACACAACCTGCTGGGCTTGGTGCACCTTCTGTGCCAGTTCCACAGGGGGTTAAAGCTGACCTTAGCCACAGCCTTCTGTTGATAGCAGCAGCGTGGTTGTGTTGATCTGGAAGGGTTTTATCCAGTTCTCCTGTCCTGATGTCCTGTCCTGGTGGTGCTTGGGTGGGAGGTGAGGTGGGTACCATGCAGGGGGGTGGCTCATGATAATGTGCAACAGAGGCACTTAACAAGTTGTTACTTTGAGTAAGACATGCTTCATCCCTTGTTGGGGCTGTAAGCTGTAAATGTCAGCTGGTGCTTGTCCCCCATGCATTGTGCTACTCTCACTCTGCTGGAACTGTCAATGCTTCCATGCTGTCTTAAGTTTGTAAGCGTGAGCAGAAGCAAATGAAATGCTTTCCCTGCTTTTGAAGTGCCATCTCTTTACCACTGCTTTCCTGCTTTGAGGACACTCATTGAACTTTGAGCAAAAGAGGGTAAAAGTTCTTCTCTGCACAGTGAAGAAACTGCACTTCACAAGTCTGTTTAGTGGTTTTCTCTAGGACTCAAAGGAAAACAACCTCAAGTTAGGAGATATTGTTAAAAGTGTTTAAGCCTTTTCTATGCAGTTCTTGAACGTCACTGCTTGTGCATGTACTTTAAAGGATCAGTAGCTGCTATGCCTACTTGCCTGTGCAAAATCCAGTGTATAACATAATTTTGTTGGTACACTTAAAACATGAAAGTGATTGCTGAATTGCTGTTTATTGTGTGGCTGGTGATTCAGGGAAGAGTGGCAAAGAAGGTTGAACATTACTTCCTCCTTCCCCCAGTCAGTTTTCAAAGTAGTTCACCAAGAATTTTAAAAACAACAGTGGTCTGAGTGAGCTGGAAAACACTGGTTCTTTTTGATAATGCCTCTCAGACTGTAAATAAAAGCTGCTATTATGTGATGGTATAAACAGTATGCTTTGAGACTTTGTATTAGGAAACAAATGAGAACAAAACCTTGCATTGTATTATCAGATAACTTTAAAAAAGAATTAGTCTCTGTGTTTGTTTTCAACCTATTGTATATTCAGTAGGTAAATCTGAAAAGCTTAGGCTATCATGTGTACATATGTGAATTAATGTAAGTCTTCCTCTAGGAAGGAATTACTCTACCAGAAAAACATTTGGTAACAATACAATTGGTTTATACTTAGTCTTGTCACAGAGCAATTAGCCACAAACTTCCTTCCTTAATTCTCCCACAGAAAATCTCCGGTCTATCCTATTCTAGGCTTTTAACTTTAAGTTAGAAGAAAAATCAGTGAACTGCATATGTGCTGTTTTGCTGCTAGCTTTGATACAATAAATGTTTCTTGTTTAATTTTGAAGAAGTTGCCTTGAGCTGATGTTGTTGTCCCTTTTTTCTCCATGGCAGCTGTAACTCTGCGCGGAGACAGCGGCAGAAGATCGGAGAGGAGAGCCAGGCGAGTTTCAGCATGTCTCTCAGATCATTCACTGGCTAGTGACAGTGGCGTGTTTGAAGCTTTAAGCAAAAGGTCAGGTGTATAAATGCATAGTAAGCTGGAAATATTCCTGTTCTGCCACATGGCCCGAAAGAATTAGTTGTGAATTTATGTGTAGGCTTTCAAAATTGCTACTTAATAGTAACATAAAGCAACTAGATGGCATGTTTTAAAGGAAAGAAGCTTTTTACATGCAGTCCACTGTCATCTTCAAGTGCCAAGTCACTTTTGCTTTTTTCTCTCTGACATTTTAACATCGTATCTCCCTTGAAAGATAGTTTTCTCATCCTGTTAGTCATAAATCAGTAATTTTATTTCAACCATCTGTAACAAAATAAAGTTATACAGAGTGTGACTTACAATTCTGAGTATCATGTGATAAAAGTATAACTTTAAGGAAGAAATATATGAACTGTCAAAAGCCAAAAAATACGTAGGTTGACCAATTGATTGAAGGCTGTAGAAAGACATGTTGCTTAATACAACTATTTTAACACAGGAAGCAGTAACTGGGAAGAAGATAAGGTTTGGAGGATGCTAAAGAGAACTGGAAGACAAAATAAATGCTAAAATAACCTAAATATCTTGAAAGACTAATTCTAAAACTTCAATTTTGACACTTGTGAATTACTACTACTGTATATTTTAATATAAAACATACAGTAGTATGTCTCAATTCCCTCTACATTACCAGTCCCTCCTGTATTGCTAAATAATTGCTTATATCCACAAATCACAGAATAAATGCTAGTTCATCATTTAGCAGCTTAGGTCACTGTGTAGTTTACAGTACTTTCTGTTCCTGCAGGAATGAAGATCTGGAAGAGCCTGTTTATGGTGATGCTGCCAGTAATGAAGAACCACAAATACATGTTGGATTTCTGTGAGTAATTACTCCTCTTTCTCCTTGTCAACTCTACAGGAAGTGCTCACTACTTTTCTTGCTTAAGATTTTTAGCTTTTTAATAAACTAAATCATGGTGGGAGATTTTAACAAGTTTCTGAACTGGCAGCCAAAGTTCAGTGGATGTACAGATCAGTCAGTCACGTGCCACTTTGTGCTGGGGATATGGTTTAATCAAATTTCATTAAGTGCCCTTTCAATGCTGACTGATAAAAGGGCCTTCATTACTTCTTTCAGTAGCATTTATTTTCATTGTCTTGGCTATTAATGTGGGTATGGGTATAGGGGTATGTCTCTGTAAGCGAGACCTTTTTATGCCAGATAAAGCAGTATTACCTTAGGAAAATCACAGGTGAGGAGACACAAATACTGTACAGTCCCATCTGTACAATACATCTTTGAAATCCTGTGCCTATGGCATGCTCTTGTTGGTAGTGGGAGTAGCCTGGGGAAGGGCAGACTATTATCATACAAGACAGGGTATCATATCTTAGCCCTCCAAAATCCTTTCTGCCCCTTCGAAACGAATTCCTAAGATTGGAAGTTTTTAAAATATCAACCAGGTTTGTTAGTGGCATTTCAAAATTTGTGCTGATGTGAAAGAGTAGAATTTTAAAATTTGTTTTCAATAGCCCATGAAAATAGTGCAGATGGATTTGTCTAATGTAACTGATATGTTGTTACACATGCACACACACAAATGTAATTAGTGTAACTGTTTAAAGTAAAGAAAGACTTTGTTTTGTTAAAGCCTGTTTGCTGTCAAGAGGCATATGAAGGCAACTTAATTTCAAGCTGAACAATATTAAGTTCACTTAGTTCTATTAACTTTGTTACTGTAGTTAATGCTCTTGATTGAACTGATTTGTGCAAGAAATTTGTTTAACAAAATGTGCTTTTACATTCTTTAAATCTGTTTAGTCTTCATCTTTATTTCTTAAGCAAATTATCAATGATTGGTGACTAACACAGAAAATTTATTTTCCAGGCATGACAGTGGAAGCGAATGTCTGCTAGTCCATGTATTACAGCTGAAGAATTTTACTAGTCTAGTTGTTAAAGAAAACTGCAAAATGTAAGCTTAAATTTCACCCAGAGTCATCATTGTTTGTTTTATGCTGCAGTTATAAATACCATAGATTTATTTGGCTTCATTCAAAATTAAGCCATTTCTGGAGAAGATGGTATGTCTTTAATTTCCATGAAGAAAGGGTTAATGTTCTGGTCACAAAATATCCCTTTTATACAACTTATGTCACAATATTCAGGTAACAAGTGTAGTCTCTGTGTTCTTTCATGTTTATTATGCAAAGGAAAGTTTGTTCAAAAATATCTGATATTCCAGAATATGCTTAGTGTATTTTTCTCAGTACCTGTGGCAACATCTATATTAATCAGTAAGAGGTCTGCCTTGCCTTTTATCTTTAAGAAAGAAAACCACACCAGAAAACATGCTAAAAACAACAAAGGATCTGCAGCTCTCCTTGAGTATCCATTAAAGACATTCTGATAACACAAGTACTAGCTGAAAATCAGTACAAAAGATTGAATTTTTTAACCTCTGACAGTTTGTGCTACTTTTTCAAATTTTGTATCACATATAGAACATAGATTAGTTTATTCTCATAAATGTTTCTTAAATAATGTTGTCATGAAACACTGTTTTATCTAGAGATATGCATCTTAGCATATTTTAAAGAAATTCAACATGTAAAAATTGTTGATCTTTATCTCTGGGAGAGGTTGATTGAAAGCAGGAAAATGGAGGTATGATAACATTATTTTATTGTAAAATAAATCATTTGCTGGGAGGTGTTAAATTGAAATACATCTCCCTGAATGAATTGTTGTTTGTTGAGAACTTCACCATGCTAACTCTGTAAAACTGCAGTGGAAATTTTTCATTTCAGTTAGTACATTAGTGTTGGATTTCTGCTCTGTTTCGGTGTGAGTTCAAGGGCACATGATAGGGAAAAATATGAATATTGTGTATTACTCAGCCATGATGCCTTGTCATCAGAAGAAGTAAGCATCATCTGAAGAAGGTAGTAGAGTCACCAAAGAAAAAAGTTAGTCCAGAGGGTTTGTTGGACATTATCATCAAGGCAACCAGGCATTTAAAGGACTCAAAATACAGTTCTGTTCTTCATCCTTCTCAACCCTACCTTTGGTGGAATGAAGAAGTTGCATTGCTGCAGGGTGAATTGATTAGTCTAGTCAAAAAGTAAGTTTCTATTACCAAAAAGCAGAAGAAGCTTTTATTGAGTTTAATAAACTCCTCTGTGCAACTGTACATTGATTGAATCAGGTGCTGTGGCAGCTGCAGGGAAGTTTACTACAGCAGCCAGGGAGCAGAGGAGCTGGGTCTCTGCCTTTTTACAGGACAAGAATTTGTTTAACTGATGCTCCACGGTCCAGTGTGCTGCAGTTACACCATAAGGAGCTCTTATAATTGTCTTCTAACCATTTATTTGCCTGCCAGTGTCAGCCCCTCTTTGGTGGTGGCACAGGAGTTCCTGCAGCCATGTAGTCAACTTGAGTGAACCTGAGCTAGAGTGGGTTTTTTTAATCCTGAAGGCTTTGTGGGTTTTTAGTTAGGTTAGTTTTTTTAACCCAGATAAATTTTGTAATCTGGGTCACAATACAGTTGCTTGAAACTGTTTGCTGGCATGAGGAAAGGAATAGGATATTGCAGGGGCTTGGAAAGCAGTCAGGAGAGGGAAACAATCCTCTAAGTAGCTCTGCTGCTTATGCTGCCAGATGAAAATGGTTGTTGATTTTGTTTTTGGCTTGGAGTCTTAAATGATATGGTACCACATATTTGAATTTGTCTTTTGAGACTGTAGATAAATGCAGTGACTGCAGATTTCTTTTGCCTGAATCTGAATTTCTTTTGCCTGAATCTGAATTTCTTAATTTCTTAAGAAGGGGAATAGGTTGCTTAGGGGGTGGAAAAAAGTAATGGATTGGTGACACTGACAGGACAATTCAATTGCCTAAACATAGGCATGTGTTTCCATTTGAAATAGCATGGCACAGCACCTGGCCTCCAGCTGCTGCTGCTCAGAGGGAGCTTCTGCGTAGCTCTCCTATAGATCCTCTTAAAATTGCTAGCTCCTTTTGGATGCCTTGGATACCTCAGGGCAGCTCAAGTGCCACTTGGTGCCTCTGCTTAAGCACCAAGTTAAAAAAAAGTTTTTGTTAAAAAATACAGCATTTTGAGATCAGCTTTGCAGATCTTCTGTGTTAGAATGCAAAAATAGTTCTGGTGATGAGGAGATCTCAAGGCAGATTCTTAATGCAGAAGTTCCACTGATGTTTTTGCTTAGCTTGATTTTGAGAAATGCAAAATGGCTTTCTTTGTCTGAATTGTGCTATTTGTCTCTTTTGCTGTTCCCAGTCATGTGAGAGTTTATTTGCCACCGCTTGAGTCGGGCACACCAACCACTTACTGCTCGAGAGCTTTGGAATTCCAAACTCCGTTAATATTTAATGAAGTGTTCCAAATCCCCATGCACTCAAGTGCTTTGAAATTAAAATCACTGCAGCTGTATATCTGTTCAGTTGATCATCAGCAACAAGAAGAGCTATTGGTAAGTAGTTCTGTTTCTTAAAAGCCATGTGATATGAGAAACTAAAGTTACCTGAGCAATTATTTTTTTAAGATTAAAAAGAGAACCTAATTTTTCCATAAGAAGTTCTGATAGAGTTACATGTTAATGTGTCCATGTGTTCACAGCTATAAGTATAGTTCTGTAAATAAAGAGGTGGAATTTTAAAAAAGACTTCATCTAACAGCTTTTAGACTGCAGTTTCCTCAAGATTTAGGTTTCTGCATGGTACTATAATGCTTGTGTGGAGAATCTGTACTGTTCAGACAGGTTCCTTCTAAGAAAAATAACAAATACAGACACCTTGTTATTATATAACATTGAGTGAAGAGGACTACAATTACATCAATCTTAACTTTGTTGCAGGATAATAGTGGCCCTGGAACAGTTCTGTTACTTCAGCCTATTACTTTAAACTGATAGAGGTATCATGTGCTAACTTCTGGTGTGTTAAACGTTAGCTTCATTTAGCTATTGTCAAATACAAATATGCATAACTAAATCTGCCTTGGGGCTGATGTTCTGGCTATTTTGAAGTGAGTGGGCTGTCTTTGCAGTGGGGGGTTTGAATGAGTTAGTGAAAAAATCTTTTAAGCCTATCAAAGAAGTTAAGAGGTATAGGCATCTCACTGTCACGCTGGGCTGTGGATAAGAGGTGTTTATTTGAGCAAATCTGGTCAAGAATGTGTGTTTGTTAATCCACCTTTAAATCTAAGTAGCATCTCATATAAACAGGGGTCTTAATGTTGATAGAAATGGACCCAAGATCTTGGCTGAAGTAGGAAGTTTTGTCTACAATGTTATTAAAGAGAAAGCATCTCAGGAACAGGCTGGAAATGTTGGTGTAAAATGCTTTATATGCACAGGTGTATCCTGTTCCTCTGAGAAGCTACATAGCTATTGAAGTATAAGATATCTTTCTATTGAAACAAATGCATCTAAGTTTAGGGTGCTTTTATTCTAACTGCTGTTATTGAGTTGCCCAAAAAATAGGTCTTCAGGTTATCTTCGTAGGGATTTTTTCTCTTTCAGTGGTCTTCAATTGGTTATGTCAGAACTATCTTTGTCAACAGTAATTGGTAATATAGTTTAAGGTAATTTAACAATACTACTCAAAAATAGAGAAACAATGCCAGTTTCTTCAGATATGTGCACTGAATTATTTAAACATTATGATCATTGTTTTCTTCAGCTGTAATTTGAGAATGAGCATTTTCTTACATTGAGACATCATTTGCTACCTCTCTTTGGAATTGCTGTGGTGGTGCCTGTCAGCAAGGCCTCTGTCTTTCAAGATGCCTTCCAATGAGTTTATGGTTTTTCCCATCTATTTAATAATGCATATATTTCTCAAATTCTTAATGACTGTTTTCTTTTCAATTAGGTTATGCCAGTGTAATATTTTCCTAAGTGCAAAAGCCAGAGTGGAGTTTATCCTATTTATATAAATACTTGTACCTTAACAAGGTACAAGTACCTTACTTGTACCTTAACAAAAAAAAAAAAAAAATCCTGGGAAATATTTCCATTATAAAGAAATAAATATACTACACTTTTGGGGATGGTCTTTCCATTTCCTCAACGTTTTACTCTTATGCCTTTCATGGCTGAAAGATCTTTTTCTGTCTTAAGTTGGCTTATTTCTTCTCTGGTGCCCTTGTCAATGTTGAGGTAAGGGAATTGTTATTCTCCACGATTAGCATATACAGTTCATGTTCAAAGATAAAAGAAGTATGAATGTCTTTCTTGCAATCACACAGCATTGCTGCTTCACTCCCAGTGAGTCATCATTTACAGCCCTGATCAATTATTCCCTCTGTCTTAATTTATTTGATTTCTTCTTGAGTGTAACTTTTTTTTTGCATTTTTTGTTTTCATTTTGGTACATCTGTCGCATTTTATAGCATGATTTTAAAATCCTGATTGTTTTCTCATAAAGAGACATGTCTGTCAGACATCACAGAGATATTCATAAATACTTTTACTGTTCTGCCATCCAAGTCATTAACAAATTCATCAGAACAGGCATGTGATACACCTCTAGCAGACCCACCTTGGTTTCTTCATCCTTTTGAGTAGGCTCCAAATCTTGAGATGGACATGAAATATTAATTAGTCCTTTCAGTACTGATCATTCTTAATTGAGTTTGATGGTGATTTTCTACTCCCCAGCATTCAGTCAGTCAGGAATTACTGACTCCCTTTGTAGAGGCAGCTTCTTTGGCAGACTTGCTTAGCTGCCTAATAAATGCAGTGTATACTCAGTGACAGGTGTCTTCAGAGTTAGTCTGTGCTTCTTCCAGTATTGCTGGCAGGAAAACAGTTTTACTCTCTACCTCCTAAACTAAACTCAATGTGTCTTAAACATTTTCCAAGTCTGATGCAAAAGTGTGAGTATTTGATGCACATTTATATCTTCCACTGCATCAGAGTGAGTAGATAATTAGAAGAAATCTATGTTATACAGAAAAAAGAAAAGGTATCTCTGTAGCCTGTGATATATTGACATTAAATGACTTTCTCAATAACATGCTGTATCCCCATGTCACATTATTTTGTTAGGCTGTTGTCCTTTATGCACCTGTTTAAACAGAGCCCCAGGGAACATTTGTCTTGGAAAAACAATACAATGATTTTTTATTATTATTATTATTGTTTTCTATGTAACTGTTTCTTTACCTGCTTCAAGTTGAATGCACATTCTGTCTACATTTCCTTCTGCCTTTGTTGTTAGAATCATTGTATACAATTACTTGATTTGTGAGAGATGAAAGCCATTTTTAGAGGACTTTTCCAGTGATACAAAAGAAGACATTTTTAGCATGTGGCTCATAAGCATGGAAACAGCTTATGCTATTGCTGAAGAGATAGCCAGGGAAACAAAAAACAGTACTTAAAGGCTGACTAATATAATTGGTAGGTCCAGCTAGTGAACAGATTGAAAAAAACAAATAAATAAAATAGGCAGCATGGATTTGTTCACAGTTGTTTTTCAATTAGGTGAACACCACTGAGAAATTTCTTACATGAGCTCTCTCTGATGGAGTAGGGCTACTTCAAAGTTTAAAATACTTTTAGTGAGAAGTCTCCATTAAAACTGTTTTTACCTGAATCTGGGAGATGCAAGGATGGTTATATCTACATCAGTCATACAAATTTTATTTTTCAACTTCAAAAAAAATTACTATCTACTCCCATTCTTCCTGGTAGTAAAGAGGCAAGAAATTCAGAATCTTAAACATCATAACACAACAGAATAGAACTGTCTCTTTTTAAGAGACAGTAGTATTTGGTGAAGTGGGAGTTGTACACTGTAAGTAAGATACTCTTTAAGTGAGAAGGTGTCTGTCCTGCAGAGTATATGTATCTTATTGTGGTCAATGCTTTTTGATTTTTTACAGGGCATTGCTCAGATAAACCTGACTGATGAAGAGAGTTCTGGTGAGATGCAGCTTCACTGGTACCCTGTTCAGATCTTCACTGGTTCAGAGCCCCAGAGAGCAAAGACCAAAAACCAATGTGAAGACAGTATTCCTCAGTCTTCTGGAAATGTAACTACAGTTAAAACAGTATGGCTCTAAAAAAATGATTTGTTTACTTTGTTTGAACAGCAGGGTGATTGTGATCTTACCTTGGGTGCAGGTTTTTGAGTTATCATGGGAAGTAATAACTTAATTTAACTCTTGGGGCAAGATCTAGATTTTAGAAGACTAATTGAAAACTAGATCATGTCTGGGCAGATGCTTGAAATAGTACCCTGTATGCATGTTTCCAGTTTAAGTAAAACACATTAAAAATTTCTGCCATTGCACTGGAAGAGATTGTCAAGAAAGGTTGTGTAATTTTCATTCTTGAAGATGTTTTCAGCCCTTGACTGGGCTCTGGACAGCCTGACTATGATGCCTTGCTAGCTTTGGGCAGCACATCAGACTAGGTGACCTGCAGGGGTCTCTTTTGACTTAACTTGTGGGTGATGCTCCACAGTCAAGTAAAGTCTGCCCAGTTTCTGTGACAAGTTGAACACCACATACTTTTGATCGTTAAGATTCAAGACAGATTTTTTTGGTGGTGGTTTGGTTTTTTGTTTTGTTTTTTTAAGGAACATATGATGGCTTTGTTTTTATTTTTTCTTTGAATAATACACATTAAATACATTGGTTTGTCCAAACAGATTTAATTAAAGTCTATTTTTCCTTTCAGGATGCAGTGACAGCCCTGTTAGCTAGGACCACTGCCCAGCTGGAAGCAGTTGAGAGAGAGCTGGCAGAAGAGAGAGTGAAATTGGAGTATACAGAGGAGGAAATCTTGGAGATGGAAAGAAAAGAAGATCAGGCAGAAGCCATATCAGAAAGGTAAAAATGGTTTAAATACCTCATCAAACAGATAATAACGAATATTTCCTCAAAGATATTTTCACTATGGGTATAATCTGAAATAAAACAGGAAAAACAGTAGGTTTTTATTCTGAGATTTGCTTCCTGTTAGTGCTACAAGTATAACATTCTATTATGTCATGATCTGCAAACAGGAGGAAACCTTATTTGAATAGCTTGAATAGGTTGAATTAAGGGAATTTGGGGAGTGGGGAAACTTTATATCAAACATAAACTTTGCTAGGGAGGCAACTGTAATGAGTTTATAACAGCCTTGTATTAAGAAAAAGTAAATAAAATTTAGTGGTGACACGAGACATTCCTAGTGATAGTCCTGGTTTGTTACATGACTTTTCTTGTTCTTTTTGTTATTGCTTTCTTAGTACTGTTACAAAGACCAGAACACATGCCTTAAGAAAATTAGGGAAGGTGAATTTTTTTCTGTGAAATGTATTTGCTTATTTGCATTTGCAGAAATGCAAGTGTGCTCTGTTCTCCTGTTGAAAATACTGTATTTTTATTGGAGAAATAATACTCTAAAATTATAAACGGGCTTAGATAATGTAATACATAAATGTAACGCATAATTGCATGATATTTTTTAACACCTGCAAAATTATTGTGATGTTCTGACTTTAGGAGCTGGCAAGCAGAGTCTGTTGACAGTGGATGCAGTAATTGTACCCAGACTAGTCCTCCCTATCCAGAGCCATTCTGTGGGGATCCGTTAGCTGGGCACATGTTTGCAGCTCCAGCAGGCCAGTACGGTTCTGGAAAAATGCAGCCTCCACCACTGAAGGTAAGGAGAGAAGACCCTGCAGCATGAAAACTGCCACCCTGCCTGGCACAGTGAGCTACTGCTGTGCCTGGAGTTGGATTCTGAGTTGGGCAGGAGAGGAAAGAGTCAGCAATGTCATTGGCAACTCCATATGAGTGCTGACTTCGTGACAGCTGTATGGCTGTTGAGTTGGTGGAAGTTCACTCTTTAGGGCTGGGAATTTTTTATTTTCTTACTACTTACTTCTCAACAGAATTTGGTTTTTATATCAAAAGGAAAACTTTTTACTGTGGCCTTTATCTAATCTATAAATAGGCACTTGTATCAATTTCTGCATTTACCTGAAATTTTAACAGAAAAGATCATGATCCAATTCCAGTGCTCTTATTTCTATAAGAATTTCTAAAGGAATTGTAAAGAAAGAAGTTTTAGGACTTGCATTACTATTTCAGTTTTACAATAACATGGAATAATTGTGCTGAAACTGATGTACTTAAAATATTTTGAAAATAATCCTTCAGAAGTTGAAATCAGCAGACTTCCATTGAAGTGGAGGAACATAAGCTGTTTGTGTTGCCTTTAGCAAGGATCACACCTCTTAGGGAGGAGTGAGTTTTCTGAAACTTTGAAAGATTTGCTAGAGTAGCCTGTGTTTTCTGTCTTTCTGAATATTTTAGTCTTCTTGTATAATTGTGTGAACAGTCTTTCAGTTCTTTTTTTCTTCCTTGTCTTCATTTAAGCTCCTGTAGTTTTGAAGTGGTTGCTTCAGAGTCACTGTGCTTACTGAAAGGTGACTCAGTTTATTTCTGTTGAGGCTGGAGATCAGGTGGTAGTTTGGGTAATGCCCAATTGCCAATCCTGAATACAGTCCTTGTGCTCTGTAGCTGTGATATAACTGCATCTCTTAATTGTGACTGCTCCAGCAAAGGCTTCTGGAAAGGTAATCTCACAATTTTGAATGACCCAGTTTTAAAACTTCTACATTCTCTCAATGCTCATTAAAATTTGAATCTAGCTAGCAGGGCAAATTGTTTGCTTTTGATATTGTTGAAATGTCTGATTGTCTTTGCTAGGAGAAAGAAAATAAGAAAGAAACAAAAAAATGTCCTTTGTTGAAATTTTAGGTGGATAAGGAAACAAACACTGAGGATCTGTTTCCTGAAGAAGTTGCTATTCTTCCAAAAGAGAGAACCAGCCGCAGGCCACGGGGTTCTGCTTTTGTTCGCAGTAGCACAATTGTTCGCTCCCAGACCTTTTCGCCTGGAGCACGGAGTCAATATGTTTGCAGAGTGAGTAAAGCTTGAGGAGGAGGAGGGGGAAGGGGTCTCCACACACAAGCATATTGTACATTTTTGGATAATTTCACTATAAGATTTCATTGCATTTATAAGAGACATATATTACTTTTTAATACTAATGAATAATCTTTAATTGAACTTAAACAATGCAGTGGGGAAGAGCTTCCCTGACTCTTTTTTAAGTGCTTTTACCTGGATGGATTTAATTTGAAATTTAAGAATGTATGATAAATTAGGTGTTAAGCTCTTTTCCCTGGCAACTGTAGATGTTAGGTGTGGGTGGTTGATTTTACAATGCTATCTAATGAGGTGTATAAGCAGTTAGCTTAGAAGCTGTGTTTAATTTTCACATACATAAAAGTTTGAAAAAGGGCACTGAATGCTTAATCTTAGGGCCATTGCATAAATATTCATATGACTCTGATTGCTGTCATGAATATCAGTCATAAGGTGCCTGTTACTGTGGGACATAGGATTCCTGGGTGCACTGGTGCAAATAATTGAGGACCAGCACAACAGTTTTCAAGGTCACATTTATTGTTTGCAGTGTTCAGTGGCAGAAGACTTATAAGCAGTTTCATGGTATTGCAGATCAATACATGGGTATTGGCTTGGCAATATTACCATAGCTTTGATTGTACTCTTTCATAAGCTTCTGAGAGCTTGAGTTTGAAAATTCAGGAATGATTTTTAAATTCTGTGCTCACTTAACCTGCACTTACTTAAAATCAGATGCAGGGAGAAAGCGGGAGACTGTATTGTTTGTACCCGTGACAGTACATGTTTTAGGATGAAATATTGCTTTTGAGTCCTCCCTCACTCTTTTTTTTTTAGGTTAGATTGTCTTGGATATTTAGTAGAATAGAAACTTACCTGTAAAACATTGATAGTTTGTAAGTTTTCTTGAATTATTGTAACTACCATATGAGCATTGTTATATATAAATGTTTATAAATAACTTAAAAAAACCTGGTTGCTTAAAACAAGATAGTTTCAGTGTATTTTAAAAAAGAAATCTCAAAGGCAAAAAAAAAATTAACAACCCAAATTTTATAATAAAGATGATCTTGCAAGCAACCTTTATTTTCAATGTCTTTTCTAATCAGCTGTATCGCAGTGACAGTGACAGTTCAACCCTGCCAAGGAAGTCCCCCTTTGTCCGGAACACCTTGGAGAGGCGGACTCTGCGGTACAAGCAGGTATGCCCAGGAAAATCACCTTCAGCTTTCATGAAGTTGCTACAACAATGGTACTTCTATACTTGAGAGCTTTAGATGTCTGCAGGTACATTCTGATCCTTGTAGGAAATGTACAAAACTTCTGCAATGTAATTGGGGCAGGGTGCATGTTTTGGGTTTGTTTTGGACTTTCTAAGCTAAAAGGTGGACATAAAAAAGTAAAATAAAGTTGTGACCAATTTTAAAGAAGGGCAAAAAGAATGGCAGATGAAAATTAGTTTAATGGGGACTGAATTCATATTGATTTAGATGTAAAGTTTCTTTCAAAATCTTTCAAATCTAGTTCATGGTGCAGGGTGCAGATTCAAAGATGTGTGTGAATGTGACATTAAGACATGCAACTCCCCTCCCATACAGCCTAACAAATAACAGTGTTTGAGACCCAAGTATTCAGGAATGAATAGGTTAAGCTCTCCTTTTGCCCCCATGCCACTCCTCCTGCTGTCAAACAAGTGGGCAGAGAAGGGGAGATGAGGCATTAATGTTGTGTATATAAATGACATAAAATAGTCTGGTTAGCAGAAGGTAGTGCCTTGCTGGTGTAGGCAGGTAGACAGCCATGCCTCCCATTTTGATTCAGAATGTATCTTAAAACCAATATTGAATGAAGCTCTTTAAGAGGAGTCTTGCTCAGAACAGTATTTTTCTGATGTCATTGAGTTTTTCCTATTGCATCTCTTTTATTATCATCATAACATGGAATTTTAGTCCATAAACTTCATTAAGTAAATATTTGTAAGTTGAAAGAAAACTCTAAAAGGAAGTAATAGAAGGTATTAATTGAAAAATTTTGCTATAGGGTTTTCTGTACTACATTATCTAGCCTTCTCTGGGGGATGTAAATAATTTCCAAAACTTCCTTTGGGACAGACTTTGTGTGTGAAGTAAGTACAGCATATGTATGGTTATAGAGCTAAAGACAGACCAGTAAACTATGTTGGGAGTAATTTTGTGCATTTTGTTTGAATCCTAATAACTCAACAGTCCTGCAGATCATCTTTGGCTGAACTCATGGCAAGGACATCCTTAGACCTGGAGCTGGATCTCCAGGCATCCAGAACTCGACAGAGACAGCTGAACGAGGAGATCTGTGTTCTAAGGGAGTTGAGACAGCGCCTGGAAGACGCCCAGCTCCGAGGGCAGACGGATTTACCCCACTGGGTCCTTCGGGATGAGAGATTCCGAAACTTGCTGAAGGAAGCAGAAAGGCAGGTATGGTAATATGACACAAACACTCAGTTTGCTCAGAAACTTCTTGTTTCAAAGTGTCTTCATTTTGATAAAGATGTCTAAAGAGCTGTTTGTGCAGAATCTCAAACAGTGAATGTTTCTTTTATATTCTTGAAGTTAGCACAATAAAAATTATTACATTGATTATTACCAAACTGTGTATTTATTTGAGGACAATTTTTGGAGAATGGCACTGTTTGCCAGTGGCATGTTTTGTTTTGGATTTTTGTTTATTTGTTGTTAATTTGTTTTTGTTTAGGTATTTGTTATTAGAACTTCAATAATTTTATTTCTTGTGGTATTTAAAAGAAATTTTGCTGATTTGATACTTATTCTTTTACAACTATTTGGAATGTTCCCTATGTAATTTTTTTTTTCCTGTTCTTGGAGAAAGAAGTTGTAGAAAAAGGTAGCAAAACTGCTCAACAGACAAAATTGACATTGGATTATCAGAGACAAAAACTGGTTCCAAATTTATAGTAAGGTCTTGTTTGACAGATCTGTGTGCAGTAAATTTTGTTAATTTATTACATGTCTTTCTGAAGAGCATTAATAAATGAAACAACTCAGTCTTTTGTATTTATAGTTCTTAGATGATCAGCTATTTCAGTGTACTAGTGTGGTTTCAGTGTGGTGGGTGGGGAAAAAATCCATTCTTTTAACTGTGAATATTCTTGTGTTTTATTCATTCACATGGCCTTCTTAAGCATTATGTTCTTGTTTTCAGACCAGACAGACCAAATTTGAACATCATCAAGAGCAAGTAGCTGAAAAGATGCTGAAGAAAGCATCAAAAGAAATATACCAGTTGCGTGGGCAAAATCAGAAAGAACCTATTCAGGTGCAGACTTTTAGGTAAGTGGTAATGCATATTGAAATGGCATAACAACAGTTCATTAATCTGGTTAAAGCCTTCTGAAACTTTTAGCTTAAATTTTGTGTCTCTTTTGATTTTAATCACAAGTAATTAACCAGTGATTTTAAACTGTATCTGGATTTGGACATGAGTTCTTTCTGAATGCTTTGTTCTGCAAAAGAGCCAAAGCTAAGGTAAAATTGCAGTGTTACAATTCTAGTATACATGACAAAAAAAAAAGCTTCAAATATAAGCATAGCTTAGGTGATTCTTCCAACTTAGCCTAGTTGCTGTGAAGTCCAGTTCTTCAATACAAGCCTGTGGACATAAATAATCTGTTTAATGTAATACAGATAAATTGTTAGTAACACACTCCCTAAGAATTACTCAGTAATACTGGAATTTTCTTTCAATAAGCCTTTTCTTTGGATTCTGTTTCCAGAGTTGCCATCTTTTTTTCCCCTTCTTTTTTGTAGATGTTATTTGCAAAACATAGAAGGGTGAACTTTGCATTGCAGAACTTGTCCCGTGAAACCTTTCTACATTAACTATGACTGAAGTTCAGTGAGTTATATAAAGCTTCCACCCAGGTTTTTAAAAATAGTAATTGTCTTCAATGGAATGTTGCCAGAAGTATCTAGTGAGGTTTAGTAGCTTTTGGAAGTTTGTTGTACTCAAATAAAAGGACAGTTCAGTACATAAATAACAAATACTAACCATTAACCAGAGTAAAGAAACCATGTTCTTGTGGGGAGAAGGGGGAACATAGGCATAATTTTATTTACTTCTTTTTTCTCTTGCTTTGGTCACAGAGAGAAGATAGCTTTTTTTACAAGACCAAGGATTAACATACCTCCTCTGCCAGCTGATGATGTATGACATGTTGCATTGTAAACATGAAGTATTTATCGCTTTTATTTTAATGAAGTTCTTAGATTAGACAAGTTTCTTTAAAAAAAATGTGCAAAAGCTAATATACACGTTTTGTAAAAAATAAAAAAAGTTAAAAAAATTAAACATAAACAAAAACATATATATAAATATATATACATATATATTTTATAATAGCGACTGCAACAAGGCTTGGTTTTTCCTTGTTGTGAAACTGACATCTCTGAAAACAACTTATTTTATAAAAGATCGACTATCCTGTTAAGAGCGTGTACAGTTTTTATGCTGTTTTATTTGACTTAAAGGCTGGAAGACAGAAACAAAGTGAGTTCAGGCAAATTCACTGTAGTGTAATTTATTTATAGTGCCTTTTTTCCTTGAAGGAAAATACCTACTTTAAGATGTATTTTAAGACTGAAATTTTGTTCCTCAGTATTTGTCATACAGTAGAATGGAACCATTGAGCTGGTTTTGTTTCTGATACCTGAAATGAAAATACTATGTTCTAAAATTGTCACTTTTTCAGCTTTATTATCTGTAGCTTATTATGTACATTGTATTCTTTAGCACTGTCTGTGTTATAGCAAAATATTATCACCTGCAATGTGTTTAACACTAATTAGAAGTGATGCTAAACGTTGCAGAATTCATTTGCATGTTCTTACTGTGCACTAATAGATTGTTTTCATTTCTGTTGTGTCTAAAGTATCTTTATATTCTTAACTAGATCCTCAGTTTAAACGGGGGAAGGAAAAGGGTGACAGGTCTTTGTTTTACTGTTTAATGAAAAGGGAATTTAAGGAGCAGTTTGAGCTAGCTGTGTGGATAGCCTGCTAATGGACTATTACAGTAATTTCTACAGTTCTACAGATTCTCATCTGATTCAGGAAAGCACATATGTTCTGATTTCAGAAAGCAGCTGCTTTAAGTAAGGGTGTTTAAACACATGTTCATCCTAAAGGATGTGCTTTGTGGTTACTGCAAATAAGTTCTGTTGAACAGTGACACTTTCCAGGAGGAAGGTGTATAATTCTGGAAGGTACAGCTCACTTGATTGCTAGTTGGACCAGCTAAAATCTGGTAAGAAATAATTTTATTTGTAACCATCCATTTTAATGAAAGACTGTCACCCCAAATTCCCGAGAATGCCAGTTTTGTGTCCTTGCATCCTGCAAGTATGTAAAAATACTTCTTTACTAAGCTACTATAATAGAGTTTCTCATATTTTCCTAATTATACATTACCTGCAAAGAGAGGTGCCCAACACAAGACTGATTTTGCAAATTACTGGAATATCCCCAAAGGAAGATCATGTTGTCTCTTAATTAAAGTTCAAATTGGTTCCAGAGTTTTCTATGTCAGGAAATCAGAACAAGGGCCAAAAAAAAACCAAACCGATCAGAATATTTTCAAATATTCTGTAAGTAAGTTTTCTTTGTAAGTTTCAAGAACTTAGACTCTGCTACCTTGTCAAAGGTCAGGAAAACCTGGAAGAGAAATTGAATTATTTCTAGTTATCCACACTGAGGCAAAAAGTAACGGGGAAAAAAGATTGTAAGCATAAATGTTAATAAACACAAACATTTAAGGTAGTATTTCCTGTTTCCTGATATGGCCTATAGTCATTACAGGCATCAAGTGTTACAATCATATAGCAATTTATATGGAATTGAAGTATATTTAGCATTTCTTGTGCTATTCATCCTGAAGCCTGTTTTGCCTGTAAGTTTTGGTGGATGATATTGGGTTCCTTGGGCACAACTAGACTTATTCAGAAACTATGCAGATAAAAACCAAATCATGTGAGAAATTTGTAATGTTTGGGTAAAAGTCTAGGGCCAGCAAGCTTTTCAGTGCTCATTACTTTAAAAGACCAGTTAGTCAGAATTTTGTTTCTCATTTCCAGGGGAGGCTGTCACACAGTAGTGTTTATCCAAAGTTACCATGCAGTGACACCAGAAGTGCTTGCTGTGTATTAAGAACAGACAACACCATGTTCCTGTGAGGCTGGTCAGGTACTGGAAGAGGTTGTGCAGAGAGGTGGAGCACTCTGTCCATAGGGTGGATGAGGACTTAACTGGATATAGCCCAGAGCATCCTTGTCACATTAGGCCTGCTTTGAGCAGGGAGTGGGGTAGGGACCTTGTTTCCACCCTGAATTGTTCTGTGACTATAACCAAGGGGCAGTGTCCAGTGGTCTCTCTGTCAGGGGGTTTTTAAATTGTGACTGCTGTGAGATGTTGTCAGTGTATCTTGTGGGTCTGTGATTCTGACTGCTATAATGAGTTCTGTCTTGATGTGGTAATGAGTTATCATATTCAGTATTCATCTCTCTTGTTTTGTCACAGTTCTGTATGATTGTGTCATTTTTGTATTATTTGAAAGTATTTCTTCTATAAAATAAAATAATTTGCCATAAACAGAAAAAGGGTTTTCTTTTATATCAAAGATATTTCTTGAATCTTTTATATTTGCCACATACCTGATGATTTAATGAAAAAAAAATGGTATTTTGAATAACACTGTAATTTAGGTTAATGTAATGAGTTTTCAAATAAAGGTAAGAGAGAAAATCTGGGATACTGAAGATCTAAAGGAGTTATACTTAAGACCTGAAAGAGATACAGAGTGTAAGGAAGGGCAGATATATTCTTCCATGTGCTTATCACTCACGATAAGTTGACAGCTGTATCAGAAGTTCATAGTTGAATATTCCCAGAATTCTTGGGTAGCTCCACTTAAAACACATTGAACTGCCTTTTTTCATAACAAACATTTGCACTTACTAAATTAGTATGGAAAGCAAGTTGACATTATTAGTTCTTAATTAATATCTTGCTTATGACTAATTCCAAGGTGGAGACCATTCAGAAGAATACTGGTTGACTTTTCTTTTTAGGCTGGTGCTTACTGCTGCTTTCACAAAGGAAACATTAAATCTGCATAATTACAGGACGGCCATTTCTCAGTTTCCCTCTGCAACCTTAAGCTGCAGGAGCACAGGCAAAATCATAGCAAGGACATGTGACTCCTGTCTCTGCAGTATTTGCAAGGCACCAGGGGTATGACAGAGTTTAGGTTATTTTTAAACAGTGTGCTCGGAATAGGCGTTTGGAACGGCAACTGTCCCTGCCTCGCTGTAATGGGTATGTCGGGTTGGGCTCTCTCTTGTCAGCAGGAAGTCTTGTTTGTATTTCTTGCTGCAGTTCTTTTAAGCACTTTGCAGGACTTAAAGGTAAGTGCAGTATAAAAAGAATAATTTTTTAATGAGTTAGATGAACTCAGTCTTTTGGTTTTTGGAGAAGAGGGCCCATCACAGCTTGTTTTGACCCTTTGTGGCTATAGTGTTGTACATCTTTGAGAGGAAAAAGCATTTGCAGAGAGACTGAAGAAACTGCAGGCTAACAAAAGCAAGAATAGCCTTGTCTAAAACATCATGTGAAGAATGTATTTTTTTCTCTGAGATCACTCGATTGAGTAGCATTGGAAGAAAATACCAAGGAGTAAAGTTTATTTGGTTTTGGAATCTGTAAATGTCAGTTAAATCATTTGCTTGCCCTTGGAAAATCTCCATATTCTTGGATTTTGGAGCTTCTTAGGAGCTGATTCTGGTTCCATATAATTTCTGAAAATCTCTAATATTTGAGCATAGATATCTATTGTATTTTCAATAGAGAATCAGGTATTCTGTCCCTTTAGTTTGTCTGCAGTTTGACCATCCAACTAAAAATGTACTTGCAGTAGGATATTTAATGAGGTCAGCTGGTAATAGACAAGATAAAACCAGGAAATTAATTTAGGAAAGTCTGTCCAGGAAAAAAATGTAGGATTGAGACCCTAACACTCTCACTTTTTAAGCGCACAAAATTACTATTCTTTGTCTAGGGCAAAGTGTTTGTGTTCAAGTGTGTGTCTTTGGCATGGAAGTTCCCAGGTGTAGATATTTGACCAAGAAAATGCTACTTCCTGCTTCCTGTTTTCCATATTTTCCTCTCATAAACTGATTGAAGGAAATTACAGTTGTATTATCAAGCAAATAAATCAAGTGCTCAGTGTTTAGCTTCCTTCACAAATTCAATTGACCTATTAATACTAATTTTAATGGACACAAAGAATAGATGCTGGCAGGAAGCTGGCACTTGTATAACTTTTCCACATTGCACTGACATGGTTATGAAGGCCTGAGGCTGTTACTGATCTATGAGTGCTAGAGGATTATGATCTGCAGTGCTGTGTGTGAAGGGCAGAATCAAACCTCTTCTCTAAAGGCATGATTCTTGCTCCAGAAAAGGTGTGGGAACTTCAGGTGAAACAAGCTAAGTGTTCATATTTCTCAGTAAAATCCAGTGTGTGGCTTTGCATGGGGAGTTCCTCTCAGAAATATCTGCCACATCCTTAAATTACTGCTCAAGCACACTGGGACAAAAAGGTCTTCCAGAACTGAATTCCTTGGACTTTGAAGTGAGTGGAAGTCACTTATGTGCCTTCAGTCACCTGTGGGTATTTTCATGGGTGCTTGTGCAAGACCTCCTTCTACTCAGCTGTTGCATCTGCTTGGAAACACAAAGCCCCTGCCTGGTTACCTGTAGGGGTAAAACCAGTCTGCACAATATCCAAATACAGAAAGGTAAGCAGTAAGGGGCATGTCCTGAAATAGAACACGCTGCACGTGTACAAACATGTACAGGGTCTTCAGAAAGAACAGTTACAACCTCTGCCTTGCAGAATACAGCCCTAGTGGCTTGTACAAAATCTGTGCAGTTAGAACTTTGGCAATTCTTACCTTCTTGTAGAAATCAAATAAATTGCTGAGTATGATAAAATTCTTAAACACTTCCCTTGCCCCTCAAAAACCACAAAACACCGCAAAACCAACCACAACAACAACCAAAAAACCCCAACAACAACAACAACAAAAAAAAAACCAACAAAAAAACCCCCAAGATTACAGTTGAGATGCTAGACACAGTTAACCAAAATGTGAAAGGCTAATTACCTTTTCAAAAAAGTATTTTAGGAAGTTCTGGGTTTTCAATATTTGGGGAAGCTTAAGCAGATGTTTTGGAAAGGAAAAGTAGCCTGGCATATAGGAGAGGATCTTTCAAGCCGTGACAGTTGCACTGAAGAAAAGGCAGAAGTGGATGGATGGATGGATGGATGGATGGATGGATGGATGGATGATGGGAAGAATTAAGAAGTGAAGGTAACAAGGATGAAACCTTTGAGGGAGGCTTGCAAAGCATGAATTTGACACAGAAGATGGAGGGAAGTCAGTTTGGATAAACTTGAAATAAACACAGTGCCAGAAAAATGCAAGGGATGTTGAAATTGCAGTTTGCCTCATTTCCAAGCTGCTGTGTTACATATTTCACAGAGCAGCAACCTGGCCTGCCGAGTCACCAGGAATACTTGCTGGCATGCACACAGCATACTTCCTATGCTCTTACCTCGTGAAAAACCTGAATGTCGTGCTGTTGCATAAAAAATGCACAGAAGGCCTGATTAGCTGAGGTTAGGGAGTGTTCCAGTGGTGAGGAGCAGGCGGGGCAGGGTAAAGAGGCTTGCGGTCTAATCCCGCAGGATTGCAGCTGGTGCGTGTGCCTGAGCCCATATCCTATAGACGGAGGATGCAGTCACATGATTGTTACTGCTTCCTCCCCATGACATCACTGCTGCTGCAGCCATACCACCCGAGGAAGGATGCTATTAAAATCACTGGGATTGGCCTAAATGATGTTGCATTGCAGGTAAGCAACATAATTCTTCGAAAAAAAAAAAAAAATAATTTGCCAGTTGCTCTTGTGCTGCAGTCGTAGAGCCCCGGCTCCGTCGGGCAGACTTTCTGCTGGAAAATGAAGCAGCACATTTCCTCTGCAAGCAGAGGGTTCGCAGGTGCAGAGGCTGCCTGCTGGCTCTGTGCTGATCTCCCGGCTGGCACCTTCTGTAAAAATGCTGCCAGATGGAGCTTTATAGCTAAAGGAGGCCCTTTGTTCCCTGTACTTTCCGATGGCTCCTTCGGGTGTCTGCGGAATTCTGTATTTACGTGAGCAGCCATCATCATTCAGTCGTGCAAAGAGAGCAGCAATAGTGTTCTGCTTGCATCCCCTGCCTTTTTTTTTTCCCCCTGGATGCTTAAAGGAAGTTGCTGTTGTGTCTAAGCTTATAAAGGAATGAGGATTAACTTGCTTGAGGGGTTAAGAGGTGTATGTGGGAAAAGAGGCTTTTCCTTTATTGTTAATTTTTGCTGATGTGGTTTCAAAGCACCTAGTCCGACAGGTTTCCTGCATAATTTGCTGTAGTAAAAGGTCAGTTTTTCCTTGCCCTATATAAATGTGAAAAATCCTTTTCCAAAAAGAATGTAGTAGACGACAAGCAGATTTTTTGCTCCTTTGCAAAATGCTGATCACCAAAAGGCTGAAAAATCCCAGGCAAATTGTGCTTTCGGAAATATTTGTGGAAGCAAAGTCCAGAGTCTGTTTTCCTGGTGTGGATATTTAATTATGTGCTCTGTACAAATACATGAATATATATCTCTAAAGGAAAAAAATGGTGACTCTCCTGTGGGGCTTTTTTCTGTATAGCTTTTAAAGTATATTTTAGTGTTTTAAAATTTTTAATTGTTTAAAAGCTTTATTCTAATACAAATGTTAGGGTGTGAGAAACTAATTTTGAGCTAATACTAGTCAGAAAATAAAATTATATATTTTTTAAAGAATTGTGATAAATAATTCTGTGCCTTTGCCAGAGAACCAAGGATGACTAAGCTGCAGCTTCATCAGGCAGAGAGTCAGGTGACTTTTTACTCCTGGTCTACAGGAAGTTTTTTTTTTATTCTTCTAAATCCTGTTCTTTGTTCAAATAATTTGTTCCCACTATTGAAAAAATGTGAAAATTTGGCACACCTAGAATCTCTGTGTGCTCACCCATACATTAAGGGGGGATATTTTGGATCGCCTGTGCTGAAGCAGATTGTACATCCTAGGGAGGGGTGAATTCTGGGTTCCAGGGATCAGGTATGCAGTTGTGTCAGGATCAGAAAATAAGGTGTGGTGGGAGTGAAAAGTAGATAATGAATTATTGAAGTACAAAATTACAATGTTTTTTCCAAACTAAAAAGAAAAATAAATTCCAATTTTATTTTTCTCCAACAGAACCTCTCCTGTCTTTTCAAGGCTGAGCCTCTAAAGCAATAGAAATACAAACCTGTTGCTGCATGAGGTGATGGGGGCGGGGGGGAAATTGCATCCTGTCAGTGCCAATGCTGGGTTTCTTCTCCTTGGATCCCTCTGGAGTCCAGGCTGGCTCAGTTCTCTCCAGCCCTGGCTGTGAGCCAGGCTGTGCCCTTGCCCACCAGGATCACTGGCACTTGGCTCTTTGCCTGTGCAAGGAGCACAGCGGGGCTGCCACGCTCGGGTTCTACAGGTGTGAGGGGTTCCCCCCTGCTCTGGATCCTGTGGAAATGTGTGCCAGGCAGGGGATCTCCTGCTCCCCCAGTTTGAGTCAGACATCTTCTGTGCAGGAAGAAGGGCACCAGCCTGGTATGTGTGCTGCAGGCCTTCGGAAATCAAGGATTTAAGTGCTCTAAGAGTTGCTTAGCATAAAAGGGGGATCCAGGGGTCATCCCCAGCTGGCAGGGGCTCTCCCTGGCAGCACTGGGGTGTCATGCCAGGGCTCCAGCACATGGCTGCAAGAGTGCTCAGCCCCTGTGCCCATAGGGGCCTCTCTTACACACCTTGTACCTTTTTAAAGGTAGTGGCTGGAAGCTTTTAAACAGGGACCAGAGGAGGAGGAGGTGGAGAGTGTTGACCCTGGGTTAGAGAACTTCCTATCTGCCTGAACAGAACAGGCTCCTCTGGAGCACTGTAACCTCTGGGGCTGGGAACTGCTTCATCATGAAACTGTGGTTTGCTGACCTGGGGAGCAAAGTGAGCAGGATTGTGACTGTAGCCAGGTGCTATAGCAGGGAAAAGGGGATGCTCCCAGCCCCAGGCTCCTCCACAGCCCAGAGGCACCTTGCTTGTGTTGAAGTTTGGTGTTGTGTCATGTTCAGCCTCTCTCAGGCCTGAACAGCTCCTAGCTCAGCATGGTGCTCTCAAAAGGGTTGTGGTGCCCAGAGGTCCCAGTCCTTTTCCTGGTTGCTTTTGCCACCACTCTGCAGCTTTCAGGGTACCCAACAGGGGTGTGGGGTGTTTGTTAATTTTTCCTCTTTGTGAGAAGTTGTAGAGAAAGTGTCTTAATTCATTTTTTGTGTGTGCATACATACACACCAGGTGTTGTTTTTTTTTCAGCTTTCTTCATCTCTAGCCTGGCAAAACTAAAAAATTCACACATGATTATTAATGTCAAAGAAGAGACTATTCTGGCAGGGTTACATGAGGGTGCTGATCCTAAAACACTTTGAACATTTTGCTCTTAAGCATCACCCCAAGGAAAGGGTCTCCCCATCTTGCAGAAGCTTGCTCTTAGGGAATGAAATCATTTGTCTGTAGCTGTGCAGCCCATAGGCATCAAGGGCAGCAGTGAAAGCCAGTGCTCTGTGAGCAGGAAAACATCACCCACCCTCCTGTGTAAAAATGATCACAGCCTCTGCCCAAATCACAACAAGTGACATGCTAGAACAGATGAATGGCTTTCCCAGTGTGGGTTTATCAGTTTTATTTCAAGCTGAAGGCTCAAAAAGGTTTTCAGTGAGAGATGCCTTGAATGCCATTGAACATCCCATTTCAGGAAAGAGAGGTTAGGAGTAACTGTGTACCAGGGCACCTCCCTCCTGACAGTGCAACTCTGCTCTCTCTGAACACATTCAATTTTTCTTTTTGCAGTTCCAAACCTGGTTTTCCCCCTTAATCTTAAAATTTTCTGAACGAAGAGGCAAAGAGCAGCACTGGAAATCTGGTGCTGCAAAGCTCAGCTGTGTCTGACATGAAGAGGAAAACCCTGTAGCACCCCTGACTCTTCAGAGGTGGATTAGAGCTCTGTGGCAGTAAAAACCATGGGTTCAGAAGGGAAATTCTCCCTCTTTTTTGTGAAGGGGACTTGAGGGAAACCAAGAATAGAAACCATACATGCTCCTATACTGTTAGGGCTGGTTTCCAGGGTGTCCTCTCTCCTGAAATGTAGTTTCTTACCCAGAAGTTGAAGGCTTCCAGTGTTTTACCTAATCATATCTTGTTTTCTTCAAGAAGTAAGGGGGTGTGGGGTTGATACAGTTAATGAGGCTCATCTGCCCAAACTTCTGGGCTGTTAGCATCAGAGCATCCTTTAATAGAGATGTTTCAGCTCAGTTTCAAAACTGCAGATGAGTATTCCAGAGGCAGTGATGCTTCCCTCCTGCTTTTTCCACAGCCTCAACATCTGCACTAACAAGTAAATTTATTGGAGGAGGGACCTTTAAGATTCACTGGAAACAGAGATGTGAGTTTAACATTTTTTTATATAGAGCCAGTTTTGGCAAAAATTCCATTTGGACCTTGCAGGGAAAGAGCTGGGATTTTTTCCCCCTTTTCTGACATAACTGAGCAGCTGAACTAATTTTGCTCAGACTTTCCAAGAAAACTTAAAGGGGGAGCAGGCACATGGTATTTCATACCAAAAGAAATTGTTTTCTAGAGGGATAGTCATCGTGGGAAGGAGCAGGGGGTGGGATGTTGGGGTGTGGTTTACCCCTGAGGAAGAGAATGGAGGAGAAAAGGAGAAGAGGGAGTTTGGCTGTGAGGGAAGGCTGGGAAGCCCTGGTGGCTGGATATCAGCTCCCACCCATGTCACCCTGAGCCTCCCTTTGCCTGTGCTCTGTTCTCTGCTGGTGGCTGAGGGGGGCAGCTGAAGGCTGTGCTTTGGTCAGAGGAGTGCTCAGTTTTCTGCCCTTTATCCCAAACGTTCCCTCCTGCCTTTCTCTTCTCTCCAAGGCCCTCTCCCCTGTGATCTGGTGCCCTGTGTTTTCTGAGCTCTGCTGTGGCTTCGTAATTTTTTCCATGGAGGTTATTCAGGGTAAAGCTGCACATCAAAGATGTGACTGTATTTAACTTGACCACACTATCATAGCTGGAAACTCCACAATATGTGGTGGTGGGGCCATACAATAAAACACTGCAATATTTGACTGTACTGTTTCTGATACTGCAGCCTGCCTGTGCTAGTGTGGTGAGAAACTGAGGGTTTGCAGAGCTATTTACTTGTGTTTGGAGGCTGTGCAATTAGTCCCTGAATTGTAGGAAAGGCATTTGCCAATTTAAAAATCTTGTCTTTCCTCTATATTTTCTCAATTTATAGGGAATTTTTTCCCATATTATGTTCCAAAAAAGAGGCTGTAAATGGATTCAGCATTTTCTGCTTTTTCCAGGAGTCTGAACTTGATTACTCTGGTTCAAGGCCATTTTAACACCTTTTTATATACTTCATCATTAAGACAGAAGGTCAATAACTTGTTTGGCTTGTTCAGTCTGAAGCTTCTAAATTGAATAATCTTAAATTGCCTGTAAATATTTTTCAACCTATAGAAAATGACCCATTTAACTTGCTGGGGATTCAGCCTGCTTGCTTTAGCTGAAAACTTCTTCTTTGTAAAATCACCACCTCACAGCATCTTCTTGTTGAGAAGAATGTTTGATAACTGTTTCCCTGTCTCCTATATCACACATTGCCATTTCTAAATCATCTTCTACCTGGCAGGTGGTGGAAGGGGAATAACATCCACACCACCTTGGCCTTCCTTGGTCTCTTCTCGACTAAGCAGAGCTCAGTCTCTGACCCCTCCACAAAAGACATAATCATGTACTTTTCATGTATGCCTTTCATGGTGACCCTGTTAATAATCTTGCTCACTGCCTCCTCAGCTGTCAGGCCCATTTTCTCTGGCCAGGTGGTGCTGGAGACCTGTGGTGTAACTGTGCTCAGCTCTAGGAACTTTCTCCCTCAGCCTTACCCTCTTAGGGCTCCTTCTGAGCCCTTGCAACCTGAGCATTCCCTGGTTCTGTGATTCAGCTCACTCTGCTGGCAGCACTGGCCTGTTTGCCTGGACTCAGGCCCTGTGAGGAGAGTGCTCTGTGTCCACCTCTGTGATGGGTCTGAATTCCTTGGGAGTGGGGATGGATGGATGCTGGCAGAGCACCCAGCTCTCAGGAGGAGATGCCTTTGCCTGACAGATCCCTTTGAGCAGATAAGGCCATGAGGCTGGGCCACCACTCCTGGTCCTTGCAGCAGTCAACACAAATATTAGGGACACAGAGTGACAAACCACCTGCATGTGCAAAGGGACTGCCAATGTGAGGATTGCCAATAAAATTGCATTGTTCATTACTGACTACTACAGAAAATGAATCCCAGGGACTTTCACAGCCCCCACAACCCTTCAGTATTGCAGTAACTGCTGCCATGTCATGCACATGAACACATCTCATCTCACCAGCAATTCAGGTGAGTGGTGGGCTCAGCTCTGGTGGAGTCAGGATTGGAAATCTTTGTGTCTGGAGTGGGATCTCCTCTGTTTTGTCACAGTGGATGTGTTGGTACTAGAGCATAGAGAAGCCCTGAGGCACATTGTGATCTCCTTTGGTGTGTTGGCTAACACATGAGACATTTGTTAGAGATGGAACAGGTGATGCTTTGAACACCCTTAAAAAGACACTCCAAATGTGAATTGAGAAACTTGCAATTGGCATTTAGGCTTTTGCTTTCTTTTCCCAGCCCCTTGCAAGGCTCACTTATTCCTTATGCCACAGCAGAAGAGAGGTATCCTTTGCTGCCTGCATCCTGTCTGTGTCACATAGCATCCCCCCACTTCAAGGAAAACAGCAAAGCATGTAGGTGAACGTTTGTCTGCTAGAAACATTTGAAGTGTTGAAGTAATTCAGTAACTGTGATCTGTTGAAAGTAACTTGAAACTTGTTGGAATTGCATTAAAAATCATACTGCCTGCCTCAGTGCAATGTATCCAATTAAAACAGAAAACAGGATGAGGAGAACTTAGCATGGAACTAGCATGTCTAGGAGCAATAGGCCAGGGCCAAGAGTTTTCCTTTGATGAGTGTTCAGCTCGTTGTTTTCCATCAGGATACTTTTCAGCCTCTTTGAACCATGGGATGTTTTGGTCTGTGCTTGCCATGTCAGATACATTTCATGTCTGATCAGTCAGTCAGCATACTACCTAGAATGTCAATTCACGGATAGAGCTCTTCTAGCTGTGCCTTTACGTTTGCACGTGCTGTAACAGTGCTCTAAAGTTGAGTTTGTCAGCATTTTCACTGTAAATGTGATTTATTGCTCTTCTCTAAAACTTAGCAACAAACTGATCAAAGTCAAGTGAAGAGTTTACTCACTGTGAGACTTGCAGAGAAAAAAGTGATCCTAAATATGATAATACTACTACCTTTTGCTTCTTTAGAAAATAACAAAAAGGGAGTAAATGTAACGAGATCTTGTGTCTATGTAGTACCAGCTGTGCTTGTTGGTGTGTTCTGGTCCATCAGCAGCTCCCTGTGTTTGCACCCTGGCTTTTCTAGTTTGTTTGCATGAATCTTTGCTTTCCTTAAGTGTTCAAAAATGATCTGGTTTCCCACAGTCATAAAGCTTAACAGGCTGATATTTGGACCCTTACTTCCAGCTTGCTCTCATACAGCTCCTCTGATATTTGTAGGGTAACTAACTCATTCTGGCTTCAGAGTACTGTGCACCAAGCACAGCTGGCTGGGAGGTCAGGGACTGACCATCAGGTTGATCTGGCCCAAGATTTCTGGAAGATGTCTAAGGTTATGTGGCAGCCAGGAAAATCTCTATCAGGAGGCACAATTGTCAGTCCAGCTCTGTGGCCTTTTTTGATTTGTGACTCAGTCCCTGCCAGGACTGCTGCATCTACAGGATCACAGTAGTCTGGCATGGGTCTAAATCCAGGGAAGTCTGCTAATCAGAACCCTGTGAGTTCCAGAGACTGTGGTTCAGTCAGGTTTCTTTTCTAGTTCAGTTTCTAGAAAGAACTTGTTTGCAATTATTAAAGCAGACTGTTGACACACAGTGTTCAGTTGTAGATACTGTAAGCTAGTTATTAAAAATGAGTGCTCACTGCTAAGGCTCTCCACTGTATTGTAGGGAATAAAATGGCTGATGGAATTCAAAGTGGATAAAGGGGAAAATGTCCCTAAGAGATTACAGAATGATGGGCTCCAAACTGGCCACTGTCTCTCAAGGAGTCACAGCAGATTGCTTAGTGTTGGATGTCTGCCTAGGAAAAGCTGGTGAAATGCCAGAAATTATTAGGAAAAGACTAGGCAGGAAGCAGCCCTTGCACAAATTATGTTGCATCAGCATCTGCAAATGTAGTGGAAAGGACAGCAAAGTTGTCTAACTCATGGAACAGTGAAAGGACAAAATACAAATGTTAGACAATTCCTCAGAAAGACTGAACACCTTTCATTGTGTACAATAAGCTCTGTCAGAGCATCCAAATCTCTCAGATGCTCAGGTCTGAGGAGCTGCATTTGTAACTAATTCTGCATGTCATGGTATTGCAATGCTTTCTTTTGAACTGGTAGTGTTGCACTCATTAGACCAGATTAGAAGATGTCTACCTTTGACATCTCTTTCTGATCAATAAACAGGAATTATCCCTTCTGGGAAGTCACCTCTTTCATTCTAATGTAAATAGTTCATTTCCTGTCATCAGCTGTGAAAGGAGTCTAGGTTTTAGTGTCCTGGCTATAGTGCAGATTTCTCATGCCAGATGAGACAACCAGCACCATGGCTGTTCATGCTTTTGCCATCATTGGGGTGTATTGCTGCAGTACTCCTGGCTATAATTCATGTTTGGATGAGGTTAATTTGCCCTTAATTTATGTGTATTAAAATATCTCTAACTGATTGATTGCTGTAAGGCTCCAGTTCTGCTGACAGAACTGAGATCATCTCTGCAAGCTTCACTCAGAGGGCAAGTTAGCTCATCCTGAAATAAACCTTGTAAATTATTACAGATGCCAAGGTAAAATGAGAGAGAAAGAAAGGGATACTTATAGTGCTTGGTGATAGGATATAAGATGGAAACTCTGTAGTACTCAGTTCAAAAGTGCTGTAGCTAGGTTTTATTTACTAAAATTTGTTTTGCATAATCTGATATCACATCTCTGCTTTCAAAAGCCTAGTACCTGAAGTGAACTTTAGGCTGGCAATCATCCAGTTCACTGCAATTCCCAGGTACTGGTGTGGTACCTTGAGTTCAAAGTTTGTTTGTTTTCTTAGTCTTCCATGGCCCTGTGGTTTCTAGCACATTTTTCCTCTCCTTGGACATGTTGTGTAGCACGTATTTTTGGGATAGATTCAGACTGAGATTGTAATTATCCTACATACTTGTGGCCTGGCCTGGTATTATCCATCACAATACTGTCATGTGCTGGGCATTGACAATATACTTAAAAAGCTATTTTTTACATGATATAACTAGCATGATGGGTAATTTTCTTGTGGTATGAAGGAAAACTTGCCAATGCTTTCAGTTTCCAGAAGTTTGTTTATTTAGCAGAGGGTGCTGCCTTGTGCAGGCAGACAGTCTGAGCTGCACGTTCTTTACAGGTCCTTCTTTGCTGTATGGAAATGTGAGAAACAACTGCTCACTTGGAAAATCTAAAAAGCTTTATTAAACCTTAACAAAAATACCACAAAGGACTACATAAGGAAAAAGCTGCAGTGCTGGGAACTCCCCCTTGTGCACACCACGCATCTGGTTCATGTTCAAGATGGATGCCCAGTCCTTTATACCCCTGGGGTTGCACCAGCCAGCCCTGGCCCCTCCCAAAGTCTGTCACTCAGCTCTTCTTTGCCATTTATCAGTGCAGACTGCTTTCTTGTGACCTGATTGGAGGTCAGGTGTTGCCATGCTGCACCCCCTGAGCACCCCCAAGCTTTTCCATTCCCAGCTGCCCCATGCAGGGGACACATGTGCAGCTCCTTTGTACCTGTGCTGGACAGCCCCGGCTGTCTGATGGCAGCAATACAGCAGGGAAAGGGAACCATGGGGAGAACAGAGGACATCTAAACTACAATAACATAACTATGCAGCACTAAAGCTTTTCTTAATATTCACACAATAGCTATCTTTTAACTGCGAGAGCCAATCATCTCATCCATCTATAACAGGAAGAACTGGGTGAAGCAAATGATCTGCAAAGTATCACAATGCTACAAAGTAATAGCATGGTCTAATCCTTTCACCTCATTTCAGCTTCCCTTTCCAGTCCTCGTGGGAGACGCTGGGCTCAGCATCCCCCTGCAGCTTCAGCTCCTGTAGGCAGGCACTCATCCCCCTTCAGATTCCCGTTTCACTCAGCCACCGTGGGATCGTGCTCTCACCTGCTTGGCGAAGGATTCCTGCTCTCCATTGCTGCTCTTCTTAACTTCTGCTTTTTAAATCACCCAAACTTTGTGGCAGCTCATTTGTGCTCTGCAGCGCTGCATGGGACACCTGCTCTGCATTGAGTTTCCTTCCCCAGGCTGTGATTCACTAAGATTCTCTTTCAGACAAACACATCTCCAAGCCGTGGTGCTTGGAGATTACTTGATTTCTGCATTTGAAAGGGCTTCTCTTAATGGTATAATGGTGACCTGCTGGTTGCCTGTAAGATAATGCTTTTCTCAGCTGCTTGTGCTCAGCACATTGTCTGTGTCACCCAAAAACCCTACACAGTGGAGAGCAGAGACTGACAAAGCTGAGTATTCATACTTATTACATTGCTGAAGTCCCCACTAAGGCAAAAAAATTACCCAGTGGGATTTCAAGTAAGACAGATGAAAATGAGGAGAGGGGAAGAAAAAAGACACCAAGTAAAGACAGCTGAACAGAGTATCAGGACAGTCCACTAAAAGCTTATCTGCTACATTTTTGCCTGTTCCAATTACAGAGTTAGGAAATTTCCTCACAGTTTCAAAGATTCAAATTCTTGTGAAATTCCCATTTCTATACCTGGTGAAACAAAGTGGGCAGCAGTCATTGGTGCTGTGCTGGCCTGGCCTCATCAGTGACCAGCAAAAGTTACCTTGTGTCAATCAAGGAGCTACAGGCTCTGCAGGATCTGTTCTATACAACCCCTAAAGTCTGTGTATATCCCCATTCTTATGGGTGTTTTCCTGTTTTTCCCTTGTAACTCCATGATAATAGATTTTTTTTAGACATACCATTTCAAATTACAAACCCTAGGTATTCCCTGGAAAACACTATTTCCCAGGCATCTCTTTTAGGATGTGTGGGACTAATGCTCTTTAGAACAACACTTTGTTAAGTGATGTAGAAGTGCACAGCTGCCTCCTCCAGTCCCAGCCCAGGACCCCTGCCCAGCTGCTGGAGCCCTCCTGGACCTGGCTGCCACTTTCTTATGTGCAGATTGAGCCAGCAGCTGAGCCTGTATCCCAGAGGCACACACACAGTAGCTCTCCAATTAGTGTGAGTGGTGAGGTCTGTTTCTGCTCATGTTCTTCATGTTTGCTCTGTCAGGTTTGTGTCTCTTGTATATCTTGATTCTGGTTTCTCCTCCTTTGCCCATCTTATTCCAATGTCCCTGAACAGACCACCTTGCTGGAACAGACATTCTTATACTCCAACGTGCTCTCATCCAAGTTCCCATCAAATGCCTCTTCTAACTGTTTGTTTTAGTTTGGGGACAGGTATCTTTTATTTCCTCTTGTGCTTTAGTAGGATATGTGGCGGATATTTCTCCCTCTGCTTTCTTAAAAGCAAATATGAAGAGTTTGTGTGTGCTGCCCAGGACTACTGCTCATGCTGTCTTGACTTCCTGGCTTGTGGAGGTATTTAGAAAACTTGGTTCTGAAATGCCTGACAAAGCTGCTTGAATTTATTGACAAACTTGCTTTTCCTCTACACACAGATCCTAATATGGTCAATGCAGGAGACATGAATGGTTCAGGCAACCTGATGGATTTTCTGGATGAGCCTTTTCCTGATGTTGGGACTTACGAGGATTTCCATACCATCGACTGGCTGCGGGAGAAATCGCGTGACACGGACCGCCACCGCAAGGTACCGGTGTCACAGCCTGGGCCACAGCCATCCTGGCACTGACAAAAGCAGTGGTTTTCCAAAGTTACTGCTTCCTACCTTCTTGCATGACTTGAGGAGAACTTCTAAACATGTAGATGTGGGATGGGTTGAGGAGAACTTTTAAATATATGGACATGGGATGTCCTGAGTTTGTAAGTATGAAAGGGCTGCTGCAACTTAATGAGCTGAGCATCTCTGAATAAATTATTAGGACTGAAGGAAGTAGGGAGTAGAGAAATGTTATGTGCCATTTAGGAGTTTAATTATTTTAAACTTTGTACTCTAACACTGTCAACCTGAATCAACAGCACATCTACATGTGTGTTTAATTTCAGATTACAAGCAAAAGTAAAGAATCCATATGGGAGTTCATCAAGAGTTTGCTGGATGCCTGGTCAGGATGGGTTGTGATGCTTCTCATAGGACTACTGGCAGGTATGTATGTGTTAGTGCTGCAGCTGTGCCTGAAGCATCTCACTCCAGCTGCTGCACCACCATCTGCTTCTCTTTGTACTTCATTGTCTCTCTTCATTGATGTTTTTTGTTTTTAAGCTAGAAAGACAACTTTGCATTCATGCAGTTATGATTCTAAATAAAAATACCCCCTTGCAAAGTCTTCTTTTGAGTGCTGACCTGGAAAAAATGTTTTCACCATCAGAGGGATTTTTCTATTGCTTTGGGAAATCTGCATTTGAGTGCTTCATAACTCAATGGGCTGCTTTGACTTTCTGAATCTTCGCTTTGCAGAAGTCAATTTTATTTTTAGGATTTTTTTTCTTGTCATCACTTTAATTCTGCAAGTCAAAAATATGATGTGGGGAAAATATTGGTTGTGGACACTCAAAGGGGGGCTTTATAAACTGCTATTTCCTCTGGGTTATCTTCTTTATGTATGCATGAAGGCAAAATACAGATTCAGACTTGGGTTCAGATCTGCTTCCAGGCCAGACAGACATTACATATTCAGCAGCCTGCTCAAACTCACATGGCAAATTCATTAATTTCCTCAATTGTTCCTGTCTTCTCCTCAGTTTAGCACATCTTCCTGCTTGGAAAGCTCCACTTCTCTGACCCAGCTCAGACAGCTGCCATTTTTTATGCTTTTTCAGTGATGTCAGGGTGCTCCTATGTCATGCTGCTTGGTGAAAGCACCATGTGAAGTTTCCCAGTTTCCAGGGGGTGATGGGAATTTCCTGCTCAGCATCTGTCAAGTTAATATGTCCATTACAGTTGTTAGGAGCTTCAGAAGCACTGGTAAAGTTCTTGAGAAAACATTTCTGAAGTGACGTGTTTGGCAAATTATGTGATTTCATAGACATGTAATTGTTTCCATATAAAGTTGGTTGGGAGAGTGAGATGGGAAGAGTCAGATAGATTGTGTACTACAGGGCTGCTGAGTCCTGCCTGAAGGCCAGGGTTGGTCTCATCTGGGATGAAGAATTCTGCCTGCAAATGAAGTTAGAGCAAGCCCTTGAGGGCTCTAGTGACCTCAGTAATCCTCCCCTCATACAAAGAATGTGGTAAACATGCACACATTCCCATTTTAGTATAAACTTCCCAGAAGGTTTTATTCAGTTCTAATTTGCAATGAAACCTCTTGCTGAAATCCTCAAGGCTGTTAAAAGCCAGAGTCACTGTCCTCTGATAAGCCCTAACACTGATATGCCCAGCCTGGGAATGGGGGTTGAGGGTCAGCTACAGCTGAGATCTGGCAGCTTTTGCAACCTTTCCAACAACAAGGGTGCAGACCAACATGTTTTACCTCAGAGAATCAAATCAGATTAGTCAGGTATCTTAACCAGATTTGGGGAGGGAGGAGATGGTGGTGCAGTCAAGAGGCACTTTGTGTTGTTTTCCTCTCTTTGTAAAATATTGCTTGTTCAGAGAAGAAAGTGGCATCTGTATGATCAGATGGGCTTGCATGGACCAGCCTGGCTCCCCCATGACCCCTGCTCTGCTGAACAGGCAGAAGCTACTCCTGCTCCAAGGGGAGCGGCCTGGCTCTGTGGATGGACCCTGGGTGAACCCTTGAGCAGCTGGGTCCAGGCATTACCAGAAGCAAGCAGAAAGCATGGCAAGGAGTGGGAGAGAAAGGGAGAAGTGGCAGCAGCAGTGCTCAGGACATCAGGGTCCCAGGGAGCATTGTGCCCCTGCTGTCCCTGTGCTGGCCATGGAGGACAGCAAGATGGGACTCTTGGGAAGAGGCTGCCAGGGGCTTCCACAAGTTTCCAAAAGCACTTGGGTCATTTACCCAGGCCCAGGAGTTTAAATGGAGTTAACTGATCTAGAAGCCTAAATCCCATCAATTTGGTAAACTTTATCTTTCAGATTTTAGAACTCCTAAAAGGCTGCACCACTACTGCCAACACGATCCAACAAGGCCAAAAGGAGCAATCCTTGTTCTCCAGTGCATCTGTCCCTGGGCCCTGTTGCTCTGTGCATGTGTAGCTGCTTTGGACGAGTGAATATTGGTTCTGACTTGCTAGAAAAAATGGATTTTAGCCAGATTAGTTTTCAGTTGATTTGTGGGCTCAGCAGTGCTAGTCACCACAGAGCCATAAGCAAACAAAATATTGCTGATGGAGGCAGGAAGGAGAGGATCATCCTATTTGGCAGTATGATACCTGTATCATATCATACATCTATCTGTCTATCTATCTATCTATCTATCTATCTATCTATCTATCTATGTATTTTGTTGGTTTTGGACTGTCATCAAACCTGCCTCCTTTGTTAGTCCCAGAAAAGAGTAGGTGGGAAAGGGATGTCTGGAGGGGGTTCTGCTCTGGCTTCCTGCTCACAGCAGTGCCAGCTTCAGGGTTACAGATAACACCAATGTATATTGAGAATGTAACAGCAGCCACTGGGATCATATCATAGTTTTCTGTGTGAGGGTGGACACATAAATTAGCCTGAGCAGAGCCACTCACTGCCTCCAATCTGTGGCAAGTACCCACAGGACCTTGAACATCAGGCTGGAGGGAGATGATGGTAAAGGACACAGTCAAATGGCAGGAAGGGCACTGAGGAGCTCCTGGAAATGAGGCTTTGATAGCCAAAGCCTGCTAATTGCAGAGAAAAGGGAAGGGACAGTAAAACCCACAAATGTTTGGTGAAGACTGTTCAGGTGAAGACTGTTCACACAATGGTCTAGAAAAGATATTGAACACTGCCTGGGCCTGTCTCAGTCAGAGTTTCCATGCTTTCCTCATATAGAGCAGTGCATGGAGAGTGAGCCTAAAAATTTACATATGGATGCCAAAATTTTAGGCATTTGTTTTTAAGGAACTCTTAATTTTTGCTGGGCCCGTCCTGCCTGCAGACCAGTGGCTGTTCCTAAGCCTAACCCTTACTACTGGCCAACTGAAAACATATGCTCTTGATAGATCATCAGGTGTCTGTGTTTTCTAAAGCTATGTTACAAAAAGTGCCATTATAGTAGTGCTGAAATGCTCTGAGGCTGAGGCTGGATGTGCAAGAATTCCCTTTGTAATTCTGTGCTGCACCACTTGGGTGATGCTGTTTTCTGACACAGGTGCATGAGGAAAACTATCTTTTCAAAGCAAGTCTTCAACATTCTCATTAGGGCACTGTAAAGGGAGAATTTGCCATCATCAACAGAAGGAAAAGGAGAGAGGTAAAAGGCTAATATCTAAAATGAAGTTCAGCATTGTCTGGCTTTGGAGTACTTCGTTATTTTCCATCCAGGCAGGAGGTTACATGGAAGGGGAAACAAAATCAGCTCCTTTGATGGGAGAAGCAGGGAGATAAATTTATGCTCTGTTACAGTCTTGGCAGCCAAAATAAGCACAAGAAATTAAAAGCTTGAACTTGAGATGCTGAACTGTCTAGCACTTGCATTAATTTCACTTAAAGTTGCAAAAATTCAGAACTTGAAAAACTTCTAACTCTGGTCACATAGGTGATGAAGCATTCACTATTGTATTATTATCCTGGGTCTCCTTATGAATTTCTTCTCTTGAAGGCCAGTGCAGTAAATTGCATGTAGTAAAAAGCATTTTCCTCCTCATGTAGATCCCTAAGAATTTGGAAAAAGGGATTAGATCAGCTGCATAATTAAGCACATTGTCTTAGGTGCTGAGGTGCCTGTGAGCTTTTTATATTAGAAAACTGAATGTTTGTTCTCCAGTATGGTTATTAACTTTATTGGGGAAACATATTCCAAAGTCTGTCTTCCTTTGCACCTTTTGTGAGGTAGCATTAATATGCAGCTTAATATGGTTAAGTGTAAACTTTGAAGGTTACAGAGAATGTTAAAGATCCATCAAGAGGTGCAAGAGGCACAGCATTTGGTGCTCATGTCCAAGAGATGAAAATTCCTTGTTTCTGAAACTTTCAGAAAGTTGGAGGAGAATTTAGAGCTCACTGAAAAGCAGGAAGCTTTGCCTGCTGCTGTTGCCAGCAATGCAATGATTCATCATCATCTAGCAGGATGGTTCATTGTTTCCATAGAAACTTGGGAAAAATGGAAAAGAATAACCAAATTAAGGCAAGATCTTAATGAAGGAAAAGAATTGTTAAAGACATCATCACTCCCTTCAGCAGCCTTTATTTTTGTGTGTGTCATCCTGTCTAGTATATCTGTATAGTGCTTCAGATTATTTTTATACAACAGAAATTCTTCCTTGCTACCCTGAGCACCACTGCTTGCCAGTGTGGGGGCAAGGATCCTTCTTAAAGGTGGGAGAAGAACCCGTGGGTTTTTATGGTCTTTGTAGGGAAAAAAGGGGTTCTTGAATTATTTGAAATGTGTTTTCCCCACTGTCTCTTTTACAGAAATGAACATCAGAAAACTTTATTTCCAGATGAAATAAACCAGCTCTTGGACCCACTTGAGTGCCCCAGCTCCTGGGGGAAAGGGAATAGCCCCCACCCTTGCTTCATATAATTGCATTCTTAGCAGGAGACACAAATCTATAAGTTTTGGAAACATAAAACCAAACCAGTTTGCATTTTACAAAGTATTTTTTCCCCAGTACATTGATACGCATTGATAAATTCTGTTCCAAATAATTAGCAGTCTCCTGGAATTTTATTAATGAGTATTTGTAAAAGTAATGATGACTTTTGCTTTCCATTGCATATGAGAGGGATCTGGAAAATGCTAAATGACTCTTCTGTCAGCTGGTGGTTGAATTCTTTCCAGAAAGTATGGATATAGGGACAGAACATAGGTCTGCCTCTCTGTGTTCTGGCTGCTCCCAGCCTCCCATTCCTGCTGCTCTTGCATTCCTGGGGACCCACCTGCTCTGAGGGTGCTGCTGCTGGGGCAGGTTGTTACTGCTGATGAGCGAATGACCTAGAGAAGCAGAAATTTTCTTTCTTTGCGTCTGTGTAGACACAAAGTTCACCTGTGTCTGTGCCTGGTGGCCAGCGGGTGTCACTGTAGCTCTGTGTAATTACCGGGGAGCAGCTGAAACAAGCGCTGTGGTAGACGGAGGACTTGAAGGATCATTTTATTCTGCATATCCAGATTGCTGATCACTGTACACACTTATCAAAAACCCCATTCTGTTAAGTTCATAAGTCAGAATTTGGCATTATGTTGTATGTATAACGAAATCATCCTTCTAAAAGGTTGCTGAGCTGGGACCAGTAAAGCTGTGCACAAACATGGGTATCCTTCTCCTCCCTTACCCCTGAAATACACAGTGAGGTTGAGACCCGCGGCCAGGTGTGTGTATAGAGACCCTGCACGGTGTCCTCCCTCCCCATCTCAACCTTGGTTATAGTTCCCCTCTTTGGCCATCAGTCAGTATGAAAATGATAATGTTTGAAATAAAAGCTTAGGAGAGAGCATTGAAGGTCAGAAAAACTTGCTATTGCCCCCAGTTCTTTGGCATGTTTGTATTTATTGATGCAGAGAATGGTTTGGGTTGGAAGGGGCTGTTAAAGGCTGTCCTGTCCAACCTGACCTTGAATGCTTCCAGGGATGGGGCATCCACCTCCCTGTTCCAGTGTTTCACCACCCTCGTTGTAAAAATATTTTTCCTTATACTTAGTCTAAATCACCCTCTCTTAGTTTAAAATTGTTAGCCCTGCCCTACTGCAAGAGGTCCTGATAGAAAATCTGTCCCCATCTTTCTGATAAGCCCCCTTCAGGTTCTGGGAGGCTGCTGGGAGGCTGCTTCTCCTCTGCAGAGTGAGAACACAGCCTTACATTGTGCCTGCTTACCCAAATCATGGCTTTTATTGTGTTATTAAAATTAGATATAGTGTCCTTGCAACTTGATTGTTTTTAATGCCAGCATTTCTTTTCCCACATTTCTTTTCCCAGGTACATTGGCTGGAGTGATAGATTTAGCTGTGGATTGGATGACAGACCTGAAGGAGGGTGTCTGCCTGTCTGCCTTCTGGTACAGCCATGAGCAGTGCTGCTGGACCTCCAATGAAACCACGTTCGATGACAGGGACAAGTGCCCCCAGTGGCAGAAATGGTCGGAGCTGCTCGTAAGCCAGTCCGAGGTATGGGATGAGCTTGGGGGTCACAGCAGGCCGGGCACTGCCCTTCTTCATACTGGCTGATGGTCCCTCCAGAGAGCTGCTCTGAGAGGGAAAGTAATGAACTGAGCATACTGCAAAAAAAGACATTTCCACAAGCAATATCTGCTTGACCTGAAGGAGGTCCTGTGATTTCAGTGCAATGGAAACTGGAAAACTGAGATTGCACTCTCTTTTTATCAGTATTAAACTAAAAGTGTTTCATAACATGCATAGTATAATCACCAGGGGACCTGAGCTGCATTTTCTTTTTTTCCTTTTAAACATAATTTTATGAGACAAAAAAAAAAAAAAGATGAGCACTGACAAATACATTTGTGAGGATATTTTTGGGATTGCAGATGGGGTTTTATGTATTCTGATACAGGGAGCTGCATGAGAACTGCTTGTTTATCCCTTGCAATCAGTCTCTCTATGACACATCAAGAGACTTAGCTAGCACCAAATCTGGGGAAAGAGTGGGCTCCCTGGGGGTCACCAGAGTGAAGGATTTGCAGGGCTGTTGGATAAAACTTATATTTTCAGATTTTTTCCCTTACACTTTTTTTTTTAATCATTGTAGTAATTTTAAATACAAAGAACGCTGTTTCAAAGCAACACAGGTGAAAGTTTCATTTTGAAAACAATAAAAAGAAGCCTTTCTGTACTCCATTTGGCAGATAATAGCTGTAAAAAAACCCCAAAAACCACATTTCATTTTCAACCTAAGTTATTTAATGTATTGAATAATATTGATCCCTTCACAACTCAAATATTTGGCAGAATTATTGTCCCCCTTCTTCCTTATTTCTGACTTGAATTTGATGAAAACTGAATATGATGAGTGGGTGGGTGATCTGGAATGGTTGTCTCAGATCTTCCCCCCAGTGTGGAGGTTGTCTGGTCCTGCAGACAGTGTTTAAGGACACCTTCATTGCCAGGCAAGTGTGTCATTCATGCTCCCTTCAGTGCTGCTTTAGCTTTACAGGACAAGAAGTACAAGGTGGGAGTGCCTGTGCGTATGTATAGCTCAATTTTCTCTAGTTCTAATTAACCCCAGGGGAAGCAGTGGGGTGCTCACTGTCCCTGCATATTCTCACCACATGATCAGAGACAAAAATCTCTCAGCCAGGTTGCCAGTCACAGTGCTGAGCTTCCCTTTGCCAGAGGTTTGCTAGGTTCACCCTGGTCTTCATTAACAGATGTTTGGGGTGGCTGGGTCTTTGTGAAAGTGAAGAAATATTACTCTGATATAAAGCTACAGCATGGGGCTGATGTAATGTAAGAGAACAAAAAAAAAAAAAACCAAAACCAAACCCAAAACAAAAGAAAAAACCCCAAACAAACAAACAATATAAAAATACCCCAAACCAAACAAAAAAACCAAAGACCAAAACAAAACGTGGGAAGGGAAAAAAGAGGATACTGTTAAAATTATTAGGGGATTTGGAAATCCTGTCCATGTGTTTGTCATTCTGTTACTTTGGCTGGAATATAGGAAAGATGCATGTCCTTGAGAAAATGTATTGCTTTCTTCTGCTTCTCAAAACCAGCAGTCATGACTGTTGTGTGCTGTGGCCTTTAGAAAAGTCATCAGCCAGGTGAGCACTGTGAAACTTCACTCATTTTGTGTTCAAATTGAGCTCCTCACCTCCTGCTGTACTGTCACAGTAGGACAAAGAAGAAAAGGTTCATCTTGGCTTAGTTTTAGTTACTTTCCTAAAACAAATGTGCCTCTAAGATCTGTGGGTTCCTGAGGGTCTGCTGGAGGCTGTAAATATTATTAATATATCTGTCTGTTACTGTTACACTGAAATCGCAGGGAAAGCCCAATAAAAATGTGAATTTGGAAAGGAAAAATTCAGTTTTGTTCAAAAGCCCTCTGTTCAAAAGGCTTATGATATGGGCAAGTTTTGTGCTGTATGGTTCCTGTAGACGTAGAGGATTTTAGGAGGTATCAAAATACACTGAATTTGACTGAGTTTCAGAATAATTTTGCTGGGTTTTTTCCCCATGTTTCACTTTGTGCCTGACATTTACAGAAGAGCCCTATAAAACAACACTGCTCATTGGAGCACAATTTAGGGAAAAAGTATTTGGAGCAGTTTCCCTAAAGGTACTCTGGTCTGACATGCCTTCTTTTTTTATGTATAACTGTGATTCTTTCCTGTCATAGCCAACTAACTTTGACATTTTGAGGACTGAGATTTAGATCAGTTCTTCCTTGTGGTTTTGCCAATTTATGGCTGTGATAAACCCTGTACATACATTTTCATGGAGAATTGTGACTTTTCCTATGGCATCCCTTGAAAAATGTTTCCATTCTAGTGCTCCCATAAAATGAGCCCAAAGCAGAAGCTTGCTATCAATTATTATGGAAAACATAATAGCCCATTAGACACCTACCAAGCTATGTTTTCTTCCCTAATCAGTGTTTTGTCGGCCAATTATCCTTCACCCTTCTGCTCTTGAGCTACTTTGGAAGAGGAGGTGTGAGGGTTTTTTGGTGTGAGGAAGTTTCAAAAGCTCAAATTCACTGGCAGATCAAAAGGTCATCAGATGTCACTGGTGACCTGGACTTTCCCTGTTCTGCAGATTGAGTTTGGTCCCAGTCCAGCTTCACTGGAGCTGAGGACCCCATTTTTGATGGCTTCCACATGTCCAGTGTAAGGACGGAGGTTTTGATGGCTGGACACATGTCCAGGGTAGAGGAAAGGACCCCATGTCTTCCATGGATTGTGACATTGGATCCAGCAATGGACTGAATTCCTATCCCAAGGCTTCTGGATTTTCTGTCATGAAGCTGAGGGCTGCAGGACAAGGAAGCCTCTCCAAACCTGGAACCCACTTCTCAGTTTTGCAGCCTTGAACCTGCCAATCCTGAGGACACACCCTGGTGTAACATCCATAGGAGAGAGTCTGCAAACTGTGAGATCCCCATGGAGTCAGAGCAGGGCTCTGGGCCTCTGCAGTAACCACACATTGGAGAGCATCCTGAGGGATGAGGTTTATTTCAGTGGTCTGAGTTTGTGAGGGTTGTTTTCAATTGTGTTCCATTTGTATCTAAACTGGACTGACACCAGATCTGAAATATTGCTTGGTCTTGCAAACTAAAATACAAAATTTTGCTCAGTTTTCCTTCTTGCTCCATTACTATTGCTTCCAGGGTGAGTCTTTTGAGCTGCCATGGGAAAGGTCATAGCAGGATCAGCTCTGCTGGTGATCTGCTTCAGCCTCTGACTCCAGTGTACATGCTCAAGACTTTCACTGATTCAGAGCCTTAGTAATGGCATGTAATGGATGAGAAATGAACCATTTGCTATAGTGAGTTACTGCTACTTCACTTCCCAAAGGTTTTCATATTATTAATCATAGACACTGTTGCAGTTGAACCTGCAGAATGCCAGATATCTGGCAAATGTAACAATGAAAGTTGTCCCAAGGGATAAGATTGAACTGGCCATACAGACTCTTGTGGGGTCCTGCCACAGCACTGTAGGTGTATGTGTGACTGCAGTAACGAGCTGACAGAGTTTTCTTATGACTTCTGAGATGCAAAAGAAGAAGAAGAAGTAAAAGGAAACAAAGTTAATTTTTCTCCAGTGAATTTAAAAGCAAAACTACAGCTTCTACTCAACCTTAGAAGGGCCAAATTTTTGTAATGGTGTTGGCCTTCTTTGGAGGTATTCCAGGTTCACACTGACAGGAGGATTTTGCCCTGAGGCAAGATATCCAGAGTTTTCTCTGGAGGAAGAGTAAATATTGTCATAGCTGTTTGTAATTGAAAGCACTAGGAGAAGACATTCACGAGACTGTCTTCAGCTGTAGCAACAAAGGCCCTTGGTTACCACAGCCAGATGTCAATCACTGCCAGTGTGGGATCCATGACTGCTCAGTCTCAGGGCACTGGGGGATAGCACTGTATTGCTTCAGCATCCTGCTGTCATCAGCAAAGCCAGCTGCTCACTTCAGCAAGCACCAGCTTAACAAACTGCCCTTCTTCCAGATACATCCATTAGGATAAGGGTTAGTGGTGTCCTTACTGAATTTTCATTTGGACACACCTGGAAAATGAAGCTAGCAAACATCCATGCTGTTAAAAGTTGATTCCTTGCAGATTTGAAAACAGGGAGACTTCTCATCTCTTAAGTTTTTTGTGACTGGGAACAAGGTTTGGCCAGCTCTGTTAACTGATACAATTGATTAATGCCTGTTTTCCTACTTGATTTATCATAATGTTGATATCCAGGCTGCCGTCCTGCAGAGCAGAGGCAGGGGCCCTGATGCTCCTGAGCAGCTGGGATTGCATCCGGTAGGAAGAGTTCACTTGGAGGTGAAGGATTCATACCAATTCATGCACTGAGCTCCATCTCAGTTTTTTATTCTCTAGTGTCATGTTGCTACAGGATATTGTTTGAAGGCTTAAGCTCCTTGTATTGATTTGATGCTGCTGAGTAGATTCTCTTTTGTCCATGTAGGTGGGTTTTTGAAATTTATCTAAAAAAAATATGCATGTGAAAAGGCAGAGGTATTCCAAGGCAGATTTTAACAAAGGTTTTGACTTGAGCATTGAAAAATGGTAGAAACTTGAAGGTTACTATTGACTATGCTTTCACCAGGGCACTACACAGTCAACCATTGTTAATGATCATTAGCATTCCCATTCTGTTAGAAAAATAAAGCTATTCAGTCTGAAGATAGTAATTTTTGCCCTGATATTTTAAAATCATTCCAGTCAGTAATAAGCCTGAGGTGTGTGAGTGGGTTCTGCCAAGCTATGCTGTTTCCAAATTATTTTCAACCTTATCGTGGACAGCACTATATAGAAATAAATTATTTTTTTATGGTTTTACCCTTCCTGTTTGTGAACTGGACTTGCTACTGATGTACACAGGGATGTTGTCTGAAAAATCAGCATCTGCATGGAGAACTGGCCTTTGAATACCAGCCCTCAGAAAAATTCCTAGCAGGGTCTCATTCCTTGTCCCCCACCATGGGATGAACACAGCAGATTCCTTCATTAGGTGCCTTTTCATTGCCTCTTGCTTTTGTCCTTATGATGCATTTGTTTGATGTTTTGGAACTTTATGTGGGTTAGTTGGATTTTTTAGTGCTTGAAAGATGCTCAGTTTAAGGTATTTGGATACCTTGCAAACAGGCTGTGTGGACTGGGTTAGTTATTTATTAGTATGCTGCTTCTTTCCATGAGTAATAAAATTGTTGGAGTATATAAAACTACTTGTCCTTCCTGAGGAAAAGCAGCACTTACCATGTAAATGAAAAATTAGGCTCCATGCCATCATGATCACTAGTAGAAGTGTGAGATTTGCCAATCTGCGTTTGTCTAACAATGTTTGTTACTGTTATTTTTCTAGGGTGCAAGTGCTTACATTCTAAACTATTTTCTGTACATTATGTGGGCTCTATGTTTTGCTTTCCTGGCAGTCTCCCTGGTCAGAGTGTTTGCTCCTTATGCCTGTGGCTCTGGAATCCCAGAGGTGAGTTTCCCTTTGTGCATGAATATCCAAAAAAACCCAAACCACAACAACAAAAAAATTACTGCATTTTCCCATACCAGAACTGTACTATGAGATAGCATAGCAACAAAGAAAATTGTCTTTCCATCTCATCTGCCTTCATTCCTTTTTTTTATGCTTTTATGGTGATCATCTAAGTTTTTCATAGTAAAAAGTGTTCATATGTCACTGTGACAGGTTAATGCATGTAGTTGTTCTTTGCCAGAGCATGAATGAAAAATCAACATCTCCAAGAGACATACTCACTAGAAGATTATAGAGAATTTTCCTAGGATGAAATTACTTGGGCCAGTTACAAAACCAGTTATTTTCTAGGCTAGACTCTAAATAAAAGTGAAATAAAAAGAAGAGGGTGGGCTACAAAGCTAAGGTTTCCTAAACTGCTGAAGATGCCCATCATTTGGGATGCCTAAAAAGTGTCTGGTGCACGTCTTTTGCAAATTGTTTTACTAAAGACAGAGTAATGTGCATTGTGCCAGCATAACAACATTATAGCAGCCAAAATATCTACTTGGTTTTCAATATTTTACATATTGAGCCTCAGTCCATATTTAAGCTGTAAAATGAAGAACCTTGTAATTCAACCAGCAGAGTTATTAAAACTCTTTGAAATCAGGGCAGTCTCTTGTTAAAAGTGCTATGGAACTACTGGAATTATTGTTTAGGAATGTGGCAGACAGAATTAACAGCCCAAAGCTTAGAAATCTTGGCATACTTTTGTTCTTGATCTGTAAGAAAAGCATCCAAATGTTTCAAAAAAACTCACCACAAATAATTTAAAATATTTGAATAATTTACATGTTTGAAAGTAGTTATGTGTGTCTTTGTTATGTGTTTGATATATTTGTGGTTTTAAAAAGTTCTCATAGTTAACTACAATGCCAGTTTCCAAGTGGTAAATCCCTCGTGTGAGGTGAGGCTCAGCTCCAGCCCATTTGCATGCCTAGAGTCCAAACCCAAATCCCACCCTGCAGCTTTTGTGTCATGCACATGCATTGTGCTCTCTGAGCCACTCACTAGCAAAATTAAGACAAAATGTGTAGAAATATGATCTTTTGGACTTTCTCATTTCATAATATGTGCATGTTTTTATGGCACAGTGATTCCAAGTATCTAGAACATTTTTTGTGCATTTTATCTGGAAAAAGTCTGTTGTTGTTTATTTGCTTTTTTTCTGCTTTGTTAAACTCAAATCCAGCTTAACTCTGATCTTGTAAGCCAAGGAGATATGTAAGAGTTTCATATTTCTATTGATCTCTGTGAGAGTCCTTACTGCCTGTTATGGGGACCACCCGTAACAGCAGTAAAAGTGTGGTCTGCTTAACCCCTGCTCAGATATTGCTGTGGGAAAGCTGCCCTACCTACAGTTGCTTTCTCTCCATCACTGTCTCTTTTCAAGCAGTCTGCAACTTTTTAAACTCTGCTGGAGTTTTAACTCCATTTGAAAGTTCAGAGTAGAAAAGGATTCTTCATCTTTTCAACATGTTCTTCCTGCTTTCCAGATAAAAACCATCTTGAGTGGGTTCATTATTAGGGGCTACCTGGGAAAATGGACACTTTTAATCAAAACCGTCACCTTGGTTCTGGTGGTGTCTTCAGGCCTCAGCCTTGGGAAAGAGGGCCCATTAGTCCATGTGGCCTGTTGCTGTGGAAACTTCTTCAGCAGCCTTTTCTCTAAGTACAGCAAGAATGAAGGAAAGAGAAGAGAGGTGAGTTTGGCTCATAAATTTTTAATTTCCCTGTCTGGATACTCAGGGTTTCAAACAACTCATGCCTTCCATGTAAACATTTGCTTTGTAGGTACTTTCAGCTGCAGCCGCTGCAGGAGTTTCAGTTGCCTTTGGGGCTCCAATTGGAGGTGTGCTTTTTAGTCTGGAAGAGGTGAGACCTGGCAGTTCACTTGCTTCAGTAAATATATTTCAATTTGATACCTTTCTCCAAGACTACTCATTATTTTTCAAATATTTATGTGCTTATTTTTTACCCGATAACAAAAATAATCTATGATTTCCAGTAATAAGAAATAACCAGGTATTTTAGCATAATCTGAGTAGCAGAAGGGTACTGGCTTTCTGAAAACAAATTAGATGACTCAGTATGGAAATATATCCCTCTGCTGAGGTTTCTCCAGCCTCTAGCTAGCTAATGCATGGACCAAGCTGTCAGGCATTTCTTATACTCTCTAGGCAGCAACTCTGGATTTAAATTTATCAATTTTAAACTAGTTCCTACCTCTTTTATGAAATCTGAAAGTGCCTTTTCTGATATCTTTGTGAACGTGTTCTGGCTGTGGTAAGGTCTAGTGCTCACAGTAAGATCAAATGAAACAGATGGTGGTGGTAGTTAAAGGAAGCACCCTCTGTGACACTTAGTGAAATGTTTATGGTCTTTGCTTGGTTTTAGGTGAGCTACTACTTTCCCCTGAAGACCCTCTGGAGGTCATTTTTTGCTGCTCTGGTGGCTGCCTTCACGCTGAGGTCCATCAATCCTTTTGGAAACAGCCGGCTGGTGCTGTTCTACGTGGAGTACCACACCCCCTGGTACATGGCCGAGCTCTTCCCCTTCATCCTGCTCGGCGTCTTCGGCGGCCTCTGGGGGACCCTCTTCATCCGGTGCAACATCGCCTGGTGCAGGAGGAGGAAAACCACCAGGCTTGGGAAATACCCAGTGCTGGAGGTGATTGTGATAACAGCCATCACTGCCATCATCGCCTACCCCAACCCCTACACGCGCAGGAGCACCAGCGAGCTCATCTCCGAGCTCTTCAACGACTGCGGGGCCCTGGAGTCCTCGCAGCTCTGCGACTACATCAACGACCCCAACATGACCCGGCCCGTGGATGACATTCCCGACAGACCTGCTGGCCCTGGGGTCTACTCTGCCATGTGGCAGCTGGCCTTGGCTTTGGTGTTCAAAATTGTCATCACCATATTCACTTTCGGCATGAAGGTAAATCGGAGCACGGGCGCAGATGGGTTGCCGTGGGCTCTCAGTGGCTCTGACCTGCCCCAGCCACGGGGCTGTCCCTGAGGTGGAGGTGGTGCTGGCTCCTCTCCCTGCCAGCACCGTCCCTGTGGCAGCACAGGACTGAGCCATGCTTTTCCACCTTCCAGTCTTCTGTGGTTTTGTTAAGTGAAAATGAAATCGGTGTGGAAATTTAAACCCGCTGTTGCCAATAAGCAATTTCAAGATGATTCCCACTGCAGCTGTTTTTTGGCTCTCATGGATATGGGCTATTTACATTGTTGTTTGTCTTGTTGGATTAATGTCTTAATGTGCCTCAAGGTAGCTATACTCAAGGAAGTAATAATTTTAAATTTACTATTTTACACATTTAGAGCATCACAGAAATATAAAAGTGCCTGAAAAGGTCTATTTTTGAATATTTTTAAGCACTGTAGCTCGAAAAAAAATGGAGAATGAACGAGAAGACTAACTGATGTGTCATTTGAATATTCTGGATTTGCAGCTTTTTCCTTCAGCAACTCCTTCTCCCCATAAATGAGTGATGAAAAGTCCAAGAACAATTTATCCAAGCTTTCCATATATACCAAGCTGTTTGTGGTGAACTCTATATATCTGATTAATAGAGCACATAAAAAACAGGTTCTGTCTGTCTACAGCTCCCATTATCTGAGCATTTATTTGTGGATCTGGTGACTGCAGACAATGAGAAGCTTTTCTTAGTTATACACTATATTTTATACCATGCTCAAAACTACAGTATCTCATCTTTCTCTTAAACACTACACTTGAACTGAGTGTAGCCTTTCACTCTAGAAACCGATTTATGGCTGACAGCCCTTTGTTATGCTTGTTCATGAAAAGCTTTGGTTCTTTATTCAGAATGTGATTCTTTATTTATCCTATATATTTAAAAATTGTTAGAAGCAATTGACAGTTTCAACCTGTCTGTAAAAGAACAGACCAAATAGCTTTACCTACTAAATCTAGAAGACTCAACTGAGCTGCATCAGCAAAGTTAGCACAGTGTGGTGGGGGCTGTAGCACCCACTGTTATCAGCCCTAGATGCCTCTGGGCTGTGCTGATGAGGTGATTAGTTAAGTTCTCTAGGAGGCTCAAGGTATATTTTCAGACTTGAAAAGATATAATAGTCTTTCCTTTCTGAAAACAGCAAAAGCTGCATACAAGCCCTTGTCACAGATCTGAGTTGTCTTCTCCAGCAGGAAATATATCTCTAACTTGCTGGTGCACTTGACATCTAAGTGGAAATTTCCTAAGAGGAAATGCACTTATCCAAGGCAAAGTACATTTTCATTCTCTTTTTTTTCCCCCTCCATTCTCATTTAAGTACTGTTTTTGATGATTTGTGACTTTTCTGAATAGCAAACAAAGTTATGATTCACAGAGCTTCCTGGAAAATATATTGTAGACTGAGATGGATAATTAGTTGCCCCTGAGCAGTCAGCCTCCTTTCTCTGAATTTTTATTCTTCATTTGACATTTAATTTAAAATCTAGTCTGATTTAGCCTGAAAAAGTAGTAATAAAACCATAAAGTGCTCCATCTGATAGAGGGTGAAATCATGATGTTGTTTTCAGTTAAGCTTATTCTCAAGCCTATGACAGAACCATCAGCAGCTCCTGACCTCCTGCTGAGAAAGCAATAAAGGCAAAGCCAGGAACGTCTTGACTTCAAAAGCAAACTATTATTCAGAAACAACATTTATCTCCCTAATTCAGTGGGATGCAGCAGATAGGATTCAAAATTTCTTTAAAAAATGCACTAACATTTTATAAAGCTATTAATACACGCGCAGCTACATAAACTCAGTCACTGCAGAAAACTGTGTCAGACCATGGGGATCAACCCTGTAGGCTGCCATGAGGCTATGGAAACTTGGTTCTCTTGCTGTTAATTAAAATTGTTTGATACTTGCCATTTTTGTCAAGGTGCTCATATGTCTGTATTTCATTCCAGATCCCTTCAGGCCTTTTTATTCCTAGCATGGCTGTTGGAGCCATAGCTGGCAGGATGGTTGGGATTGGAGTGGAGCAGCTGGCATACCACCACCATGACTGGATCATCTTCAGGAACTGGTGCAGACCTGGGGCAGACTGTGTCACCCCAGGCCTTTATGCCATGGTGGGAGCAGCAGCTTGCTTGGGTAGGGTCTCTGCTGGTCATTGGTTTGTGTGTGACCCACACTGGTGTTTGGGGACATGCTCTGGAGGGCCCTGGGTTGGTGTTAGCTGCTTGTGTTGGCATTTCTGGGTGCAACAGAAGTTGAAATCAAGACATGATGGGCTAAAGAATGGGCAGCTTCCTCTACTGGTTGCTCCAGTGATCTGCCAGATAGTCAGCAACAGGAAGGCTTGCAGTCATCGATGTCTACTCCTTGTAGTCTGCCAAAAGCAGAGAAAAGGAAAGAACAAATTGAAGTTAGGCTGCAGGTTTCCAAGCAGGAGTACTTTTGCTTGCATTTTTTCCATTTGATGTAATGAAATTCACTGTAACTGGACTAAAGCTACTTGCTTGTTTAGACTGTGCTCTCTCTCTCAGTGCAGGAAGAAAACATCCCAGTTTTTGCTAAATTTTAAGCTACACAGAGGCAAAAATTCTGGGTCTTATTGGCTGCGTGTCGTGCTATGGTCAACTGAGCTGTGTTTTGGTTTACATTTTGATCATAAGCCAATGCTGGATTACACTCAATCAATAGGATTTATTGGATATAACAGCAGTGATCTGTTAACTATTAAAGCAAGAACATTAAAAAATACCTCACATATAAAATTTCAAGCCATAGATACAAGAAGAATGTTACAAGCATACCATCCGAGCATGTTTTTCCCTGATCATATCTTTCCCCTTGTGTACTTGCATATTCTATCTCCTTTTGTTGCTGTTATTGATATCATCATCAGTGTATGAAAAAATAGTGGAGAGGCATAAAACACCAGTAAAGTGAGTGGGTAGGTTTGAAATTAAGATGTACTCAAGGAAGAGCTGGAAAAATTTCAGATTTGGATGCTCATATTGGAAAAGCAGGATCGTTTGTGTGATCAATGAAGGGTGGGATTTTCTTGAAAATGTAATTTCTGTAATGTAGATATCAACACCTGAGCTTAACTGTCTTAATATCCCTCACAGTCAAAACAGAAAAATGAGATATGGGAAAGATCAGTCTCATCTGCCAATACACGTCCAAAACCAGGCAAATGAACAGATGAATTTGGCCTCAAAAGGGCCTGGTTTTATCTAGAGGTTATAAAGGCAATCTGGGTCATCCCTTTGGATGTGAACACCCACTGCAGTGAAGACAGTTTAAAAAAAGTTGGGATGAATTTTACTGTCCAAACAAGTAAAGCACTTCCTCTTTACAGTAAATTATCTTAATATTCATTAAATAAATAATGCACAAAATTTGGCTATGATGTTGCAGATGATGTGCTAGTCAGCATAGAATTATAGAAGCATAGAATATTCTGAGTTGGAAGGGACCAATCAGGATCATCAAGTCCAAATCCTGCCCATGCACGGACCACCCCAAAAATCACACCATGGGCCCAAGAGAATTGTCCAAATACCTCTTGACCTCTGTCAGGCTTGGTGCTTTTCCACTTCCCTGGGGAGCCTGTTCCAATACCCAACACCCTCTGGGTGAAAAACCTTTTCCTGATATCCAACCTAAACCTCCCCAGTACAACTTCTGGCCATTCCCTTGGGTCAGCTGTCACTGGTCACAAGAGTGAAGAGATCAGTGTCTGCCCCTCTGCTTCCCCTTGTGAGAATGCTGTAGACCAGAATGAGGTCTCCCCTTAGTCCTCTCCAGGTTTAACAGACTAAGTGACCTCAGCCACTCCACAAAAGGCTTCCCCCTCAGGCACTTCATCATCCTAGTGGCCCTCCTTTGGATGGTTTCTAATAGCTTAATGCCTTTTTAAAAATATTGTAATGCCCCAAACTGCACACACAAGGTGAGGCTGCAATTTCTTCCTCTTTTAAAAGGTCCAAATTAAGGTGCAGTAGTTTTTAATAGTGTGGTGAGAAATACAGTAGAAGGGTCACAGCTTGTACTTAAGCTGTTCTGTACCAAAGACTGTCTTGCCTGAAGTAAGAGAAATGGAGTATTAAATGATCCTTACTCTGGTATTTGCTCTCAGCTTTTCACAGTCAGAAGTTTAAGGCATTCCTCAGATGAAATTCATATCTGGATCATAGTGTTAAGTAATCAACAATCAAATATTTCTGTATGCTGCTAGATAAAAAGATCTTTTAATGACCTGTTTCTGATTTTTCTCATCTAAAATGGGGCTGTATTTTGAGCCCTAAAAATAGCAGATTTATTTTACATTTACCTTTTGAACAGAGGCAAAGAAATGTTACCTAATAATTCAGAGATACATACACACTTGTCCTCAGTTATGTGATCATTTTTATCCTTTAATGTAAACTGAAGGAGTGAGGAACTTGCTTATGAAATTAATATGGAAAGACTACACTGAAAAATACAGCTACAGCCCTGCCTGTGGCTGCATGCCTGGATGGCCTCAAACCAAGTTGTACTCAGTTCAAACTGAATTACTATAGGGATATCCAAGCTGTAACATGCTCTTGCAGTGGCCCTAAGCTGTTCCAAGGTAGGATTTTGTAACCATGTTGTGCCCAAAGATAATGCTCAGTTTTCTCCTCAATATGACTGCAATAGACAGGCTGGTGTGAAGGCCACCTCTCCACGTTCCTACCTGCCTCAGCCATGGCACTTAACTGATTCTAGGAGTCATTTAGAGGGCTAACAGCAGGATTCAGTTTTACTTTCTCAAGTATCCATTAAAGCTGATTTTTTTTGGCATCCTTTCTGGTTTTAAAGCTCTGTCTTTTAGCATTCACTGTTTGCTTTTCAATGCTAGCAATTTTGGCATGAGCAAGTTCCCTCAACCTTTGTGATGAAAATTGCAGTAGATGAAAAATACCTTTCTGCAGAGAAACAAGCCTAAGAGTATAAGGGCAAAGTACTCAGCATAAATAATTACATGCATTTTTGAGTGTAAGGCTCAAAGCTATAAGTGAGTTGCTTAGTATGTATACCAGCACTGAGAGAAACTTGAGTCTTCTCCTTGTTGGCAGGTGGCGTTACTCGAATGACAGTCTCCCTGGTGGTCATTATGTTTGAGCTAACGGGAGGCCTGGAGTACATTGTACCTCTTATGGCTGCAGCTGTCACAAGCAAGTGGGTGGCAGATGCCTTTGGGAAAGAAGGGATCTATGAAGCTCACATTCACCTGAATGGCTACCCCTTCCTGGACGTGAAGGACGAGTTCACCCACCGCACGCTGGCCACGGACGTGATGCGGCCGAGGCGGGGCGAGGCGCCTCTCTCCGTGCTGACCCAGGACAGCATGACCGTGGAGGACGTGGAGACCCTGATCAAAGAGACTGATTACAATGGCTTCCCAGTGGTGGTTTCCAAAGACTCAGAGAGACTTATTGGATTTGCACAGAGACGAGAGCTGATCCTTGCAATAAGTGAGTAGAGTGTCAATGTCCAAAAGATTGGTTTTGAAAGGAGTTTGGACAAGATAGGAGGTTAACAGTGTTATTCACCTTGAAGAATGGATAAACAAGCACCAAATCTAACTTTCTCTTCAAATCTTTTGCTAGTTACTAGGACATGGAAGCTTTTCTATTGCATCACACCACCTGATAGAATTTTGTGGGCTTGACCTTTGTGAGCTTAATTGTGCTGTCACTCAAAAGAGTAAAATGAAATTCTTCTAGAGACAACAGAGAGAAACTCAACTCATATGCCAGAATTTTTGTCAGAACCAGACCAAAAGTCAGTGTAGTGGTCAGTTTCTTTCCCTCTCCATGGGCTTCCAGAATGGGCTGGGGCAGTCATGAACTTTGGTCCCCCAGTGATGAAATAGCCTGTGCTCCTTTCTGTTGTTCTGTCTCAGTTTTTCCTTACATGCAGGCCTCTAGTGCTACAGGTGGAAAGTTTTCAGTGCACAATATTTTTTTAGTAAAGATGGGTGAATTTTGTCTGGAATCCAGTGGATAGCTGGCTGGTTGCCTGAGAGTCCAAGTCCAGGTCACTAAAGATTTTGACTGTCAGGTTCTTTCCTGGTTGATCTGATGACAGTGGGGGTTGAAGAAGAAGTGTATTGGATAAAAGCAAGTTTTTTCACCTTTTCTGGACCCAGGGCATCCAGAACTGCAGAGCTCTGCAAGGCTGACCCACTGTCTGCTCCCATTTCTGGCAGTCCTGTGGTGTTGAGGGCCAGCTGGGCAGGCAGGCAAGATGCCATCTTGCCTTGTACTTTGCAGGGGAGTGGAATGTCTGGTATATCCAAATATCCTTGACTTGGAATTATTCTTCTCTGCATGGTTTTGTTTCATCCCTGTTGTTCAGGCACCTTAAAAAAGCTGTTGTCTCTGATGGAAATTCACATATTTTTCAAACAAGAAAATTAATAAATGGAAAATTTGGGTTATTTTTGAAGGTCACTTTCCAGCTCAGTTCCCACAAATCTAAAACAAATATTGAAGTCTTTAAAGCACATGTTTTAGATGTATTTAGCCTACCCTGGTTCTGTCTTTCATACTGCTCATGCCATGTTATGGCTTTAACACTTGGTGCCTTCCTAAGTTAATAGTCTTTTGCACCTCCTTTTCAGGAAGGTATTTCTTTGGGAAAATGGCATGGACTGAAGATGAAGAGCCCTCACTTTAAAATCAGAAAGATCAGAGGCTGCTTGAAGTCAGTCAAAGAACTTTGAGGAACTGAGTAATTTGTTTCAGGTCATAAATGGCAGTGTGGCTGAATGGGCTTGCCAGAAGATGTGAGAAAATGTCAGGCTATGAACTGACAACAAAGAAATCAGTTAAAATTAAACTCAGTAAACATTTAGATCAAAATGCTTTCCTGTTCAAAAATTGTTTGACATCTGCATTTTTCAGTGGAAAAGGTACTGTCTCCTGATCAGTTCTAATTAAGAGCATCTTTTATAGATAATGAGACAGAACTTAGATTTAAAATTTAATTTTTACACGCATTGATAAGTTCTTCTAAAATCCTCAGCCACCAGTGGTAACTCTTTTCACCTTGGGCTGAGTGTGAGTGCTATCATTCTGTGCTGACACTATGATAAATGGTTAATCTTTCCAGTATGGTTTGTGTCCTTGTGACTTAAAATCTGGTTTTGGTTTCGAAAGACACAGTATATGATTCCAGTACAGAGCAGGGCAAACCATGCTAGCAACTTTTGATTGCTAATCCTCTTTCTCTGAAGTTGCTTTGCCTGAATTTCAGAGTTGGCATTGTTGATCACTACCACAAGGATAGCTAATGTGTTCTGAACCTCCACCTCAGCTTGCTTCATGGTGGTGAGCATGGAGCCATTGCACCGATTCTCCTTAAGCCATAAACTTGCTTACCAAGACAGAAATATCACACAAGGTGAAGCATCTCTGATTCACCTGTTCAGATTCACCTGCTCAGCCTGACAGAGATACTGGAGCTACATCTCAGAACAGCATAAGCCCCATCCATGCAGCACTTCAGCCAGGGAGTGAGGTCTTACCAAAAGCAGAGTCAGGCCCACTCCAGTATCTCTTCTTTCACCAGTATCTCTTTTCTCATTGCATTGTGCCCTGCAGAATGCCTCCTCACTTTGAGCTAACTCTGGTACCTCTACATAAGAACAATTTGCACTTCATAGAGACATGGTTTCAATCAAGAATTTCAGCTTCTTTCGCAGGCCCAATTAATTGTGCATCAGTAGTATCGTGGTCCAGGGCATACTCTGGAGAAATACTCCAAGTCCCTCACACACCTGCCTTCTAGGATGAAGGCAATAGCTGCTGAGTCTTCCATCAAATACCCATTCCCACAAAGGTATCTGCCTCATTATTTACCCCTACATAATTTCTTTCCTACTGAGTGGACCATGCTCTATAAGTGCATCAAATACCTGTAAAGTGAATGGCAATACCATTTCCAATTGCTCAGCAGCATCCTCAGGAGGATTGTGTCCTTCCATTGATCCTCGTTGGATAGGTAGGCAGCTGGGGTGGCAGAGTCACCCTCTGGGAAGAGGTGTCTACATTTTAGATGACATCTACTTTACAGTCTTACAGAGAGAGGGTTTTGACACTGTAAAGCTTTTCTTAAATTTGGCCAGCTCCAGAGGCACCATGCAAAAGGCAGAGGCTTGGACAATAGCCAGGTGGCCTGTATAATATGCTTTTTCCAGTATGGAGTTGAGAGATCAACATAGTTGATAGAGGCTGTGAAATGTGAACCCCTGAATATGAGAGGCTGTTTCACATTTGGGAGAATTAATTCACTCTCTAGCTATGACAAGAGCCTGCATAGATTGCTCTGTAAAACCAGACATTGTCATCCATTTGCTTTGCTCTTTCTGTTAATCTGTATCTGTTTTTCTTACCCACTGACTGCAAAAATTATCTGCTCTTCTATTTTACCTTTACTCCCACTCCCCCATCCAGTGAGACTACATACAAAATCCACCATTTTTCTGATGCCGCTGAATTGACTCCATAGTACTACATCATTCAAATTTCTCTAGAGAGGTGTTTGACATGGAAGAGTGAAATCATGGTTTTGGCTAATCACTGCTGTTCAGGGTCACTGCTGCCTTGGGAACAGCAATGTGGTAACCAAAATGCTTGGCCCTATTTCTTAGGGTGCAGCTTTGGGAAGGAAATACCTAGCTGTCAAAGGTTTTTATCAAAGGGTGGGAGTTACCTTCAGTTTGATTAATGTTACCTCTTAGCACAGATCATGTATCAAAGAACTATGCAGACATATTCACACTTGAAATTGGATGTATGAATTGAAACAAGCTGAGACAAAACTAACATCATTCCTCTAAATTGCAATAGGGCTTGTAATATGTGGGGTGAGAAGGTTGAGAATCACGTACTGTACTGATGTTAGGGTTGAGCCAGCACTGCTCCAGTTCCAGAAATATTACAAGACACTGATCGTTAAATGTAAAAAAAATTGCAGCTGAAACATGTTGGAAACCATCACTGTCTACATTACAAGTCACAGGAGCAGGTTTCTCACTCTGATTGATGGCAGAGAGTTCCAAGAATATTTACATATGCTTGGAGTATGAGTTCAAGAGCAGAAGCAGCCTATGTTAATTGAAAGTAATAATTTAACTATTTCCAAGGATTTATTAAAAAAACAAAAAGTTAAACCCTCAGAGCCAAACACATGATATGCTTATTCTGGGGAGTGAAAAGTCTGTCATTTGGAAATCTGTCTCATATAATGTTTATACCCTGTAATGTTGAGTAGAGATGAGGTAAATATTACAAAGAAAATAAAGTACTCCAGTGGTAAGTCTTGGGGCATGCTTTAAGTAGAAGGCTTATACTGATCATGCAAACTCCAGATGTAATAATGTTCAGTTTGTAGTTTGATCCAAGTATTAATGATAGCTTTTGAACTTCTGAAAATGGTCACATATGGGCTGTTTACTGCTATATTTTTCGTCCCTTTACTATTTTCCTTTAAGTAGGAATCTAATTTATTTTTCCTTTTTAAAATCTAGATATGCAAGCTAAATAAGGCATTAAGTGTAAACCCACAAAGTTTACCCTGCATGCCAGCGAGGTGTGCTGATCTAGAAAAACACCCACACCACCCCTGGATCCCTGGAATGTGAATTTGTCTTTCCCCAGCTTTGTGTTCATAAATCCATTCACCATGTCCACATTTTCCCAAATCCACTGCAAAGTTTTGCTCCAAGCCAGCTGGGATCTTACACAGCTGTTGACTCCACTCCTTCAGACATGTAATAAAGTTTCTGTTGTGATTCTCACAATAGAGGAAATTACATACAGTGATTTGAATTTGACAGAAATTGGATTAGTGAAGTTTGTGAATGCAATGAGCTGCATATCTATTCAGAAAAGCATTATCCCAACCAAGGAAAAATATGTGCTCATAAAAATACCACATTTGCTTTGAGGGAGTGATGGCTCAAAGAAATTCAAGATTACTCAGAGACCCACATTTCTGGGACTTCAGTACATTAAAGACAAAATCAAACCTTGCTTTCCTAAGGAGTGATTCTTTTTAATTACCAAACTTAATTCACTATCTGCCCCAATTTTTGTGCTGTACAGAGAACGCGCGACAGCGTCAGGATGGGGTGGTGAGCAACTCCATCGTGTACTTCACCGAGGACCCCCCAGAAGTGCCACCCAACAGTCCCCACCCACTGAAACTGCGGAGAATTCTCAACCTGAGCCCTTTCACCGTCACCGACCACACGCCCATGGAAACTGTGGTGGATATCTTCAGAAAGCTTGGGCTCCGGCAGTGTCTGGTGACCCGCAGTGGGTGAGTAGCTGACAGTCAAGTGAACATTTTTATTTTGTCTTATTTTGTGAATGGATGAATAAGGGAACCTCACCCATGTGTCTCCAGAAGTCAGACTCGGAACCAAAATGGTGCTTGCAGGGTGTTATATTTCATTCTGCTCCCCCAAATCCTTAGTGTATTCTCATTTAGATAAGGTAGAAATAAATACAAAATAAACTGTTCTGACTTCCACTATCATTCAGTTTTCAGCAGAGGCAGATCTGCCAAGCAGTATTGTTTGCAAAGAATATACTATTTTGAGACATCCAGTTAGATTAGATGTTTGTGAAAATTGTGATAAAGATGGCACTGGAGGAAAATTACTCTGTTCAACTTTCTTTATTGGATAATGGAAAGGTGTATAAACTAAAGGCCCTGAAATAACAGCCAAAGGAGGTGGGCAAACATGAAATTAGGGGAATAAAAAGCTGCACCAAGTGGACTAGACATAACATTCCATAGTTCCAATGGAATTTCAGATATTTGGGCATCATGGCTCATCCCAGGATCTAGTGATAGCAGGATAGCCAAACCACAGCCATCACTTCCAAATGTGGAAGACTAAAATTTATTCTTCTGTTAGAGAGTCTTTTTGTTATTCAAAAATATTGCATGTCAGTTGTTACTGTCAATGCAGTATCCTCAGCATTAAGAAAATAAGAACCATTATTGGGACACAGATAAAGGTTCTGATTTTAGGTGCCTGGATTCAGAAATTTATACCTGGAGTTTTAGAAGTTATGTGAAATGAAAGGTGGAAAAACTATTAACAATGACACAGTTTCAATATTCAGTGCCTAATGGTCTTCAAGGACTGGAAGTAAAAAGCCCTTGAATACTGAAGGTTATGAATTTTTTGACTCTTGGGGCCAGACATCCCATAGGCCTCATCTTTCTTGACAGATATAATTCATTTAGGTTCACATAAATGAGAAATTATCATTTAAATTTGAAGGAATTATGCTGTCAGTGAGAGTTTCAGAAACCCTGTGCTTTAGCTTACTCTGTGTACTACCAAGCACTGATACATTGGATTTGACTGCTGGTCCTCACAGCCTGAACCTAAAGATACTTATTATTTTGTGGTACCAGTTATTAATTCTTGTAGCTCCACATTCAGTCATGTTCCCAATAATGAGAGGTAATAAGCCAAAGTATTTCACTTAATTATCGTGGCTGGGGTAGTAGAAATACATGAGGTGAGAATACTTTTATGCAAAGGTAATAATTGGGGAATACATGAGATGGGAGATGGACAGTACTGTATGGAAGCACTCACAAAATGTCTCTGCAGCTGAACAGGGAACAAACCTGGCTGATATATGAGATTGTTGACCTTTTGCTTCCTTTTCTCCTATAGGAGGCTGCTGGGTATCATAACTAAAAAGGATGTATTAAGACATATGGCTCAAATGGCAAACCAGGACCCTGAATCTATCATGTTTAACTAGACTGGTAAAGAAGAAGAAAGTAACCCCGCAGGAATCCCTTCTAGATTAACACGAAGGCTGTGTTTGCTGTTTCATCTTGCTTAAAGAGAAAAAGGTAACGTATATGAGGAATGGCCTGATATGCCTCTGACAGAGGGAGTGGATGCAGGACAGCACTTATTTAATGAGGGAGGCAGTTTAGAAGCTGTGAGCAAGCTGTGTTTCCTTAATGAGGTTCCCCAGAGCTCAGTTGGAGCGCTGGTGGGGGTAAGTGATGCGGGGCTTAGAGAGAAAGAGCCACGGGCACCCCTGGGAGGCATCAAGGTCACAGTAACTCCTGAGGCAGGTGTGAAGAGTAGCAGACACTGTTCATGTACAAGCAGCTAAGAGATAGAAAGGTTTGTGTTCCAAGCCATTGAGTGTAGATGAGTAATGTCAGTTGCTTTTGTTACTGGAATCATGGCTATTTGTTTGCTACTGAGTTATACCATTTTCATGACGAAAAAAATTTGTCATATTTTTAAATGAAAGACTTTGTCATCTTCATTTATTTTGTAAATGTTTAATGAATCAAGACTGGAGTTAAGTCTTAAGAAAAGAGTAAGATTATGCCTCAAATCACTTTAAAATATAGTGTCCCTTGCTCCCTGCTTTAGTCTTTTGAATTTTATACTGCTTAGCATTTCTGTCAACCAGCTTTCCCTTATAAATGTTGAAATGGGATTTATTTGTAAGAATTTATTATCTCTCTATGCAATTTTGCATACAAGTACTGTAAAACTTAGTATTTTGTGGTTTGCTGTGGTAACTGGAAAAAACATAGAAGCCCATAAAATAGTTTTCAAAAGCACTAAAAGAAAAGGACAGTGGTATCTGTCTCTCATCAGTGTTAGTGACAAGAGATTGAATCCCTCACTGTCTTCCCTTATGTACATCACAATTTTTCACAAATGAATGACATTCTGCATTGATTCTTGGTTGTCCACTTAGGTCCTTTTTGTCATTGCTCTTTCTTGGCATTTGTCTGTATCTGCCAAGAGATGGCTGAAATTAATTTAACAGTCATAGACACTTATTCTGTAAGAGATTGACTTTTTATGCACTTGTCAGTCATAGGACTGTGGAATTCCTCTCCACAGAACTGTGACTGGATAAGATCAGAGGGACTGAGAATGCAAATGATCATAGGAAAGCTTTAAGTATTTATCTGTTTGCACCAAGAACACAAGATTTACCAGACCCTGGTAGAGACCTCTAAGTCACTCAGGTAAAAATGTTAAATTTTCCTAAACCCTTGTTCTGGTCCTCTGTGAGATAAAGAGGGTCAACCCTTTAGTCAGTACTGCTATCAGTAACAGAATACCAAATTGTACTCTCTGTAACACATAATTCACACTGCCCTTGCTTTATAGATGCAAACTTAAAGACTGGAGAAAGGTTGTGCTCTGAATCCCCTTCAGACCTCCTGGTCCCTTCATTTAGGCATCTAAGATCTCTGGTATTTTTGTTCAAATTCACCCAGATAACTGGTGGTGTTTGGATGCTTCTCATGGGCAGAGATGACCTTCCATGCCAGAACAGCCTGTTGCTCACCCCAGCCCAAACCCAGACTGTTGATTTAACATGTGGGCAATGTGCACGATTGTTGTGTCCCTGAACTGCTCAGGTGCACCCTGAGTTGGATGCTGAAGTTCTATGTCACAAAATCCTCCCCTTATCTCTGGTGACCCTGCTTCCTTCTGGCCTGTGTCCCACTGCATTCACACAGAGTATGGCCTGAATTGCTGAAGTTAAAGAAACGGAAGTAGAGGGAATTTTAATCTGTTAAGTACTCCACCTAACAATGGTGTTTGCAACAGACTGACATAAAGATGTGTAGCTCTGGCCAAAGCCCATAAATATTTCAATGTATACTTTTTGTTAACTGCACAGCTGCAGTACAATGTATTATTTAAAAGGTAACACCATGTAAACTATAGGACTGAGCACCTCTTTCCTCTGAAAATAGGAAATAGTACATAATGTGATTATTTCTTACATTTTTCTGTGAAGCTGTCAGCAGCTGAACTCATAAAAAGCCAACCAAGTCAATAACAATGCTCATAAACACTAGATTCCCTCATTTGAACAGAGAAGCCATCATAAAATCAGTTCATTCCCACAACTGAATCCAAATGGGGCTTTATACAATTGTCAGTCTCTACCCATAACTTCTAGAATCTAAGGGATGTAGACTAAGCTAAAAAGGCTGATTTTTGAGAGCAATCTCATTCTTGGATTAAAACTGTAGGACCATATTCTACTTTCCATGTTTGCTAACAGCAACCAATACAGTGTATCAACACTGAAAAACATTATAATTTTATGAGAAAAAGACATGGACTTGCTTAACTGAGGTTAATCTGGCTGTGAATACAAATTCACATATGTATTAACTTGTCTTATCAGGTTAAACTCAATCTGTGGTTATGCATTGGCATGGACTTGTGTGGTTAATTCCCATTAATACCCAGAGGCCTGATTTACTGAAACCAAGTCACCCCTGTGATAGCTTGTTGCCTTGCCTTATTAGACTACTTAGGAGGAGCCCTCAGGACTTAAAAACAAGATCCAAAAAACCAACATGGTGATTTGTAGCAAGCAGAAGGAATTGAGATTTATGTAGTTGTTGTGAATGCAGTTTGACCCTGGACTACCACCCAAGTAAAAGGCAGGTGAATGGGTGTGCAGCTCTCTTCTGTCAAACACATTCCTCTCTAGATGGAAAGCTTTAAATGTAACCATGTAGTGCTGCTCCTTGTTCCAGTGTCTGTTCAAAAGATGTTAAACCAGAGCAGGGGCTGCTATCTGGCTGTCCAGGAATGGCACACTCATGGCTAACTTCAGCTGCTTGGTGTTATCATCAAGGCTGAGGCTGATGCTAGAATGACATGGAGGGCTTTGAGACAGGACAGACTTTGCTAAATAGAAAACTTCCTCCATGCTACAGCCTTTATTGCTCTCCACACTGGTGTCTGAAAGGGAACACTCTTAATATAAATTAATAACATGCTTATCTCAAAAAATGCAGTTATGATGTAATGATTTATTTCCCCTTAATAAGCCCATTATCAGGCACTGTTTTCCATCTGTATTCCAAAATTTGTTTCAGAAGGTACTGAATAGACTCCAAGAGGCCCAGATCTCAGCCCTATTTGTTTGAGTTTGTAGAGCTCAAGGTAGTCACGTAGCATTATCAATCTGAGTTAGGTGAGTATTTTAGTATATACTGCTGAATTATGCAACCTCAGTTCAGTCCTTCAAGCAGTTGGCCTTCAAAAATGCCCAACTAAAATAAACAGGGGAATAAAAATCTTTGAATGATGGAGGTTCAGTATTGTACCTTTGTTTTGCATGAACTGTGTTAAGTTACATTCAGCTTCTGATGTGTACTTGAAGCAATCTGTACCGGAAAGTTTAATAATAAAGTACAGAAATGGATGACATTAGAAAGACCCTTTGGCTGTCCCAGTGACACTAATTATTAATTCTTATGCTTTGAAGAAGCAGAAAAAGAATGTTTAAGGATTACAGAAGACTCATTGATTCCATGTTTGAATGACACTGTATTTATGACTGTAGTTTTGCTTTGGCTCTGTTTGTTGTTTTGAGTTTTTTTTTAATTGTAGAAAACAGTGTATCTGTTGCACCTTATGAAAACAATGTTTGGACTCTATTTTTTAAATAAAACTGACTTACAGTACTGGAAATATTTCTTGGCTATCTTATTAATTAGAAAATAATTTAACTTAAAGTCTCTATGATTTTTATCTTTCGTTTTCTCACTCACAGGGATAATTCAAGCCTGAGTTCTAGGGATCTAGGATATCCAATTAAATTATAGGTTAGGTAATATTAAGAAGGGAGTTAGTAAAGTTCATGCAGTGGACTTCAGAGAATCAGTCTTGATAGCTGGCTATTTTATTTTCAGAGAAAAATGTTTTTTCTTCAGCATCAGAAATACCTTGGAAGAGGTATTTTATCTAAAAAGAGAAGAAAAACGATTTATCTAACCAGGTTGTTTGTTGCAGACATCTTTTCATGCAAATCCTTTCTTAGGATTTTTTCTTCCTGAGAAGCTGAGAGGATTCAGGAACAAAATGTAAACAATGATTATCTGCTGCTGTGGAATGCAACTGGTGCATCTGTGATTGGCCCATCTTGGATATTTACAATTAATGGCCAATCACAGACCAGTTAGCTTGGACTCTCTGTCCGAGACACAAACCTTTATTATTCATTCCTTTCTACTCTTAGCTGAGCTAGCCTTCTGAGATGAAACTTTTCCTTCTATTCCTTTTAGTATAGTTATAATGTAATATAAATATCATAAAATAATAAATCAAGCCTTCTGAACATGGAGTCAGCATTTTCTCTTCCCTCACCTGAAAACCCCTGTGAACACCGTCACAGTTGTTCTGTCTAAGAGATCATGAAACTTTAAAACTAGATGTTGCAAAGCTCCTATGTTAGATTTTTTGTATACATTTTTCAATTGCACTTTAATTGAGAGCTAAGATCAAAGACTGAAAATGACAAGTTAAATCATCCCCATTTAATTGGATGAAACATAAATCTCTGTCAGAGACTAAATTCTAGGTAGTAGCAAAGAATATGGGCTCGATCCTGATCAACACTAACTAAGGTGAACATGCCAGCAATATCCTAGCTCAAATTAAATTACTCATTTCAGAAGCTGGTTTTGGCAGTCCCATGGCCTTCAACTCATTCCATGGATTGCTGTGCCCTTAACACAACCCAAAACACACACCATAACCCAGGAGTCATCAGGCATGCAGCAACTTCAATAAATTGTAATAATTCCTGTAGTTTGTATTTGGTCTTGGGGTTCTGAACTTTAGACCTACCTGTCATCACTTGTGGTGGAGCAGCTGGGAAATGGAATAGAAAATGTTCAGAGCATTCAGCACTGCTGTGGTGCAGCTGTGCTCCACACACCCTGGCCTGCCCTCCAAATCCAAACCAAGCAGCCTGTTATCATCCATGTGCCTTCTTGCTCCTTTAGGGGAGGCTCTTCCTCCACACCTATTTCCTACAAGCTGTATTATTCCCTTGTGCTGTTCTGCTCCTCTGCTCCAAATGTGATGTTGCTTCTAGCTCCTCACTGCTGTGGTGGCCCACTAAGCACAGTCTCACAGACACCATATCCCAAATAAGAAATGTGCATCTCCAGGGGAGGGCCTCCACTTGTGGCAGAGAGGATTTGCATTGCTGCTTCCTGGAGGACATGGCAAACACAGTGTTGCTGGAATGCTGCACAGAGTTTTTTGATTTGTTTTTTGGCTTGCTATCTCTTAGGATCTGGTTATTGAGTTGTCTCTGCCTGAATTAAGGGGCAAATAGTAAATGTCAAGTAGAAAGGGATAGAAGAGAGTGGGGGAAAGAGAAAGAGAGTGTGAGAGAGAGATTGAGCAAAGATATCACCGCCACATGGAATCCTGTGATATCCTGATGGACCGTCTTCATCCTGGCCTGCTTGCCATGTTCTTGTGGAGGTACCACTTTTCCACAGTCCAAGTTCTTGTTATCCATAAGGCATGGGTGCTGTTCCCACCCAGCATGGGATGGCACTTGTGTAAGACACTTCCTTTCTCACAGTTTGCCTTGGTGGGAGCTTTTGTCCAGAAAGTTACGTAGATCTGCCTCACCAGGCCTGGCACCTTCCTGTTGTTGCTGTCAGTGCTTTTCCCACAGTTTGCACAGAGGAATTTTGTCGAGTGTGTTAATTCCAAACTTTCACCTCTGGTTAGGTCTGGTATTACTGCCTTCCTTTTTGCCATCTGTGCTTATTCTAAGGTCCTGTTGTGTTGGGTTCCCTTGTGGGAACTTTCTTGTTTGACAGTGTTTGGGACTGTTCATTGTGCTTCTTGAAGTCCTCACACCATCTTAATGCAATATCAAAAAAATGAACTTCCAAGAAAAATAGCTGCTGCATTTCACAGATCAATTTAGTATGTTCACCATTTCAACCAGTAACTGGTGACTTCCCAGTGAGGTCAGTCTGGAGCTGGGACGTGACTGTGAGAGCTGTATCCTAAAGCAATTATGGGCTCTTAGGCAGAATGAGACAGGAACTGCTGACCTGTAGCTGCAGCATTTGGTTAACTCTCCATCCCTCCTTTAAGCTCATTGTATTCTGAACATAATTAATGTTCTTGGTTTGAGCACATCATAAACCCTGTTTTATTACAGTTAATGATTTCAACCCTTGTTATCTTTCAGAATTGTATAATCAGGATTAAAATCTGAGTGTTCCTACTGGCTTTGCCCAGCCACAGCAGGTAACTGGTTAGGAAGACATAACCATATGTAACAGCCAGCCTGGGGAGAGTCAGCATTTGGCACTTCAGCTGTGTTTCATTTGAGAAATGATTGTGCAGCCTGAACAACCAGTGAACAACTCTCTGTGGGGATTTGCAAAGCCTGATTATTTGTTTCTGGCTTGAACAGCATTTAGAGCAATGTTTGTGGCCAGCTGATGTTACATACCCTTCAGGTTAACCAGTCTTTCTTAATCCACAAAGATTCAGTAAAGCGCACTGAATAAAATGTGCAGATTTCTTAGGAAACTAGACAATCTAGTATAGATTATATATAATCTAGACAAACTAGACAAAACTAGTATATTAGCTAGGAAGAGCTGCTTTATTGTCTCAAAGTTATGTGAACAGAGGCATTCCACTTTCAGGAGAACCATACGATACGCTGGCTGGTCTCACTACTTGGAAGAATTAATACCTAAAATTTGAAATAATATCTGTATTGACTGCAACCAATGCTATTGTTTTTCTCTCCTAATGCATTTTAAAAGACAACTTTTTTCCCCGAAATAAGTTTGCTGTTTCTGCAGTTGCTAGCGAGAGCTGGACTGTGGTCATGCACAATTTGATGTGGAGTGCTGCAGGACTAGTGCATTGATGCTGGTTGAACGTTTCTCCTTTGATAAATGCAGTAAAAAGGAGTGGGTGCCATAATTGTGCCATGCAAAAGGACCATTCTAAATAATTAAAAAGTCAGATGAACTGTAGTTCTCTGCTTCTAAAGATGCCCAACAGGTAAGATTGAAATGTTGTGAAGCCTTATGATTAGATAATTTCCAAAGTTGCAAATTGCCTAATTGTACTTACCTAACTCTCAGATTATGTGAACATTAGAATCCAAAATTTCTGAATGATGTACAGGGGGCAACCAGACCCCTGAAGTCCCCAAGCCTGGGAAGAGAGAGAGACACTTAAGCTCTGCTGTGGTTCACAGATGAGGGAGAGGACACAAACTCTACCAAAGGCTCCAAAATTACCCCAGTCAGCAGTGAAGATTCAGGAAAGAAACACGATATATGCCAATACCAGCCCTTCTCTTTTTCACAGTAACCTCATGGTTAGAGACTCTTTTTTAGGTAAATATCCATGCAATACAGGTCGTATAAGTGTTGATTTAAGTGCAGCTCACTAAGTTACCATAGTGCAGCTCCATCTCCTTCCTTGCCAACTTCTGCTCTGGTGGGCCTCCTGCCAAGCCAGAAGGAGCATTGTCCTAAAAGGGACATTTTTAGACTTAAAGATAACTCAGCTAGCAATTCTAATCACACTGAGATGCAGAATCTCTATCTAAATTGTTATAGGAAACTTAAGCTTCTGCTGATACTCCCATTTTTCAGATATTGGGATGTTCATCACATTTTTATGCCTTTCTGTAGCCCAAACATAGTATTTTGCTTCATGTAATTGAAGTTAAAATCTAACAGCTATTTGTCATTGGACAGAATATTTAAACATGCAGTCACTGCTTGAGATTGATTATAATTTAGATTATTGTACTAATTCTTGATTTTTAATCTCTGTCCGACATTTGAGCACCTGCTTAGTAATAATAATAATAATAATAATAATAATAATAATAATAATAATAATTTTTATTTATCCAATTAATTAATTCAAATGGTACAATAATTAGAGGTACAATAAAGCTGTAAGTAGTCTGCCTGAAGATTTTCCACCTCATAGATAATTAACATTGATGCTGAATTATGTTTTGGCCCTGTTTCTAACCTTTAAGGAACACTACTACAAAGCACTAGTCACAGGAACACAAGGAATAAAACATAAGCTCCTCTGCACCTCTTCTTTCCAAGCCTGTGGGAACACACATGAAACCATTCCTTTTCTCTCTGTCAGGCCAAGTTTAGGCAATAGAAATCCCTGCTCATTTGATGACTACAACAACTCCTGCTTAGTAAATCTCTCCATGTCAGGCTGCTTCTTCCCAGATAAACAGCCACCATTCCAAGGGTACCAGTTTTCCTTCTGTGTAAGGATAACCAGGTAGGGCAGGGAACTAACACCTCCATCCCCTCCTCCTTTTCTCATGTTGATGTTTTTCTCCTCATTCAGTCTCAACCATCCAGTCCCAACCCCTCCTGCCTCTTTGCTGCAGCTTTTCTGTAATAACTGAGGAACCCCCAAACAAATCAACACATCTGCTCTTTCTGTTCACTTGGGACTTCTGCACAGAATGCAAATTTGCCAGCAACAAAGTCAGTAGCTAAGCTGACCATTATTTCCACCAAATAAATATTCAGTGTTCACAAATTGTAAAATACAAACCACTGAGGGACTAGAACCAGGGGCCAGCTCGATCATCTGATGGCCTGGTACATACAGGCCACAGTAACGTATACTGCCTTATTTGCTCTTTTTCTGGCTTCATGTTAGAATTCTGCCTTCTTGCTGTTCAAACTTCAACAATATAGAGGACAGGAGGAGTTCCTTTTGCCAAGTTCCTTTTTTTTTTTTTTTTTTTCAGAATAATGCCCCATTCATGAGACTATGGAGTTTTTTTTGCCTCTCTTACTGAAGTTTTTCATTCCTCATGAACATATACACTAGTCCAGGGATGAAAGCAACCTTAGCAGTGGTTACATTTGCTCACACACAGAAACAGCAGGTGCTCCTCTCTACCTAGTGACACTGGAACAGCAGCTGGAGCAGCAGCACAGACACCTCCTAGCCAGCAGAGCTGGAGGCCACTGCCACCACTGCCTCCTCCCACCTTCATTGGAACTGGGCTCTGGGAGCAGCAATGCACAGAGGAAAAAGGTGGAGAGCTGTGATACCTGGCTGATGATACACCCTGTTGGGACTGACTTTTAAGCTGGTCCTCAGAAGTTCTGGCTGGCCTCTTCCACCCCACTGCTCCCTCCTGCTAAGCTCCCAGTTAGTCAGGGAGGAGTTTTCAGTGAGTGACTGCATCACACTGCACAGCCACACCAGGAATTGTGTTTAGCTTTTCTGCAGTTGCACAAAGTCTGCCTTTCTCAGATCAATGGAAAACCAAATCCGTGGCTGTGTCTGCCACAGCTCCATGTGCACTGAGCACCAGGGGCTGGCAGTTTATCACAGCAAACAGCCATGGTCTATCCTCATATCTTTCCTGCCCTGACAAGAGGGCCCCATGGTTTTCCTTACATTTAGATTTTCTCTCAGCTTCAAAGAGAAGATATTATCAGTTATAACAGTGTTCAAGTACCAGAGGACACTTGAGAGAGGCCAGCATCCTCATGTGATAAGGAGAGCTAGCAGCGCCACACAGGCATTCTGTGCTGCCTCTGAACCAGCCACTGATATTTTGGGTACATCTGCAACATGTTGGGGAAAATACTCCCCAAGGGGTAATGGCTTTAGTCTGAAAGACAGCAGATTTAGACTAGATATTAGGAAGGAACTCTTTACTGTGAGGGTAGCAAGGCACTGGAACAGGTTTCTCTGAGAAGGTGAGGATGCCTCATCACTGGAAGTGTTCAAGCCTGATTGAATGAGACTTTGAGAATCTGGTGAAGTGGAAGGTGTCCCTGCCCTGTGGGGGTGGAACTTTGAGTAATCTGGTCAAGTGGAGGATGTCCCTGCCCATGTCAGGTGAGGTGGAACTGGAGGATCTTTAAGGTCCCTTCCAATCCAAACCATTCATGATTCTATGATTTCATTCTGTGCCGCACCGAAAGCTCGGGGTGTTTAGTGATCCACTGCTCCAGGCTCTAAATTTACCTGCAGTATTCATTAATCAGGGTGAGGACAATGAGCAGGGCTTTACCAGCTCCAGTGGGTTGGAGCAAAGGGGTCCCACTAGGTGGCAATCCAGCCCTCGGCAAGGCTGCGGCGGCAGCGCCGGTGCCACCAGCCGTGCTCGGGCTGACCGAGGCCACCGCCGCGTCCTTGCTGCGCGCTGACTTCTCATTCTGGCAGGAATCAAAGCTGTATAATTGTTTGCTCTAAATGTGTAATTTGCCTTATGAATTTTTGTAGATATGACAATTAAAAGCGATTAAAATTGTATTTATTTATGTATTTATTTATTTATTTTAGCTATATATATTCTGTCAGGAAAAGAGGAAGAAAGAAAGAAACCTTTTTCTTTGTTTGGAATATTTGGCAGGGCTAAACTGTCTGCTTTGGCTCCTTAAACCACACATCACATCTGTAAAAACATAGTGGCAAAAGGAGGAAAAAATAATCTGCGATGCTTTCCTGGTGGTTTCTATGAGGCTTTCGTGTAAACAATACATTTTCATCAATTATGCATTTAAGGTCACAGGAAGAGTTGGTTGAAGGAATTCTTTTGCCATTCCAGTGTCGCTGTCAGGAAGAAAATATAGCCAAGCTGATGGAGCTAGAAGAAACACAGTTTTGTTCTTCTGACCTGATATTTTTCTTCACTTTCTTTACCATCATTCCTATTTGCATAAGTATGTCCTTCAGCATAGCAATATCTGTGTAGGGAATGCACAGAGGCCCTTTGAGCATGGAAAGGTCTTATTTTGCAATGGCAATTCTAAAACACATTATTATTTATGTTGTTTACATAAAACAACATTAGAGAATTGAGTAAAATGCCTTCTCTGTAAAACATTTGGTCAGATCTGGAAAGCAGCATACGCTCCTTGGTAGCATTACCATATGTAACCTTTAGGCTTCTGTGCAATTTACAACCCCATGTTACATCCTTAAATATCCTTTTAAAAGTATAATGAGAATTAAGTGCTGAGAAACAGGTTTCACAGTAGCTACCACACAGAACAGGCAACAGCTGATATTAGCTAACAAAAAATGCCAGAGAAGACCTTAAGATATTACCTCTTCCCTATATTGGTAATCAAAGACATCTCAGAGCACTTGCTTTCTTTTTTCTTGTGAAAAATGACTGAGAACTTGTGGAAATTCTTCTGGTGCTGTGGTGCATCTTACATGTGCTTAGAAAGTTGAACAAGAAACAGAAAATCAAGGGTCAGGGCTTTTCACTGCTACACCTAAGGAGGCTGACCCCATCCTGCAAACCCTGGCAAAATTAACACATAAAAGTAGAAGGGAGAAGAGAGAGATTGCTGCAATTAGTAGGAGAAGAAAACTCTTCATTCCCACTCCTTCTCCCATCTTTCCTAATGTATTTTATTTAGTTTTCTCAAATGTACAATATATTACCAGCCCTGGGAACAGGGACAAAAAGGAAGTCTCCCACCTCAGAACTAAATGCCACTGCAGTTAGAGATTTCCTGAGCATACTGGGGCCAGCACCACACATTCCTGTGGCCCAGCTTCAGGAGAAAAGAGAAAAGTCTGCTTTTCTCTCTGTTTTTTCCTAACCTGAAAGTCAGGGCTCCAGACTGGGGAGGATCATAGAGCCAGGTGATGGTTTTCCAGCGCATCACTTCTTCCTTGGTCATGTACCTGCAAGAAAGAGGGTTTGACATTCAGCAGTGCCCGAGCACCAGCTCAGGCTGGGTGACAGAAGGCTGGCTTGGCTAAGACAGACCAAGTTGTCCCACTTGGGCTGGAGGCTGTGTCCATGAGCTGAGGGACTCATGGCAAAGCACAAAATGCTTGTTTAAAAATCTATAGATGGTCTGAAACATGCCTCCTTAACAGTAGTCAACCTGGGCTAGGAAGTGTGGGGAAAAGATTAGCTGGGAGTAAGTGCTGTGCCCACAGAGCAAGAATCTCCGGGACCAGGGCTGGTGTCTTGACATAGCACATATTGCCCTGTACTGCTTGTTTGGATCAGTATATTTGGCAATGAGTAAATTCCTTCCTGCTGACTCTGAGGGATCCAAGAGAGGTGATGGAGAATTTGTGAAACACTGTTTGAAGATGTCAGGACCAAAGCTCCTTATTACAAAACAGGTACCTTTACAGCCCTGGTCTGAGGTGTTTCTCTGCTGAGAATGAAATACCAAGTATGCCTCTTTAATCCAGAGCAATTTTTATTAATTTGTTTTCATTTTGGAAGTGAAGAGCTAAGCACTACTTCAAAGGTTAGGTTTAGCATATTTGTACTAGATATGCATAATCATTTCAGATATTTAAATTGATTCTCAAAATAGTCTCACCACTAAGAAGAAAACCTCCTAACTGCCTTAAAAGTAAAAAAAAAAAAAGGAAAAAAAGAGTTAAATTCTGCTATACTTAAAGTTACACATGCAAAATTAGCAGTTCTTCTATGTTTATGAAATAAATCAGTCCTCTGAGACAGGGAATTTGGAGGCAGGGCTCTTTCATGCTTTCCTCTTGGATGTGTCCTATTTTCCACAAACACTTAGGTATGCATTTCACAGTATGAATGTGACTTTAGCATTGAAAGGGCTGCCAAGGAAAGTGGTGGATGGACCACCCTTGGAAGGGTTTCAGAACAGCTGGATGTGGCACTTAGTTCTATGGTTTAGTTGACATGGTGATGGTGCTCGGTCAAACATTGGACTCCATGATCTTGGAGGTCTTTTCCAATCTTAATGATTCTTCGATTCTGGAGAAACCTCTAGGACTTTTATCTAAAGCCTCTGGTTCTGTTGCTTGCTGGATTTCTTCAGTAAGTTAAGAATAAAAAATACAAACCAAAAGTTTTATCTGAGACCATCTGCTAATCCTGGTATTCTCCTGAGAATGACCCCTAAATCACTGCATTAGAAAGAAAAACTGGCATTTCCGAGAGTAAAAGTCTTAATTTCCTTTACTTTTCTTGCAAATACAATAAAGTGGATCATGCTGAAGGAAAGAAAATCTTTTTGTGACATTTTTGTGAGGAAAAAGCACTCCAAAATATTGCAGTCTCCCCCCCACCCAAGAATGTAGTTTTATTGCCTAGTCAAAAGCATAAGTCATTTCTACAGCCCCTCTTAACCCCTTGAAGGCACTTAGACTCAGATCTTACCATTTCTTCCAAAGCTGTATCTTACTAAATTGTGGGAATGAAGTCTTGTCCTTTGTTAGAGTACTAAGCCATCCATTTACTTTGTAGGGCCTAAGATTTACAGCCTGTTTATGAAAGATAAGAAAAATCAGGCTTTGAAATTCCCACTGACAAAGTTTGCAGAAGTGGAAATATTAGCTTTTCTCTTTTACTTATTCTTACTAGGAATTAATTCTGGTTTACTTTGCTCTAAATCCTGTTTACTTTCTGTTTTCCAGCATTGCTAACAGCCAGAAATTACCTTTCACCCTAGAACTGTATTTTTTCTATTTCTGTGCAACAGTATATATTAAAGCATGTTAAGTGCTTTTAAGCCATAGACTGGCAGGTACTATATAAATATTTATCTTTGTTAAGATTGCTTAAAGCAGAAGACTCAGAGGTATATAAAAGAAAAAAATAAAATAGCCTCACCTTCTGCCCTTAGTTTTCACATCTATTTCAGTTCAGAAAAAAAATCCCTCACAGAAAGGAAATATTCAAACTGCCTTGCAGCACAAAACAAGGGTAATTTCACTTCATGGTAAATTCCCACATTTGCACTCACAGATGATTTAATTTTGAAATGGCCTTTGAAACAGTTTATCCCCAAAAACTGTAACTGAAGGGGTTCATAACCAAACACCCATTTTTATTAATTTCTTTGCAATCAATCTGTATTCCTTCTTGCTTTTGTTGAAGTGCTGTTTATTCAGACTATGTGAGCTGGTGGGATGGTGGAAATGGGAAGGATGCCTGTCTTTGGGGAAAAAAAAATCTATGTGACACTCAGCAGAATATGTGTTTTCTGGACTGTTCTTTTACTATTGTTCCAGGACCACTAAGGTTTACTTAAAAAACCAAAAGTTTCAGAGAGGCCAGGTGCCTTATATTATATGCTTGAGTGTTCCTTCCTGACTGAGTTGCTTTTCCCATTAGTGATCTTTGTCCCATTCCCATTTGAGGTTTGTTTCCTGTTCCTTTTCATTTCACCTTAGCTTTTCATGCAATGACATCCAAATAGAAAGAGACAGTCATTGCCATGGTTTTCACTCTAAAACTGAACTTCCTGGCTTTTATGGCTCATAATCAATTCCATAATGTCCTGTGATTTCTATGTATGAGTGGCAAGAAGTAAAAGGGAGTTTATTTTGCCTGTATGCAGACAGGCCAACTTTCACACATTAGGAGTAGCAACTAATCACCCACAACATTTCCTAAAGTTTATGGTGCTGGCAGACAGCTGTTTTTGTTCCAATGTGATGGTTTCTTTGCAGACTCCTGCTGCCAGCAGTGTCTCAACCACTTTACTAGTGCTCCATGCACCACACATCCTGGACTACTGCCTTTAAAGCTCCTTTCTACTTTATACAAACAAAAGCAAACTAGTCTGCCAACAAATACTAAGGAGACAGACACATTGTTACTGCAGCCATATGCTCTGTGAAAGGGAAATTTCAGTTACCAACACCTAGAACTGAAAGAACAAAATGATAGTATGGAGGCATGAACCCCAGCTCCTTCAATAAAGATTTTACCCTTATATTTTGTTTTGATTTTTCCCCCCTTTTAAATCTTGGCCCTTGGAAGGATGAAAATTCACTAAAACTACTACTCATGATGTAAGAATTAAAAAAAAAAGGTTACCTGTGTTCACTGAAATTTAACCAACGTTACTGTAAATACATTTGTTTCATGTATGTTGTAAACGTATAGAAGTCGGGCCTTGCCTAAGCAATTGTTGATAATATTTTCCAGCCCTTTAGTATTTGACTTGATTAACATGGAGCTTAAGAGACTGAGGAAAGCATTCATTTGATCTCTGCAATGCTTTGTCTATAATCTCCTGTGCACAAACTTGTTCTGATGCTCCTTGCCTTCAAAGACTTCCAAAGTATGTCCTTGAAGCTGAGAATACACCCCACTGCTGACAGCCCAAGTGCCTGTCTTTAAACAGAACTGGTGCTGGAAGATTGGCATCTTATGCTATGGATAGTGTGAGGCTGAGCCCACAAACACCAGTCAGCCTGAAGATAAAACCTTCTACAAAAGAAATACATGAAAACCTTAAGAAATTCAGCAGAATTCTGAACTGCAGTCAATTACTAAATACAGAAGAAACAAGTGGATTGAGGAAGGAGAAAAATTCCCTTTATCAAATCATTAAACAATCATCTCCAACTAATGAGGTGTAAAACTGAACATTTGAAGTGGATTCACTTTCCTTCTCTCCCACTGATACAGACACATTTGCAATCATGTATATTTGTTCAGTACAGTCATGCTGGTTTTAACTTCCATCTAATTATTATTTATATGATAATAGTTTCTAGGAGCCCAGACACAGAGCAGAAGGCTGCTGTGCTAAATGTAGAACCCTTGCAAAAAAATTTATTCAACCACAAAGATGACAGGAAATCCACCCAATAAATTCAGTGTTGGTATGGTAGTTGCTTCTAATTAATCTCCTACCAAAAAAAATACAATAGCAAGCATATTTTTCTAAAAAACAAAACCCCCTCAATCTTAAATGTTGTATGATTTGTTGGAGAAACTAAATGCACGTTACATTTTAAAATTCATTGAAAATCTTTATTTATTTTTTAGAAACCTTACAACCACGGGTTCAATAAGTAATGGGTGAAGGTATTACTTTATTTGTCTTTTATGTGAGCAATTGTGATTGCATGGAAAAAAAAAGAACAAGTCCCAAATGCAGGGATTTGAGTGAAATTCTGTGGGTCCTCCATTATACAAGAGCTTGAACTTGTCAGTTATAATGGCTTTGTGTTACTTCTAAGGGACATAGATTTAAAGAAACTGAAATAAATGAATAAATAATGCTTCTTTTGGAAGGTACCTAATGCAAAAAAAGAAAACATTGTCCCAAAAGACACCAAAAAGCACTTTTCTCAAGCAGGAAAGAGCTCTTGGCTCTTACAGAACTGCTGGAAAGGATTATCAGAAACTACTTAACTAGACATCAAGGGATGCACTTCCTCCAGGGGAGTTTAGATTGGATATTAGGAAAAAATTTCTTCACAGAGAAGGTAAGCACCATATTGGAACAGGGTGCCCAGGGAAGTGATGGAATCAGCATCCCTGGAAGTGTTCAAAAGGCATGGATGTGGATATGGCACCTGGGGGCACGGTTTAGTGCTGAACTTGGCAGTGCTGGATTAATGGTTGAACTCGATGATCTGAGAGGTCTTGTCCAACATAAATGATTCCATGATTCCTCAGCTGGTTTCTCCAGTGACCCAAAGGCACTGGCACAGCTCCTGCCATGCTCCTTTCCATGATGACATTGGAGCTACTGTGACTGGGCAATACCCACTCAGCTTTGAACAGCCTTTGGTCCCAGCCACATCCATCACAATGTAAGGCTGTGGTGAGGATGGGTTTGATAATCAGGTGGGGGGAAGAAAGAAGACATATCCCAGCCATGTTTTAACTGCTAGCCACAGGCACAGTATAGCCAAGCTTGTAGGTGCACAGCTGGCTAAATGCAGCAGGCACTGGGAACCACTGACATCAACTAAAGTCCTGTAAAATGCTTTAGCGTATTCCTGTTGGTAATGGTGCCTGGTGGCTTGTTTTAGGACTCGGGCCACATTAGGCAGAGCCTCACTCTAGACCCTGGAGAGATGAACTCCCTCCAACGAGCCCAGCAAGTGCAGCCTCAGCAGAACTCTGCAGGGTGGGATCTATCTCTGCTCCCCTCCCAGGCTTGATTTTCAGCCAGTGGGCAGATTTTCCCTTGCCCAGAGGAAGACAAACATCTCTAGTGGTGCTACTTCTGAATCCTCAGGGGTCTCCCACTGTTAGCTCTCTGCCTGAGGAAGGTCAGTGTGCCTCAGTAGTAGAAACATGGGCTCAGAATTAAAGGCAAGAGTAAAGCTGAGGCCCTCCTATGAGGCCACATAACAGCATCCATCCTACGGATGGGCACAAAGCAGGACAGGTAACCCTGGAGAGGCACTCTTCATGTCAGACCTCTGACCTGGGTGTGCCTGTGCTCCTGGGATCCTCTTGCAATCAAAGAGGCAGCAAGCCTCTCCTCTGAGCTGTCTGCTGGATGCTGTGCTGTTTCTGCACTGGCTGCCTAGGGAACCAGCATCCCCTGCCTGGAAACATAAAGGTCTTAAATGCCTTAAGTAGATCGTGTGAGAGACTCCCTCCTCTGCTCCACCTCATCAGAGGGTTGGCAATGGGTGGTAACACACACAGGTGAGAGGAGAACAAAGGAAATCTGCTTTATTTCTGGAAGAAGAAAAAGAATGCTCTATTTTTCTTTTAAAGTACGCAGGATTACCGATTCATTTATTCATAGTACTTGGGTTTTAATCTGTCAGGGAATAATGACCCATTATTTTATACTTATGGGAAATGACACTTCCTAGTACCTGGTATTTGCAGCTGTCAAATTATATATGTCAGCATCTGTCACTCTCCAGTGTTACTTAACGAATGAGTTTTGCATATCCCAATGAGCTTCTACTAGAATGGAGAAAAATATTAACACCTCTTCTGGCAGCTGTACAGACTGACTGCTTTTTTGGCATATTAACTTCTGCTCTGTATAGTCTTACCATATACAGCCTGGGCTGAATTGTTACAAAGGTTGTAACTGGCCTATCAAATACACTAATATACATATTTCTGCTTCAATGAACTATTTTGCTTTCCTAATTTGACTGACTTAATGAAAAATGAAAATGACAGTGTTAAATAACAGAGAATCACAGAGAATCACAGACTTGTTATGGTTGGAAGGGAACTCTGGAGATAATCCAGTCCAACCATCCCCAAGGCAGGGTCTCCTAATGCAGGTGACACAGGAACATGTCCAGGTAGATTTTAAATGTCTCCAAAGAGGGATATTCCATGACCTCCCTGGGCAGCCTGTCCCAGTGATCGCCACCCTCAATGAAAAGAAGTTCTTCCTCACGTTGAGATGAAACTTCTTGTGTTTTAGTTTATGGCCATTGCTCCTTGTCCTGTCTCTGGACACCCCAAAAAGAGTCTTGCACCATCCTCTTGCAACCCACCTTTGAGATATTTATATGCCTTAATGACATCTCCCCTCAGTCCTCTCTTCTCCAGATTAAACAGGCCCAGCTCCCTTAGCCTCTGCTCAAGAGAGATGTTCCAGACCTCTAATCATCTTCGTGCCCCTCTGCTGAACCATCTCCTGTAGCTGGAGATACTTGGAGTATCCAGTTTATAGCTGATTCATACACAGAGGCAAGACCCTTCTTTTGTAGATATTCTTTACACAAGCTCACAGAAAGAACCCTTTTCTTCCTTTGTCACAAATTCTTCATATTTTTCTACATTGCAAACTGATACAAACTTTTAAAAACAACTTATCTACTGCAACATAGAACAAAGTTTACCTGGACACAAATATACCAACACCAAGTGGGCAAGCACACCATTAGCACAAGGGAACAACTTTGCTTTAAGGCTCATTGCATCACTGTGATTCAAGTAAAGGAAAACAGGACAGAACCCAGACAAGTCAAAGAGCAAGGAACAGGTGATGCTGCTCCAGGGAGGAAGCATATTTTTACCATACTAAAAGACATATTAGTATTTTTTGATTTCTTTTTTTATATAAGAGAGACTCCAATGACAGCTCATATTCATCACTAATGAGCTTTCCAGAACTACTCTGGCTTTTGGGCTCTTCATGCAATCCCTGGACCTGTCTTAGAGACATGAATCTACCCTCAGGCTAGAAACTTGGAAAGGGGCAACATATGGGGCTTTGGTCTAGGCCTTTGCTACAGATGGACCAATAACCTGTCACCTTGATTTTAGGGAAAGTGACTGTGGTACATTGAAGCAACTGTATTTTTTAGTATTGAGTTCTGTGCATTCTAACATGGTGTGTTAACTTTTCTCACTGGAATTTCTGTGAGGGAGAAGTGTGACTTCCTCAAGTGAGTCATGCAGAGGAAAATTCCTGTTGAACTTTCATGTCCAGACACAGCTGCTCCTTGTATCAGATACAAAGCCAACATATTTTAGAATCACCCTCTATATTTTAAAGAGGATCCTGTTTGCTGGGATTCCCTACTCTGATGCATGGGATTCACCAAATCTCAGTACACTATTGGCACTTAACAAATCTGTAAGCTTATGTGTTTTCCATGGCTAAGTACTCAGGGCCAGGCTGGATGGAGCTCTGAACAACCTGGCCTACTGAAAGCTGGCCCTGCCCATTCCAGGGACACTGGAACTGGGTGATCTTTAAGGTCCCTTCCAATCCAAACCATTCTATGATTCCATGACTGAAACACTGAGTTAGCAACAAGTAGGACTGATCTGCCAGAAGTCTATTCCCACCTTGCTTCCTTCGTAGACCTACTTTTCTACAGTTCAAATAGATGAAAATTGATGCACCAAAAAGGGATGAAAGTTACTGGATCCTTTCTTACACCAAATTGAACTTCATATCAGCACAGTTGAGTCCCGAAGATTTAATGAAGTTTTCTGCTGATGAAACTGGTGGATGCCACCCAAAGGCAAGAGAAATCCCTACAGGTAGCTGAGACCTGAAGGACAAGGTAGTGAAACTCATCATCCTGCAGAAAGTCCCAGAAACTAAAGCTGGCTTCTAGTTCCAGTTTACTCATACCCACAAACATCTGTGTCATTACACAATACATTTAATCAAGGAAATTGTTTAAGTTGTTCCCTTGGTTGTACCATTTTAACAATTGAGCAGAAAATCAATTCTGATAGGTTTCTTTCCCCATAGTATTACATTTGAAACAATATATGTCTGTGAGCTAATAGCCAAAAAAACTTTTTTAATGCCAAAATGGAAAGCCAAGATGAAGATAGAGCAATACTACAAAGAAAAATACATCATTGATGTCATGAGTTCACCAAGTACTGCTATTAAAAAAGGAAAATGATTTTTTGAAATTCTTCTTCTGTTGTTTCCCTGGCCAAAGTTGGTTATCAGATTCAAACTGGATATATGAAATTTCTTTATATCCTGAAAGTAAAATTTTTCAGCAAAATTGATATTCTTAAACAGCACTTCTTGGACTACTTAAGGACTCATAGATTTGTCTGACATATCCTAATAACAGTGATTCCAGTTATTTGTTTTGGAGGTAGATGTACAAAAAAGTTTTTATCGAGACCTTCATGTATGCTTGTATTGACAAAAGAAAAAAAAAAGTACCAGTATTCATAGTGACTGGAAAATATTTTAGCAATATTTCAAATATTAGCCATGGGATTAAATCTGACTAAACAGATACCTGCACTGTAGATGCCTTCTGTCTCTCAACTAATCAGCTTTGGTTTCCTCAACATGGAAAGGAATAGAGGTATTACAGCACAACCCTAAAGGCAGCATCTAAAATACAAATCCAGGGAATCTTACCACTCATCCAATTCTCTCTGTTAATGAAGGAAGAAACACAGAGTAATGAGATGAGCTGTAAGCATCTATGGGACAGAAATCTAAAGTAAACTCAGAGGAATTTTAAGATCCAAAAATACAAAGATTAATGTGCATCAGGTTACCCTCATATTTATAGGTGATCAGCTCTGTACTTATATGGAAACCTGAGTACTCAGTGTTCCTTTTTATGGAATACTGTGGGCAGTAGGGATTATGTGAGCAGCACATTTAACAGGGAATAACAAAGTTTGCTAGATCAATAAAAAGAAGTAACAAGAAATATCAACAACAGAGATGAGCATAGCAGATAACTGATCTCAGTTGGCAAAGGCTCAAATAAAAGCACTTCAGTGAAATCACCAATAGTAAACCATGAAATCAGAGCCACTGACCTGAAGCACAGGCTAGACGTAGCATCACAATATTTTTACTCTTCTAAAATGCTTAAAGACAGTCTTTCATGTTTTAGCCATTTGGACATTAATTCACCATGTTTTAGTGTGCCTACAAAACCTTTCTCAATTGGGCAAATGACCAAAGTAAAATATAAACCAGCAGTGAACTAATGTAGTTTGTGTGGCATTAAAGAACATGCATGATAAATTTTGGATTTTAAATACAATGAATCAGTCATTTAAATTTAATATAAGCAGCATAATTTAATTCTGCTTCATTAGCCTATATAAACACAATAAAATCTGTCAAATGCAAACAAAGGGCCTCCTAGAGGTGATATTTTAATTGTAATAAAACTGTCATCTAGATTAATAGGCCAGCCGAACAATTAATTTCTTCATAGAAGTTAACACCGTTCTAGAAAATGAGCTTTAGCTTTAATTTCTCCTGATGCTTTTGTGCTCAGGAAACAAGAAATTTGCTTGCAGTAGAAAGCAGAAACAATCTGCTCCATAGCCCATCAGAAGAAAAAGGAGAGGGGTGAAGGTCTGGGCTACAGCATGAAGATCTGCTTCTACTGCTTCCTTTAGACCATAGCATTTCTCATAAATGAGCCTTTAGCTTAGAGATGGGATTTAGGGAAAGATCTTTTGAGCCAGCCAAACATCATCCAGTATACTTTGGCCAGGTAGGAGGAGGGGGTTTTCCCATATGCCCCCTGCATGGACCAGGGCATCACAAATGCACACCCAGAGTCCCCTGGAATATTGCCTCCCACAGGAGTCCCTGTTCCCTCAGATGGGGGGTAAGTTACCATTCAGCAACACACTCACTAACAAAATTGTACCTGCAATTCCTTCTGGTTGCCAGTGGAAAAAATATATTGGTTTTAGGATTTTTTTTTTCCCCTTAAAACCTTAATACAGCTTGTGGCTTATTTTAGTTGGCTGAGAAACAAAACACTCAGCTCTTCCACTGATTGGCTTTAATTGCTTCACTAGATGCCTTTCAGCTGGTGACTATGAAATATTCACAAGTGATAGAATCTAATTCCAGCTGGGACAGTTGACTATCAGAGTCTAATTTTATTGGATTTACCTCCCCCTCCCCTCTCTTGTCCATATACATTGGTGCTGCTTTTCCATATTTTATCACTTCATCTGAGATCCTTTGTAGTCTATACAGGGAAAAAAGCAGTGAGGGCCTCTTTCATCAGCCTGTTGTGAAAGCACTATCCTGCACTGAAGGGAAAAATCATCTTTAGTGTTAAAGAGTTATGTGAAATTGTTTACTTTATCCTTTGAATTTTAATCCCTAAAAGCATTTCTTTCCTAAAAATAGAGCTGCATACTTTCTAAGCCATTTAGCAGCAGAAAAACACCAGTGTGCCTTTGACTCTGTTTTATTAATATCACACTTAAAAAAGAAATATCTCTGTGCTCTTCTGAGTGACAGAAACAATATGAAGATTTAACAGGGGGCAAGAAGCATCGTAATTTCTTTACCAAAGAAAATAATCTGCCGCAGATTTTATGGAGGTATTTACAGTTCTTCAAAGCTACTTTTTAAACTGTGTCAGTCCCTTGGATTTCTTCATCCTGGGCTGGGTATCTCTGCTGTATTCAGGGGCCAGTGGCTGCTCTTTTATTTAACTAACTGGGCACCTGTTCCTGCTAAAGCCATTACCCAAAACATTCATCGCTGAGAAGGAACTGTGAGAGCTTAAATTTCCAAAGGTTGTGATTTCAAGCACTAAAACAGCTTCAACACTTCTGACAAGGCCCTCCTGCATCTATCCCAGAGCCTGCACTCTTGTCCCCCAGCTGCAGGGAAAGCTTGGGTCCTGGAGCCAGTGCTACTCCCTGCACTTGGGGAGCCCAGGGGGTGTTTGCATGGAACAGGTTAGACATATCCTGATGACTGGTACTGCCCCCTTTTTTTTCCTCCCTCCTTCAATGCATAGCCCTTCCCTGCCAGGTATTGGGTCTTGGAGCAGAGAGAACCTCCATCTTCCAATGACCCAGAGATGTTTTTAACAGAAGAAATGTTCTGGAAGATAAAGTGCTGTATTGGCCTTACTAGAAACACTAGTAAAGAAGTCTTTCACATATGTTAGACACTTAATGAATCAGAGAATGGTTTGGGTTTGAAGGGTCCTCAAAGAGTATCTAGTTCCATCCTCCCTGCCATGGGCAGGGACATGTTTTATTAGCCCAAGTTGATCAAAGCCCCACCCAACTGGCTTTGAACACTTTCAGGGATGGAACATCCACAACTTCTCTGTTGATCTGCTCCAGTGCCTCATGACCTGCACTGTAAAGGATCTCTTCCTATCATCTAATCTTAAACCTATCCTCTTCCAGTCTGAAGCCATTCCCCCCTGTCCTGTCACTACAAGCTCTTGTAAAAAGTCCTTCTACAGCTTTCTTGCAGGCTCCCTTCAGGTACTGAAGGTACTACTGTAAGGTTTCCCTGAAGCCTTCTTTTCTTCATGATGAACAGCTCCAAATCTCTCAACCCATCCTCATGAGAGAGGTGCTCCATCACTCTGATCACCGTCATGACCCTCCTCTGGACCCACTCCAGCAGGTCCAACTGAACCAAAATATTTCCACATCACTCTGATTTTCATAATTGGGATTTTCTTGCCTCCCAGAGGACACCTGAAGATTCAGAATTAAAAGGCCAGTGTATTAAAATATCTGACAGGGTTACCAGATTTCTAGATATCACCCTTATTTTGTAGATGAAGGTAAACACAGTTTGTGCAAATTATAAACCCACAAAGACAATTTAAACAAGTTCAGGATGATGGGTTTCTGTCCTTGAGAAGCACAACCAGCCAGCTAGTGGGCACAGTGGGAGTGGGAAAAGGAGAGCTCCCACCACAGCCAGCCATTGTGCTGCCCCAAAACCCCTCTGGGCTCACCTCCTGGGATGTTGTCTGTGCTCATGTCAGTGCTTGCTGTGCTGGGGGATGGAACACGGGCTCAGGTGTCCCTCCTGCTTACCCTGCACCCCCAGCAGGCACCAGAGCTTCTCCAGCATCACCCCTACCATGGCCCCAGCCATTCCCAAATGTTTCTGTGTTCACAGAATCCAGGCTAAATCTGTAAGCCATTACAGATAATTTCAGCCTCCAGGGAAAATGTAAAGGTTCTCTCTAAACTGGTCACATTCCACTTGAGCTGGGAGTGCAGGAGCACACACTGGCCCATGTCTCTTCCTCTGAGGTGCCTCCAAACATCTCTACCTGGAGCCCTGGGGTTTGTCTGCACAGAGAAATGCAGCCAAGGCCAAGACACTCCTTTTTGAGGCAGCTGAGTCCCTGAAACAGGTTGAGATCACAAAAGCCCATGAAGTACTCTAACAAAGTCCACCTGGCATATTTTCATATTGACATGATTGTATATCTTTAGGAAGGGAGTTTGTGTTTAGCTGGCCACTTCAGACAGGAACTTGTATAAACACAGTTCTGTGCAAATATATGTACAGCCTGTGCAAATATTAGGATACCATGCATGCAAACAACCATATCATTCACTTCTCCTCAAAGTAAAAGGTCCCTGGAGCAAACATTGATAATTGCCTTTGTGAGAGCATGATGTCATTTTTCAGTTGAATTTAAAGGTAAAAATGAGCTGCAGTAAAACTTACCTTCCAAAGGTTTGGTTTCAAAATGCATCATCACAGAGACTGTCAGACTGTGGTCAGTTTATATGGGACTGGAAATTGTTTAATTCAATATAATATTTGACAATACAATCAGCTAATGCCTTTCTTTAGACTTTATGAGAGTACTACCAGCTGAAATCAGTTGGTTTAAGTAATTGATGCAAAACTATGGAAAACATTTTCCCCTTTCTTTGTGCTCTCTTTTGTTTTCCTGGAGTTTAAAATGACCCTGTTTGTATGAGCCTTTCATTTAGCAGGAGAGCGATGGAATAATTCCTGCACCTTTTTATAGCAGGAGGTAGTACTGTAAATAAAACAGTTAAAAATTCATCATAAGGGGTTTAAGTTTATCACATCAAGTTCTTCCTAAAATAGCTGTGAGTCATTCATACTCCTGTTGGCATATTACAGTTTTATCCATTGGGAATCTTTAAATGCTCTCTCACATATTTTTGATTTAATGCTAGAATGAAACCAAGCAGTAGGGCAGCAACCAGCCATTTCAACTGGTTGAAATTCAACAGGTTTTTATTCTGATCACTTAACATAACTGCAAGTCACTTGAAGCACCTGTATAATTAACAGTATGCTTGGCATTGTTAGGGGGAATACCAGAAATGATGCCTTTAAGCACTGACACTGGCATTTGTATCTTTTTTTGGCTTTAAGATGGCTATTACATACCTAACAAAGAAGAGATTTTTCCTGTTGTAGGACCTCCAGACTGAAGTTAAGAGTGACATCTTGATCATTATTAATGAGTAGTCTCATGTCTTGGCTGTAGAGAATCACAGTTTTGGATCCTCAGTGACTGTAAGATATGATATAAGAGCAGCTCCCACTAAAATAAGTTGAAATTTTTTGTACACATATCACTGGATCAAGATTTCACCAATATATCACATGTAACTGCTAGCAACAGAATTGAGAAGCAAAGTATTTCCCTCTTCTTTGATCATTTGTGTGGTTATGGTTTATTTTCCATCCAAAAAGGAATTGGAGAATCACATTTACTAAAGTTTCCATTGTCCAGTAGCCTGAAGTATTTTTCTTTGGGCAGGGAGGAAAGAAGAAAAAAGGGGAAAAGGAAGATTAATAAAATGGAAATAGCAGATTTGGTTCTGTCTATAGATGCTTAAAAGACAAATTTCAACTTTGCACATGTTCACAGAAATATTTCAGTTTCAGCTGACTTCAGTATGGCTCTCTGGCTGCATGCAAAAACAAATTTAATGGCAAACCTTTTGTTTATACAAAGGGAGTGCAAGAAGGAAACGTAGGTCAAAACCAACAAAACCTAGCTGATATTTCTCCTGTTTTGTTTCACCCCCACCTTTTCATGGCATAGTGCACAGGAAAACTCCTGGACTCAAACCAATCCTCATCCATCATTTAGGAAATGCAGAAGCAGGATTGCTGTGGGAAAATGCAAAGGTCTCTTTTTTACTTGTACTTGGATTTAACAGATGGGATTTTCCTACTGGATAAGCCAGTGTAAAAAAAAAAACAAAACAACAAACCAACAACAAAAAAACCAACAAAAAACCAGACAAAATCTGGGACAAAATCACTGGAAAAAAATAATTAAGGACCACAGATATATCAAATATTGGGTATGATTATATTAAAGGGCAATGCAGTTTTACAGCTTGAGACCTGGGGATTTCATTATTTTCTTAGAAGCCAATTATACCAATGTAAATTGCATTTTAATTAATTAATGTATTTTTCCATAGAAGAGTTAGAAAATTCTAAAAAAAAGTTAAAGGATATATTTAGGAATTTTCAGTTGTTCCAAAATTTTTCTTCTTAATCCAGAACTGGACACACCATACTTTATCAAATAAATGAATTGAAGGCAGCTTGTGTGTGTTATGTGCTCTGCAGTAGTCAAATGACTGTCAAAGAGAAAAAAAATAATGTACTTGAAGAGAAAATACCTTTCTACTAGAGAAAATTACGGTTCATATGTCACTGAAGTTTATTTAAGCTGGGCTCAATGCCATGTTTTGCCTTGATCCTTCAGATTCCAATAAAAGATTGATTTTTTTTCCCCAACAATTAAACTCCCCTGCTATTCTTACAATCATGCAGAATGATATCTGTTAGATTAGTAATAAATTGCTTACATTTTTTTCTGAGTATGAGGTCTGTTGATTTTGTAACATTAAGCATTTTCCTTCTTTTCTCTGTCATGTATTTTTGGCTGCTTAAGCCATACAGAGGCATGTCATGTATTTGTCCTGTGACAAATTTGCTATTCTTAGGGAAAACCACACTGGCTGTGTTGGAGGTAGAGTATGTGGACAGCGGCCACTATTCTGTGGCTTTAGCTTCAACTTTTTATGGTCATTGCATACAAAGACAAAAAAAATGTGCAGACAAAGCTATTTCTGTGTAAAACTGAGATATTTCTCTTTGCATGGAGAAGAGAACAAGGCCTCCAGCAGAAAACTCAGCTGTGCTGCATAGGAAGAAGTTGTATGTGATGGAATGAATGAATGCACAGTTTATTTTTCCCCTTGTGAAGAGCTACCTACCATAACCCTTTTACCCTTGAGCTTTATGCCCCTTGTCCTTTTCTTCCTCTTCTATGCTTTTTTTTACCATTTTCTCTGAATGCTTCATTGGAGTCCTTGGAGGAGATAATTCTCCTGGGCTGGCTCCCTGGGAGTTGCCTGTGGTCAGTGCAAGAGGGACAGAGAGCTACAGCTCAAGACGACAGATCCAGCAGGTCCTAAAATATGTGTCCAAGAGAGGTGGCTGAATTCTCCTCTAAAGGTTTCTGGCATTCTTTTAATCAGAGGATGAAAGTTTAAGCCAGCCCATTTTTAGGCATATGAAGATGGTTCCCACTTGGACTGAGCAGTATGGGCATAAATAACCTGTCCCAAACTAGTGAAGTAATTCATCTGGGCTTTAGCCAGTCTGAGATACAGAGATCTGGTTGTTATAGCAGCTGAGAAGAGCTTCAAAGAAGTTATTTCTCACTTAAATTTTTCAGTCAAACTATGAAGGCTTACAAATTAATAATTCCCAGATGGCATGAGAGGAGTTGCTAATAAAATTCTTTTTTTCTTCTTCTTTCACCTTCTGTAGATTTAAGATATGGATAGCCAGTTCAGACTAACCATCAGCATCTAACCTTTAAACTGACACTGTTGCATCCATTTTTCAATCATATGTCTAGCTGCAAGAAAGCTTGTAAACTGATTTGGTGAGTCCCATATGCACGGTGACTGCTGTTTTCTCACCCAGACAAAATCCACGACCATAGAATCATTGGATCATTTAGGTTGGAAAAGACCTCTGAGATCATCAAGTCCAACCATTAACCCAGCCCCTCCTTGTTCACCAATAAAACGTGATCACAACTGCCACATCCACATTCCTTTTGAACATTTCCAGGGATGGTAATTCCACCACCCCTCCTGGGCAGCCTGTTCCAATGCCTGATCACACTTTCACTGAAAAAAATTTTCCTAATATCCAATCTAAATGTTCTCTGGCACAGCTTGAGGCTGTTTAGTTTTGACTTTTCACTTGAGAGAAGAAACCAATTCCCACACCTCCTTTCAGGATCTGTTGAGAGAGAGAACATCCCAGTGAACCTCCTCTTTTCCAGGCCAAACAAGCACAGCTCCCACAGCCACTCCTCATAGGACTCACTCTCTAGACCCTTCACCAGCTCCACTGCCCTTCTCCGGACTCGCTCCTGCACCTCAGTGTCCTTCCTGAATTGAGGGACCCAGAAGTAGACACAGCATTCAAGGTGTGCCTCTCCAGTGCTGCTTACAGGGGGACAAGCACTGGCCTGGTCCTGCTGATCACACTGTTTCTGGCACAGAACTTTGGCCTTTTTGGCTGCCTGGGTGCACGCTGGCTCATGTATAGCAGCTGTTGATCAGCACCCTCAGGTTGTTTTCTGCTGGGCAACTTTCCAGCCACTCTTCCCCCAGTCTGTGGTGCTGCCTGGTGTTGTTGTGACCCAAATGCAGGACCTGGTACTTCACCTTATTGAGACTCACACAATTGGCCTCAGCCCACTGATCCAGCCTGTCCAGATCCTTCTGCAGATCCTTCCTACTCTCCAGCAGATTGACACTTCCTCCCAATCTGGTGTTGTTTAGAAACTGACTGTCTTCAATACCCTCATCCAATTCATTGATAAAGATATTGAACAAGACTTTTCCCAAAACTGAGCCCTGGGGGGCACTGACTGGTCTGTGGTGGGAGTCAGAGACTGTGTGGAGAGCTCAATGTTTTTTCAATATGTGCTGTCAAGCCTTAGTGCAGTCCAACACTTTTGGCCTCTGTCCTGCTGATGGGCAGGTAAGAATTTCCTGCCTTCCTGACATCAGTAACTGCTGAAGTGGCTGCTGCCCTCTCCTGCCCTTCTCTGCAGCACCTTGCATGTGTTGAGAATTGTGGCTGTACACAAGGAAAGCATTGCTGTTCACACAGCTTGGTCTCTGGCTGCTTTCTTCCAGTCAGTGTAGTCGTAAATGTCTTCATTATCTACATACACATTAGAAACTGCAGGAAAGAAATTCCTTCACAGACCAAGTACCAAGAGACCAGGGGTGAAGGACTGAGCTGCTTTGTCTCATGTTTCTTCCAAGCTTGGGGTACTTGAGCTGTGAGACCCTGAGCTGGAGAAAGCCCTGGAGATAAACTTCTGATCTTGCATGGGCTGGGATTGCTGGCTAAGAGATAGCAGATGCCTCTGGCTGGAAAGTGCTCTCCTAAAGACTATTTCAGCATCTTAGGTTGTTGCAAACCTTCCATTTATATTCCCTGCCTACAAAGTCTGCCATATGAAATATCTAAGCCTTGCATTAGTAAAGCAGACCTGTCTTTAGACTGATTGCTGAAATTTTCATCCAGAATCTGCTTTATCTTGTGTATTTTTAATAGCTCATTTACAAAATAAAAGTGGGGATATCAGTTGAATTCCTTGGGGTTTTTTTCTTTTATTATACAATTCACATGGCTCCAAGACAATTAAAAGAAGACAAGCAGAAAACTCCAAAAATTAGCACTGCTGCAAATACAGTCTTCAGTGAGTTGAACTGTGAGGCTCTTCAAGGCACAGGCATATTCTCTTCTAAAATGCATATGTGAAAATGTGAATATATTTCTTCTCTCCTTACTCAAGATATTCACAGCATTGTTTCCTGCATTAAAAATTGTCTTCCTCTTCCTTTGGCCATTTTTTTTTGCATAATTGCCTTGAAGTAAAGAAATCAGAAAAAAAAGAAAAGAAAAAAAAGGAAAAAATAGAAAAGAGTATTTGTAAGGGCTCCTGTTCTGTCATCTGGGGATTATTAGTTTACAAACCCTCAACCTTTGACCTGGTATTTTTGCTGAAGTCTGAGTGAAGAACAAGCTCCCTTTGAAGCTCTCCCCATCATGTCCCGAGGAATGCAGGATGGCCAGGCTCTGACTGCTGAAAGCCTGGATGAGTTATTGGAGCAGGTTTCACTGGCTCAGGGCGGGGGCAGGGCTCCTGCCCCACCATGAACAATTAAGAGGGATCCATCTCATCCCTTTTTTTTTCCTTTGTACAAGCTGCCTATCTATTCTCAGTATTCATCAAGGAACCCTCCATGGAGACGTGCAGGCACCCAGAGAGAGCATTTCAGCTGACACAATAGGATGTGCCTGGAGGTGATTATTTTTCTCTGCTGAATGCGGAGGGAGACCATACAGATGATGTCTGACCAGACAAAATCAGCCAAGAAAAGATTCTGGTTTATAGACAAAATTTGAAAGAAGGCCAAACACTTATTTCTTCATTGTTTGCAATACCTCTCTGTTACCCAGCACTGCCACACTCAGCACTCCAGACAAAGGACTTGGGGATTACTTCTCCAAAAGAAATATGTTCATCTGTGTGTTTTTAGCCAAGCTTGGTATAAACCATTAAAAATTCAATCTCAGGGCTTTTTTCCTTCTTGTTCCAAATAAGCAAAGAAGGCTGAGGGAGTCTCATTTCCTATAATTTTCAAAAAAAAACTGGTGAAATCTTGGTACTCCAAACAGAATTGCTGAGTTTCACAATTTCTGACAAATTCTGAAATTTCACAAGAATTTACACTACTTACAATTGTCTTGAAATCATCCAATATTCAAGACTTTTCTTTTTTTAAGAAGAAAAAATAGTGTTTTAGCCATTAGGATTACAAAGGTAAAATATGCATATGACTGCAGTGCACTTTAAAATGTAAAAAATGTTAGAATAACCTATGTTAATTACATTAATATGTTCAGTCTGTTCTAGTCCATTTTGTTCTGCTCAGCTTTACTCTATTCTACATATTTACATTAAGACTCAGCCAGGAGGTAATGTGTACATGTTTTCAGAGCAAGGAATAAATTCATTAAAAGAAGATCAAGATCACAAGCAAGGCATAGAAAAACATGCATGAAGAAATGAATGTATTCCACAGGAAATATGCAAGAGAAACAGCAGTTTCCCAGTTGCTTCAATGTGTATCCTATATGCTATTTCAAGGACCTACATTTTCCCAAAAATACAGATGTCAACAAGCATACTTTTCAGAGATATGAGCTTCATTCCTACGAGCTATTGCAGAGGGAAAAAAGGTATTGAATAAAAACAATGAGACCTATTGTTTGGAATAGCATTATCTTTTATAGTCAATTTATTACTGGAAAATTAAAAATTTGTACTTGTTTTATTCTTTCCTAATTTGAAAAAGCACTAAATTGTTACTCTCTAACAAGAACCTAGCAAGTGTATCATACTCTTAAAAATCTGCAACTTACTGAGTGTGAAAGGAGAGTCCCTTTTTGGAAAGAAAACCGAGTACTTTGGAAAGAAAAAGAGTACTTTCCATTTGTCCCTGCTTTATTCTAAAGGGACTCCTAGTTTAAGGCAGTGCAATAGATGAAGTTAAAGGACACAGGGGCGGTGGGCACAGGACCAGCCCTGGATGAGGCAGGAGCGAGGCGTGCACAGCCAGCTCCGGTCGCTCCCTCGAGCTGGGACACCACGCAGCTCTCCCCTCCCCACAGCTGCCCTCCCAACTGCTGCCAGGTGGAATCAGGCTTCCAATTTGTAGCACATGCTGAATGACAAATCATCATATGTTTTACCCAGGAGACATCCCCATCACCAGGCAGAAATTCCCCGTGTTGCACAAGACAACTTCACTAATGCACTGAGGCTGAAATGGAGACTGCAGCCAAATGTGGTAAAAGAGGAAAAAAGCTTAAAAGAAAGCACAATTGGGAGTACTAGCAAATGATGCAGACATGACAATGAGTGCAGCTGAACACTTTTTAACCAATGGGGAAACTGGGAATACTAGCAATATCCCAGAAGGCAAAAAAACCCCCCACCTTATCAACTAGGATTATTTGGTATTAATATAACTTTACTATAAAATCCAAACAAAAAGTGAACAATATGGTGACTTGTGTTATGTTTGTGCTTTTTGGGCAAATGCACAGTTTTTATCAGAAAGGGGGAAAAAAGGCAGTAGCTTCAAAGACAAAGGGTTTTGTAGTAGGTAACTATAATGTATTGATTTTTTTCTTGACCTTGGCCCTGTGACACAGTAGGTAGGAAGATGCATGAGAGAGTGAAATTCGTTGGCTGGATTATGCTCTCTGCCATTACCACCATTACTTTAGAAAGATAAAAGACATGAAAGACTCCTGTCTTTGTTTTACCATTAAATGAAGACTGATGATGGCTCTAAGGTATGATATGGGTAATGTGGATGTGTTGTCTGGAAGTGATTCTGGAATTGGAATTCATCCTACCTGACTTGAAATGCCATAAGAACATTGGCAGTACCTGGGTTGCTCACATATTCCTCTTTTCACAGTCAGAGAAAAGAAAGAAGTAGTCATGGCATTTGGCTCTAGTAGCATGTATAGAAACATACCTTTGGAAAGGAATTACCTATTTCCAGATGCATTTCACCTGTTAAGTCCTTCCTAGGTAAGACAGCAAGATGACAACTCAGATACCAACATCTGCATCTGGTCAGATAAATCTGCACATCTTATTGACTGAATTTCTAGTGTAATGTGAAAAAAAAAAAACATTGATGTCTGCAAAAAGATGAAAGGATTAGAAGGTAACTGGAATTTTCAAATATGCCTACCTCATTTAAGAGTACACAAAGCAATTTACTGGAAAAAAGTCTTCCTTCTGGCATAAGGTATTAAACATTTTCTCAAATGTCTTATTTTATCATGAATACAGATCATGTCAAGAAGAAACATGTCAGTGGCTGTTGTGCTCCTGAATAGTTTATGCAATTTTTCTTTTCAAAAGTCTACCAATTATTCTACAGGCATTTTGTTTGTTTGTTCCTGACATGTTTCTTGATAACTTTAATTTGTGATTATTATCTCAATTTAAAACCTGGAATCCCAATGGAGCATACAAATGGTTGGTGTAACTCATAGGTTAATGCTGCATACACTGGATATGGTCTCTGAGTGTGGAATTTTAATTGTGACATAGAGAATGCAGTTCTGCTGCTGTGCCTGCCCTGAACTATTGGATGCAGATCCTGGTGTCCTTATTTGTCTTTTCACGCTTGTCACGGAACCATTCCTGTCCTACACTGAGACTTCTTGCAAGAGCAATGCACTTCTTTAATATGTAACATTCATCATCAAAAAGTAATGTACTTTACACAGTTCTAAAGAAAGTCCCAAGAGATTTAGGCTACTTTTTCTTCTCATCTCAAGGCAGTTTTTTCATATCTTCCCAATACATTTTTTGTATTATTCTTTGCTTGATATGACTGTACTAAGGAACAGATAAAAATCAATATGGACTGGTTAGAGCACAACACTTAATAATATTAAAGAGTTAAAAGCAATGGAAGAAAGAATTTAAATGGAAGAGGCCAGGTGAAAAAGAAATACAGTGCATCATGCACAGAGAATGTGTTTATTGGAGTAGTCCCAGGTCCAGATCAAAGATATGGCAATAGTGGCTGGAAACTGTAGAGTGTTTTCAGCCATAAATGTTTCACAAATCCATGCAGGGACATTTAGGATGTTCCTTTTCTGTATCATTTTAAAAGAGGAAAAAAACACCAAACCAAAAAGAAAAACCTTAACACAGACTAGAAATTGTTAAACCTCTGATCAAGATTTCCTATGTCCTGTAAAGTGCTAGAAGGCAGTTGTTTCAAGTACAAATTCTGACATGAAGGAAAAAAAAGAAAAAGAAAAAGCTTGGAATAAATGCTGTCTGCTGAACAGCAGCCAAAAACTGCAGCAGGAGACTCGGTATCAGAAGCATGAGCAATCTCAGATGGGTGCAGAGCAGATCAAGGGAACAACTTTGAAGCAAGACCTTGTGTCTGTTCTCTGTGACATGGAGTTGCCTTTGGCAGAGGGGGGAAAAAAGTCCAAAGCAAGAACCTGGGCATGCTGGAAAGGTTTCTAGAGTAGGACATGGATAAGGCTTTAGCAGCTGTGTTGATTTTGGCTGTGTGTTTATATGATAACTAGAAATTAATAAACCTGTCAAAAGAAAGGCTGTGGAAGACAAACTGAAAAAGTCTGGTGTTGAGGTTTATACTAAGCTGCCAAGGTCACTTTGGGCTACTGGATCAAATGTTAGGGAAAGGGGACTTATTTCTGAAATATTTCTGCTCTAGCAATGGGCAAAAACATGGATGAGCAACCCAGATGAAGGAAAATTACATGCTCTACCAAAGCATGAGAACCTGCACACACAGGAGACTGTCCACATTCAGGTGCTCCTCGGTTCCTCCAGCATGGGCACAGCTTGGACCAGGGCTGTAGGAACTAATTTATTGAGCTATCTTGTAAATCACCATGTTAAATATCACTGTCCCCAGAACAACATCAGACACAATCTGAAGGAATGTTAGCCTAGCTACAATGTTTTTTACTATATTTTTGCAAGGTAGCTTTCCCATTTCCCATCCTCTCCAGTCTTTGATCACTTGCTCCTGTTCTTGATATCAAAATAAAAATATTTTTGCTTGGGAATTTTATCTGCTTGTGTACCAAAATTTCTTTTTGGCCAAAACATCTTTTTTGAACTTGCTTTCTACTGAAAGACTGTTGTGACTGAAACAAGGAGAGTCAAGTCAAGGCTAGATAAATTATTGCTAGACTTCATTAGATTGAAGGTACTATTCTGAATTTAAAAACTATTACTTCAAGGTATTTCAGATTTTACGTCCTCTCACCTGAGAGAGACTTCCAGGGGCAGTTTGTTACTTCAAAAAAATAAGAATTTAGTACAGGAAGAACAGCTGTGGGAGAAGAAGACAGACTTGGATGGTGCATCAATGGAATATAGATTAAATATAGTTAACAAGGCCAAACAGTGAATTTTTTATTCAACTGAAACAGTGAATTTTTTATTCAACTGATGTAGAGTGAAATGTATTGTCCTGAAATGCCCAGCTACAGCCCTCATGGATATTTTCCAGCAGTTTCTTCCAGCTGCTCTCTGGAGCTGAGAAAAAAATCCGTATGCTGAACTATTTGGAAACATTCCCTTGAAAAATCCCAACAAACGTCTGAAAATCCAGTAAATTAAAGTCAGCATCTTTCACCTGAAATTCTTCATAGCTAATGAGTATTTTAAAACCAATATGAGGTATGGTTTCTTGGTAGTTCAGACCAGAATTATATCTGGTCTGTAATCAAAAGCTGCATTTTATATACCCAGCACCCTCTTTGCACATTTGGTACTCTATGACTAAAGAGGCTGGAATTTTCTATTTTGCCGGAAGTTTAGAAAAAACCCAAAAATTTCCACGAAAAGACTCCAGTTTCTGGCCAGCACTAACAGTATGAGCTCTACCACCAATTATCATAAAGCTTGTCTGCCCAGTTTTCTCCTGGCTCATTTTGAGATTTGACCTCATCTCCATTTTCTGCAAACACAGGTCAGTAGTCAGATGTCTGCTACCACTCTGGTGTTGTATCTCTTTGCTTACAGCTTTACTTCAGTTATAAGGAGCATGTGCACATCTTTTGAGGTGCCAATAATCACCTTTGCATTTGTCTTCACAACCCTGAGGAGATAAATGCACACACACAAAACACTACCTCAACCAGCCTGAGCTAGTGGGGACTGAGCACAGTCACCATGCAAATATCTCAGCAGAGACCATAGAGGTTTGGCAACCTATTCAGCCAGCAGAAAAGGACAAGCCCCTGCTTAAGGAATAAAATCCTCACATTCAGTAAGAAGTAATTAAAAATGTAATTTTTTAAACCTCAACATTATCTTGCTCAGCTTTGTTAGTTTCAGCAATTAGGGGTGGACTAAGTTTAGAGGTAGCTATACTAAAACTCCACAAGGAAAAAACCACTCACATGAAATTCAGAGACAATTAATGTCAGGAAATCTTACAGAAATATTTGTCCCATGAAGATATATGACAAGACTCTCCAGTCAAAGAAGACAAAATCTGTGGAATGAAAGAAGTCCAAGCAATACTGTATTTGTGCCCTTTGGAAGTCCAGCTATACCCTCTGTATTTTCTATCCTTTAAAAAATAAAAAGGAAGTTATACATAGTTTACTTTTATACTGGTTTTGTGATTCTGCTAGTAATTATATCTCTTTCACAGAAAATCTTTTTTGGATTTTGATGTATTAAATACTCTGTAGAACAGCTTGCTAAGATTCAGTCTGATGACTCAGCACTATGAAAAAGAGCTGTTTGGGGAGTAATGTCTACAGAAGGTATCTTTACCATCTATTTTTTATATGCCTTCTTTGCTTTCTGGCAGGCAAGTATGTTGGCCAAAACAAACCTTGTAGGCTTGACAATGAAAGTCTCTCCAGATTCAACCAGCTCTTTTTAATGGACCTTGTGCAAAATTTGGTGTTCAAAAGTACAGTTTTTTTCTCCAACTGCTTGGTCTCTTTCCAAGAGGCCTGTGGCAGGGGAACAACATTAGGACCTGCAACTACATGTTCCCTCATGCAGTGTTTATATAGACCATCAGTCTTGGCTAGAAATGAATGTCTTCAGTATAAGAACACATTCCTTGAGTCTGTGCCTTTCCATTAATAAAACCAGAGCATCTTCACAAGTACTGTACCTTTGAGTGAGATTCCTCTCTCCTGACTCTGGATAGTGACTGAAGACATTTGCACCTGAGAATACTGAATTGTCTTAAGCTTCATTTACAGTCAACAGAGAAATCATCTAGGGTGTGATTCATCTGGCTTATTTGAGATTTCACAAAATGATGGATTGCACTTAGATGAACATCCCTCTTTCTATTGACTGCAAAGTGAGCTTGGAATGTTTACCTGAGGTGTTATTACCCAGTGCTATGCTTGTATCATAAAAAGAGGGAAAGCGATGCCTTGTTGGAATAATGCCTTAAAATATAAAGGTTGGTACTGGAACTCCAGGTCTCTTAACTAATATTTCTGACTGTGATCCTTACATAGAGAACTTGGTATTTCTGCTGCCTCCTTTTCACTTATTTATTGGGTCACTCGTGAGAACTTATCCATTGCAATCCCTCTTTTTCTGACTACTGTTGGCCCAATTGTCCAAAACTGTAGGATCTGATTCATGACCTTTCTTGACCTCTCATTAGGATTAGAGCTGGGCTCCAGCTTATCAGCAACAGCCTGAAACAATTTTAATCAGTGTTGACCCCCCCAGCCAAGCAAGCAACCCTATTAAAATTAATGAGATGGCAATTCTGTGAGAACAGGCAAGACTGACTGATGGGGAAGCTACCTGATGGCAGCAGAGTCTCTTGGCAAATCAGACACACTCAGGTGTCTTGTCAACTTTGCACTCACTTTATTTTCCCACATGAGCCACCAGAAATAGACACTTCTGCTTCATTCCACCTAGCACTCACTTCCTCAGGGTGAACAACTGCCCGGAGCAATCCAGTCCTATTGCTCTCAAAGGACCATATAGGAATTATGCAGCTATGCCACAGCCATGTAATTCTGACAATCTGAAAGAACAATTTGTAGCACAGTGAGACACAGAGAAAATGCTACGATAGGAGGTGGAATTTTCCTTATTCAAAAAAAAAAAAACCAACAACATTTTTAAGCTGTGTATTTTTAAAAGCACAATGTTGATTTTTTATGTCTGTCGAAAGTTCACATTAAAAGTAGTATATCTGGTACTGAAGAATGTTTGTAAAAATCCTGAGGTAGCAGTGGCATCTCTGGAGAGCTGCATTTGAACACGTTCTTCTACTTCTCATTTGGTCAAGGTTGTTTTTCTTCAAAGCACATAACAGCGAGGGATTTCTTTTCTCTTGAGAAGTTGGAAAATGAAAACTCATAGAAATTCAATCAGTTAAAGAAGAAAAATTAGAGTGAAAATTGTTCAGATTCCCATAGATGCTTCTCTGACAGTTTCTTTAAAAATGATTTGGAAGGATTTATATTTGCATGAAAAGGGAAGCTCTGTCATCACATAGATGTGCTTTCTAACCATTTGGAAATGTTAGGGAATGGTCTACAGACCCCATGCATATACAGCCCAGATTTACTTGCTCTGTCATGTCTTCAATGGCCCAGTATTCCATCTCATGGGGTATCCCACCAGATGAAAGAGGTAATTTTCAAGGAAGTATCTGGAATATTCAAGTTCATTAACTGTTGGAGTGAGGTGGGTTAACTCCACTAAAACTAGCAGAAAATTACTCACATGTTACTCCTGTCTAATTCTGAGCCTTTATTATCTAAAACCCCAGCACATACTGGACGTTGGAAGTTCATGTTTCTTGGCTGATGATAAGTGCCAGTGATTGGAGAATTCCTCTGGTTAGCATCAGGGACAAAGCTGGTGATCTCTGGTTTTCTTCAGCCCTAATCCTTTAGCTGGTCAGGAAAGTTATTTCAGAGAGCATTAGAGAAGAACACAAGGAAGGGGGGCAGAGGCCTCTGTGCTATGCAGCTTTCACATCCTGAGGGAACCATCAGGTAGGCTGCAGGGGACCCTTGAAAGGGTGACATTCACAGCATTATTTTCAGAGCTTTCATGCAGGGGACTGATTCCATGGCAAACTAGTGGAGAGCTGGAGAAGTAGCTCAGAGCAAAAACATTTTATGTTTCTTATCAAACACTTCAAGGTTATCAGAAAGAGTCTCACACATTTGTGCTGTGGGGCTCCATTAAGTGAGATTCCTTCTCCAACAACCCCCGCTGCCCACAAGTTTCTCTCGACAGCTTTTTGTCTGACATTCTAGGTAATTGCACATGACCTATAAATGGAGAGTGGTGGGGTTTCTTTAGGGTTTTGTTTGTTTGTTTGTTTGTTTTTATAATTTTAAATTCAGTGAACAATAGGGTTTGCCTTAAGTTTTTGAGATTCAGCATCTTACTTGCAGGGGCTGACATTAATATTTAAATTCTCTGTGGTTTGGGTTACCTTTATATTTTGTGCATAGACAGCATAAAAAGTGTGCAGGAGGAGGCAAAAATGCATCTATGGGTTTGTTTTCAATTTTTAAATAACCTGGAGCATATTTAGACACCAGTACTTTCTGCAATTGTCTTAAGAAGAAACTTTCTTAAATATTGTAGCAGGTTTTATATTATTTCTGCAAACTATAAAGAAAAATACCCGAGAACTCTGATGGATGCCGTGACCTGCAAACTCCCTTACCATTACATAGGCAGTTCCACCATCAGAGAAAAAGCATTCTTCAGTATTCCAGACTGAATATTTAAGAAGGTTCCACAGAATGTCACATTAAAAATAGTGCAGCTCCATTTGTTTATAATCCATGGAGTGAGCTGGACCAACCAAACTCAACCTTGATGACAGAAAGAACAGGATGGCAGAAGTCACTCCTGAACATAACAGCCTGGGAAATTCCTTAGGAGCAGGCAATAAACAAGCAGAGTTGTGTTTCTGCAATCAGGAAAGATAACAGGACAGCTATAGATAAACATGGAGGACCCAGGCAATCCTGCACAGCATCTAATAATAGTTTGCTTCCTGTTCCTGGAGACAACAGAACTGTATTCTAGAGGGATAAAGCATGGAAGGGATGGAGGCAAAGGGTCACTAAAGGCAGTTTGCTCCATGTTTTATATAAATCTCCTTCTTCCTTATGTCTTCCAAATCTGGGGTAGTGAATTTGCATCCTTGAGACAATTTGATACAATCTCCCTGTTATCTATATACTCTCCCTTTCAAAATTAAGACAACTAAAAGAAAGGAACTGATACCCTGATTACTGGGGATGGGAAAGAGGAGGCCTCTGCTGTATAATTGGTCTTGGCTTTGTATCAGACCCTTTTCCAGCCATCACAAGACTGAGGTATTGACATGGCCTAGAAGCATGAATTCTCTGCTGTTGAAGACTGAGCAAAGTTGTTTTGTGAAGAAAACTCTGCAAACAGCACTGGTGACTGCTGTCATTAAGTTGAGCATGGATGTGGAGAGCTTGTTGCACTATGACTGGGACAAGGGACTGTGAGTGGCTGCCAAGTCCCATGGCAGCAGCAGATTCCTCCTATGTCCCTTTTTCACCATTCAGTAAAGCCATCACTCAGGTGTAAGTAATAAACACTGCTGTGAAGAGTCAAAAGAGAAAGCAGGATGCGAAGAGCAGAGAGCATACCAAAAAGTCAGTGAGACATTTCATGCCTAGCTTTATTTCTTCAGAAAAACCTTGCAACGTGTCTTTTAACCCACAGGACTCATGGCACAGCTGACATTGGGAAAAGATACATGTATTTTTGACAAGGCATGCTCAAAGAGCTGTGAGAGCTGTGGGGTGCTTGTGACAAGCTCCTTCCTGACAGCACCAAAAATTTCAGCACTGCAGCTCCTAGATGGTTGCTTTGACAAAGAGAGAGAAGCAGAGTCCCATGGTCACCCCATTAGTGCCTTTCAGAGCCAGGGAAAGACAGCTGAGATTCTGTCAGCATCTGTTGCACTGCCACTACAGGAGATTGCAGTGGTAATAAGAATCAAAGTTGGACATCTTAGAATACAGGAAAAGAAAGCACAGAGTGGTTTAAAATCTTACCATCAATTTGGCTGCTTGGTTCTGAACCAGCATGTGGGTGAATGCAGTCATAAGGGAAGGAGAGCATTCTAATCAGTGCTCTGCTGCTAGTAACTGTTCATAAAGGAAAACCAGAATATTGGTGTTGATTTTTGTGATGAACTCTTACTCTCTTCTTGAAATCACCAATGTCCTGGAGATTTAATGCTCCTGAAACCTGGGATAATTCACTCTGATCTTTTAGAGTAAGATTAGGAGTGGAGGGAATGCATAGAAGGAGACAGTGTTGATCTGTAATGTCATGTACTTACTGCCTTTCAGTGTCTTAGGAAAAAATCAGTGTAAAATATTAAAAGCAGATTGCTTGGGTTTTTTGTTTCATTTTGGTTTGGTTTGTTTTTCTCCTTTTTTTTTTTTTTTTTTGCAGTTTTAAATGCACTAAGTTAAATCATAGTGCATTGGTTTGGCACGGTGTGGTTTTGGGTATCAGGGGGCCACAAAGATGGCTCCTGTGAGAAGCTGCTGGAAGCTTCCACCGTGTCTGGCAGAGCCAGTGGCCGATGGCTCTGAAGATGGACGTGCTGCTGGCCAAAACTGGCCCAATGAGAGAGCCTGGTAATGCCTCTGTGATCACATATTTAAGAAGAAAATCACAACAAAATCAAAAGGTTTTGGCTTCTAGTCAGAGAAGAGGAGGTGAGAGCATGTGAGGGAAAACAACATGCAGACACCAAGGTCAGTGGAGAAGGAGGGGCAGGAGGTGCTCCAGGTGCCAGAGCTGAGATTACCCTGCAGGCCATGGTGAGACCATGGTGAAGCAGCTGTGCCCCTACAGCTGTGGGATCCACAGGGGATGCAGAGATCCACCCACAGCCTGTAGGGATCCACGGGGGATGCAGAGATCCACCCCCAGCCCGTGGGGATCCACGGGGGATGCAGAGATCCACCAACAGCCTATGGGGATCCATGGGGGATGCAGAGAGCCACCCACAGCCTATGGGGATCCACGGGGGCTGCAGAGATCCACCCACAGCCCCTGGGGATCCACGGGGGATGCAGAGATCCACCCCCAGCCTATGGGGATCCACAGGGGATGCAGAGATCCACCCGCCGCCCCTGGGGATCCATGGGGGATGCAGAGATCCACCCCCAGCCCGTGGGGAGGTGCCCAGGCCGGAGCGGGTGGGTGCCTGGAGGAGGCTGTGATCCAGTGGGAGATGCAGGGGAGAGGGGTCCTGGTCCCAGGCTGGAGCAGCCTGTCCTTGGAGGGCTGCACCCCGTGGGAAGAGAAGCCCACATGGAAGCAGTTTTGGGAGGACTGTGTGCCCGTGAGAGGGAGCCATGTTGCAGCAGGTGCGGTTTGGCTGCTGCTCATCAGAGTGCACCCATGGCAGAGAAGTTCATGGAGAACTATCTCCCGTAGGAGGGACCCCACAGCCTCCCAGGGGAAGGATTGCCCTCCCTGAACAGTGGAAGAAAATCTTGGTAATGAACTGACCAAAACCCCAAGCCCTGTCTCCCTGCACTGTTGGCGGGAAGGAAGGAGGGGATGGGGGAAAAAAGGTGTTTTTAAGGGCTTATTTTACTTCTCATTATCCTCCTCTGACTCTGTTAGTAATAAATTCACTTTGCAGCTAAAGTTGAGCCTGTTTCGCCCTTGAAATATTTCTCCTGGTCTTTATCTCACTCATGAAGCCTTTGTTAATTTTTTTCCTTCTCTCCCTCTTTGCTGCCCAGATGTGGTGTAGGGAGTATGTGAGCAAGTGACTCTCATGTGCCTGGTGTCTACTGTCAAACCATGACACATAGCATATATCTCACTAAATTTTACTTCTGCTTTATGGTGTTTATGATTTTGGTGGCAATGCAGTTATTTGTATTGCAGTCTCAGCTCCAAACAATTAAAATTTTTTAGTTCAAAACTCAAACTAGAAATCTGACATTAGTTATCTGTAAAGATGTCTTTAGCAGACAAGAAAAACACACTCAGTATTACCCTTTCTCTGTCCTCTAAATGGTGACCTAATTGTAAAAGGATAACCAGATACCCACTCTGAGCTGAGACCTTGTGTTACCTCTTCACCTGAGATGGGCATCTACTCCCTTGGCCCAACATACTGTTTTTTAATAGAAGCCCTGATGTAAAATCAGATTCCAGATGCTTCTTTTTCATATTATTGAACCCTTTCTTTGGTTTTGTTTTTTAGAATTTAGCTTCTTTAAGGTATTTGTTCTTCCTCTGATTTTGTCACCTACTGTCATTCAGCACAGAAAACATTTTCTCCATGAAACAGTAAGGAAAGGTATTTTGTCTTCTTCCTTTCCCAACACACCCTAAAATCTGAAATCTGCCATAAGTTCTGGCTTCATGTCCTCACATGACAGCCTGGAAAGTCCCAAAGCTGTAAAGGTTTGAGAAGTCAGTGATCCTGAGGATCACTCTTTACTGTCAGGTAGGTAATTGCATTAGAAAAGGAAAGAATGCTTGTAAAGACTCTGAGCTTATTTCTGAGTTTATTATCTGGGTAGAGGAGCTCCGTGGAAGGCTTTTTTTTTCTTCTTTTTTTTTTTTTTTGTAAACAGCACGTTCAAATGTTTGATTTTATTTATTTCTTTGGATGGAGGGAGATGTAGAGAAATTTCTGCCCAGCAGTTTTCCTGTGATGGCCAATTTTATGTGACTTGTGTATGTGATCATGACAGAGACACCTTCAGCCAGCCAACATGGTGGGACAGCTTCCCGAGGAACTGTGGGAGTGCTTCGTGCCTACACTCGCATTGTATTCAAAACCCTTAATCAAAGAAGAATTTATCTTGATTAAAAACAAGTGTTTTGGAATCATAGGCAGTAACAAACAATTTAAACTCACGTTTGAGGCCCAAAGATAGAACAAAGAAAGAAAATACTATGAAAAAAAAAATTATATAGTCTTGTATTCTTTCTTTTATTATTTAGCCTTTTGATTTTAAAAAAGACATTGCTTTCTTAAAGTACAAGGATTTTAGCACATGATGACAGGATTTACCCTGAGTGTACAGAACCTTTTATGAAAGATTTAGGTGCATGTTGCTAAAGGCTGAAGAAAGCATGAGGTTTAAAAGCAAGTTAACAGGAGGAATGCATCAAAGTTTTTGCAGTCTCCTTTAGTTTTCTACATCAAGTCATTAGTTAAATTCACTTTTTTACTTTTGAAACAAAAGTTCCATATAGTTTGAGACAATTTAACTCTCTTCAAGAACAATTCAGTGCCATATGTAGTACAATGCAGAGAGAGAGAAATAGATTTTTAATGTCAATGAACTCTCATTTTGTAAAGATTTGATCTTCAAAGAGATCTGCTTTAAAATAATGGGTCTTTATTAGCAATGACTGGTGATCACACAATATATTTTATATATTTATAGAGCTGTACAGCATGTTGCATAAGTGACTATATAACTATGGGATTGGTAGGGATTATAGTCCCTAGTTTGTTAGGTGAGGCAACTAAATCATAGAGATGGTAAGTGACTTATTCAATTTGATATACTACACAAATAAAGTTTGCCAAAAGATTTTATAATATTCTAAATGTGAAGGATCAGTTATGTTAAAGGTAAGTAACATTTTAGTTATCCTAAAAAACAGGTAAGAAACTAGTCCCACTGCCCATGAAAAAAATTATACAGTGTACATAAATTATTAAATCAACATGTAAATACCTAAAAAAACCAATGGTGTGGACAGTAGAAGAGTAAGAATGGAAGGACTGATTCATGTGGCATAAAATACACGATTTAAAATCCTACCTAGGACTTCTATAGAAAAAGGTAATGAGATCCACCAGAGACATTCAATCCATGAAACAGCCTCTGTCAAATAGGTGCCTTTGGTCTGAATATGTTTTTTGAGTAAAGTTTTGCAAGTAGTCACAAAAAACTTCATAAGCCCACAATGTTTATAACTATCTATTTTGAGAATCATTTCATAGCCATGATTGAGACAGGAGATACAATAATTTCTAGAAAAGCATGTTCTTTGAAATATCATTGTACAAATGAATATCTAAAATGATAAAATAGAAAATTTATCAAACTATCAGTACATTTAATAAAGTAATGTTAAAAGGGTAACAAAAATAGTTGGCATTAAGGAATATAGGCAATTTATAAGCACAAGAAGAAGTACAAACTCAATGTCCCCAACATATTAATGTTTTCCAGATGTTGACACTATGTCTTCGATGACTAGACAAATGTTAATTCCAACACAAGTGGCCAACCAATGAAAGAATACAGAAGCCATCCTATTAAACCCAGCCAAACCATAGATGCAGTGCTGACAAGAACATATTTGCTCAGGGAGAATAAAAAAGCCTCAGAGGAAGAGGCAGGAGTTATGTCTCCCTTGTGGTAGGCACTGTATACCCTTGTAATAAAGAAGACTGTCTGCAACTCAGCAGTCTTATGTTTCATGCAGCTTGGCTGTACACAGTGAATAATAGGTTACTTCAGCCTTGTGAGGTTCCAATCTTGTGCAGTTCTTGGAGATTTTAGAAAAAAATCACTCTCCATTTAGCTGATCATCTTAAAAGTTCTGAAGAAGCAAAAGAAAAATTATGTTATTTAATTTTTAAGTTTTGAAGACAGTTCATATGGATATCTTCTCAAACAGAACACCTACTTATAAAGACACAAAAATCACTGCAATGCACAGAGTTAACACATATGAGGAGGGCCATAGTCCAGTTTTATCATGTCTCCATTTCGCCAAGATCAAAAATCTTAAGAGCAAACCAGTTATTTACTTCACACAGTACTTAATAAGAAATGTAAAACTTATTGCCACGGGATATTGTAGTAACTGGAGTCAAATATGACCAGAAAGACAATGAATAAATCAATAAAAGAAAAGATAATTTGTAACTGTGAACCCAGGGTAGGTCAAGATGGAAAGAAGGTGTATAATGGTTCAGGCCACTTGTGAGAAGATGGTTTTAGATGTCTGCTTTATGCATGGTTCAGAGTATGCTGAAGTGTGCATTCCTGTTTAACCACTGGAGAGGCTTAAGTGACTTCTGAAGATTGTTCAAGTGCCTGAAAGTAAACTGTGCAAACCCACTGGGATAGGTTTCATCAGCAGAGAAGATCAATGTTTTTAATGTTCTATACTCATGTGGCCAAATGGAGAAGCAACAATTGAAAGGTCTTGATAAGAAAATCCTTTAAATTCCTTGTTTCACCCTGCATGTACTTCACTCTCTAACAAGAAAGAGATATGAAAGTAGCCTTGGCCCTTTATCACAAAGTGCATATGCTAGTGTTTTTATTCTGCAGCCCATGAAAGAGCCTGTAAAAATCAAACTCTTTAAAAACTGTGTTCATAATATAAAAGTCTACATCAGACTGACATTTTTGCATACAAAGACAATTTCAAATGTAGCTGCATTGCACTCCTTTGTTAAGACAAGAACCTTCCTATCCATTGTAGGAAAATGCATTTGTAACAATTTGCTTTTTGTAATAATTACTGATTTAGGTAAAGCCTAATATTGCCATGAGTTTCAGTATATAATATTCTTGCTTTCCTTTTTTGTTTTTAACAAAATATTAAGCATTTTTTATTCTTTCTGTGAATGGTCAGAGTTTACAACTAGGTTTGAAGAACATTCCCACTTTTTTGAGAAACACCTGCTTTTTCATTTAAAGAGCTCAAACTGTGGTCCAAGTTAATCAGCATAGAGATCTGGACATCCAGATGTAGGGCATGTTAAATCACTGTGGTTTTTAAGTATACAGGAAATCCTTTTGCAGATGTTCAGTGCATGTGGTACTTTTGAAGTTCAGTTTAGTTTTCTTTCTTCTCTTTCTCTCTCCCCTAAGCTTTCTCCTATGCTTTTTGTTTGTATTGTTATATGCCACTTGGATGGCAATGCCAGGGACTTTTGAAGACCATTTTGATGCACAGGTGCAGAGTTCTGCATCAGATGACAAAGTTTATCCAAGATTTGTGCACAGAAGCAGTAGACATGACACATGGCGGCTTCTTTCTTCTTTTCAGCATCCTTGTAGAGTAGGAGAACCCAGCAGCACCTAAAATGACTGCATGCCTACATTCAGCAGCTGAGTCCTGCTGTAAGTGTTGGTAACAGTGCAGTGTACATTTACCTCTGAGCTGGGTGTCTAACTCCACATTATAGTCCATGGTGAGGACTAGGCAGGACTCTTAAGCTGGCATCTAAAATGCAGAGAGTGATACCCACAAGATCTGTTTCTCTCCCCTGACTATGAAAGGTGTAAACTCCAAAAGCTAGGTAACATGATTTACACCTCAATGTGCACATAAACTGGTACATTCTGTGAAACTACTGGCCAAGGCAAGTTTTACTTGGTATGAACATATAAAAAATGGTCCTATATACCTTGTTTTTATTTAAAATTTTGTATTATTAATTTTGGTAATTCAATTCCTTTACTTGCCCTTAATTATGGGAAATAAAATGTTTTCCCTTTTTCATTCACATTTTCATTTGGGTAAATGCATTTTTCAGGAGTGAGGAAGTAACCAATCCTAATTGTAAATTATATAAATATTCAGAGTTATTTAACTACTCAGACTTTCACAATCATCATTAAATTAATTATAGTTTCTCACTACTGAATTTTTCTGTATATTAATATGTTTATGTGACATGATACAAATAGGATGCCACATGGTCTTTACTGGGGAGTATTTACTGCAGTTCCTAGGGTACAAGTACTTTTACAAACACTGTAGTCTGCAAATGCTTCACAGACTGAATTTTTGTTAGATCACAGAGTAACTGATTATATAAAACAAGCTCTAATGTACTGCAGCTTTCAGTGCTGCTATATGAAATATGATACATATTTCATGTGCTGTATATGAAACATATGCCTGTATGACTATTGGTATCTCAGGACCTGATTCCCTTTACCCTCAGGTGACACGCTGCTATCCCCATTTTAGTGAACAGGCAGACAGCACAGCACAAGCTGGCAAAGTGAAGTCCCAAGGCCAGAGGTGAAATTGAAGCTAATATGGGCACTGGAAAATTTATAGACTACCAAAACTTTTATCATACATAATCTGAAATTTACTTAATCTTCATATTCTTCTAAATCTCATTATAACATTGCAATAATCTTAATCTTTGGTACTGCAAGATAAGGCTTACTACTTAAATTTAATGGTCATCACAATGTATTCATAAAGGAGTAATTTAGAACTACCCATTTTTAAAAAAACCCCTTTGCTTTGTATTATGGGGTTTAATATAAGAGGATATTGAAGTCTATTAATAATGCTGTATAAAGAATTAATTGGTTTGTATTAATCTGGACAGATTTGGTCAGGAAGCCAGCAATGTTGCAGTGGAGTCCCTTTAGGCGTGAAAGGACAAAAAGCTCAGCTGGTTTGAAGGTGGTTGCTCAGTTTACCAGAAAAACTGGCTGAAATAGCAGGGGATCAGACTCAGTAACACAGGAGGCCTTTACTCCTGTGAGAGACTGAAATATTAATGGTTAATGGCTCAAACAATTAGCCATTTGCAAAAGCAGCAGAGTGCTTTGCTGATGATGTTCAGGGTGACAGACCAGGCAGAGGGCGGGAGCACCAGAGGAGACAAATCAACCTTTAGCTACAAGTTGGGTTTTAAACCAGATAAAGGAAGAGGCTGACAAGAAGCAGATCCTGTGAGGTGTCACGGTGCTTTTGATCATGCCAATGTCCCCCTTACACAAGTGGCTCAGGTGTAAAACTGGCCCTTCACCCAGGAGAGATGTTAGGGCATTCACACATAGGACTGGAGGTGTTCATCACTTCTCATGGGCATAACTTGCTCAGCTACCTTGGTGTGAGACTCAGCTGTCACATCTTGGAAGGTCTCATAAACCTTTAAAGACTCCCAAAGCACCCTCAGACTCATTTCTAGAGCCTTCCACCAGAGGATGCAGTATTATCCACACACAGTGTTGTACCCCCCAGGGCAGGTACTTGGGCACTCCCACATAAGTCTAAGAGTATTTTAACCCAGTGAACCTGGAGTTTTGTGGGTGTCCCATCCCATCCCCATCCTCCCCCTTCCCCACTGATCAAGAGAGCAAACTACACTTTGACCAACAGGCATCTGAACTGCAACAATCAAGCCTTGTTGCTGGATCCATGGGAGGTGATATGTTTCTACTCTTATTCTTTCCTTTTCCTTCTTTTTCTCTTTCTTTTCCTATCTTCTTCTCAAAATACATTGTAAGGCAGACTAAAAAATTCCAGTCAATGCCTTAGTGAGTGCATCATTGTGTGTGGATAAGTTGGCTAAGTTTAAATTTTAAGTTTGCTAAGTTAAATTTAGTGAAGTGCCTTACTTTGTTTAGATACTGTTGTAAAATTGCCTAAGTATCTTGTTCTACCTTAATGTTCTTCGGTTTGTAAATTGAAGTTTGTTATTGAACCTCCTGAGAATTTTGCTTGCCCCATGCATCAGCCAGAGTGAATCAAACAAAAAAACCCCTAAACCTTCCTCTAAATCTGCAGAGCAGACCCGGGCATAACAACTCGTTTGAACCTCCACATTTCCTGCCATTTGATGACTTTCCTTTTTAAACTCCTTAAAGGAGACCTCTTGCATTTTCCTTTCTAGCTTTTTATTTTTGTTTAAAGAGGGAAAATATTATATTTAAAGGTTGAAGGTGAGCTTCACTGGACTATCTTTTCTTGATTTCTTGCCTTACTCTCTTTGGCATCCTTTTTCAAAGCCAGTATTTGTCTATTTCTCATTAACTCTCTCAATTTCATTAAATAGCTTCTCCTTTTAATTCTCTGCATTACTCATTCTTTCAAAGCATTATTTATCTGGAGGAGATGAAATGTAATGGAGCTTCAGTGAAGCACTGCAGATTTGAGGAGGAGTTTGCAAAATTAGGAGAGTCACATTTATAAAGAAAATCCAAGACAAGACATTTTTATTAAAACCAAGCCCCTGGGATTTTAATTTTTTTTTAATCCAGGAGAGAGAAGGATTTCTGGTAAAAATCAGAAGTCAAAAACTACGACTATTTAATTCTTGTAAGGTCAAAAATAAACAAAATCTCCCAGAGACAAACTCAAAACATTTGGACCTTATCCATTATTGTAGCTTCTCAGCCTCATGTGTTATGAAGTCAAGCAGAGACTCCAGAGCAGGAGCTCCTGTGACAATCCACAAAGTCCTGTTCTTGCTGAGAGGGTAGAAATAGGGGATGGGGGATCTGAATGAGTCTATTTGAATTAGACTCAGTTTGAATGAGTCTGTACCAGATTCTGTTTCTCATTTAGTATTATTTACTATTGAAGTGGTGCAAACTGGAAGAAAACTCCTTAATGCAGTGTGATAAACATTGGAAGGCCCTTTTTAGATCATTCTCCATAATCAAGGAACAGCAGAACCTTTTCTAATGTAAGGTAAAGGCAAGAAGCCAACTGCAATAAAAACAAGGTCCAAGCTAAGTCTGAAAAGAATCAGCTGAACCATTGTGCACCACTCAATTCTTGGATACTGCCCTTCTCATGCATATGAGTTGTGCTGATTCTCTGATCACAGCAGAGATCTGACCTATAATGATGCAGAATTTCCACACAAAATGTGTGATTATAAGACCTAATGGAACAAACTGCTGAGCAAAATCTGTTGCTCATGACATATATTCAAGAAAAGTGAAAATAGGGCCCTTCATGTATCTGGGAGTGATCCAAAGGAAAATAATAAGAAACCTATGTGCTAGACTTAAGATACAAAAATTGAAAGTTGCTGTAAGAGAATGGAAAAAAAACCCAAACCTTTAAATCTGGCAGATTTCACTTGGTTTTGTTGTTGTTTTTTGTTTGGTTTGGTTTGTTAGGGTTTTTTGTTTGTTTTGGTTTTTTTTTTGAAAAGTGACTAAGTGATTTTAAAAAGGGATATTCTAAACAATATTTTAAATACATCATGCATAAAAAGTAATCACACACAGGCTTAGAAATCCAACCCAACAGGCAAAAGCCCATCCACCAATAGGGTGGTTCTTGCCTGAATAAAGCATGTTGGACTGACCCCTCCTGACTGACATACAGCAGGATGAATATCAAGATTAGGGCATCAAAAAAGGAATAGCATTAGCAACATGCATGCCTGTGGGTAAATGTTTAAACCACTCTGGATGTTGTAGGGCCTTTTGCTTAGGCTTGCTTCTCCAGAAGTTTTCCCATGGCATGTGTGTCATGCCTGCTGTTCCTTTATGGCTATGATGCATGCCCTGGCATATTTCAATTGACATGAGGCCTTGGGCTGAGGTTAGCAACTGATTTTTTTTCTATAGCTCAAACATAACCACCTCAATTCACAGGTCTCAATCCCACATTGTCCAGTACATCACTGGAAAAGAGCCACGGGGACATCACCTGTGTAGTTCTAACAAAATAAATCAAGCAAAAGAGCAGAAACATAACTTAGCAGTAAAGAAAAATAAGAAGTCATCTGGGCAAATTGCACTAACCTGCAAAGAAAAGAGGTGATGAGAGGACAGTAAGACAAAAGCACGAAGCAGAAAGAGCATTTTGTTGATATTTTTTCTAAACCACAAATGAGACAGCAATAGACTGGTGGAGTCACACCCTTCTGCTCTTGAAAGAAAAGCAGTGGATGGAAGTTCAGCAAGAGTCAGAGGAGGAAACCTGACCCTCTTGCCATCAGGCAGGAGGAGGGGAGTGGAAGATGCCATGGGGAGGAGGGGGAATGGAAACAGGGGTCCCTGCTTGGGGTGGCCAGAGAATCCTTTTCCAACCCCCCTCCCTTTCCCAGGTACCCTTACAGAGTGTATATGAGGCTCTGGAGCTCAGGGGTCAGGAGGGTCTGCCTGGGAGGGTTTCTCAGAGCAAGTCAGTCAAACACAGCTTACAAAAATGTCTGTTAAGAAAGAAGGGTAGTTGTAGGAGAATCCCTTCTGAGGGGAACTGAGAGTTGTCTATGCCAACCAGACCCATTGCACAGGGAAGTCTGCTGCCTCCCTGGAGCTCAGGTAAGAGATACTTTTAGGAGACTCCCTGGACTGATTTGGTTCTCTGAATATTACCCACTTCTGGTTGTCCAGGTCAGCAGTGATGAGGTTGAGGAGAGAAGTTTTAGGACAATTAGAAAGGACTCTGGGGCACTGGGATGACTGGTTGGAGGGACAGGAGCACAGGTAATGTTTTCCTCAAACACTTCAGTTGCAGAGAAGAATGCTGAAATGAAGAGAAGAACCCTGATTAACAGGTGGCTTAAAGGCTGGTGTCATGGGTGGAATTTTGGCTTTTTCAATCAAGGGTTGGTTTACATGGCACCAGGCCTGCTGGAGGCAGGTAGCATTCCCCTGTCTAAAAGGGAAAAAAGGACTCTAACCCATGTAGTTGTCAGCACTGAGAGGGCTTTAAACAAGGTTTGAAGGAGAAAGGGGATAAGACCAGGAGATGTGCCTAGGAGTGACATGCCAGTGTTGGGGGTGAAACCAACAGCCCAGCTGAAGTGCACCCACAGCCACGCACACAGTATGGGAAACAAACAGGAGGAGCTGGAGACCATTGTGCAGTGGGAAAGGTAGGAAGTAGTCACCATCACAGAAATGTGGGGGATGACTTGCATGACTGGAGTGCTGCAATGGATGGGTATAAGCTCTCCAGAGGGGACAGGCAAGAAAGAGGCAGTGGGTTGGCTCTGTATGCTTGGGAGTGTTTGGACTGTATAGAACTCCAGGATGGTGATGACAAGGTTGAGTGCCTATGGGTAAGGATTGGGGAAAGGATAACAAGGTGCACATCCTGGTGGGGGTCTGTTAGGAAGTCCCAGTCAGGATGAGGAGGTGGTTAAAAATTTTATAAGCATACCATTTCACAATTGCTAGCCACTCTTGTGGGAGACTTCAGCTTGCTGGATGTCTGCTAAAACACAGCAGGAAGGAGGCAGTCTAGGAGATTCCTGGAGTATGTGGAAGATAACTTCCTTACCCAGTTGGTAAGCAAGTCTACCAGGACTGGTGTCCTGCTGGACCTGCTGTTTGCAAACAGAGAAGCACTAGTGGGATCCTGGTGGTCAGAGGCCATCGTGGGTGTAGGGACCATAAGATCATAGAGTTTTCAATTCTTGGTGAAGTAAGGAAGGGGCTTGGACATCTGGAGGGTGGACTGTGACCTACTCAGAACCTGGTTCAGACTCCCTTGGGAAACAGCTGTTAAAAACAAAGGGGTCCAGGAAGGCTGGGCATAATTTAAGATGGGAATCTTATAGGTGCAAGAACAGGTAGGTCATCCCTGTGTACTGAACGGTGAGCTGGCAGGGAAGGACTGGCCTGGCTGAGCAGGGAGCTTTCACTGGAACTCAGGAGAAAAACAGAGAGTTTATGACATTTTGAAGACAGGGCAATGTTTTTATAAATACATTAACAACAAAAAGAGGGTAAAGGAAAATCTCCCTCCTTTATTGGTACACAGGGAAATGGAACCCAGGATGAGGAAAAGATGGAGGTATTTCCTGCCTTCTTTATCTCAGTCTTTTACAGGAAGACAGGTTATCCTCTGGGCTGGTAGACAGGGATGAGGAGCAGAATAGACCCCCTGTAATCCAGAAGGATATAGTTAGTGACCTACTGAGCCACTTAGACACTCAGAAATCTATGGGGCCAGATGGGATCCACCTGAGGGTATTGAAGGAGCTGTCAGAACAACTCACCAAGTCAGTCTCCCTCCTTTATTGCCAGTCCTGGCTCACTGGGGAGGTCCCAGATGACTGGAGGCTGGCCAATGTGATAACCATCCATGAAGAGCCATCCTTCTCATCCAAGAAGAGTCAGAAGGAGGATCTGAGTAATTTCAGGCCTCTCAACCTGATCTTGGTGTGGGGAAGATTATGGAGCAGTTCATCCTGAGTGCCATCACATGGGACATAAAGGACAACCAGGGGATCGAGCCCAGCCAGCAGAGGTTTGGGAAAGGCAGGTCCTTTAGGAAAGGCTTGACCAACCTAACCTTCTTTAATGTGATCTACCTAGTAGATGAAGGGAAGGATGTGGATGTTATTTACTTGGACTTAATAAAGCCTTCAATACTGTCTCAGGGCATTCTCCTTGAGAAACCTGCAGCCCATGGACAGGTGCATTCTCTGCTAGGTTAAAAATCAGGCCAAGACCAATTGCAGAGGTTCAATAAGGCAAAGTGACAGGTCCTGCACTTCAGTCACAATAACTCCATGTATAGCTACAGGCTTGGGGAAGACTGGCTGGGAAGCTGCCCAGCAGAAAAGGACCTGGGAGTGCTGGTTGACAGGCAGCTGAACACGAGCCCTAAGTGTGCTCAAGAAGGCTGCTGGCATCCTGGCCAGTGCCAAAATAGTGCAGTCACCAGGGCTAGAGCCAGTGATTGTCCACCTGTACTCAGAACTGGTGAGGCCCAAATTTGAGTCCTGTGTCCAGTTCTGGGCCTCTCACTACAAGAAAGACATTGAGGTGCTGGAGAGTGTCCAGAGGAGGACAATGGAGCTGGTGAAAGTTCAGACACGAGGAGCAGCTGAGGAGTTCTTTAGCCTGCAGAAAAGGAGGCTCGGGGGTGACCTTATCACTCTACAAACACCCAAGAGGAGGTTAGAGCAAGATGGGGGTCAGCCTCTTCTCCCAGGCAGCTAGAGACAGGACAAGAAAAAACAGCTCAAGCTTTGCCAAGGGAGGTTTAGATTAAATACTAGGAAAAATTTCTTCACTGGAACTGTGGTTAAGCATTGGAACTGCCTGGAGATGTAGTGGAGTCAGTATCCCTGGAAGTGTTCAAGAAATGACTGGATGTGACACTTAGTGCTGTGATTTAGTTGAAATTAGTGTTTGGTTGAGCTTGATGATCTTTGAGGTTGAGCTTGATGATCTTTGAGGCCTTTTCCAACCCTAATGATTCTATTCTACGATTCTATAATTTTACAAGGAAAACCTTCTGTGAAAGTATAAAATAGAAGAACTGAAGACAAGGAGACTTTCTCTCATATTTTCAATGTTTGGTATATCATATTTGCTATTTGGTTGTGTAGACAAGTCTGAGGACCAGGTGGCACTCATGATAAAATTTCACATAGCACTAAGTCCCTAGTTATTCATAAAAGGTCACAGAAACAAAGGTAGGTTGACTGAAGGAAAGTAACAGAGATATTCATGTAAGGAAGTGTGCAGGACAGATGCATGAATATTATTAGAAAAATTCATGGTGTGTCCCCATGGTGAAATGAGCAGCAGGTGCAGGGTTGCTGCAAGGGAAATTAAACAGGCAGTTTGAAAGGGCAGAGAGATAGCACAGCCCTGGGACACATTCATTATAGCAGAGGAGATGTGAATGTTCCCTTACCACATGCAATTACACTCTGCTGATTTGAAAACAACTGATTTTATTGTGAAAAATAAAGTCATAAGTGGCCAGAGAGCCAAAAGAACTCTGTTGAAAATTTCTGAGTACCTTTTTTTTTATTAAATGGAAGCACCAGACAAGTTTGGATGTATTAAACCAAGGCTTCAGGAAAGGCATTATTCTCAACTTGTGGGACAGGAGCAGTGGAGAGTTCTGGTTCAACAAAACTCCCAAAAGCCAGAGGAAATTTTTTTTTTTCTTCATAGAAAGCAGTTATTGGAAAGGACTAGGAAGATGCAAATAACACTGGTACCTCTGCAGAACGAATACTTCAGTATAAGTGTTTCTTAAATGTTTCCAACACATTAATCCTATAAGGTGGTAAATGAAATCCTATTTTAATGAAGGCCAAATACTGCTCCCCAAGAGATAAACAGAATAAATTCACTGATCTCAGTGGAGCTAGTGTGGATTATACAATCGTGTCATGAAATGAAAGTTCAGTTTGGCTCTTTCTCAGCTAAGCAAGGGAAATGTCAACTTTATAAATGAAACCAGCCGCATAGCAACAGCCTGGTTTCCCTTATCCAGCACAGACTCTGCTTTTAATTTCCATTTGTATTAAGGAAGTTTTATTTGGGTCATTAGGAATTTTTGTATCAGCACATCTGCCTTTGACTATAGAAAACAGTGATATGGCTTCCAAACCTAGCAGTGAAGGAAGAAAAAGGAAGATGGAGGAGAACAGCTTTAAAACATTGTAAAATGTGTTAGTTATTACTAATTATTTTAATCCATATATTAACTGGCTGAAAATACAAGATGAGTTGCAAGATTTTATAAATACATCAAAGACTTCTGGTTACATCAAAAGGCATTCACATTCTTTATCTATTATGCTTAGGGCTTAAGGTTTCCTATTCAAACCAGTTGTCATTTTTTCCTTTGAAAAGCAGATGCTCTAAAAGAGCATTGATACTTCAAAAGAATGTACCTTGTACATCAAGTAACACTCAGTAAAAATTTTGTCTTATGTTCCTCTCTCAGTATCTTGCAGAAGAGAAACATGGAACTTGCTAATACTTTTTGTCAAAAACTCCATCATCATTATGTTAAATAAAAATGTCTCATATTTTGCTCCCCTTCAGTCCATCCTATACTTGTCTGAGAAATAGGAAAGGTCTGTATTCACACTAAGCTAGACAGAGGAGCAAGACTTCATTACCCTTACACTAGTTTGTGTTGCTAAGCCTCACATATAGGTGTGGGGAACTTCACTGGTGTGAAGTCATACTGCACTTTTGGTTCTGGAATGATTGGTACATTGGAGAAGGTATGAATCACCTGAAGCTGAAATCAAACCAGTGTTTTTGAGAAATTTCCCACAAGATTTCAGTGAACTTTGAATCATTCCCCCAAATGCCTCATAAGTCAAGCAAAACAGAGAATTACATCTTAGAAATGTTACGAAATAAGGGTAAATGTGATGCTTTTCTTCATCAGAGAATACTAAAATTGTCATAGATTTTGGAATATAGAATTGCCAGGGAACATAACTAATGAGTGGGAGACAATAAACATGTAGAGAAAGTTATATGACTGTAAGTGCAGAGCAAACCAAACTAAAACCTACCAAAAGGGCAATACTTCTGAAGAAAGGTTGCTACAAAGATAGTGGACCTAAGTTCTTTTAATTTAATTTAAAATAGAGGGCAATGCCCACAGAGTGGGAGTTTGGTTTGAATGTTAGAAAACCCTGGCAGGCAGGATGTATGAAAAATGTAGGAGGGCAGTACAGTGCTGGAACAAGTGCATGGAGACATTGTGGTAAATCCCTCTCCAGAGGGATGTGACAATGCCAGGTCTAATTACTGATAGTGGCCCAGCTCTTTGACCTAAGTGGCTCCAGAGGCCTCCTCCAAACAGTGTTTCTGCAATTGCTTTGGTGACTGAAGGGCAGCATCTGCTCAGAATTACCATGTGTTTTCTTGGAATGAATCTTGCTTAAAGTATGGCAATACTTTGTTCACACTGAACGTGAAAAGGCAGGTCGGGTGTACTGGGGTGTGCTTGCAATCAGTACAAACCTGCCACTTTATTGGCATTTTGTTCCAAATTTGTGTAGTATAAAGCTTCCAGTCAGCATCTCCCAGTGTCCTTGACACCTATGGAGAGGTTTCAAGAGGATTTTCAATTCCAGGAATTACACTTTTAGGTACAGATGGGAGCTGGTCTTCTAAGTGTTAGCAGTTTCTCTAGCCACTCATAACGGTGAATTTCTTACCTACTGTACTGATTATTCCAGAGAAATTGCTAATCCTTGAGAAGGAAATGGTCTTTAAAGGAAGCATAGGTATTTCATATTTGTTATCAGATTTTATTTATGCCATTCCAACTTCTTATTAAGAGAAGCTAGCTACCAGCTTCAACCCTATGCAAAAGAGTTACCTCATTTTTTGTAGCTCTAGCCTAAAGCAGTCTGAATGATATTCAAAATGTTCAAAACCTACAACATATCCAGTAATTAAAAAAAAATAATATTGATAGACAGGATTACTGTGATTACTGTGAACACCTAGTATAACCTAAATACTTCATTGAGTTAATTTCTTCTGTAAAATGATGCATACATTTCAGAAGACCATGCAATCTTGATTTTAAAATTGCTGCTACTGTAGAAACTCACATTATTTTAAATAACTGTCCCAGAGTTCAATTATTCTGGTGAACTCACCTCTATTTTGTACTGTATTTACAATTTGATTTTATTTTCTTTCATCTTGCTTTCAGTGTATTTTGTTATATCAAAGGTTGTCCCTGTGTAAACAATGTCTAAACATTGCTGCTTAGGTTTCAAAGAATTCATAAGAGCACATGTTAACAATATGATATTGTGTCTTATGTGCTTGAAATTATACAAATGCTTTAAACACTGAAAAGGAAAGACAGTTCAGGTTTCTCTTCCCTCTATTATTGCAATTAAATGAAGATCAAACAAACTCGACTGAGAAATGAAATCCATGACAAAAAGCACAGTACATGTACAAAAAGTCATTCCCATGAGTTTAAAATGACAGTAACAGTGGCTGGCTCATTGTTAATTTATATCAAAGGCAATATTTATATCAAAGGCATCTAGTGCAATTCAGTCAATTGGAGATCAGAGTTTTGTCGGAACTATTTAGTTCTACAAGTTTAGAAAGGCAGGATCCCAGAGGTACTTCTGAGTGATGAGCAGAGGTTTAACCTTGTGACTCATGGCAAGTTTAAAGCAGACTGTGTCCCCAGATCCCCACCTCTCACATTCCCACTCCCACTTGGTAAGAATAGCATGTGTAAAAAGCAAGAAAACAAATGAGCAAATGACTTGGTTTATGTTCCCACTAATGTATGAAAAGAGCTAAGGTTTGACTTTATAAATATATTAACCAAGGAAATCCCATGGTGGAGAAAAGTATTATTTGGGTTAAAGAACTTAGATAACCTGGCTGTAATGAAGCTTATAGTGATAATTAGAACACTTCTAGACATTATTAGAGTGAAGATCCATAATAACTTTCTACTTGGAGGCATTAAGGCAAAAAAAAAAAAATCTAATTAGCTGGAAAATAGAGCTTGATCAATTATAAACCTATGGGGTTACATGATGTGACTGCCAGCAATGACAGGGGACTGAAGTCATTGAAGTCTCTCTGATGCTTTGATTCTTACTGGAATATTTCAACCCTTCTCAGTTCTCCTGCCTGTGAGAGAGGTTGTACCTTGTGTACTCATGGTATTGGAAGAAAACAAGACTGACAGTTTCACAAGATGTGTCAGTTCATTGCATCATGTTCCTCTCTGATTCAAGTCCTCCAAAGCAGTAAATCTTTCATTCTCTTTTCACAGCAAAGTGTGCACTTCTCCAGCACTGGTATGAGTCTCTAGAATTGTGTTCAATAGGTCGGTGTTAATCTGTAGGTACATTTCTACTCTGCCTCACCTCTTCCACTGTTACGATGATCCTCTCGGGTCCCTTCCAGCTCAGAATATTCTGTGATTCTGAAATAATGACATTGCTCAAGATTTGCATAGATTTCTTTCAGTGACGACTTCCCCCACATATTCCTGATGGAAAGTGAAGTTCCCTTTCCTTTATTCCACTTCCATGGGTACACACATTCCATTTTGGCATGTTCAGAGTATGACATCCCATCACCTGTACCTCTTACCTCAGACAATAAGGCCAACTGCCCATCTGCACCTTCACTGGCTCAGGCATCCTCCTGCCACTGAGCTCCTCTGAACCTCAAGGATCCCAAGGATCCCTGTGACCATGTGTTTTCCTGATATTGTTCTCCATAGGGCTTATCAAACATGTTAAAGGTGACACCAAAGAGGCAGACACAGCAGACATGGCATTGACATTTTGTAGGTACTTTGGAACATCTCAGAGAAGATAAGACATTCCAACCTGACAAAACTTTGGGCAAAGGACATAGACACAAAATATTCTGTGCCTCTTCTAAGTTCACACATGTGAAAATGATAACCTGTGGCATATTTAGTAGTTTATATTTACTCTCTCGCTTCTACCTTATTATATGGAGTCACACCCATAAATTTTCATGAAAACAAGCGCATGCTATAAAGGAGTGGCTGAAAAAAGTTTTATCCCTCATAATTTCCTTAATTTCAGGACACTGCAACTAAGAAATTATGAAATAGGACAGAATAGAAATTTTGTCTTATTATATCTTAATGTATTTTAAATTGGGATGGATAAAATTACCCTGGAAAATGCTTTGGGCATGGTATCATTCAAATCTGCTTTAAACAGGATCAGATAACTAGGTAGAAAAAAATTACCCACATTCTGTAAAGCCTTGTCTGTAATCACTTATCGTATTTTACCCCGTGAAATAATGAGGTAGATCACCAAAATAGTAGACTAGATGCATAAAATAAAGCAACAATTTCTCTTTAGATGTTTGTGCCTTATTCTACTGTGAACTGCTTGGGGTTTTTCTTTAGCCAACTCTAATTTCCTTCTCTGAGATTGTAGAATCCATTCATTTGAAGGGGACATAAGCCACCCTGGAGTCATGAAGTTGAAGAGGTTACAGAATTTAATCAGCTTGTTTACATTATTTATCTTTTTAATTTTTAACAGCCTACATTTTCTCTGTCGTTCTCCCAGGGCATTACGGCAGTAAAGCTTTTCCAGATAAAGCTGCCAAGCCTGAGTTTTCAAAAGTTCTCTCTTCACAGCTCAGGATAAATTCCACTATGGTCTTACTGAGGAGATTTCAGATTTGAAGAGGAACCATTTCAAGCTGTAAAATCTGTAATGGAAAAAGGGCTGAACTTGCTGTGGAGTTACTTGGTTTTTTGGTTGGCCTGCATGGGACATATCCCAGACACTATCCTCCTGGTGCTTAGAGCTCCACTGTTATGGAGGTCCTTGCCTCCCAAGAAGGCTCTCCAGAGAGTCCACACACCTTTCTTACCTCTCCTGCCTCAGCCCTCCTGGACAGGCAGTGACTGGGGCTGCCATGCAGGATTTGCCCTGGAGTCAAGGGGCCCAGGAGATACTGTTATTTTTTGCCTCCATCCCTAACATAACCAACTGCCACGGCAGAGGAGATTTTGGGAGGACAGGCACAAGAGAAAACACACAAGTGCGACATGTAGGGAGCTCATGGGAAAGGATAAAGAGCCCCTTTTTGGCTCCTAAAAGTATAACAAGAAACTAAGCAAAATAAACCAAGTGTTAGAGGAAGTCAGAAGAGTTGTACTCCAAAGGTAGAATTGCAGTCTCTGATGCAGAGATCTGGGACCTCGCAGTGTGCAGCCCATGACTGGGCTAACGTCAAAAGCACGGCTGTTTGTGGAGTAACGACCATCTGAGGAGCAGCCTTCTAGTGCTGCAAGCTGTAAAAGCTGCAGATGTCAGGAGTGCCTTAAAGGGAAATAGCCTTAAGAATGAAGTGTTTGGAGAAATCTTGTTGAGACATACCACACTGAAGATAAATCAATGCAATCATTCCTGGAAAGCCTGGCTGACAAATTTCCCTATCGCATAGTTTGTGGGGATAGCATAAAATGTTTCCTGCCTTACTGATGCAAACATTCCGGGTAATTTCAGTAAGACTCAGACTAAATCTTGGAATGAAAAAAATAGGATTGAGCCAGGAGTTTCCTGGTGCTTATGAAAATCCCCCAGGAGTCCGAAGGAAAATTATAGCTGTATTAAGGTAGCCTAGAATGTGAGAGATAATGCTCGATATTGACTTTTCAGAGGAATTTCAAAATTGATTCAAGAGGTTTCTGATTAGATTCACTCACTGCAGAGTGCAACTGCTACAATACTGTAGTGATTTTCGTTGGATAGGTTTTCCTCCATATTAAGAAAACGGCTTTCTAAAAGACAAAAATGACACATGAATGAATATGGCATACAGTAATTGAAAAATGATGTGTCTCAGTCTCCCATACATAAAGCTGATATCGCTAGACTTACTTACAAACTGTTTTAGGTCTTCAGCAGAGGTGATACAGTTGCTTATCACAGATAATAAATACATATACTGAGAAGGAGTTTAGGTTCAGCTGCAAAACTACTGAACTTCTCATGACAGCATGGTTCTTCTGGAAAGTTTCTGTGTCTTCCAACCAGTGGTAAACCAAAGCAATGCTTAAGCAAAAGGGCCAGCTCCCATTTATCCCATTTAGGGAATGCGACTATTCATACATATTGGAAGTATTTTTTCAAGGCTGAAAGTGTAATTCTTTCAGGACAAAACCACTGTTCACAAAAAGTTATCTGTTTTGAGGCAACCTGGTGCCTCTAAAATGCAAGTTGCCAGAAGTTGCTGGCAGTGAGCTGGATGTGTATGAGAGCTGAGGGGAATTCCAGGAGGAGCTGGGCTCTGAAGGGGCAGCATGGAAAGAGAGCATCAGGTGGTGGGAGCTGTGACCCCAGTCACTGTGAGCCATACATAGGGAGACACTCCCCAGCACTCGCAGTCACATCCTTTCAAAGGAGAGCAGCAATTCCTGTTATGAATTTCCTTTAGGGCTTCAGTAAATGCTGAGAATCTTCTCATCCTGTTGAATAAACTGCAGAAACAGAAAATGTCTCAGGACCCCTTGGGAATGCTTGTTGGCTATCTAAGCACAGGCACAGGATTATATAGCTGTGGGTATGGAGTCCTTGCTTGGATCAGTTTTACTTTATTGGTTATGTGTAAAGTTGTGTCATGCTGGTTGCTCAGCTGAAGCCACACAGTAAGAATTAAAATAGAAAAGAAAAGATGTAGCATTCAGGACACAGTGTCCAGAGGTAATTATTTTGGTCCAGTCAAAACATGACATTTTCCTAAGAAATGAGGAGGAAAAAAAGACAATGTTTTTCCCCATGGTACCTTTCTGTGCTTCTGCTGCAACAATTAAGTTAATATATCACATCTGCTGTGCATCCTAACGAGGGAGGGTAGTCAGGATCCTTACCTAACTCATCCAAGAGCAAGAGGCCTGAGATGTTTCTTTCTATAACCCTGCAAGCAAAGTCTTTATTATGGCTGAGGAATGTGACTGGTACTTATGTCCTAGATCTTTTCTTTATATCTAGAAGCATTTAATATAGATTAGTTTTCTAGCTTTCCCATTCCAACAGGCATAATAGTCTGTTTTTTTCACAGAATTCCTAACCTGGAGACTAGTGATTAGTGTGTGCCCTACTGGCATTTGTCTATACATCTAAGGCACTATCAGGCAAGGAACTAAGAGCATAATCCAAAATTAATCAATGAAATGAAAAAGGATCTGAAACTACTGTAAGTTTTTTTAGGAAGTTTGGATTTTGAAGATGAGAGTTTGAATTTTTAGGCTTTCAAGTTACTAACTTTGACTTCTGGGAAAAAAAAAAAGAATCCAATCCTCCAAATAGTTTCAACCCAAGTGGAAAAAGAAGTTTTTGGCTCACAGCTTCTAAAAGGATAATTCAGTCTAATCCAATCTTCAGGAGTAACTAAAATTGTGATGCCAAATTTCTGTTTCTAGCACAAATTGTTTTGTTATGCCAAAAATGTGTCTTGAAGAATTAAACTGCCTGAGGTTAAAATGTTTTCCCTGATTTACAATGTTTGGTTAAAAATGTATTTAGGCCAATGACAAGCAAAGCAGGGTGTAATTTAACTTGAAAAGAAGTTACTATGATGCTGAAAACCTCTCTGAGAAACTTTGGATATATAAAAGATAAAGGGAAATGCTGACAAACCAGAACTATCACAATGCCAGAAATTAAAATGCTCTTAAATAATGTGCATATTTTGTGAGGTATTCTTTTTATAATTGACAGTGGAAACGTGTATACTTTGCAAATTCTAATCATGGCAAGTGCTGCAAGATCAGCAAAGGTTTATATATAACTTCATCTGCATAAAGCAACTGCAGTGAGCTACATCCCATCTAAAATTAATGAATTTACAGATCAAGCCCAGTATTCAAACACCTGTATTTAAGTGCCTACCCTTCTCTCTGTATCGGAGTGAGATGTTACAGTGTGTGAAATGCAGTATCTAGAATTGCTTTTCATCAGCTGAATAGCTCTTGAGGTCCAGGGAAGTGGGAAGTTCAGCTGCCTGAACAGACCCTTTGAGATGGTAAATATTTCCTCTAGTTAGATATTTTCAATTATTCTACACAGCTTGAGCTGCTGCTGCAGAATATCATGGGCTCAATCTGCCAGTCCCCAGTGGTGCCAGCCTTGGGTGCCATGGGCCATCTCACTTGGCACTGACAGCCTGGCTCTGGGTAAATGAGTCTCACCTTTTGCTTACTGGATTTAGCAGGGGCTCAATTCAGTTGTATGAACAAAGGTGGGCTTAAAATAGGCTATTTCAGAAGACTCAGGATGTCAGGAGAATCTGCTCAGGTGCCGCAAATATGGGTCAGGCCTCAGGAGACAGCTGTGCTGTGCTGGCCAGGCAGCAGCAGAAAGGCAAAATGTCTTACCCAGGTCATTTTAAAAGGCACTGGGTGCTGAGCTGGGGCAACTGAATGGAGATGTCAATTTTCATTAACTCTAACAGGAACACAAGAATCTGGAACGGAATTTCTGTCTGTGTCTTGTGTTTAAGCTGGTTATCTAAAATCCCTCCATGACCAGCAAAGAGAGATGTTTCCATCTTTTGCCTTAGATGTTTATTTCAATGTGGAACAAATCTTTCTGCAGAAAATCCTCACCCACTCTGTGTTGGTTAAATGGAGGACCTATATGAAAGGCTGCAGGAAAACAACAAAGGGGAGATGAGAAAAAATGCCAACTATATTGTGCATTATTTTTTCAGAAGATCTTTTTATTAGTTCAGAGAAGGTCTATTGAGTTCACTGGAAAATCTTTCAAGTTTTAATGAAAACAATTGTAGGTCCAAAGATACTTCAGGTCAATTAATTCAAAAGAGGTTTTATGCAATAATACACCAGTCTATTCTGCTTTTATAGCCCACCTGTTTTAAGTGAAATACTTGGTGGGCCTGTATTTGCAATACAGTGAATTTCTGGGCAATTGATACAGGACCATATTTCAGTACCTGAATAGTTTTATCTTTTATGTTGTTATAGGGCTACCTAGAGATTAAATAGACCAGTTCTGTTCCTCTACAGTCATTCACTGTCATTATCAGAAAATGCAGGGGCATGTAACTCTCCTGCATGAGCAGGTCAGTTCAGAATTGAACCTCTGGTTATTGCTGCTGCCAAGCTATAGTAACCTCTTTTAAAGTAAGATTGGTTCTTCCCTTAAAACAATTTTCAGGACAGAATCTGTGTTTCCACCTTCTGAAAACTGGAGGTTGGTATGGGGGTGGTGTTGCTATTTGTTTTTTGGATTTTTTTAACTGAGAAACCCAGATAATTTTGTGACTGCTTCTGGACCCCACTTTGATTACAGTCTTTGTAAGAGGTAAGAACCATAGCAGAAAATTGAAGGAGTTGTCTTTGTTTAATGTTGTTTTTTTTTTTTTACACAGAAAAAAAATCCAAAAGAAAAAGCTGCTTGCTGTGGAAAATACCATCTCTGCCTCTTTCTCTTAAACATAGATGTAAAAATTGTTATTCCAGCTCTCTGGTATTTGAGTAGCTGGACAGTTTAGACTGAATATTGTCTTTTAGCTAAAACATACAGTTTCTAGGTGTCAGTCAGCTAATAAAAGAAATTGACTTGTACTGCTGTACCAAATAAAATTAAATTGCTGCGTTAACTAATTTTCTTCTGTACTCCAGATTAAATTGCTATGGATTTTCTCATAAAAATAATGAATGTCATCTGTATTTTAGTAGTAGTCCAGACTCATCCTGACCTGTGAAGAATTTTGCTGTCAGGAAGACCTCACACTATTTGATGAATGTGTTCACAAAAGACAGTACTTCAAGTGATTTCTAAGCATGCTATGGTCATACTAGGTAATAAGCACACATAGTTTAGGATTACAAACATTTTTTATGCTATTTATCAGAAAGGGGTATGATACTATTTCACAGGGTAAGGGCTTTCAGTAGGTTTTAATAAGTTCAGTGCTACAATTTACTGTGAAATTGAAATTGTTTCATGCCAAGGGCATAATCAGTGTGAAAATAAGATTGGGATTTGATAAAATATGAGTATGAGGGAATAAGTTGTACAGGGAGTTAGCAGTAGAGCCTGGCTAAAAATGAGCATCTTAGCTTTACCTTTTAGGAAAAGGAGAATACTTAATTTTGATTCAGAGCAGATTCATGTTTCAGCTAAAACTTCAGGCCTCCTTTTGATCCATTTGAATATGACAAAGGACTTCACTGGGTAAGACAGCAGCTGAAAATAAACCCTTCATTATTATTTACTTTCCCACAGTGATCACCAGTAACCAGAGAAAGCGACTTTGCAGGCTGCACTGTGGGCCAGGAGGACAGGACAGCCCATCCCTGGCCGGTGTGAGAAACAACTGCTCACTTGGAAAATCTAAAAAGCTTTATTAAACCTTAACAAAAATACCACAAAGGACTACATAAGGAAAAAGCTGCAGTGCTGGGAACTACCCTTTGTGCACACCACGCATCTGGTTCATGTTCAAGATGGATGCTCAGTCCTTTATACCCCTGGGGGTTGCACCAGCCAGCCCTGGCCCCTCCCAAAGTCTGTCAGTCAGCTCTTCTTTGCCATTTATCAGTGCAGACTGCTTTCTTGTAACCTGATTGGAGGTCAGGTGTTGCCATGCTGCATCCCCTGAGCACCCCCAAGCTTTTCCATTCCCAGCTGCCCCATGCAGGGGACACATGTGCAGCTCCTTTGTACCTGTGCTGGACAGCCCCGGCTGTCTGATGGCAGCAATACAGCAGGGAAAGGGAGCCATGGGGAGAACAGAGGGCATCTAAACTACAATAACATAACTATGCAGCACTAAAGCTTTTCTTAATATTCACACAATAGTTATTTAATTGCTAGAGCCAATCATCTCATTATCCATCTATAACACTGGAGAGAGTAGGGAGCGTCCTTGTGGGAGCATCCTTGGCATGGAACATGGATCCTGAGGAGAAGCTGCTGAGGTGCCTTTCAGGGCAGTTACAGAATTGCTCTTGGCAGCACATTTCACAGGGACCAATAACATTTAATGCCCAATGTGGACAACACCAGCAACTGTGCAGTTGTGCTCAGCTATATCCCCTCCCCTCTATGAGTTAAGCCCATATTGGCTCAGTCCTGAAATCTCAGTTTGATGTTCTGATGTGAGAGCAGAAACTGAACTGAACTGTGCAATGCTGAGAGGAATAGCCACAGTGTGCCAGATTGCCAGACTGCTGTGTCCTACCTCAGCCTTTCCTCCAGACAGGGTGATTGCATTCTGCTTATAAAAATAGCCCTAAATTTGTTTTAAACTCATACTTTTGAAAACATTGCCCTTATGTAATTCTTGATGTTTTGCAAAACACATGTAACTGTGTTCAAGCGCCAAGCACAATTTTTTTGTCCCTAAAGGTTGGATTTCCAGTAGTTGAAGAGTAAAGCCCCACCTCCATACCTGATACATTTCAGTTTATCACTCAGCTTTTCACTTGCCAACGCCTACAAACAAAGACCTAAGGAAACCTTTTCAGGATGCTAATGGGGAGCTCTCTGGTTTGGCAGTGCTAGCAGGGTGCAAGGCCAGAGCAGAAAAGGAGGAAATTGGTCTTTCACCCTGGGAAAGCATTGCCTACTGATATAAGGAGCCATCTAATCTCAGTAGCCTTTTTAAACAGTTTACATGAAAAGAAAAAAACCCAAAACCCAACAAACAGAGGGAAGAAAGGAAGAAAGGGATTTCTGTTGCAAATTGACAGGAATGGTTGTATTGAGTTTCTGATGATATAATCTATCCACAGCAAAGAGTTACAAGGAACAAAAGAGGCTTTATGACTTTTTAGAGGGGGAGAAATGAGAACAGAATGATGAGGCTGAACATGCTAGCAAACTTTTCCAAACTTACCTGAGTATTTGAGGATTTATAATTTATGTTTCTGCATAAACAACACATCTACCTGGGTTTTTTTTTTCAGTTATTTTGGTGAGATTTTTTCTGTTTGTGACTCAGCTATTTATGAGTGTCCAAAAGAGAGATTGTGCTCTACAGCCAGAGATGACAGCAACTCACTAGGCTGTTTTAAATGTGAATTAAAAAAATCTACGTTACCTACCAGCAGTATGTTAGCAAGTGCAAGTTAGTTTAAGAGAGGCCATACAAAAACCATTTGTATGTAATAACTCTAATGTTTGTCTTTCCTGCAATAGCAGTACGCAAAATGGAAGGCATTTGAGAAATCCCTGAAATAAAGAATAATATATTTAAGACCAATAGACTGCAGAGAAGAGAGAGAAAGTTCTAGATGATCTTTTGGACATGAAATTAATGAATGGAAGATGGTAAAACCCTGAAGTTTAAAAAAAATACAAATCTAAAATGTCTTCCATCTTTCTAGAACCATTCAGGTCAGAGATATCTTAAAATTATGAATATTCATCCACTGAGACTTACTGGGTCACTAAAGCAGTGAATATGATTTGAAAAACTGCATAAAGGATAACACACAAAATCTGAGAACTTAATTCTTGACTATTATTTCCTAAAGCAGCAAAAATGCCAAAGAAATATGAGGAAAAGACTTAAAGCATTCAAAAAGGGACATAATGACCTGGGAGATGTAAATTAGATGTTCTGCCCTCAGGAACATGCAGGACTCATGATTCAACAACATGAAGTCTTTGGCAGCAATATTGGCTGCAGGTATTCTCATTATTATATTTTCCTGATTTCACCTGCACAGTTTCTTGAAATCCACTTGGAATTCCAAGAAACTGTGCAGGTGAAATCAGGAAAAGGTAATAATGAGAATGAAATGATTGAGACAATCATTTCAATATAGTTAATGGAAAGCTTTTAAGGTTTGGTTGTTTTTGTGGGGTTTTGTTTGTTTGTTTAAGTTCAGAACAGCTGCACAAAGACTGAAGCTGAGCTGCCCCTACCAATTCACACTTTATATTATAAAATCGATTAGCTTGTATCTAAAGGGCTGATATAGCAAAGCTGGTGTCTTGTTGATGAGAGCAAAGACATTGAATGAAATAAATGCATTAAGACTGGTAAAGCTGGTAAAAGATAACTACCTAGAATCATTCTAAAGGATTGAATGCCATCTTGGTCTCTAAACTTGGGTCAACCACTTTACATCCTTAAATATGCAATTCCAGTGACTGCTTCTTCAACCTGCACTGATAATAGTTCAGAGTTTAATCAGCCAAATTACTTTTAAAAGGGAAGTTTTACATTCTTTATAGCTCCAAGGATTGGTGTGAAAACTTCAAAAGCTAATTTTATGCTTTTAAGAAAATTACCAGCATACAGATATCTTCCTTGCCTACCAGATGTATTTCACTCATCAGAAATGTTTCTCTAGGCTGCTACCCTGCAAAACCAAACTGACCCATTGCATCTCAGAGCTTGGTGTTGCCCAGTTGTTTTTGGGGTTCTGGGCATGACAAAACTAGACCAATAACCTGTTTAGCAATGCTCTTTTGGATAACAAATTTCCTCAGGCGTAGTCAGCCATCTTAGAGCCTTATCTAACATGAAAAATTTGCAACATAAATAATTTTCATAATAATTGCAGGGATTGGAAAGTAATTATGTATAAAGATAAGTGCCTGGAGATAGATAAAACCCATGCCTGTTGACTCTGGATTTTGGTAAGTTCTGTAAGAATTTCCTACTGCTAAATTTCAACTAAAAACCTGTTGGCTGTCAATGGGGTTGCTTTTCCTCTAAATAGGAAAATGCACAGACAAAAATTCCTTTTCATAGATTTTGTTCCTAACTGAATGATCCATTGCTAAGGAACTCTTCCCAGCTGGTGCCTATGATTAACAAACTTTATCCAGGTGTCAGTTTTACCACATCTTGAAACTGCTGACTGCCCATTGGAGTCTTACTTCTCTTCTGTATGGAGATACTTTTGACTGTTTCTGGGTCAAGGTCAAGCAGAAGTCTTGCCTGTAAGCATACCTATTTCCTGAAGATGAAATTCAATATCCTCCAAATTATATAGTACATCTGAGTGCTACTCAAGATTTCCAGAGAACTACTGGCATTCTAGACACATAAATTCAGTAACAACTTGTCTGTATTATTTTTCAATAAACAAATGGGAGTTTATATTCTTTCCAGGGCTCTATATTTTTTCCATATCTGTGTATTAATGTTACCCTCAGTGTCTTTATTAATTGTCATCTTTCCAATAGCCATTACTGCTGTACATGTCACAAATATCTTTTTGCAAGGAGTTTCAAATATAATTTAGAGGTGTGCTGCAATGTATAGAAAAGTGCTTAATTTTGATGAATTAGTCATTATTTATTGCAATAATTAGCTCAGACAAGTGGAAGAGAGAAGATGCAAATGCAGAAATCATGATAAATAGGTGGTATAGCATACAAGAGGTTCTAATTCAAACTCTGAAACAATGTAATTCAGATGTGAAATGAAGCAGAGCCAATGTATACTAAGGAGCAGATGGAATTGATGTATCTCAGAACAAATCATCATAGGAAACATTTGGAAATGATCAGGAAAAGCAAACAAAGAGGTTGCCTTAAATCCTAGAGCTTGCTAATCACAAGCTATTGATTAAAAGAACCTGGAAAACAGAACTATTGTGAACAAAAATGGTAGACAGTCCAGATCATCAATAAAAATAATAAACAGAAAAAAGCTGTAGTACCTCTACACTCTGAAAATGTGTTTCTCTGAATAGCTTCTCTGGAGCATTTTTGATGCATTCACTGAGAAGATATTCCAGGTCTTCACTCTAAATTTCAGATCATGTTCTGGAAGCTGAGCATCTCACATATATGTAACCCCTTACATAACTTCCTGCTTTAGGTCTTCACTGATACTAGCCCTACCTCCTCTGTGGTTCTCAGACAGGGCTTTTCTGAATGATCCTGAAATGTACACAAACCTCTTTTTAAATTTTTTTTTTGCTTCAGTTGTATGTCACATTATTTTGGAATTCTCTATGTTTTTAGGATGCCTAGATGAAAAGATACCAAAGGAATATATTCAATAGAAGACATTTTATATGAGCAAAGAAAGGTAGCGTTAAGTAACAACTATTTTAAGATTAATATATAATTTAAATAGTCAAGTCAAATAAAACAAGTTAGGTCTCAGTTATTCCTTTATTTCTTTACCAAATTTATAGCTCCCACATGTGAAATTTGTCAGTCTTATGAGAATAGCCAAAATGGCCCTAAGTACCTTGGGTTTAACTTGAATTTAAATGCTCTAAAGTGCCTATTTTCATAGAAATAAAATCTCTTCAGGGTTAGCTTATTATTTTTCTAATTTTGATATTTTTTAATGTGTAATATTTTAGTCCATATACTTCAGATTTCTTTTTCTAATTTAGCTTTAGTAAAGTGGCAAGTATTACTCTATAAAACTTTACTGTAGGAAAAAAAAGTCTAAGGAAAATATTTTCAGCAGCAAAGAACTATGAAAAGTCTGAGATAGGTACCACAGTCTGGGCCAGATGTTGTCTTCATCACAAATTTGTTGTAATGGGAGTGGAGACATGACATTTTAGATCACATTGATATTCACATGACCAGAATTCATTTCAGTTTACTTTCTAAGTTTACTGTGATGCTCAGGGTTACTCATCTGCCAGTGATATCTTGCCATATAATGGAAGCAGTAAAAATGCTGTGAAGAAAGCTCCCTTGTGTCCAGCAGCTTGTTACCAGGATCCTGTGCTGGTGTAGCCTCTGCAGCCCTGTAAGAACCATGTTTGTTAGCACTGAGCATTGAGACACACCATGCAGCCATGGCAGGAGAAATCAGTGGTTTTTCTTGCTCTATCAATCAGATTGTTGTTCAAAACCACCACCTGTCTGGAGCAATAGGGTAGCTGTAGGTAGTTAATTTGGAAGGTGAAGGGTGTCTGATAAACACAGCTCTTTCACAGAAGAATGGAAAAGTATATTTGGGTCTGTATTTTTATATGCTTTTACTGTAGTGTTTTGTTTATCTTCTTAAAACCTTTATTGGTCATAACAAGAAAGGGGACTGGGATTAGGAAATTTTACAGCTGCATTTTAAGAACTTTCTCAACAAACATCTTCCAGAAACTTTACCAGGGGGACTCTGGAGACACATTTATTTCCAGATAGTTTGTGTTTGCTCCTGCTCTTATTGGGTATTCCCAACAAGGAATGAGCTTAGAAAAGAAGAAATACAAAACTAATTTATAGGAGTTCAGTGAAAGAGACTTGGATTTTCTGCCAAAGGAAACTGTTCTAGAAATTATTTGTAAGCATACTCTAAGTAGGGGAAATCCTCCTAGAATTCACTATGATGGATGTGTCCAACACTGAGGTGCTAGTTATACCTTCATCAATGAACTACCCTGAATTAAGGAAACAAATGGAAAGAGTTTTTTGTACTCTTTTGCTTCAAAATCTGTACTAATAGATTTATTCACTGTAACTGTTTCTATTGTCTTGGTGTGATGCATACGAATAACATACATTATTTTATTTAAGATTTCTGGGAGGGAAGGGAGATGTTGTCCAAAATAGAGGGAAGAAAATGCAATGATACTGGCCATACTGGTCTGCAAATTATTTAACTGCATGTGGTACAGGCCTTTAAATTCACATAAACCTTTTCTGTGGTTACTGCATTCACAGTCAGTATTGGAAGTTTTTCTCTGTTCTTTTATTTATCGCCAGATTCCATCTAGTTATACTTTGAGAAAAGCTAGAAAATTGGAGAATAACCCATTATTATTCCTTCTACTTTCAACTAACTGTCAATCAAACTTCCCACACAATTCTCCCTGATCTTCCTCCTGCTCCCATAGAAAGTATTTGGCTTGTTAAAATTTATTTTTTTCCCTGCAACATTGTTAAAACATGTATGATTCTGTCCTTTCAGCTTGTAATGACCACAATTCCAGTTGAAGGTCATTTTGAAGCATTTTTTTCCAAATGAAGATGCATGGTGCTATTTTCCCAACTTTGCATTTGAAAAAACAAGCTTATTCCAAACTAAATAAGACCATACTACAACAAAATGTTTTTTCCACCAGATTTTCTCTTCCATCCTTATCCATAAAGAATTTTTTTTTTCAAATAGGGAATCTTATCTTTACTTCATTTGATTCACAGTTCTATAAGTATAAATCTAAGTATATAAAAGCAAAACATTTCTTAATGCAGTAAAGCAGAATACTTTTTTTAATGCTTTTTATTTTTAATGTTTTCTTCTTTGATTCTCAATGTCAGAATTATTGCCTGTTCATTGAGCAGTGAAATGCATAAAAAGTAAGACTTATGGCTGCCTGGTAGTAAGATACTTCTGCCCTACTGCTTCATGAGATAACGATTGCTCATTAAAAATGTCTCTAATGGGAGGTGCCTGCCTCTGAGGAAGGAGAAAGGGAGCTTCAGGTGGGGACGTGTGGCAGCAGCCCTGAGCACACAGTGGTGTCCGCTCTCAGCAAGGAGGAGCTGATTTGCACAACCAAAGCTTCCCGGGGGAATTTCTCACTGGGAGCCCACCTTCTGCAGGGTGGCACTGCTGGGTGTCACCCTCTGTCCACGGACTGGAGAGACAGAGGGTCACTAATATGGAAGCTACTGATGCTGAGGGACAGCAGGGAGTTCAGGGAGTGTGGCAGCCCTGAGGCACTCAGAGCTGGCACAAAGGAAACCTTTGGAGAATAGATCAAGTGCTGAATTTTGTCATGCATTTCTGACACATTCCTCAGATACTGTTCTGCAGCTTGCACAGGTAGAGGTTAGAGTCTGTGCCTGTGTAAGAGTGATGCTCTTAGAACATATCAAGACATTATGTTTTCCCTTATTCTTTGTTGGGAAGGTGCTCAGAGGGGAACAATGCAAAGTTGAAAGCTGAACTCCCTTCTTAGAGAGCTGAGGATGTGCAGACAAGCACAATATGACTGTAAAGAACTCACTATGTCCATTACCATGAGAAAAATCTCCTTCCCATGTCTCTTTCAGGTCTGTTGCAACGGAAACCAAAGTCATGCAATACTAAAATATTAACGTACTATTTACTGGATATTCACCATTATACATCATCAAATACAGCATTGCACTTCATCTCCAGACCTTAAAATCTTCAACAAATTTGTAGTTTGTTGATTTTTTTTCTCATTACAGACAGCTGTGTATATCTCTGTTACTCTTTGGTTTAAAATGAAAAAAACACAAACTTGTCTTTGCCCAGATTAGGACCACATTTTACCTCTGTCAGACCAACAGGCACCTATTAAAAAGGCAGCACAAACAGAAAATGAAACATCTCTGTCACTTCTCAATAACCACCAAATAAAAACCTTAATATATTTTTTTCTTAGCCTTTGATACAGCTTGATATGTGCTGATACTATCTCCTAATCTAAAGAGAATCTTTTTACTTGCCCCATCGCTGTCACTTGGGAGAGGAGCAGCCACTGGGACATAACAGCCTCTTCAAAGGACCATTGGACAGTGACTCTGCTGCTTTATTGAACAGCCTTCCTGAGAGCAAAACTCAATTTTCACTGAGCACATCTACCTGCTGGTCTTGGCAGATTCTGCATGAGGAGACATACCACCAGTGTAAGGAGAGGTGCTCCGAGCAGAAGAGTATGCATATGTTGATATGACAAATTTGATTTTGAGCAAAGGCATACTCTAAACACAAAACCAAGAGCTTATAGATGGATGGCTTTACTGATGCAATGATTAAGTACAGGAAAATTTATGAGATGTTATGACATATTTTTTGTTGAAGTAAAAAATATGAGTGGTAGATAAGAAAATGTTATCAGGAATAAAACCCAAGTTCCCAGCTGAAGGTACTGGGAACCTTTACCATGAAACCAAAAGAAGGATAGAAACTGTCATGGCCAATTAAAAGAGCCTCCTACTGCTTGTGTTTAATGTTAAAAAATCATGATACATCCACAGGGAGACAGCTGTTAGATGCTCAGCGATATTGTTACTGACCTCAGTAGGAAAGGTTAACATGTACCATGAACCTGAATATCACCAGTGTGCTTGTGATAATGAAAGCCATATGGCACAATCAATGCTTCAAGGAGGTTTAATTTTAATGAAAGATCTGAAAGGCTCAGGACAGAGCCCCGAGGCTCACTGACGCTCAGAGAACTTATGACTGAAAAAGGCTTGATCAGCACTGGAACAGAAAGGGTCATTTTAGAGTAACCAAATCTCCTTCCAGCCCATGGAGCTTCTCAGACAACAACTGCTGAAGTGATGCCAAAAGCAGCTGTTCAGCTGAGCAAACCTGAGGAAAATCTGAGGAATGTCACTCAAGATCCTTGTTCCTTACAACAACTGTCTGAAAAATACAACTGCACCTTGTTATATGCTAAGCAAATGGTCAGTTTGAGACAGCATATGCTAAAGGATGTGTGGAAGAAAAGACCATAAAAAATAAGTGTAAATTTTAATGAACTATGGGAGATACTAAAAGCTTGGTTCTAGTCATAATGGAAGCTTCATATCAGGCTTGGAATTCTGGTGTGAATCCCGGATGACTCACTGAACTAATAAAACTGGGAGGTTTCAACATGGTTTCCTTCTCTAACAGTTTAAACTCTTAAATTAGGCCCATTGAGCATGAATAAACAATCTTTTCCCACCCTAACAATTAATTCCCTAGCTGCTGGTCCCTTACCTGAGCAAAGCACACATTACATTGTGTTACTGACAGACAGTAAATGTATGAAATGTACAGACACAGTAGTTCTGGTTTGAACTCTGATGCAGATCCCTCCCTTAGGGACACTTTGGGTGTGTTTAGTTCTATGTAAAGAGTTGCATAATTTGAGTCACATAATTGTATTGCCTTCCTGAGTAGTCAGAAAGTCAATAAACTTTTTCTTCTGCTGAGGCCTATTTCTATAACTGTGCTATTGAACTCTGTCGCTAAGATTTTTTAAAAGGCTCTGAGGTCAATAAAAAGCAAGGCTGAGCTACACAATTTAAAGAAGGGTGTATAGGGTACAGTAATTTACAGATAAGGAAATGACTAATTTTGACTAGACTTTAATTTCAGTTCACTGGAATCTCTCAGATATCATATTTTTTGTCAATGACTTTTAAAGATCATGACATGCTGTAAGAAATTTGCTTCAGAAATACAATTTCAGCATTTCTGATAGGATACGAGAATCTCTGTAAATCTCAGAATCCCAAAGTAGAAATAAAAAATAGCACGAGTCCTTGGATATACTGTTCACTAATTAACAACCATCCTGTTTTGGAGAACATAACAGGCAATTGCAAATTCTGTGTTAGACTTGCCATATATATTTTCCATGGATAAATTTAGTAGGTAAGATTTCTGTAAATTATTGGTGCTGTGCATCTGCTGTCTTTGTTTGCTTGCTAATTAAGGTTTTGGGGCTTATTACCCTGAACAGCTCAGAAAACACTGATGAGATATTTTTCTTATATTTGAAAATCAATAAGGAATCTTTCATAAAAAAAAAGTCTTAGGTAATAGCAATACGAAAGTTCACAGTTTTAATGTAACCTAATATTCCTAGAATGTTCTCAGGAACATTCCAGTGGTGACTGGATTGGTAACACCTACTGTCTCACCATTACACCATTTGCACACCATTATGGTACATCCTAAGAAACAAGCTACAAGCAAACCCCACAGTTTGGCTTTCCTGACTGCATGCCAGCCGAGTTTCTGCAGAGAAGGTGATGAGGGGTCCCCTTCTCTCCAGGGTCCAGCAGATAGGGTGCTCTCTTTACATGTGCCAGCTGCTCAAACAGGCAGCACCTGTGATTCCAGAGCCTTCAGCTGGCTGTAGGAGCCACATAACCACTACTCTAGTTGTTCAAAGGAAGGAAATTATTTCAGGCACTAAATGCCCTATTCCCAGGACACCAATTACAGAAGTAGCTCCTTAGGCAAATACAGACACTGATGCTCTGCCAGACAGGTCTGTCTTTGGTACCACAGTGCTGGCAGTGGCAAACCCCCGTCTGAAAGCCTAAAGTGTACCCATACAGGGTCCAGGTCCCTTCAGGCCTCTAAATGAGCTCTATAAATTTGGCTCTAGGCTTTTGGACACTATGGTAACACCTGCCACATCTCTGTGGGTCCCAAGCTGAATGCCTTATTGGATGTTTCCTCACATGCAAGGCACATATGTGTGCATGTGCATGCATGTGTTATCATTTATTTGATCACTTATTTATATGCAAAAGTATATCTTCAATATAACTACATTATTAACCTGCTTTCATACATTTTGTATAGGCAAAAGAGCAAGGACAAGACTTTGAGCAGTCTTTCAAACAGGTTATCTTGAGTCCATTTCTCTGTAAGCATACATAAAATATATGATGGCATGACATGAAAATGTCAGCACTTTTAGAAAGGGTTTGTCAGATGACCAGAATGGAAACTGAACTAGCTATGAAGGTCATGTGCAGCTAGCAAAGGCAGCCAAAAGACACAGCACTTGGTGCAGCAGATGATGCAGAAGAGTGCAAGAGAGGAAGACAGAAGCCCTGTACCTGTGCTTGGTGATGGTGGTGACACGGCACAAGGCACAGCCGCAGCACACATGGGATCAGCTCCCCTGGCACAGCAGAGACCTTGACCCGGAGCAATCTTCCCCAGGAGGACGGAGGCCCAGAGCACTAAAGGATGTCCTGTGTCTCCCTCTGGGACCAGGGAAGAGGGAGTTCTTACATGCAACCCATGTGCAACCCCATCCCCATGGGGGAAGGCTCTAAGTCAACAGGGAAAGGAGCTGGGAGAAGATGTCAGCAGGATGCATGGCCACAGGGATGATGAGAAAGTGGGAAAATTGTAGACTGGCTTTTCTATACTCAGCCCTGGTGAGACACCTCTGGAATGCCAGGTCCAGTTCTGGGCTCCTCAGTATAAGGGATACATGGAGATTCTGGAGTGAGTCCAGCAAAGGGCCACAAATGTGACAAAGAATAGCATCTTCCATTTGAGGAGTTGTTGAGAACTGGACTTAATGGTCTTAAAGGTCTTTTCCAACCAAAAAAATTCCATGATTCTATGATTTTATTCAGCTCAGAGATGAGAAAGCTCAGGGAATCTTGTCCTTATATGTAAATACCAGGGGGTGGAGTAAAGAAGGAGGAGCCAGACTCTGCTTGGTGATGCCCAGTGACAAGACAAGAGGCAGTGGGCACAAACTAGAACACAGGAAATTCTATATAAAGATATCTGTAAGAAAATACTTCCTTCCTCTGGATGTCATCCGGCACAGTTTGCCCAGAGATGCTGTGGAAACATTCAAAACCTGACTGGACATGGCCTGGCAGACTCTGCTCTGAGTGGAAATTTTGGGTAAGGTGATTCCCAAAGCTCCATTTCAAACACCACTGCTCTCATATACCTACTTAGGCCAAATGATGCTACTTTTTGGAAGTGTGGTAATTAAAAAAATGTCTGCAAGAAAGCCTTATGACACATCCATTAATTTTGCACTTATCATACCTGTGTTTGCTGATGTATGTGTTATTTTTTTGCACATATGGAAGCACCCATGCATAAATTGCTGCTGACAGGAAATACTGATGTGCTCACAAATAATGCAAACACACATAGGCATGTCTTTACATATTTATTAGCTAATTTCTTGAATTTGTAAATTGTCTAAGAAAGTGTCACTTCTTTGGTGTCACTTTCTAATGATAAATAAAAATATTTGCTACCAATAATGAAGGGCCATACAACAGAAGATACTTGATAATTATGTCTGGTGCAGCAGTGGTTTTTTTTTGTTTGGTTTTTTGTTTTTTTTTTTTTTTTTTTTTCTTGCTAAAACTGAGTGCTATTAAAAGCTGCATTTTTGCATACTAAACATTTTCTTGTTCAGTGAAAGATTCCAGTCAATACCCCATACAGAGGTTAGGGAAAAAAACCCAGAAAAATATCTCATGCAATTTTTAAAGGATACCAAGCAATCCAATCTCACTAGGAAGCGATTTCTCCACCAGCTAAGAAAGTGTTCATTTTTGGGTCAGCTTGTTTGCAGCTGAGGGCTTTTAATATTTCAGCTGAGGCAATGTGTTACTACAGTCTTTAACAATTACCAGAAGGAATGCAGGAACAGTCAAAGCATCTGTTTTCCAGCACTTACAAACACAATGGCATTCTGAAAAACACAGGTATCTGGAGCCCTGAACTCTTACTGCAATGCCTAGGACAGAGAGGCAGAGACCCATGGATTTCTTTCCTCTTTGTATCCCATTTGCTATTTATTTGCAATTTCATCTCTCATGCAGTAATTTTGGTTATAGCCTGTGCTCAGCTCATTTTATTTGCTTTTTCTATGTTGCAAGTACTTTTTTATTTCTTGCTTCTCTTCTTCTCCCCATTGTTTCAACCTGCTTTAAAGCTAAGAACTAGCTAAACTTTTGATTTTTATCTGGTTCTGATGCAACATCTATAGATTTTTGACCATGATTTTGAAACCTTGCTGTGACCCTTCTCTTCCTCTGGTGGGAGGGATGATTCAGAAGCAGATTGAAAGCTGCTCTCTGCCCAGGTATGTGTCCACAGTCTCTGTATGAGGTCGAGACAGTTGCTGTAATTGGGGATCTCCAGCATAAGGAGCACCACAATAAAAAATGTATTATAAAAGTATTTGGGGAAAAAAAAAATGAATACTTAAAAACTTCCTTGAAAAGGGAGTCCTATGGGATAACAGAACAAAGAGACAGAATAAGGATGAAGAAAACATGTCTGTGGAGAACAGAAGTGCCTGCAGGGACATGTTTTAAGAAGGAAGATATGTGAGTGGAGTAGGAACTAACAAAAAGAATTATTCCCATCTGCCTTTCATCTGGTGGTAAAGAAAGGTCGAAGATATATTCTTTGGCACATTGTTAGAAGAAAAGTAACTCAAAATTAGAGGTGAAAATTATGGCAGATTTGCAGCGTAGTTATTAAAAAACTCAATCAAAGCTGTGAAGAGCCACGGGGTAACAAAGAAGGGCAGCCATTGCTGACAGCAGCTGGATTTACTTTTGGTAGAAAGAAATGCCTCTTGTTCCTGAGCACAAGGCAGATTTTTGTATTTCTTTGTGCCCTGTAGCTCAGCTCACTGGAAGAATTCAGGATTGCTTTGCAGTCGTTTCAATGAAGATCTCAGATTTGATGAAAATATCCTTTCAAAATAACAAAAAGGTGTAAAAGGTCAAGGAAATTTTAACAAAGCTTTGGAGTTAAAACTGTAGTTTTAATTCCTTATGAAGTCAGTAATTTCTTCTGTAATTACAGGTGGTAGAGGAATAAAGATGACTATCAGCTAAAGTTATCTAGAAGGCTAATGGTCTCCTGAAATCAAACAAAGAAAACTGTTTTACATATGGCAAAATCCTGGTGTGTTCTGTAGCTGTCCTGTCATTTGTTCTGTTATCCCAACGATGTACCAGCCTAATTTGGTTTTGGTATGTTTTTAGATGCAAATATAAAACAGTGGACCCAGACTTTGGTCTTTCATGCTGAGGCTGGATTTTTTTTTTTTGTTTTACACCAATTGTTGCAGGATATCCAAGGTGGCTTTGTGGAGAACAGCCCTGTTCCAGGGTTAATACTCCTGATCCAGGCTGCCCACATAAACAGGCCCAGTTATCCTGCCAGAAAAGCTTTCTACTCTCCCAACAGTGCCTGGCCCCAGCAGGGTTCTTTGCATGGTCCCTGGAAACACTGATTCCCAGACAAATTCTTCATCCCTTCTGCAGCTCTTTAACCTCCAACACTCATTGCATGACTCCAAGCAGGGACTCAGAAGTCTTGCCAGTAACCCACCACAGAATGAGGAGATCTCAGTTCCCTGGGTCTGCTCTCTTTCCTGAAGGTGAACACAGCTTTTGCTGGGAACACCAATGCCTTTCTGTGCCCATTCCATAGCTGGAGTGTTAGGACAATAACTAAATACATTTTCCCTTCTGATTTTTTGGCAGTGTGATGACTAGGGATACACCATCCCTAGAAATGAGAAACTGTGGACTGCAAGGAGCTCTATGCATGACACATCTGTTTAAAATCTCTCTTTGTCCCTGAGATTGTGTCTGTCTGCTTATCTATCTATCTATCTATCTATCTATCTATCTATCTATCTATCTATATCTATCTATCTATCTATCTATCTATCTATCTATCTATCTCTCTCATCTATCTATCTATCTATCTATCTATCTATCTATCTATCTATCTATCTATCTATCTTTGTCTGACTGTATCTATGATCTGTAGTTGATTTCTCCTTAAGTATAGCATGACCAACAACCAGTAGAGGTCAGTTACAGCAGACATTTGAAGATTGAGTGCCCTTGAATTAAACCTAAGACCAACCTACAAAGAACTCCCAACTTATTTTGCAGAAGAAGTAAACTAAATGTGACAGGAACTCACAGGGGTAGAAAACTTTCAGTTGGTCTGGTAGGTATTAACCACCTCACTACCCCAGCATAATGAAACTCCATTAAACAAAATGAAACTCTAGAAGCCCCTAGGATTATGTGAGCTGCATTCTACAAAGCAGATTTGTATTCCCCCTGACTGGTGAAAGCCAGAGGAAAAACTACTATCTGCTGCTAATGGAAATTATCAACATCTCCTCTAAAGAATCTTGTTTGTCAGGCTCTCTGAAAACAGGCCTCATTTCAAAAAGAATAAGAACATTAGAAAAGCCAGATTCCACATTTTTCTATCTCCAGTCTTAGAAAATTGATGAGTGGCAGGGACTGCAAAGCAAGTGACACTGGCCATCATTCTTTGTAACTGGGATGACTTGGTCCTCAAGGAACTGTGATATTATTGAGGACCACAACATCCTAAAGTTACCATTGTTTGGCTATCTGCAGCTTCAGAACAACAGAGCATGAGCCAGTGATACATGATACAATTCTTTCTAGCCTAAATGATCTTTTTTTTTTTTTTTCCCATCTTTTCAAAATAAAAAAATGTAATTTGGGCTGTAAAATCATATCAAGTCCACAGAAAGCTGATGATGATTTGACATAACCAGTACTATCCCAAGATTGCTTTTCTTTCAGAGAAATTGAGATATTTAGAAAAATCTAGACATTTAGGAAAAATCAGTGAATGAGATTATCCATGCCAGACTTCAATAATGTTATCTGGAAAAAAAGCAGTAATTAACTGAATACCAGACTCTTCTATTTATGAGGCTGGATAGAAGCAGATGTATTTGACATTTGTATTTGTCTGGACAATTGATGTCAGAGTGCAAAATGCCTTATTTTAATCACCAGGAATGAAATTAATCCCATCTAGTTTAACATGATTCAAAATAAAGTTGTGAGTTTAGCTAATCATCCAGACTCCTGTATTCTGTGGAGATTTATAGACATTTGTGAAAGGTGATTCATTCCACCCTGGATATTCAGTAGCAGTTGGAATAATCACTCTTTAGAGGTGTCTGTCCTTTTCCCTTGGCTATAGCAGAGAGCTAAGTGCTAGTTTAGGCTAAATGATTAGCATTTAATTGGAAGGCAAGATTAATCCCAGTTCATTTTAAAAATTCCCTGGCTACAACAGGCTTAATCCTGTCCCATGAATTTGGTAACATACTTTACTATTGCCTAGAGGTGGAAATGAAGTGTGTTTGAAGCTATGAAACACGAAGACAGATTCCTGCCTAGTGCTAAGTTACTGGAACCACATTAACCCTTTTCCCCAACTTTCTCCTGGGTTCCAGTTTGAAGAGATGATTGGTTTGAAACCTGGTTTTACTTTTCAGTGGTGACAATCTGCTGGGTAGCCAAGGCAAAGGCCCCAAGGGACATGAGCCTTTTTTCTTTGATTCCCTCAGTCAGGGGCTTCATGTGGAGAAGGATGATGATTTTCCTACTTTTTCAGAGCACAAGACTGAACCACAGACATTAAAGCCATAACCTATGACCCATAACCAGGTTTAAGATTAAATATTATCCTAGATTGAGACAGGACTTCAAAAATTATGAACCAGTCAGATGCCTGATCAAGGATATAATATGAAAATGGATGCATATCACTCCACCTTCTACTTCTAGCCTTTTCTTCCTTCCATTCTTCCCTCTCATTTTTAGCTCATACACAATTCTCAGACTACTCTAACAATTCTGAATTCCCTCCCAAATTCTTCTTCCAGTGAGAATCCACTTTGATCATGATAATAAAATTAATTTTTCTATAGTAGTACATTAAATTGCAATTGTGTAGTACTGAGTTTGGATCACAATCCTTCCTAATTTTCTTCTGCAAATCTGGTGCTTCCTACCATCATTATGCAGCAGCAGAAGAAGTGAATCACTAACCCTTCCTAGGGGAGAGTCATATAACACAGCTTCAGGTTTCTATTACTGAGTTTTATAACAGTAATAAGGTAAGAATTTACTGCTGACCTGATATGCAGGAACAAAATCTTGCCACTTAATAAAGCTATCAAATATTCTGGATTTTCCCCGTGTAAGACATCAAAATTACAATACCCGAATGTCCCTGGCACTACAAGGTAGCATTTAATGCCATTATACAGGATCATATGGTTTGTCCATATATTTTATAATCCTGGAAGATACTGTGTCTGGAAAGTGGTTTTATTGCAATTCAATACATCCTAGATATTGCCATCAAAGATTAAACATCACTCTATCAACAGTGCTTGTTAGGGAAAACCACCTGGTGTCTATGCAGCAAAGGTTATTGTATTTCCCTTTCACAGTAGAGGTTTCCAGTCCTAACAATGGACTAGCTTCTTATAGCTGAGATTAAACCTGAGAATATGACAAGCAGAGCAAGGTGCTTCTCTGTTTATTGAATTATCTGGTGGTTTAAACAGAAAGCTAAAAAGATAATTCTCCCGGCAATGTTTCTTTTATTTTCCCAAGAAATCATATGTGCAATGCCAAGTTCTAAAAACATTGTTCTTCTAAAGATTTTTCCACTTCCATTTTTTCAGGTATACCTGTCTCTCCAAAAAAAGCAATTTTAAATTTGTTTAAATCTTGAATTTTGTGTTTTCACATGCAGCTGAAACTAGATTAATTAAAAGTGGAATTAAGGTAAGACTTATTTTCCAAAACCATTATTCTGTTACATTAATCACCGCAACAATTTCAATATAAAGACTCTCCTACTGAAATCTTCAAAACCACCTCCAAATGGCCCAGAAAAACTGAAAAAGAAAAAGAAAAAGAAAAAGAAAAAGAAATAAGCCCTCCTTAATTTAAATAGCTTCACAATGAAAATTGTGAGATTCGTAGTAACTAGAACACAGTTAAGAATGTTTATAATGTTCTAGCTGTTCATTGTTCAGGAATCATGGCAATCACTTGCCTTTCTAGTTTTTTAGAATTAAGTTATCCTCAAACAAAATTTGAATAATTTGTGAACATTTTTAATGCATTTTTCTTCAGCAATTTCCATTTTTTTTCAGGCACAAAACAAAAAAAAAAAATCTCCAAAACAGACTGTGGAGTCTGGTTGCCAGGACACTTAAGAAAATGTGAGTTTTTTTGAAATTTGTTTTATAAAGACTTAGCTTGTGTTTGACTTACATTGATGGATGAGATGTTAATTGGCTGAAGTATGGATGAACATATGGATGGAGAAGACCCACACTTTGGGAATGTCTTCTGTAAGCCTGCCTCAGCTGGAAAGTGCATGGCTCTGCTAGCATGGGAGTTACATTGCAAAAAAGCACATGCAACTCACTGCTTCCACTTTGCCTCCTAACCTTGTATATTAACTTGGGACAGCCTGGTGTTAGCACAGCTCTACAGATTCCAGACCACAAGTGGCTTGGATATGGCCAGATTAGAAACTGGGCTTTTGCCAAAGTGGACACAGAGAAAAGAGAACATAATGATGGTGTAACGGGTCCTTGCCACACACACAGGCACTCTCTGCTGAGGCTGAAGGTGGCACGCTGATGTCACTGTGTTCATGGCACACCTGTATGGCCCCAGCTGTGGGGCTGCCAGAGCAGGAGCCTGGGTGCTGCTGCTGCACAAGGGTCTCCCCTCAGGGCTCTCCAGGCTGTGAGCAGAGGGCACAGCCAGGCAGGGGATCTGGCTGCATCCTGAGCAGAGCGTGGGGTGCAGAAAGGACCCTTTGCCTTTCTCAGGCAGAGCTCCTGGTCCCCTGGTGAATGCAAATCCATCTCCTCCCCTGCAATGTGTGTAGGGCAGAGCAGCACCAACCCTCTGTGCACCTCCAGCCACCGCAGTAAGAGAGAGCGGGACTTAAACTAATAAATCACATGACAGAGATGGAAGAATCTGTGCCTTCTGCTTTATACCTCTCCATGTATGATAAAAGCTGCCTGTTAGCTTCTTCTGTGTAAGTAAAAATAACTTCAGCCTTTTCTTTCTTTTTCCTTATGCATATTCTTTTCTGATTCTAAGATTCTCCATTTGCATCACAGTGCTATCCTAATTCCCAGTGGTATGGGATTATTTTCACATGTTCTTTTTTCTTCCTAGATTAAGCTAGTGATTCATTGTATCCACTAAAGGCCTTTTCTAAACTCAGACCAGTATGAGAATCCCTTTACTTTGCTCCCTGACTTTAAAACTTGAGAGAGCACCAGTAATTCAGATGCAAGTAGCAGTGCTGGGAATGGTTTCTGATTCACTGTAATTACTGGAGCAAAGGCAGTTAAATTGAGATACTGATAAGTCTGCTCCAAGGAGTATATAGCAAAGGGAAAAGATTCTCCTCCTCCCTCCTCCTATATGTAAAAATAACCGTATTCTAAAATGGCAGGAACACAAGAAAGAAAAAAAAGGACTTTTTTTTCTTTTCTCTTTTAGCCTGAGCTTAAAGATGATATGCCCAAGAGGGCCAACCAAAAACAGGGAACCAAAGTTCAGCTGTAGCATAAAACTGAATGAGCAGAGATTCCATTAGAGATTAAAATGACGAAATTAAGGTCAATTAATTTAGGTCAACCAAGGAATGACCCAGTTGTTAACTATGGGCCATTTTCCACATCCAGAGTCTCTTGCCTGCTGCTCTGGAGAAGCCAAGTCTCCCATAGATTCTGTGGCACATCTGCCAGCCCTTGTAGCTATCTCCTAAACTCTGAGGTTTCCCAAATGGCAATAGATGCCAATGGTTAGGCATTAGTCACATAGATGTGGGCATTTAGGTGTCTTAGTTTGGAACTGGACATCTCATAGAATATCTGTTTCCTCTTTCATCTCTCTGGAATCATGGGGTGACTTTTTTGTGGTTTATATTGCATATAAAGGTGAAGAAAGCATTTAGCAGTTATTGGAAAATGAATCACACCATTTTTTTAGAATAACAGTCATCATTGTCAGCCCTTTATGTGCCTTTTCTTGTGAAATAAATTGGCAAGCACAACTAGAAAACAGCTTCAAAATGAGTGTAAGTTAATAGGCATTTGTCAAGAACAAATATATCTGACAAATTGTGTTTCCTTTCCCTACAGCAGGGTAACCAGAACCAGGAAGAGCCAAGAGGCAGTACTTGTCACACAGTCAGTTCTCGGTGAGGCTTCTGGCACTGTGACCTGTGGGCAATTCTACAAATAAACAAGGGAAACGTTACCAGACTGAAACTAGCACGAGCAGGTACAGGAGCTGCTGGGAAAACTCTGCTCAGAGAGAAGCTGTCAGCAAGTGCATTGTCCCAACAGTGGCACTGATGGGTATTTGTCACAGGAAGAGAAGGTTTGTCTCAGGCTTAATGTTTTTCCATTAGCTCCCAGACACCTCAAAATGTGGAACAGAGGATATGTTTATTATATTTGCAGCTGATGCAGACTGTAAATTCACTGCAGCACAGGACTGAAAACAAACATGATCCTGATGAGGTGGGATTAAATCCACACATGTTCCTGACAAGGTGAAGACAGAGTGGAGGTAGCTCTCCTGAGTCCCCAGGGGCTGCAATGGCTGGGAGGGGAGTGTTATTCAACTTTGACCTGGTGTCATGAGAAAGGCAAGCACTATATTTGGGGTTGAAGACTTGAATGATTGTTTTTATCCTTTTGCTCCAAACAGCTGGTAAAGTCTTGCACTGAATTTTGTATTCACTTTTGGACACTGCCCTTGTAGTAAAAGCAATGTAGGATGAATTGAAAAGAATCCATAGGGAAGCAATGCAAATGATGAAAAACCTCAAAAAACGTGACTTACTGGAGAAGACTGAAAAAAACCTAGGGACATTGAAGCTCCAACAGAGGAAAAAAGCTGGGGAGGTGGAATTGGTCTTCAGGCACAGCAAGGAAGGCATTACCTGACTGCCATGTTTGGGTGCTGGAGGTTCAGCACCCGCCCTGATGAGAGCAAGGATGGAAATTCAGCATTTCCAGCACTTGGGGCTTGGCCTAGCCCTCTTGGGAGAGCTGATGGGACATCAGAACAGGACTGCAATAACTGCAGGCTGAGAGTTTGCCTTGAATAAAGTAATCATAAAGCATGCTAATTCAAGTGACAATTAACTATGTATCATGTCATGCCTCTGCCAGGAGAGAAGTATACAGTTTATAAATCCTGTATCACTGTTGGCTCTTGTACTTTATATATATATTTTTTTCAGCAATAAAAGGTGAATAAATAGGTGTGATTCTTCTATAGTGAACTTGATGAGTAGTTCTGAGCAAGTTTAGGTGGGTATCTCTGAGGCAAGGCTTTGGGAACATGATAGAAAACTGTCTTTCAGTTAAAAGTTATTTTTTATACTGCTAATTGGAATTTATGACTCAGAGATAATCCCAAAACTATGTTGATTCAGTAAGAGGAAAAAAATCCTCTGAACTTCATTTCACTCATCTTTCCCACAGCACATTAATCCCAGTAAAATCCCTCTTTGTTCTCTCCTTACCTGTGCACCTTTGCAAATTTAGCTTTGCTGTTATTACCCCTGACTTCCATAGTTCTACACCACAAAATCATTTTGCTTCAGAATTGTTTCAGTTCCTATGAAATTACATGGAGGAGAAAGCTTGTCTGAGAAGGGGTGAGCGGCTTTGTTTCAGGGAGTCACTTTGATCTAATGTGAAGGTGTGAGGCTGGTAGCCCTTCCCTTCCCTTTGCCAGGAGAGCTGTTATCCTTGATTATCAAAAGTCAGAAATCCACCCATTGGTGGCCTGTTGTTTTTCCTCACTATAGCTTTCCCTGTTTTCCTCAGGGCTACCTCTGGGATACATTCCTGGAGACCTGCCTCCACCTGGATATGCCCTGGGATCTCCCTTCAATGGGAATTCCTTAGCAAGGCTATGATTCACTTATTTGTCTGTTGACAATTATCTTAAACTGAGATTAGATAAGGTTTGATTACCACTCTTGGTTTTGTTAAGATCTATTCTGCCCAAAATAAAATTGCTACTGAAATTCACTGGTTTACTTTAGCAGAAATTAAGCAGTAGAGTTAACATTCTTTATTACAAAAATCAAGACACATTCATACAATCCAAAACTTGCTAATAAATTGCTATTTCTTTTCATAGCCACAATTTCCTTAGCCCAATAAAAGCAAACCACTGACAGATGGTCAAAGCACCATCTTTTATAACCCACATAATCTAGATTACACATTCATTTATATATATCCCACAATACATCTGTAGTATCTTATTCCAATAACTAAACATCAGTTCATTTACATTAACATAAATTCCATATTTTAACACCATTCAGAGCACAATAACTTTACAAAGATTTTGTCAAATTCCTTTTTAATTACAGTGACTGTGGTTACATTCACTAACTTCTTTGACAGTGACACCTCACCAATGCCTTGGCAAAACTTCCTCATGCTCCAGCATCAAACATCTTCACCACCCTTCAGACACATTCCATTCCAGAAATTCAGCACAAAACCATCTGAATTTTAATCACCTAATCAGTGCCTGCTTCCATGTAAAAGACAAACCATCACTGCTTCTGCCACATCAACCCACCAAGCTCCCAAACCAAGAGGCCTCAGTACCTATCAAGTTACATCATTTACCAAAAAACTTTGGCTGTTTCAACTAGAGACAGAAAAAAGTGTCTCCACATTCTTTACCATGCTGGTGGAAGAGCCCAAATTTTATGAGGAGATAGGACTAATTCCATGCTTCTATGGATGGGAAATACCTAAGGATGTAAGGCCTTGCTTGCACATAAATTAAGATTATAGGCAGATAGAGATTTAGGCACCAGAAACAGAGGAACATTTTTGTTCAAATAATTAAAATTAACAGAAGTAATGAATCATGTTGCCACAACCTGTGAAAATAAGCTACATTTTAAAAGTTGTCTTCATTTCAATACTCATCAATGTAACAAATCCAACAGTAAGAAGACTCATTTTACAGAAGTTTTCCATGTTGTGCTATTTTCTGTTCCCAGTTCCTTCTTTCTTGACTTGTATTTCAGTTCCATTATTTTCTGATGCTGCTTCCAACTCCCAGACCCCTAAGCAGTACGGGCCAGTGCAGTTTCACAAACTGTTCCCATATTCTCTGTGAATAGAAATCCTCACAAAGTCCCTCCAAAGCACACCAGGCTATCTCAGTCACCTTTCACCATTACCTTAACCCCACCAACTCCCTCTGTGTCACACTTTTTACAAAATATTTCCCTAGTTTGAGTGATTTTCTGACAGTTTTCCTTATTTGACCTTCCTGGATTGTTAATCCTTTCCCCAACAGAAAGTGCTTCCTGAAGAAACTTTCACCTTTTATTTGAGAATTCTTTTTCTATCAGCCTGAAGAGCATCAACAATCTTAACTTCAAAATTTCCTCAGCCTGAGTCATTTCCTTCCCTTTTATGAACAAGCAGTTAACAATACTTTGCATGTGAAGGTTTTTTTCAACTGTGCACTCTATTAACCTGAAGAATGAAGCATACCTCACCACAGCATCATTAGATAAATACTCATGCTGTTTAGAAAGAGATAAAATGAAACCTCTGAAAGTGACCTATACAATATAGAGAGGTGAGTCTAAGTTAAAACCCTGGAAAAAGGAATATTTACATCCATCTACAGAATATATTTTTCTGCTCATTTTCTGGAAGGCAGCCATTCAAAACAATCTACCGTGAATATCAAAAGGCTTTCCAGTTATCCTTCAGAGCACCAGACCCATTTCCTCTGCAGAAGATTTAAATAAATAACATAAAAAACCAAGTATTTTTGACTTCAGCATCCAACTTATATATTTAAGAGCCAGCACTTCTCAGCTATCTCTTATGCATTTCTTTTAACTGTTGGCTATTTCTCTGTTAGAAGACAGTTTTGCTGAGGAGCTCTTGGTTCCTTAATACAACCAAATCACTTGGCCCAGGAAATGCTATTAATGTGTAGCATTTTTCAGCATTGGGTAAGCAAATTAATTTAGAATCCAAAATACTTGTGCAGAGGATCAATGCAATAGAATGCATATGAGCACATAAAATCTCAAGCCAGTTTGTTCTGTAGTCAAATAAAAGTTTATTTATTTGTTGATGCTGCCTGAATGGCTGTTTTACTGAAGCATTATTATAAATGTCTTCTTTTGAAAAAACAGGGCTCAGTGGCCAGAACACTCCTTGTCAAGAGATGTCTTTGAGAGATTTAATATGACTTTGACCTACAATATTTCACCTGATTCATATCTAAGAGGCAAAATGTAGGCTTCACTGAGGCCAGTGAAAAATTGCCTTCGTACTTCGGCATAGTAAGGATTTTAAGACAGGAGCTGTCTATAAATTCCTGTATTATATCCAAAGAAATAGATTCACTCTGTAATCACTACTATAAAAATGTCAATATACCATTTTCTAAATATATAGAGTGGTAGTCACTTGATCTGACTTGAGCTATCTAAAAGACAGATACCAAATACACTCTCACTGTCTGTGACTCCTCATAGGGCCAACAGTGAAAGGACAGGCGTGGAGTGAGATTCTCTCTGCTCTGAGTTAGGTGGCTAGAATACCTGAAATGAACAATTGCAGGTGCTATTTGTTTCCCATTCATTATGGAAGATGCCTAGAAAACATGCTTATACCTAGGTGACTAATACTTGCTAATTTAGACTGAAGGGTGATTAATTTCACACACAAAACTTCTCAAATCAGCAAGGTTTCTTTATTCTTCTTGCCATCCCATAAAGTAAATGTCTTGATTTCTATAGATCTAACTGTTCATAAAAGAGCTGACCGAATTTATTCTTGTACCAATTTTAACTTTTGTTCAGAACTGTGATTCTCCTTTCCTGGGGCTATCCCTAATCATATATTTAAAAGCACAACCACTTTGTTATCTCTATTCAGACAGTAATAGCTACACTGCCACATTTGCATCTCCCCTTATCACCCAAGCTCCTCCTTAGCTTTCTCTTAAGATGAGCCATTTTCTGATCCTGTGTTATTGAATATCATCTTTCTTTTAGACCAGAATTTTGCAGTCTTCCAGATGAGTGTCTACCAGACTCACTGCACTGGGGCAGCAATGCTTTCTGGTTTTACATTCCTAGGTGTATTTCCCAGGGATGTTCTTTCTGCCTTTTACTTCTATTTCTCTCTTTCTCTGTCAGAGTTCCAGTCATGATAAATCTTCCACCTTGTTTCTGCTTCATAACAGTACTATTAATCCATTACTGTTTTAATAGTAGCAGATTAAAAATATGTCAGATTTGTCAGTTGTAAAAAATAAAAAGTTTTGCACACAGAGGTTTTGCTGTATTCTCTTTAGTTTTTTTTCTTTGTTAGTTTTTGCATTTTCTTTGCATTGACAATGAAGATCAGTGATATGAGCCTTCATGAAATGAAATTTGACAATTTTTTCTTCTCATTTGTCAAACTTTTAGGAGAATGAGAAGAAAAATTGTGGGAAAATGATTTTTCACTCTTCAAATGAAATGAGGGGCTGCCTGCCCACAAACAGTGCCAAACCTGACCTACAAGGAGGCAGCTTTCCATGCTTCCATGGAAACACGGAAAAATGTATCCATCCTCCTTATGCAGCCCTTCCTATGAGGATGAATTATGTTAAAATTCTCCCTTTGATCCTTTTGGACATGCCTTTAGAAAATGTGCCATTCACATAGGCTGTCCTGCAGCAGATTTCCCTTTCCTTTCCTGTCCATGGCAGAAGCTGGACAAGTTACTTAAGAAATGTCTGGACCTTGTTACTGGAGCCAGTTCAGCCTCTCTTTCTGTGGGGTAGGGTCCTATCCTAGAGAAGCCTGCTTAAAACTTCATGGTGTAATTCTGCTGCCACACAAGGTGTGGCCATCCCGTGCCTTTACTGTTCCTGCCATGAGAAATGTCAGGGAAGCATCAGAGATGAAGACCTTTGGGAGCTGCCTTGCTTCTCCTTCTGCTTGTGGGGAAGCAGGAATAACTGGGACAGTGGGGACACTGGGGTGAGCTGTACCCATATACACCAACCATGCTTTGCAGAGCTTTGGAATTCCAAAAACAGATAAAGGTTGTCAGGACTTAGGGCTTCTCTGTGCATGAGAACCAGCACGAGTACAGGTCCATGAAAATATTTTCCTTTCCCTATCCCAAGCAGCAGCTTTGTAGCTGATTGATCATTTTTTTTTTTAATGCTACATGTTTCTACTGGCACAGTTAAATACACATGAAAGCATTCATAACTTGATGAGTAACTGCCAGCCTTAAATAAGGCTAATGGCTTATGCAGACTTCAAGATTATTGAGAATGCTGTGCTTGTTCATATGAAATTTCTTCATCCTGAGAGATTTCCAAGTAACACTAATATGGAGCAGTGACTTCATAAAAATGGAAAGACAAATCATTCCTGTTTCATCCCTCCCATGGAAGGAAGTAGGAAAATAGGAATTATTGATTGTGAATAAATAAATTTTTTCTTCTCTTTTTGTGTATATAATTCAAAGGTTTATTCTAATTTCCTCAATAGTAAACCCTGTTAGTCAAAATATATGCAATGTAGTAATTCTATGACTACACTGTTAGAAGAGTATTATTCTATTCTGAATTCAATTTGTACCTGTTCTGGGTTCTAAATTGCTCCTCATCTCCACTCTTTACCATAACCTGCTGACATTATATCAGCAATGTTTGTTTTAAAAAAATGTTTGCTTGACTAAAACCTAATATGTAAAAAAACCTCACCAACTTTAAGAAATGTTCAAGGAGCATGTCAATGTAAACTGATGGAAAAATTGAGACAGAGGCCACAGTCACTAGAAGAAATTAAAAGAATATGTGACTGATTGTATAAAGGAACAAATCTCCATTTGCTCATTTCTAATTCTGGGTTGTGTGTGCCACTGGTTGTAAATATTAATGCAACAGAGGCTTTTCACATCTTCCCATACCTACAAATCTGGATGAATTTACTTCATCCTGTGGCCATCACTAGTACTTGCATAAACAAGACAACAGAAATATAGATCAAACAATCCTCTGCTGGTGGGAGATGCTCTCACTGTGTTGGCACCACCTTCACACCTGCCACAGGGAGGACTTTTTTACTATTCCATAAAGGAATAGAATCCCAATAGAATAAGGGATTGGAATCTATGCTTCCCAAGTGAGACACATACTTCTAGGCTATGAACTACTGTTAGTGAGGACACACAATTCAATAATAAAAAAAAAGAACCCCCAAACCCCCAAGCTGGCATTAATGAGGTTGAGTATATAAATTACTGCTATTAAAGGGAGCTGGTTCCAGGGTTATCCTAAAATAATCTACTATCTCTCTGCTTGTGCTCCTTAATCAGGTCGCCTAGTGCTGTTTTAATTAGAGAGAAATGCTATTAAGCCCAGAATAATGAAACCAAATAATTCAGTATTTGTAGAAGAGTGACAGGTTTATCTGCATTCCTTCTTTAAATTGTGCTTCAAAAATATTCTCAACATTCAAGTTACATTATTACATTAGTATTTTGACTTCTCATTTAATTTCTTGTCCACATCCTGAAAATGGTAATTTTAAAGAAAATAAAAAATAAAGCCAACTTTTTGAAACTCACACTTCTTGCCTAATATTTAAAAATTAAAAATGAGACTGAAAACAAAAGAAAGGTGAAGAAATAGAAGAATATCACAGAAACATTTTCAAGTGGAATTGTCTGCTTTCCAAGTAAAATAAAAATGAGAGTGAAGTAAAAAATTGCTAATGAAAACTTTTCCCCTCCTGTCATGTAGCAGTTAGCTGCCATTTGTTACCTTTCAGTGATCTAAACAGCTATAGCTGTTTTTTTCCTGTTCAATGACTATACAAAACACAAAGCCTCCATCTGCTGCCTTTTAAAGGTTTGATTATAAAATATTGTAATGGTTCATAATTTTCAGGAATACTCCTAATTACTATCTGTCCATCTGTATTAACAAGAAATGAGGTGCTATTCCTTAAGAGGAAGCATCTCCATGAATTCAAATAACTATGTAAATTAGGACAGGTACAGGAAGCAGTCTTCTAAACTTTTTAGCTATTATCCCTTTTTAAATGGAAGTCCAAGAACAATAGTCTTATGCTAGATAGAGCATTATATTATAACTTGTGAATCTCAAGATTTTATAAAAGTAACACAACACCTGCTAAGAGAATAGTTCCCACACTTGGAAGAAACAGCAAAGCATTGTCTGAACAATTCACCCAAGAAGAATGTTACTGAGCCATACATTTTAAAAGAACCAGACATTTTAAAACACACCTGTGCTGGCCTTGGGAAACAGCTCATGAGAAACTGCAGTTTTGCTAGCAGCTAAAGTGCTTTCTCCAAAGATATGATTTACTGGGAAGTCTGAGCTGTTCTCACAGGGGCTCCTGCTCCACTTGGGTTTGACTCTTTGGAAAGTGAAGATTCATGGGCTTGTACCTACCTCTGTGTAAATCAGGACTATCTCCTTTGAAGTCAGCAGATGTAAAAATCTGGGTGAATAAAGGAGGATCAAGGCCCGGGGCTGTCATCCCTGCCCTGCTGCTTTTATTCAGGTTAGGCTTTCAGATATGTAATTGCAATATTATTTTTCCTGTCATTTGGGAATGTGGGTTGAGACTGAGCTGGAACAAAAGGATGAATAGGTGAAGGCTTGCTTTGCAGAGCTGCAGCATGGTGCCAAGGAAGGCAGTGGTGGCAGGTTTTCAGCTGCCCTGTCACTCTGAGTGATCTCTCTCAGCATTGCTCCAGAACTCCCTCTTTTGCTACTCCATTCCTCTCTCAGGCAGCAGTAATAATGCCACTGTTGATCACACTGTAGTAGAAGACTTCACAACTTCCTAATATATTATTGCACTTCTAAACCAGAACTGCCTCAATAGTGATGGTTTTCTAGCCCATATCTTTCCTATATCACCCTTGTGCAATATATGTGTCCCTCACCTTTAACTGGTATCATGATTTGTGCTGGAGTTCCTTACTCAAAGCAGGATGAATTCCACCTGGGAAAGTTACACACTTGGTCAACATCTTAAGCATCAGTCCTCATGTTGGAGGTGAGGTTGTAAAGGTTAAGATTGCAGCTGAGGTGTTCAGCAACCTGCCAGAGGCACATGATATGGCAGGGCTTGCTAAAATTAGTAACATGATGAATGATTGTATTATTTACAGTCTCATTAACTGGGCCTGCACTTGAATCAGAAAACCAATTAAAAAAATTAAAGAAACAGAATATTCTACTCAAAAAGTGGAGTTAATGCAAAAGCCTACCTCAGAAGGAAAAACTTGCACCTGCACTGTTCAACTCCCACATGAATGACAATTTAATGTTTCTGGCACAGAGATTTGATTTATGTACACAGATGCCCTAAACGTCACAGTCCAAACCAAGGGTCTAGCCCACACTGAAAGCATTGTTAACATCATTGCTCTTTAGTCTCTTAATTTTTTACTATATCAAGTACTAAATCAATAGGTAAAATGTAAAGAGGGTTTCTTTAATTTCAGAAAGCATATTAAATACAAATAGTTCAACATCAGCACTTGGAAGTGAGTGGGATTTTCCTCAATGTGGAGAAGACAAAACCATTGTGCTCATTTCTATATGGGCAAGCAACTCAGTAAGACAGGAAAATACTGTATTTTACATCCCTCTATCTCAAGACACACTTCCAGTATTATAAGAATCAGTATGTGAAAATACATGAGAAATGGTGTAACAGTTAAACTCCCAGCACATCACTCCATAAGCAAATTGTGCATACTTTTGTTTATCACCAGCTTCCCAAGGCTGCCCCACTGAAGGCCTTCAGGCCAGGTGTGCCCTGGCCAGTAACTGAGGTACTGGTGAGCACTGCCTGTGTGGGTCAGCTTTTCTTCACACCTCAACCTCAAACTAAAACAGCCTTTCCAACTAAAATGAATACCCTCAGTTTTGGTGACACAGATGAGAGCCACTAGCAATCCTCACTATGTTTGGTTTCATGGGCTTATCTGAAAATTGTGCTGCTGCAGCTAAAAGCAGCTGCTAACTACTAGACATCTGTTTTATAAGAACAATTAAAAAAGAAATATTTACTGTATTATTAAATCATATTTTAATGGAATCTCCCACAGTCCTTCAGCTATAACTCTGGCCATCTCAAAATGAACTGGTTAATGAGCTGACATTTTAATTTGTGCTCTCAATAGTGTCCTGTTGTGTTTTCTAATGTGTAAAGAATATAGTGTTTGCAATTAAGACACAGGACTAAAACAGATGATGCACACTGGTGTTTAGTGACCTACTATTGCTAAAATAATGAAAAATGTGTTTTCACCTGTACTTGCAGATTTCCTGCTTTTCACAGTGTACCCAGACCTGAGAGACTTTTATGCACCTTACCCTTGGGACCCTCTGCTAACTGAGAGTCTCTTTGTGGAGCAATTGAAAAATGGGATACCCAAAAGTCATAAAAAATAAACTAATGGCAGAAAAACCAGCAACTTTATTGCTCTCTGAAAGCCAACAATGGAAAAATACAGTAGACTGGAGACAGTCTACTAAATAATTTATGACATACAGCCCATTTCAGTACAATTTTTTTTCCCCTATTAGGTGTGCATTAACACATAAAAGTCAAACATATGGAAAATCTTATCTGGTCTCAGAGAAAAATAGTCCCCCACCCTTCCATTTCCTCAAGCTCAACACTACTCTGAGCTGCTACTATCTCCTAAAGAGATTGTGTTATTGTTTGCTCTAATTCTGCTGAACCCCAAATTGGGTTTTAAGTACACTTTTGAAACAATCATTATACCAACATAGGCTTTATCTACCACTTTCATTGCTTTCACCTCAGCTGATTATTCCTCAAAAATCTGCATTTGTTAAACACAGCATTATATAATGTTACTTCATTCCTAGTCACAAAACTTTCAAAAAAAGGGAAAAATCCTTATCTAAGACTGCTTGCTACATTAAAGTACCATATTTTATTTTTATACAAGGATTACTTGTTCCCCCAGATTTCAATTCATTACTATGGACCATGCAAAATGCCACAGACCACAGAAGCTACATTTTCAAATGGAAGTTTTTATTGATTAATCAGGCATTGAATCAAGTATTGTAAAATAAACAGATTTTGTTTGTTAAAAAATGTCCAGAAGAATACTATTCATAGCAAACTTGTTTCCTCATTGTCATACAGAATACGAAATTTTCCAAGAAACAAGCAAAAAAGAAACACCTGACTAGTTGCTGTCACTTTGTCTGTGTATATACATATGTGTGTGTATACACAAATTACACACTATATTTGTGCATATGCTGGTGTGTGTATACCCATACATATGTGTACATATATACACAAACATATGTGCACAGAGTACTGACTGAGTTAATAGGACATTGGAGAAATGTGGCTTAGCTCCAAATGAAGTATTCTGTGTTAAAATAAAGATGATACACCAAGGTCTGTAGATGAAAGACCATCCTTTTTCCATTGGCCAAAACCACAATCTGTCTTTAGACTCATGCTCTATCTTTACAATGAAATATGTGAAATCATTTGGGACCTCTCCAAATTCAATGGTTGTATTTCCATCCAGCTCAATCTCTGCCAACATTGTATAAGCAAACACTGAGCAGTGTTTTCAGTTTATCCACTACTGAAATCAGCTTCTAGATCTAATATTTCTTGCAAAAGAGAAGACACACAGCCTTGCTACATGTACTTTGGTAATCACTCTTTCCTTTTAGGCAGAAACTTGGCAATAACCCTAGAATAAAAGTCTTTTCTTCATGCATCCTTTTATCACTGCTTTGCATCAGACATCTTCTATCAACTAATTTTCAAAATTTTCATACCATCTCAACTAGCTCCCAAACATCCCAGGCCAGGTCACCTGGGCATTGTATATCAGATTGTACCAGTAGCATTGTACTCAGATGCTTGGGGACTGATTTACTTTGTCATTTTTGAGGGTATACGTTTCTTGATTATTAATGACACTATGATAAACAGTGAGGTTCACTATATGTACACACTTTGTCTTTTTCTGTCTACTTGGGAAAGATCAGTGGCTCCTACCTGTGAGCTATGGGATGCTGCCCAGCTGAAAGCCATGGTATCAGCAATGCACTGCCAGATTTTTCTCCATTTAATTCAGCAGTTAGCAGGGCATGTAAAAGGAAATCAAAGAAACATGGAAAGGCATTTATTTTCTATTAAAAAAAACCCAAACAGGCTTGTACGTATTCTCTTCATCTTGTTCATAAATTTTTGATATAATCATAAGGCAAACTGTAGTAGAGCTTTGTACCTGGAGAATCAGTATTTAAAAAATCTGAAGCTGAGCTTGGGACCATTTTATTTTGGGCCCATTACTGAACAAAGTGCATTAAAGCATCTTTTTCAAAAGACACCTAAAGCATGGTTATAAATTACCGAGCAAATCTTTAAAGCTGATATTCAATTTATCTTTTCTCTACACAGGCAGATATTCACCACTTGCATAGTAACAACAAAACACTGCAGGAAAAGCATTCTTTTAAAGTTGTCATATGCCTCAATCATCTCCCAAAATGATCATTTATACATAAGCATCGCAATAATTACAAAAAGCTTTTATCTGTAAAAAGAAAGAGAAAAAAATGCACCTGATTCAGCTCTGAGATAAAGTACATAGAACCTCTATTGCCTTCACTGAAGCTCTTCTACCAACACCGGGATGAACATCGGGTCTCCCTATGCAGATTTCTACTGCTGCTGAAAGCTTACTCTTTACTTTTCATTCACAAAGTGAACTGTGCTTTCCCAAACAACCTGGGACAATGATAACTATGAAAAAACTCCAGCTGCAGTGTTTCTCCATACAGCACATGCAAAACAGATTTCCTTGCTTTGTTGTAGACACTACACAGTGTATGACAATGAAACATTTGTATTTAATTTAAAACCAATGGTAAAGTGGCGCATGTCTCACTTCCGAGTGGTTGGCTGGGCTTGCTGTGTTGAACCTTGTAAAATCAGCAATAAGCATTCACATGTCTGCCATCAGAACTGTGACATCTTCCATTACAATCAATCCTTAAATGATGCCGTGCTTTATCAAATTAGTCTACAGTCAGACCTTGGATTGGCTGCTCTCCTCCAGTGCTGCTGATTCTCAGAGATGGTATCGGGCTTCCACATCCTCAGTGATTCTATAAAGTTTCCCAAAGACGAAAGTGAAGCACTGGTAGATGAGAATATTGCCATCAATAAAATAAATCACCAGATGATTTATCCACTCACATTTCTAGGAGATATTCCACATGTTTTTTATGAACAGAGAGAGCATTGCCCTGTGAACAGAAGTAAATTAAACTTTATTCTTTTGCTGTGTTGGCGAGCTCCACTTCCTCGCTTGCCTATTTTTGTTCTTTTGGTCTGCACATTCCCATGTGCACGGTAGAAATTGAGAGCTCTCACACTCAACAAGGCTGGTAATGAGACCACTAATGTTGCTACAAGTAAAACCTGAAGTATACTGACTTGTCCACTATGCAGTTTTCATCTTTCCAATTTTCTTCTATTATCCACTGTAAAATAAAATCATTCAAAAGGCTGATGAAACTTTAATTAACAGGACCACCAATGTGCAAAAAACCCCCCCTCCCAAAAAACAAGAAGACATTTCCCAGATGTCCATACTAGGCTTTCACTTTTTTCTTTTTTTTTTCATTTTTATAAATAATTTATAAATCTTCCTGTAGGAGATGAAATACAAAACCAAACAAACAAAAGCAACTGAAAAAAAGAGTTCTAAGGTATTATTAAAGCCACTTCTTGTCCTTCAGTACAAAATACACAGGAAGAGATTTTCTCTCCTTGTCAGTTTTGCCCAAATTTGGCAGCATTCTGTGGGATGCCACGTGGATCGCCAGCTCCGGGTGAGCTCCTGGTGGCCCCGCCTGGCCACCCTGGAAGATGTGCCCTCCTACCTTTTGGCTTTCAGCAGTCACGCGAGCTGCTCGGAGGAGTCTAGGTGGTCAGGGATAGGCAAGCCAGTTATAATGGTCAAACATTTATTCCACACCGTGAACGTGGGGCACACTGGCTGGCCAAATGTAATGTCAAAAGTGTAAAGGTGTAGGGAGTTCAAAGCATCATAAAAGGCAAGGGAACCATTGTCGTAGTCCAGCAAAATCCCGACGCGCCGGAGGTGAGGCGCGGGCTCGATGGGGATTTCTTTGCTGTTGTGCCGCACCACCCACGTGTTATTGCAGCGGCAGAGCACCCAGGAGGCAGAATTCTTTCCAATCCACTCATGCTTCGGTGCTGACTTGTATGAAATACCAATAGCATACCTGCAAAACAAAAGAACATCTCAAGGAAACAAATGCTTCCTGCCATTTTGTCTTTCAGTGAAGTCAAATGTTAGCCCAGAGGACTCACTGGAATGCCCCCGCCTCTTACTGCCCTGAGTTAAGCTCTAATTAAACAACGTTTCACCACAACATCTGCACAGGCTTAATTAATGCTTTGTCTCTCTTTTGGGTCTGAGAGGTCAGGGAAACTCATATTATTATTTCTAGGTTGGCAGCTATGGCAATTTTTTTTGAGGGCTTGCCTCTGGTATTGAAAAGGAAGATTGTTGAATACTCAGCAACTCAGGGTTTAAATCAATGGACCTCAAATTTCCCTTTCCAACAGATGAATACAGAGGAATTCATTGATTTTAAAATACACTGCTATCTGTCAGCTAATCTGATCTCTCCTTGCTCCTTTAATATGTGGCCCTGAAGAAGGAATGCAAGAATAAACATCAAAGGACACATTAAACATCTCTCTCCCCCCTGCCCCCCCCATTTTGCCATTTTCAAATATGTTTTGCCAGATGTTGGTGTGGTTTTCAGATTCAAATGAACATTTTTGAGACTGGGTTTCAGGCCAAGTTAAGCAACTGTAGGTGAAGACATTTGCTCTGCAAACCATAATTTATGGCAAGATGTGCAGGGCAGAAGGATTGTGAAAATATTCTCATTAAAGGATACTGAGGAAAAATACCTGATTTGTCATATATAACAGAAATGTAAAAGTTCCTCACGTTCTAGAGACACTGCAGTATTTGTTGGACCTTCAACCAACAGAGATTAATCTACCATAAGGTTTTTTTCCCTCATTCCTTAGCACTGGCACAGACAAACAGCATTTTACTTCTTTGAGACAGTGGGAAATACCTGAAGACCCCACTGATTTTTCCACTCCATTAACTTTCATCATGATGTCTTTGAATACCAAAGGATAACATCTCTTCCATTGACTAAAGGCCCTCTGAAATACACCCCTGTATGACACAGAGGATCATTCAGAAGTGAAGGAAAGCAGTCTTCTGTTTCCTGCCCCTTGCTTCATTCCCTGGGGCACAGACCTACAGCTCTGCTGCTTCATGTCCCCTTCCCAAAAGCAAATCTGACCTCTGCCCCTGTTAAACTGGATCATCAAGCTGTCCTGAGTTTTGTTTTTTTTTTTATAGTGAAGGACAGAAAATCTTCTACATTTAGCAAAAGTGATCACATTTACAAAGTTATCTCTATGTAAACAAGATGATGATCCCTCCAATTAAAAAAAAATCTTAATATATACTGTATGTGGGTTCAAAAAAACCACCAACCCCAGCTGTGGAGTAAAAGTCCTGTGAAGGCTGCTAAATACAAAGATGCATAATCTGACAAGTTTATTTCTGGAGTCCAAAAGTGCTGGAGATTGGGAAACTCATCTGACAAACTATTTGAAAATGCATGCTTGGCCTGCCCTTATACTGTTCCTGATGTCTCTGCTACTGGTCTCTGTCAGAGAAACCGTGCCAGCACCTGTGTGGTGGGAACCAGAGCTTCTTTCCACCTATATTTTTATATACGTACCACGTGCTGCCGCTTATCACCACTTCCCAGTAGTGCCGCCCGCTGTCGATGAACACGTTGCCAGCTACCCCGTAGCTCCCCTGGCTCGTGAATCGCTCTGGTGTGTGACTCTTCTTGGATGATGTTTCATCCCGCTCCACTGTCAAGTTATCATGAGACACTTTCAATTTTCTGTGAGCAGATTTGGGGTCCAGTTTAAATGGCTGACCTAGAGATGCAGAGACAAAGATGACAGAAGAATGGTTTGGCTTTGATTTTTAAAAGGAGAGTGGATTAGCAAGCCTCTAAGAAGCCCACAGGATTACATAACCATATTAATTTCCTCCTCTCAAGCATTCTTGAGACAGACTAACCTATCCAGCTCCCTGCAATTCTATTGCATTGTCAGTTTAGTGTCAACTTCATTGTGCACTTACTTCCCCGTGTTGATAATCCCTGAAAAGAGCCCAGCATAATCATCATGTCCATTATCTCTGACCTAGAGGTAACCAGAATACTCTAATTCTTGCATGTAATTGAAACCAATATACATGCTAATAAAGGTCTGAGGGTTGCTTTTTTCACAGCATATTAGATTTAGAATAACTTGTGTTCTATTAATTCTCTAGGGGCAAAGCTCCATAATAACATCTTCATCATTCCTACAAAAAGTATGTTTTCAAATCCCACAAAATGAGTTTGAAAATAAGAAGAGCTAGGCTTGTCTCTTTGTTCACTGACAGCTTTATTTGTAAGAAGCACAGTCAACAACTCAGGATTGCTTTGGAAGGATGCCCATGTGGTGCTGGATACTGTGCATTAAAAGGAAGGAAGTGAACTGTAACTTGGTCCAAATAATATGGTGCAATAACATTACTCAGGCTGTTGCTCTTGGCAAGTGTCTTCGGCTGTAGCACAAGGTTTGCAGACAATAACAGGAAGCTTTTTGGTAAACCAAATCATGTAGATATATAAAGCCCACCAAAATTCTGACAGGCTTGCTCATTTTGTCAGAAAGCAGAACGATCATTTGCCTCCACCAAGAGACAACTAGAAGACTACAACTCCACAAGTGGTCCAGCAAAGCACTTTTCTCTTCTTACTGTCTTGCATACCAAGGGGAAAAACATGTAATCAGAAGATTTGATGGCATGCTCAGAAAATTTAAATTAGATCTATCCATGAAGCCTGCGTGAGGCAGTGGCACACGTACTTAAAGTAAAACGTAGACTGTTCAGGGTTATCTACTTTTGCAATGTGCATTTAACTACATATTATGACCAAACATAGAATAAACCCTTTGCAAAGTATTTGGGGGCTATTTCTTACTACCTGACAGCAGTAACATAACTTCCTGCCTGCCTTTCTGACTGCTTAGTAGCCTTTGTGTGCTGGAGCAGTATCTGAAGGATGTCTCTCTGTACTAAATTGTCTCTGGTCACATCACACAGGTTAATAGCAAACAGGAGGAAAGCAGAAAGGTGTACATGCCTTTCTCTTCAGACTCCCTCTTGCACCACTCACTACCATCCCTCTTCAAGCACCCTCCCCTACAATAAGCAGGTTTCAAAAGATGCACGAATTCCCATGTTTTCTTTCCAGCCCTCAGAACTGCCCATGATGACTACATGACTGAAGGATTAGCTTGTGCAAGAGGAAAAAACAGCTGAAAACTAGTCTTAAAATGGCTATTCTACATCTGCTAATAATTTGAGTAACCATTGTTTTTTTGAAGTGGGATCTCTGACTAGTCTATCACCTTGCTGAACTAGATAAAAAATGAGGGGGTTGCAGCTAAGAAATTTTCCAGTGTCCTAAAAAAGAGATAATTCTGGAGGATAAAATTAGACTAGCAATTATCTTATGAACACCACAAAAATAAAATGTTTCACTTCAAACATAAGAAAAGCTTTTGCTTTGTAGAGAAAAAAGAATAGAGAGGATATTAAAACAAACCACAAAAGAGTATTTTCAACCATTTCATGTATGATGGCTTTGTTCCTATATGATATTTCCAGTGACCAAACTACAGATATATCTCTCAAAAAAACCCCAACATATTTTCTGCACTATAGAAGACTAAGACAGTCTTGAATTATATTAAATAAGTGGCTTTCATTTTGGAAACCACCTAAAAAGTTGAACTTATCTGTCCTCTTGTATTTTCCAAAGATCAGACCTAAAAGGAAGGCCAGAAAGGAGAAGACTCCGTGCATCCTGATCTGGTGTTACTCACTGTTTGTCTTGAGCTTGCCAGGCTCGCTGCTGCGGCTGCCAGCCTGATTGATGGCCTTGACAATGAAGATGTACTTGGTGCCACTCTGTAACCCGTGCACCGTGTAGTGGTTCTGTTTGATATTAGGAACAATCATCCAGCTGTCGGCTGAGTTGCATAAACCTGCAATTTTGAACAGAGCACATCAGTCATAGCACACAAAACACAAAGAGGAACATTTAGAGCATTCCCAGGCACCCAACAACCAATATGAGCTTTGCTTCTGTACCTTTTAAAGTGTTGTTACATTTATTGAGACACTACTTAAAGTCGCTAATTCATTTTATCAACCCACAGCCAAGACACCTTTTAAATTCTTGCTATGTGAAGTGAACCATAAAGAGTGGGCATTTAAGAAATGGCTCAGTGGAGACACTAGCAGTCTGAGATTTTTCATATCCCAGCACAAGGCATTCTTTATTGCTTAAGAACTGGAGGATTATGGAGATCCCATCAATCTACTGTTTGGATTAATGAACTCAGTTTAAACCTCAGAAAACGAACGTGAGCAGTAAAGCCAGGAGGGCTGGGGAGGCACCTTTGCTGACAGTCCCCAGGTATGCATTCTTCAGAACCTGAAACAAATCATGGGAGGCCAAACAGGGTAGAGCATGGGCTTCAGGGAAACCTTTGGCTCTTGCACTTTAGACTTTGCCAGAAAGTAATCTAAGCCAGTAAATTTAATGGATGCAACTTTTTGATTTATGTCCTCATGCTGAGATGCCAGCTGGGAAAGAGATGGAAAATTTTCCATTTATAAACCTTTTTGGTTTATATTTGGTTTACATTTGATGCCTACCACAGAAGTATAACACACAGGAAATAAGTAAAAGAAGGCAGTACCAATATCATAAACAAATCAGGAAAATACCCTATTAAAATGAACTTTTTAATCTTCATAAGTTTTTCCTACTGTGATATAAATGCAATGGCAGTCAATCACCCATACATACAGTTCCATCACTGTATATTTGGAACAGCTCCTGGTCTAATGGATTCCCCAGCCTCTTATTGTAGATATTTACATTAAAAAAATTAACATTTATGAAGAGTATATCTATTCACAACATTTTATATGGTTTTACAGCCAGAAATAGATAGATGCAAGTGGAAGTGTATCCATGTGTGCACATATGTAAGGTTGGAAAATGTAACAGAGAAAGACTGACAGAGTTCTTGGCCTCTGTGTTTACTGGGCACAGAACACATTATGGAAGCTGTTGTTATTTCCAGACAGCTTTCAGCTTTTAATGAAGCCACTCATGAAGACAATCTTTTAGAACTCAGTAGTAATTCAGCTCTGTATATCAGACAATATCAAAAGTTTATGTAAAATAAAATTTAAAGGCTACTGGTTACAAAACTTGAAAGAAACAGATCTGTAATACAGGTTTGCAGACTCATAGACAATTAATGGGCATACTGTGAGATTCCTTCCTAATGTGATATGTGCTTTTCATAATAAATGACCATTAGAAATAGAATTTAAATTCCAAATTTCAATCTGAGTATTATGATGTTTGTGTCTCAAAATTCTCTTGCAGTACAAAGCATTTTTGAGAGGCAGGCAGAACAGAGATTCATCCTGCTGTGCAAATGGGTAACTGTGGACAGTTTCAGGTTAGATTTATACTATCTTGACACTTAATGAAGAGCTACAATGCCTAACCTATTTTTCTGTGCTCTGAGGAAAGGCAGAAATCAGTGAGTAGCATAGATGAGGTCTCAAATTTCAGGTATCTAAAATGATGTGAGATGAGCCACTCATCTGTAGATAATTTTTATATATATATGATTGCATAGAACAATTATCTGCCTTTGTCATGAAGAGAAAGAACCCACTTTATACCCCATGGTAACCCCAGCACTTGTAGTGAACTGCTTAAAGCAACATCCGTCCATGTCTTCTCTCACTGAGCCCTACACACCAAATTATAGTTATTTTTTTAGGCTGTGTGTGAATGGGTTTCCTATGAGGAAGAAAGAAAATAAAGGAAGCAGCTTCCTGACATAAAATATTTCACTGACTACTCAGAGGAAATCTCATCTTTTCCCACTTTGCCACAGATATTAATTGCATGCTCCTGTACCTGAACTACCACATTGATTTTGCATTGAGACTAGCCCTTACTGGTGCTATTGCAAAATAAATTAAAGTATGTTAAAACAAAAATAAGCACTGCATTTAAAAGAAATGTAATATGATCAGGGAGTCTTTAACTAAAATGCCTCTGATAGGATACCAAATAACAAATGACAATAAACAGGATGGATACAGACAGTGGGCCTAGAAGTGTCTTCTCCAACCACAACCACACTTTGAAAGCAAGTTCTGTAGTAGGTATAAGCCATACATAAACTGACCATTATGCAGACATAGAAATGCCTAGAGTTTTGGTAACTCATCTAGAAACTAGTTTTGTATTATTCACTACAACTCTCTAATGGGCACATTTTTTAAGACTTCCATTACACTTTTTACAATACCCTCCAGAGGCTAATTGCTCCTTAACAAAGTATAAAACTTTGGTCCAAATAAGTATATAAAGAACAGTAAAGGAACTGTTGCATTGCTATGAGTCTCCTCTTGAGTTCATGCCCTCCTCCTGGGTATGTGGATTTATACATACCAAAGAATCACTGAAGGCCTTACCCACCCTAAACCTGCACAGTCAATAGAGAGAGCCATTGGAAAGTTAACATTTGATGGCCAAGGTCCAAATAGAGTATTTAATTTGAATTCTATTTCATACAGTAAAGATTAATTCCAAATGTGGCCATGACCTGACTCATGTTCTAGAGGAAAGCTCTATCTCTTTGATGACAGAACACATCTTACGTTTCTTTTCTTTGTCCTTCCACTCTTAGGCATCCCAAACTACTGATTTGCAATAAATGCTGGATGTGCAGTGACTGACTTGGTTATTTTACTTGACAAACCTTGTTGTCTTAAAAAGCTCAGCTCTTGCCTATGCACCAAAGGGCTCAACGATATGTTCTGGTGCTTTCTTACTGTAAGCTCTTTGATAACAGGCTTTAAATTGTACTTTGATTCAAAAATCCTGGGAATGAAGTACTGATGATGCCAAACTACAAGTCCAAACTCCTTCAAAAGGGAGAATAGTTACTTGTGTCAGCCAAGTTAAGCATTTACTTATGAAAGAATAATTTGTCATTGCATCAAAGGAATTTGTCTCCAGTTATGCCCTGTCAGGACAGCCTTTCTTCTCTAAATACAAAAGAATATGATTAAGGAAGTTCAGGGAAATGAACAAGCAGTCTGATCACACTGGCATCCAGGGGAAGTGTTTGCCCTCTCAGTTCCCTGCCGGTGGCAGCAGGTGAAGTGGAAAGTACACATCTCCTCACTGGTGCAACAGCAGGAGCCAAGGGTCTCCCATTGTATCCACTCCTAATCCAGGCTGCATTCAGGTTTCTTGTTTCAAAAACCCAGGGCTTTTTACAGGGTTATGCAGATGGTAAAACAATGTATTTTAGAACTGTAGCCTACAAAAATGCAGAGAATTTAAATTACATCCTGGAACGGTGCAGTGAGCACAGTGATGTCCATACAGGATGTGTGAGTTTTCAAAACAAGTTTCTCAGAGTCTAGAGGTAATAATTTGTAAAGCTATTTCCCTGGTGTTGGCTGTTGATGCACTTTAAAAAACAGATGGGAAAAATCCCAAGGTGTAAATCCTCCTAAAATTTACACTGATAGATTTTAATAAAATATATTTTCTTGAAAACTGGGAAGGGAGCACAAAAGTCATGGAAAGGTTGTTTAATCTCTTGAGTATTTTAATTATTGTAAAATGTTTTATTTAAATAAATTATTACCAATTCAAATTGGAAATGAAAATAAGGTAGGTGAAAGTAACAAATAGCTCTCCACCCCCATTATTCATTCCCATTTGAAAAAAAAATATGTGCAGGATTTCTGAAAAACACATTGATTTTTTTTTTTTAAGAAATACAGTCTTTTTATAATTTTAAAGATGCAGAAGTTTTCCTGATTTATCCCAAATTTGCTTTTGTGCCATTAAAAATGCTCACTAAAATCTCTTGTAGAAATCTGAAGACTGTAAGGAATCTTATTAAATTTTATTTTTATTAAAATAAAACTTCCAGAAAGAGGCAAAGTCTAGAATATTAAAAAATGATTTGGTGAATCATAAATTCACTATTTTTCATTAAACCTTGGGCTCCTAATTGTCTTAGGTCCTTCCAAAAACTTTTATCCTCTCTCAAAGGAAAGAAGTCCTGTAACAGTGAAAAGGTTCTGACAGTAGTACACTGTATCCTTCACAGAGTGATTTTTTTAGAAATTAGACTATATAACTAATTATCCCCGATTTCTTGTACAAGGTAAGAGAGAACGATTTGATGCTCTTCATCAAGAAGGGAGAGATGTATTTTTCCTGAAGAATCTTGCGTCAGAGCTAGAGAAAAATTTGAACCATCCTGAAACACACTTTAACAAATCCATGATGTTAAAAAAGGGCATACTCAATGAATACTTCAAAATCTATTGAAATGGGGTAATGAAATTATAATGCATGTTAGTTAGCTCATGACAAAGTAATTTTAAAAGCTTTTACCATATTCAGATTGCAGGTGATTAGCTGCCTCTCAGAAATGCAAATGTACAAATGGTATAACTCTGAGGACAACTGCTTTAGTAAAAGCCTACTTAATCTAGAGTTCTGTATAGCTCTTATGCACAGAGCAGGTCTGCCAAGCATTCAATAGCCAAGAAGTTTGGCCACATTTGGAAATAATCTTTCCTGTATGAAATAGAATTCAAATGAAATACTCTATTTGGACCTTGGCCATCAAATGTTAACTTTCCAATTTTTCAGTTAATAAAAAAGAATATAGTTGATTATGTTGGATAGAAAGTATACTAAAAAAACATAGCATTGCTTGTTTTTGTTACTGAATTCTTAGCAATCTTGGGATGATATATGCCTCTGGTGGGGGAAATGTACTGTGAGTGGAAAGTGCAGTCAGGCTGGCTATGTGGTTTAAGAAACAGATTCCAAAATAACAGCCTCCATTAGCACGGTAGGTGGGTATGTATGCAAAGTGATTCCTACTGTCTCCAGGGAAAAAGCTTGTGGGTTTAATGCACTACTTGAGCTACTCCCTGGTGACTAATTCATAGCTAAAAACCCACAGAACTGAAGTCAATCTATGAGCCTGTTTACATTATCTGCTATATGCAACTCACAATACCATTGGGAATTTCTGGGATGTGACAGAGAAATAAAAATACAGTTATGTGCAACAGCATGCGTATGCCATAAATACGAGGAAATTTTTGCTAACCCAAAGTCTAAAACAGGATTAAAAAACCCCAAAACACATACCTATCTCCAGTTCATCAAAACTTGAAGGCTGCAGTGCAACACCTGTTAATGCCACTTACAGTGAGAGCAGCTCTCTATGTTCAACAGCACTAGCAAGGTACACTGTGATATTCTAAGAACAGCCTTGAAAAGCCATTTGTAACAGGTGTGATGTTAAATCCTTCTGCAGGATCAAGTATAGACTGTAACAAAATGAATAATCATCCAAGCAGTGTTCTGAGGATGGGATTGACAGGGAAAGAAGAAATGGTCTCAGGATGTACCAGGGGAGGTTTAGACTGGATATTAGGAAAAATTTCTTCATGGAAAGGCTGGTCAAGCATTGGAACAGACTGCCCAGGGAAGTGGTGGTGTCACCATTCCTGGAGAGATTCAAAAGTTATGTGGATGTCACATTTAGGGCCATGTTTTAGTGGTGGACTTGGCAGTGTTAAGTTAATGGATGGACTCAATGATCTTAGAGGTCTTTTCCAACCTAAGTGGTCCTGTGATTCTGTGATGTTAGTGGGTAAATCTCCAATACCAGTGTAATTTGGAATGGTCTGGGAGAATCTCATATTTTAGAAACCCAGGCAGATTTGTAGCATGTTGGCAGGAAGATCACCATTGGAGGGGTTCAAGTCTATATTAAATAATGGTATTTAAAAAAAGGCTTTACAACATTTAGAAAGGCCTTTCACGTATACTTACACATGCACGTATTTAATGTGCGTTAACATTATAGCTTTCAATTAAACCAGGATATTTGCATAAGAATTAGCTCTGTTAAAAAAAACTCAAAACAAAAATCCAAACAAAACAAAATAAAACCAAAAAATATCACCAAAAAAAGGAAGAACCATTCTTTCATTTCTTTTTATTTTCATTTAAGGTCTTCAGAGCATTTTGTAATTAAGTTTCTTACAGTGTTGATTTGTTTACTCTTCAAAGTTTTAATTAACTATTTTTGCGAAATGATAATATGAAAGTTGAGACTGCATACTGAGCACCTCATGCCATGCTTGAAAATTATAATGCATCCCTGAAAGCAGACTTATTTATATATGTTTTTCAGATCAAAGCTTTCACCTCCACATGGGAAACCTACACTACAGCCTAAAATAGAAATACCTTGTTATTTATTCACTAGTAAGCAAGGAGTAAAATCCCACATCCCAAGGCTGTGGAAATGGCACACCTTTTGCTTCTGCCATGTTCATACATAATGTGCAAGTCAATTATTGAATTGACTTGCACAGCATAAAGCCATAGATAAAAATGGACTGGAAAACAAGCAACACCAGCTTATCATTGTCATCTCTGCTTGGCAGTGATTTATCTGATAACGTTTTCCATCCTTATCTACCTTGCTTCAATTTTTGAAAAATTACTATTAGACTTTTTCATTATCCAGCTTGCTCAGATGTAGAAGCATGTGTTGAAGTTTATTTGGGCTTTCCAACAGCCTTAAATTTTGCAGTGTGTTCTTCAAAATCAGACTCTTAAGGGAAACACTAAATGGAGGTTTTGACAAAACATTCATCAAATTTTCAATAATCCATCTTCTTTTTCTCAGTCAGTCCTGAACACTGTAATACATTCACAGTATGCTACTTAAAAAAGGTATTAAGATGCCAGCACATGAATCCTCACATGTCCTTTCAGATGGCTTGGAAAATAAACTCCTGCTCAGTGATGGAGAGGATGAGGTGCACACAGTAACAGAGGAGTCAGTGGGAGAGTTTGGCTCAGTACTCAAACTTGGCATAGACCATACCATTTTTCCACTGACATAAAGCATGTAAACATGCCCACAGCACTGACTTTCATCAAAGTATCTCAACAAATTTTCTTCTTATAAAAATGTTTTGCAAGAAGAACAACATTTCTGCCCTGAGTCACAACTAAGCCTATCTAGCTCAGTGCGTGGCCAGGGTATTTGATGCTGGGGAAAGATGAGGGTGTACAAAGGTTTCAAGGAACAGGGAAAGCACACACTGATCATTTCTCACCTTGCTCTCCCAGGCATCAACAGCTAACAGCTCTGGCAACTCCAGAGCAACTTCATTGCACTTCATTGCTCTCAGTGTATTTTTCTTGCATGATCTGTCCAGGCATCTCTTGAACTCAAAACACACCAACCCCCTGTGGTGATGAGTTCCCTATCTAAATATGTGTTGACTTCAACAAACTCCACATTTTGATTGATTTGGTTTATTTCAGATTCCTTGTTTAATAAAACAAGGCTGTGTCAGCTAGTGGTATGCCCATTAAATATACAGTGACCAGGAAGAAGTTGAATGACTTCTCCAAATTCATAGTCAAAGACCCCAATGATTCCAGAACACTGAATCCAGAAAAGTTGACTTCCTGCCCAAAGATTAGACAATATATTTTTTTCAGTGAGGAGAAGTTATTTAACAATAAAGCAATCAAAAATCTAATTAAGTAAATTCAGCCATTAAAGAAAGTCACAGACTCAAAACATTGAGTGTACTCATAAAAAATGTGCTATAATACAAAATATACAATGTTTGTTAATCTCATTTTAAATAAAACCAAGTTAACTTATAAATTGTTGTTCCACTGGATGTTTTCTGACTCAGCCTGTAGTTCAGTGAGATCTATGCTTTGTAGCCTTGAAGACAATAAAAATCAGACGGAAGGACTTAATCTGTATTTCAGACAAAGGTCCAGATGTCAAGTTTATATAAATGACAATGGGGCTGCAGTTCTAACTAATGACCAGTTCAACACAGGCTCCCATGTGCACACTGCCTGACTAGTGCAGAGAATGGAACTGAGATCTTTGAACTTGCTACATCTGCAAAAAGGGACTTGGGATGCCTTTTAAAATCATTATTGGTTTGGATTGAAAATTTTGGCTTTAAATCTTTCTAGAAAATAATTTTTTCCTTTTGTACTTGACATAGGAGTGTATTTATCTTTAAAGACATTTGGGTTTCACAGAAACCATGAGGGAACAATGAGAAAAGAGAAGGTTTATACTCACTAACAACGTTGGCTTGTCCAGTGAAGATGGTGTACTGCAGCTCATAGGAAACCACACAGAACTCATCATCTGATGTCCAGTGCACAGTGATGGTATCATAGGAGGCTGTACAGAGCTCTTCTCGAATGGTGGGAGGGTTGGGAGCTGTGAGATACAACACAGCAGGCACAGTCAGGGAAGTGCTCCCCTCTCCCCTGAGGTTAGGGGATGTAGTTGATGTGTATGAGATTGTAGAGGTGTCATCTAACAGAATTTTCAACAGCTTTTCGCTAATTCCAGTACTAACTTTGATTATCAATTAACTGTTAGGAAGGAATTCTTAATAACAACATAAACACCTAGGAACTCCAGATTTTGAAAATATTTTGTATTAAAGTAGCTTTAGTTCCAGATGCCATAGAGCAAGTGATGTATCTGTGTCACATTAGATGGATACAATGGCAAGTTATTTTTCTAAGATGGTTCTGATCATTTCACCAAATTTATCAAAATTTCATTGAAGCATATCAAGAGGGAGGGTCAACACTTCACTGTTGATTTGAAAGCAGTGTTTGCCCAGCCTATCTTACCAGAGATTGCCATAAGTGGTATTGTTGTGGTCCATCCTTCCTGGCCCTGCTCTAGGCTGCACTATGATCTGTCATTTATTGGCAACAGGTATTTTAAATATACAATTTTGGGGAAGCTGCCAACACTCATACTTTCATGCCCAATTTTCTCCTCTCTCAATTTTTATTGATCTCCTAGCTATCCTTTCTAATGTAGATACATATAATTTCTGCTGGTTAGAAAATTCATATTTTGCAGCATTAAAAAAAGAGTTCTTATCATAACATAATGACCATATGAATATTACAAGGAAATAGTCACCCAGGAGCCCTCTGTCTCTCTGTTTTTATAATCAACAGGCAAAATCTTTGTGTAGCAAGATATACAATCTTTTTCCCATAATTAGCACATGAGATTGTTCTAAAGACCTATTTAAAGTGAAACTTGAAGCAAATTACTGGGGTCTAATTTTCCTGTTTGCAATCTTTAAAAAGCCAAACACTTTGATAAATACTTAAATAACAAAGAAATGAGTCTCTCTTCCTGAGGGATGTTCCTGCATGCTTGTCTCAGTGGGAGCTTCATTCCAAATCATCTTCCCTACAAGCCACATCATGAAAAGAAGAATCACAAATCCTTTTGCTTTAATAGTGTTTCTTCCAGCTGTCACAGAGTGAAGAAGGAGGGCACTCAAGCTGAAACAACCAAATTATGTCTGAATTAAAGAAAAAGGAAGGCAACTATGAATGTTTGTGGTTTGGTTTTGAGTTTTCTTTCTGTCAGCTCTTTAGCCTCCAATAGCCACAAATAATAGCCTCAAAAAAAGTCCCTCTGAAGGGATTCCACCTTTACTTTTGCAAGATCCTGTTTTTATGAAGCATCTATCTTTTTCCATCAAGAATTTTTATAGATCATGTCTCTGGCTTACTGATGTATGTTCCCAAGGATTAGAGTGCGGACAGGTTCCCAAGCATCCTCTTTTAACCAAGGGGCTTAAGGAAAAGTTCAAATGTGTTTCATGATAGGACCATGATTTGTGATGCTCCAAATATTGAATCACAGAAGCCTACCAATGCTTTTTTATTTTAACTTGTCAGAAAAACCCTTGGGACAGAAGGGTATTAATGAAAAGAAATACAAATAAACTCAAGTAAGAATAGCTATCTGTGAGAAAAATATAATCAAAATGTGGGGGAAAAATGGTCCCCAGTTTTCTGAAAAGATTAATGGTAATATCAGCTATGTTCCAAAAATGTAACCTGTAGAACAATCACTGGAGGTATTTATTTTTTTTCATTCCTAGCTGGGGCTTCATTTCAATATTTTGCCTGTCCTTCAAAGGCCAAACAAAAACTGGAACAAGTGTTAATAACAAATATACAAGTAGATCAATTTTTATTTGTCTGATGGTGTTCAATTAAAGTTTTCTTCTGTCATCTCCTGCACCTAACAGCAAAACATTTTACTTGAGAAATGTACTTGTTATTATTTCAACACAGAAAATAAATATTAATTTATGGAAAACAAAAATTACTGATGGTTTAATTAATTGCAAATTGCATTTCAGTAACACCTAAGCATCTTCAGCTTCTTTGAAAATGGCATCCTAAGTTTGCTCTTTGTGTGCACACCTGGCCTTATAGCTGCAAATCTACAGCCCTTCATGTAATGAAAATGTCTGAAAGAAATTTTACCTAAGAAAGACATGATTTCCCTGACTCTTGTGATTAACCCACACTCACCTGAGACTATATTGCATGAATTCAGCTCTTGGGCAACATTCATTTCATCAACCACTCAGAATAAAACAAATACACCTGCTTCTCCTACAGAAGGGCAGACAATTCCACATTCAGATGCTTTGTTATGACAAAATAATGTAGCTGTCCGACTGCCAAATTCATCATTCCACAGCACGTACTCCTTTAGAGAGTGTAAATTTGTAATGCAATTAAAGAGATTGACCTCAGCCAGTTAGCTTCATTCAGTAATGCATTTGGTAGTGTGTGATTTGGTGAATTATTGAATTCACCAGTACTGTTACAGAGCTCTGTGCCATGGGACACCTCCTCAAAGACCTCAATGATCTCAAGGCTGCACCAGCAGGTTCCCCTCCCTGGCTCGGGTGTGCTTCACCACTGCTCCAGAGGGGAAGCCCAGCATGCTTCCAGCACAGCAGTGGAAGACACAATCCACTTCTCCACAGAGGATCAGAGCACATATCTGGGAGTGGAAACTGCTTCAGACACTCAGACTTTCATTCACCAGTTTTGTGAATCAACACTCTCTCACAAGACAGAAAAATCATTGCTGAAGGCTGTTTTGCTTCATTTTAGCTCAAAACTGAGTAAACACACTTAAAAAGTCAGTAACCACACCTAAAATGCCTGAAAGGCACTAATATTAGAAATGCAGTTCCTTAAATTTGCTCTCAGGAGTAACTGATCTCACCAGCATAACTACTCCCTTTCAACCCTTTTAGTTTAAGGCACCTTCATTTCCATATCATCTGCATGGCTTTTGCTCTGATGGCTCACAAGGTCTGCACGCCTGAGGGACACTTTAGGGACACTGCCACCTCTCCCTGGTGATTTTCAGCATTAATGCAGTGCCTCCTGGGTTTCTATTGAGATACTATTTAAATCCTCTCAGCACAAGGTCACAGAGATTGACTAAAACAACCTCAAATTAATTTTGTTTGCTCAGTTTCTCTCTCCCTGCTGTCATGCAAGTGACTGACTTTGTAAAGATTCCTTATGGATTTTGATACTGAGTATCAAGAGCTAAAAGAAGACCTAAGCAATCTGCTTGAGTTAATTGTGCTAGAAATATCCATATTGCTGGTATGACTGTGAGGGAGTTGCAGAGCTGCTCTGAACCTCTCTTTTAGATATTCATTACTGATTCCATCTTGTATCATGACACTGGGCTGAATCAACATGGAGGAATTGGAAAGCACAGTTCCATCAGATGTGGATACAAATTTTAAGTATTATTAACTTGTCATGTGTGAGTTGGTCATACACACAAACCATCCCGACCCAGTCTTTGGGCAGACCAGGACTGCTCAAAGCCAACAGAATGAGAAGAGATTGCACAAGCCTTGTCTGGAACTGGTCTTTGATCTTTCAGTGCTGAAAGGGTTAAGCAGTAAGACATGTTGTCAAGAGTTTCCAGAACAAAGTTGTTTCTGTGTGAAAAAATTGCTGGCATATGCTAGGCAATACATATTTCTTTGTGCAGTCATAGGTGAAGTGATGGATGAAAAAAACTTATCAGATAGGATTTCTGAAGTAGGGCAAATTGCAAGGTGAAAGAATGGATGCTCCTGCAATTGATTTCAAAGTATTAGGACATAAACCAAGCATTTTTGATTCACAATGGACAAAAAAAGTCCTTCTGACAGTAATATTGTGCAGAGAGTTTGCAAGTCATGCATATTGCCTGGGTCCAGCTAGATACATGTCTAGAGAAAGATGGTTTCCAGATGAAGAGCTTGAGGAACTGTTAAGATAAGAATGCTTTCAAAAGACATCAAGGCTATATATAGAGAGAATAAAACAGGCAGATGAAGATTAAAAGTATTGTTTTAATATACTGAGCTTGATATCTCAATGTCTGGCTGGCAACTTTCAAAAAGATATCAGAGATTTTATTTGGATAGCAGAAGCTTTGGGCAGACATCTACATAAATGATAAGCACAAACTAGTTAAATTTATTTCTTCAGTAAAGAAATAGCCTAGGAAGAAAGAAAGAAAGATAAGGTTGGGGATATGGAGATTGAAGAAGATCTGACAAATATTATACTGGGAAGAACCAAAGGAGAAAAAAATCTCCAGGACACAGCCAAGGTCAATTGTTTCAAAAGCAACTGACAGCAGAGATAATGAAGCTGAAATTTAGGTTTTGACATTTTGTTCAGAAGCAGTACAGATGACAGTCATAAGGTAGGCTTCTTCACTTAATTCACAGCATAGATCTATGGCTAGGATGTACAAATGGTCTTTGTTTTACTTAACTGTGAAATGTGATAAAAGTAAAGCCTAATTCACTCTGTCACAAAGTATTCAGTTTATGATATATGAAAATTCCATGCACCAATCTGAAAGGAGTAATAGAAAGCTTTCTCTGGAGTTTCTGGACAACAGTAGAGACTAATCAAATGCATTTTACTCTTGGGATCATATATATATGTATGTGTATATATATATATAATATATATATATGTATTCCTATAGCTCATGTATACTTATTTACATATATTTAAATAAATGTATTTAACTGTCTGCATAGGTTGCATTTTATGCTCAGATCATTTGGACATGTGCTTTGCATTTTGCCACTGCAGCCCATATGCTGTTTATTAATGTGAAGAAAGGCCAGTTAGAACTGTTTTTCACTGGGCATCAAGGATAAAAATAGTTTGTTAGGGAAAAAAAACATGCTAAAATGCTTGATACGTATGCAAGTTTCCTTAGACTGCATTATGAGCAATTTTTAAAGACTGTGGATTAGTTAGGAAAAAGGCAGAGAAGGACCTATGTAAATGACACAGTCATCATGATGGATCACAGAAAATATCTTTGTAGCAAGACAACCCTTCATTTTGGTACAGATATAACCTTCGTTTTCTGCAGTGCACAGCAATTAAGTTGATAATATTGACATATGATGTACAAAGGGGAGAAGACCTGAGGGATGCAGGAACAGACTGCTAGACAGAATTAACCTCATATAACTTCACAGATCTAAACCATAGCTATCTGCATTTCAGTAAGTACATCTATCCTCTCTTTGGAGACAAATGGGAGAAGTAGACAACTCCAGAATGGAGTCAAGTGCCTCAATATATGTTCTCAAAATGAGATGGTTATTTCTCTTTGATCATAAAGGAAGATGAGACTGATTATTTTAGAGGTCGATTGCTAGATTAGGGTGAATGAGTCAGTTTTTTGTTTTAATCCTTCTTTTCCTTGGATTTTTATAAATTTAGGGTGAAGGCTGAATATGATGGCAAAATTCCTGCAGATTTAGAGAGAGACAGACAGCATAACATTTCACTGGTACGGTATAAGAAGCTGAAATTGATCTTATCACATTATTATTGTGTTTTATTTACTTGAATATATGTTAGACACTGATTGTATTCATCTGTCACACAGTGACAAAGAAATTTCTTTCAGATGAAATTCCTCTTTTAGATATGGCAAGAATCCCACAGCTGCATCAGGCAAGAGTGCTGCTGCCCTGTGCATGCACCCAATCTTGTGCTTCCCAGTATTAATCTATTCACTATTTATAGAATCACAGAATCAGAGAATACTTTGGATTGGGAGGAACCTTCAAAGGTCATCTGCCTCAATCTTCAGAGGATGAACAGGGACAGGTTGCTCAGAGTTCTGTCCAACTTGACCTTGAATGTTTCCAGGTATGGGACCTATACAGCCTCTCTGGCAACCTGCCCCAATGTCTCATAACCTTAATTTTAAAGATTTTTTCCTTATATGTAATCTGAATTTACCTTCATTTGGTTTAGATCTATTACCCAATGTCCTTTCTCAACAGACACTACTAAAATGTTTTAAGTGCTGAAAGACCACAATGAGGTCTCCTTGGATCCCTCTCATCTGCAGGCTGAACAACCCTAACTTTCTCAGCTTTTCCTCTGAAGAAAAGCCAGAAGCCAGTCCTCTGCTTGGAGTCCTCTGCTTGGAAAAGAGAGTGGCTGGCAATGAGGAGGCTGCACCCTCACATTCTCCTGAACTAACACAAGTATATCCTCTGAAAACTGGGACAAGTGAATGGACCCAGGAAGTATTTTCCAATGCTTTTCTAACAGTGCTTTGTGCCTTTCATTGCAAATTCTTGCTGCTAACAGCAGATGCTTAAAGACGCTGCAAAATAAAAACCTACCACATCTCTTCTGTTTTCAATTGAGCTGGAATGAATTGTTCTAATTCTGGCATTGAAATCAAAACACCCTAAATTACAGTAATTTGTTTCTCTTTGTGAGTCATTGTACACTCTGAGACTACACATTACTCAGGCTTTCAGTGAGGGTCTAATCCTGTGGGCTTCCTCAGGCCAAAGACCTCAGTTAGGCGAGGTGGGGCTGTGCAGTGTGGAGATCCCACCCCACAGCCTGGCTCAGAGCACACCACACACTCTCTAGCTCCAGACACAGCCAGATCCTCCAGCTCTGTGATGGGGGAAATTCACAGAGTCACCAACACGAGAAAACATCTTTCACTGCTGAGACTGTGATGTTGATTGCTTGAGCAGCTTCTGATTGCTCATGGGAACTCTGCCAGGCAGCAATCTGCTGCAGCAAGGAGGCAGCCCCAAGGGAGAGGGTAGCACCTGGAGCATCCCTCTCCTGGGAAACAGGGCTTGGTCCCTGCTCTCCCCCTGGCCTGCTCCAGGCTGAGCTCCAGCTGTTCTTTCACTGCACTCTGCTGCAGTGGCTTTTAATAATTTCTTAAACCTACTTCCTCACACTCTGGTGGTGAAGAATGCAAGGAGAGGAGGTGGGAAATCCATTCCAGTTGTTTGAGGCACCCAATGCTTCCTGGGGTGTTCTGGGGCTGTTGGAGATAATATATTCAGGATTAAGAGGGAGAGTGTATTTGGTTTATGCAGCAATGTTTTGGAAGCGGCTGGGCTGCGAGGGTTATCTCTGTCAGAAAAGACCAGGAGCTGACTCAGTATCAGACACAGATAGCTCTAAGATCCACCTGCCACTGCCCAAAGCTGAGCCCATCACTAGTGCTGATAGTGCCTCTGTGATGGCACTTTAAAGAAAGGGGAAGAAAGGCTGTGCAGCAGTGGGGGCAGAGAGAGTGAGAAAATGTGATAGAAACAGCCCTGCAGATGTCAAGATTGGTGAAGAAGGAGGGAGAAGAGGTGCCCCAGGTGCTGGAGCAGAAATTCCCCTGCAGCCTGTGGTGAAGGCTGTGGTGATGCAGGCTGTTTCCCTGTAGCCCACAGAAGACAGCAGTGAAGGAGATGTCCACCAGCAGCCCTGGAGGACCCACACTGGAGCAGGCTGATGTGACCTGGAGGAAGCTGCAGCCCGCAGAGGGAGTACCACATGGGATGAAGGTTTCTTAGAGGAATTGTGACCCATGGAGGACTCACACTGCAGCAGTCCACTCCTGAAGGACTCATCTGGCAGAAAGGACCCACTCTGGAGCAGATGTTGGAGAATGGAAACCTGTTGGAAGGGCCCATGTAGGGGAAGTTCATGAAGAGCAGCATTCTGTGGGAGAAAACCCATGCCAGAGTAGGGGAAGGGCACCAGGAGAAGGAGTGGCAGAGATGATGTGTAATGAACTGACCACAACCTCCATTCCTCATCTCCATGCACCACTTGGTGGGGAGCAGGTAGAAGAGCTGGGAGTGAAGCTGAGACCAAGAAGAATGGAGTGGGGAAAAGTTTTTTGTTAGATTTATTTTTATTTCTCAGTGTCCTACTTTTACAATTAATTTGCAATAAATTACATTTATCTTCCCAAGCTGAGTCTGTTTTGCCTGTAGCAGTAATTCTTGAGTGATCTCCTTGTCTTTATCTCAACCCTTGAGCTTTCATCTTATTTTCTCCCCTTACTGAGGAGATGGAGTGAGCACCTGGCAACCAGCCAAAGTTACAACCACAAGGAGAACTGAAGAAAATCCTATCACTACTATTTTATGAGGAATATATAATAGTAGCAGCTCAAGAAAAAAAAAAAAAAAAGTACCTGTAAGGTAATCAAGGCATTCCAACAATTTCTTCTCCCTGGTAAAATCAAGTGCGAAAGTATCAAAAGTATCATTGAGATTAATTTCAGGAATTAGAACCTGGGAGGATGCAGTTGCCATGGAAACCCTGTAATGAAAAAAAATTGTCTTTTAGCACTCAAAACACAACGACTTCTATATCAAGGTGGACTTGATCAATATGGTTGTTATAGCTTCTCAAAAAACTTGATAAAAGCTTATATATGTATTTTAATTATATGGTTTAAGTTAGGAACTGCCACTTTTATTTTTGACAGCAAGATCTCCAATATTTTTTTTTTACTGAACTTAGGCCTATCACGCAGTATCAGATAAGATTTTAACAAAATATTGGCCAAATAACAATATCCTTGGAATTCTTCTTTTTAATCACCCATGGAACCAAAGAAGAAAGAGCTCTGTAATTAGCTGTGTTTAAGCAACCCTGACAGATGCTGCATCTCTCCCAGCCCTTGTTCTCCCAAGCAGTTTCTTGCTCCAGGCACGCCTTGGCACTGCTGTCCCAAGGGCTAGGCACAGTCCCCACAGCTCCTCAGCTGCTCACCACAGCACACTGCTGCTAACTTCAAAAGGCACAGGAGGGAGAGAAAACAAATAGATGTCAGCATGGTTTATTTTAAAAGGCTTTTCCCTACAAAGCATGTATGCATACTTATATTTCCTCCAAAATGGAAAAGTTTCCTCACCTACCTCATTTCAGGAGCTACATTTACATTTTCTCTGTCCAGATGTACTAATATAAAGAGATGAACTTTCACAAGAAAAATGCATTTTCCAGTCCATACAGCCTGGTTTCACCAAATGCATATTTCTGGAGAGCTGGATACTGGATGTGTTTACAGAAAGTTTGACTGGTTTAAGGAGAGAGATCACTAAACCTTATGCTATACAACAGAAATTAGGGAAATGTTTCAGTTTGGAGATAAACAGACAACTATGCATGCAATCTATGTCTGTTATCTGTTATGACATTTATGTCTGTTATATCATTTTTGACATGTCTGATCAAAATATTTGATTGCTTCAACTTAAAATTTTCCCATATTATTCTTTTCTGTAGACTGGACTGAAATTACTCCAGGACGAATGTTTACTAAGGACTATTTTTTCATATATTTTTTGTGTAGTATTTTAGGAAAAACCAGAGCTGTACATCTCATTGTCTTCGGCATAGTTTTCAAAAGCTGAGCTGAGGAGGTTTCCTGGTCAGTATTCTTGTTATACAGTTTTCAGCATTGTTTCTGCTGCAGCTGTGAATGTAGAACTCAGTTTAAAGTAGATCCTAGGACAGATTTTTTTAAAATTTTATTTTATATCAGCTTTTTGGACTGTTTTAGGGGATATGCAAAAGGTGCTCTGTATTTACATGTGTTACAGTCAGTTTTTGGTGAGATCAACAATTCAAAATTTCAGACACCATGCTGAACCATATTAGGTTCAGAGGATTGAATTTCATCCTGTAATTCTGCCTACTGTTGACACTGTAAACACTGACACTATAGTTGATTGGAAAGGGTTTTTCTAGGATAAATGTATTTCATCCACTGCAAATAATGCACAACTTAATCATCAGAGTGAATGTAATGACTCTGCTTGTGCAGTTACCTGTTGTGCTTACAACAGAAAATATTTTACTGCAATTACTTTGAAATGTGTGGATGAAGAAATGCAATGAGCATGATTTCAGGAGACTTCTTTAGCTGCTGGAGCTCAGAGCCCTGGTGAGACTGTTACATGAGCAGTCTAAAAGCAAACAAAATGTTGCTCACCACAGGAGAACTAAGAGAGTTACTTGTGAGGAATAATTTATAATTCTATTTAGCCTCTTTTTCCATTAGTAATTTGTCTGCAAACACTTGGTATGTTTTTTACCCTTGGTTTTATTCACTGCTTGGAATGATTCTCTGATTTTCAGGGTGTTCACAGCCATTTCATTACAGACAACAATCTGTAATAGCCAAGAATTGTTTGATTGGGCATGTATGTCAGCTTGTTTCATTTCTGCTCTCCCAGTGTCTCTCCTGTGAAAGTACAAAGTATTGCATTTAAGATGCAACTGTTCATGCTTACAAGTTCAAAATGGAGCTTCTCTGAATATTCTGTGGTAGTCAGTTAGAAAGCCCTGTGTCTCCCCAAGTTTCTGCCCTACTGCTGCTTCTGCTGAACACTGAAAAAAAGGGCAGACCCTCACCTTCAGCTTTTGATACTCGTAGTTTTACTACTGACTTCAACTGGGATGCCAAAATGTTGCTTGGTGACAGAATATAGTCTGAGAAACAGCATATAACCCACTGCCTTGCCTGGCCTTGTCTTTTTCAACTGATGTTCAATTCTTTGAATCTGTAATAGGCAACCCAGTATTGCTGGCTTATTTATAAATTGGTAATTAGCTTTGATGAAGACTGATGCAGCACACCAGAGTAAGGGAAAGACTTAAAAAAATGTGTAATAGGAGCAGGGAATCTCATGTTTTGAATTTGGGGAAATTGGCTGGAAAATGTGAAGATATAATGTGAACCCACAAATAAAAAAATAACTATTAAAAAAAAAACTATTAAAAAATTTTAAAAGAGCATACTTTTGATGTCTTTCTTTGTTGTCCATATTCTCTTTCTTTAAACTTTTAAAATTAAAAAAAAATTCTGATTGCTAAACATCTGATATTCCAGGAGAATATTTTTCGTCAGAAAATCCTGCTGAAACTCAATGGGTATGTTTTAGCATTCACAGCATTGCACTGAAAACCAGAGCAAATTTTCTGATAGCATGGTCCTTGTCTTTGGGATCCTTGATACATCTGGCATGCTGAGGGGAGCCAGGATCTTGAAATGAGTAGAAATTCCCTGCACCCAGGAGCCCAGCACAACAGCTGATGTAACATCCAAACCTCCTGGACTGTTGAATCTCCATCTCTTCAAGATGCATGGTGCAGGTTCATTATCTTGTAGCTTTCCATTTTATAAAAAAATGAATCCCTTATCATTCCCAGTTTCTTCTAATGAATGCACTGACTGCCTAATTTTTTCTCAATCTCGGAATTTTTCATGAAGTAGGAATTTCAGCCATAAACCCATTTTTTAAGTGTGTTTAACATCAGACATCTGCTTGGCAACCATTCTAACTCTTTCACTTGTGCATGCTGTTCTTGTTGTAACTCTTAATTTATACCCTTTTTTGACTGCTCCTCTTCTCAAAGGGATGTTTAGATTTAGGACTACAGTAAGGTTCTTCCCAATCTGGTATAGCACAAAGTAGCATTTTGGGGGAATATGTCAACGACCCGCTGCCTTTGACCACATATCTGATGTGACAAGACAATACAGCAACTATGGCAACACATCTGCCTTAAAGTGAGGTTTTTCTTTTTGCTGAAAGGAACATCCCCTTACCTTTCAGTGATATTTTTGGCAGTTTGCAGGAAGCGAGCGTGGTCGTTCTCCTTCAGTGACTGCTCCGCCTGAGAGATGAGGGACGTGGAGCGCTCAATGCACTGTTTGCAGTTTGCAATCTGCTGAGCCAGTTTTCTCAGCCTCACCACCTTGAGTGGAAACACAGGAAAGCAGTCATGTCTCTGAGGTCACAAATCATGACTGGGTTTGCAATTCAGAGGTAAAGCTGGGCAAAGGAGGAGTTAAGATGAATGGCTTTGGTGACAAGCTTTGCGGTGAACTCCATCTAGCCATGTAACATTTTAATAAGGGACAGGCACAGCCTTTCTGCCTGAATATTTTCCACATGGAAAACAACAGGGGAGAGCCAAAACAAGCACAGCTGGCCTATTTTCCAGCAGAAGGAACGTCATTTCCTGGTAATTTCTGCTTACATGATAACTAAGGTCTATTTAGATAACCATTTCCCAGAAATTATGAGATCTGTGTTAAAGGCTACTTATAGATTAACTAGATTTTTTCTATTAATTGAGTTTCATAAAAAGAAGAAAACTGAAAATAAAAGTTAACAGAAAAAGACTGTTCAATTCTGTTAACAACACATACCTGAAATCATTATGTGCTTTAAGTAAAAGAGGGTGTTTTCTTGTTGGTTATTTTTAACTGGACAAAAGCACAGTAGTGCTGGAGAGCTGATTATTATTATTATTGCAAACATATGTGCTGGAGATAAACACAGTAGATGTGACTGTAATCATTAGCAAAAAGGTTAGGGAAGGGTACAGTCCTCCATTTAAAGACAATGTTGGCTAACAAAACTTTCAGGAACTACAATAGTTCCTGAAAGGTCTGGGAGTCCTTCCCTGTGTTATCACATCAGGATCATAGTTTGAACAGGAGTAAGAAAAAGGAAGGAAATTAAATAACTCTGGAGTTTAGAAAGGCACATTAAGAACCAGTTACATGCAAAATGAGGGAACTAACAACCAAGTGGGCTGGCAGAAATGTCCAAATTTATAATCAAGATAACATTCCCAATCTCAGGAATTAGAGCTCAGGCTATAAAGTTGCTGATTTGAGTTTCGGATATATTTGCATCCTAAGCAGTGATGAGGGTATCTTAGTGCAGTTATCTGACAACAGAAACAAGTAGGAAAATAAACATTTTCCAAAACTTTCACAAAAAGATACTGGCCAAATGATTTGTGTCATGTGATATTTGTATGCTTTTAAAGATAGAGAAGAAAATGCAGGGAACAAGCAGATTTTGGTAATGCTAAGGATTTGATCAGCTTCTAGGATGAACTAATGCCACAATGTTTCCTGTAACTGCGCATTTGCAGAGATTACAATTCAGTCTACACCAGACTAACCAGGAAAAGGTTCACTGCAGTGTTAAGAAGTTAATCTCTTTATTTACTAATTAATTAACAAGCAAACAGTGAACAGAAGTAAATTTTAACTTATGAGTTTTCTGCAGTAGAAGGCAAGTCATGACTTGTGATGTCTATATATGAACTATATTTTTCACTTGATTGATTCTTTCTTTTATCCTCAAGAAGAGGAAGATGACAAATTGAAAAAGGAAGAGTCTCATCTCACTCAGTACCCACCCACTTCTGCAATGGTAGGAATGACATCTGCCCTAGGATTATTTTACCTAGTTGATATTTGCTTCTTTCCTGTTACATGATCTGTGGGACTTTATAGGGTTTGGGTGGTAGGTGAGAGTAAGTGTGGAGCTGCACAGGGTGTTCAGACTTGTGTGTAACTGAAGCTGCAGCCTTGCAGGCACAGCTAGAGCTTAGTATGTGTTTCCAGCTCTGTAGCCACACCTGCAGTCCTACAGAGAAATTTGTCATGCTCTCCCTTCCAGAAAGACTCTTAGCCATAGGCCCTCTTAAAGGAAGATACACTGGGCAGAACTTCCTGTGGCTTTTCACATGGGTCTCTTGAGACCTTGAAATCTCTCAATATATATCACATTTGAGTCAGAGCATTCCAGACCTTGACTGGACCTCCACTGATACAACTTCCAGCTCAACAAAATAGAACAAAGAATGGGGACAGATTCTGATAACAGCTCTATTTAAATAAATTTGGAGTCAATTGTGTTACAAATCTTCCATGCTAATAGAAATTAGAATAATTTTTGCAAGCAGCAGAGTTTTTAAAAGCAATGTGTATATTGCACAAATCCAGATGAATTGTAGGTTTTCTACTTCATTTGTAGCACATCTGGTCTCTCTGCATAGAGAAAAGGAGTTGAAACAAAAATGAAGGCCATTTATTTCATTTGAAGGGAATTATATTTTGTTAACAGCATGAGGAAATTCAGGTTTTTTCACACAGTGTACAGGACCTGTGGTTTCAAACGTGTTTAAGTTAGCCCTTGCCTACAGACTTTTCATTTCAAGTTAATTGGAATATCTTGACATCCACATGAACCATGTAACCTGCTCTTGAGTTTATTCCTTCCCTGAGCTTTTCCTGCACAAGAAGAATGAATATCTGACTTAGTTAGTTTAGGAGTTAAACAGTAAACACCTTGTACCTAGAAAATAAAAACATTAATTCAACTCTAGTGCATTTCTGAGTTAACAGTTAGCTAGCAAAATACATTGAAACTTGAGTATCAGAGATTTTTCCTGCTCAATGTGTTTGCTACTAATAATCATGGAACTTTGGGAATTAGAAATGCACACCTAATTTAATTTTTTTCACACTTTTGAATATCTTTTTTTGTAAATAAGTTAAGACTTCATATCCTCATGAATGACAATGACTGGAACAAAATATTAATGTGATAGTATTTGAATAAAATTTAAAGTACCTAGAAAAAAAAAAAGAAGATAATTGTGAGACATGATTCTATATGCTGTGACATTTTGTGAAAGTTAACACTTTGGGGGAAATACTGTCAGGCACATAACAGAGTGAAGGAAACATTAAGTGGACATAATATGTCATTTACCAATTATGACAAAATTTCTGGTTTTATCCTTAAAATCCATAATCACCTGTAGTAAGAGAAATACCAAATAAAGAGTTGAGGTCTAGAGTACTAGTCTTCAAGGATTTCATTCTTCTTTACCTGAAAGTATCAGTCACTAGCCAAGAACTACATAAGGACTTTTACAAATTTCCACCAATAATTTCTGCAGTCAAAAAAGCTGCAATCAAATGAAACAGCATTGACCTACTTGTGATCTAAAGAAGAAAATCTTTTACCTTTCCTTCTTTGATTTTGGTTCCAATTATTTGCCGTCTTTGCTGGATTATTTCAATGAGTTGGTCACATTCTTCCATCAGCTTGGTTTCTTGGCGGGATGCATTTACCTACGAAGCAAAACCTTATGATTAGCAAAACTTTTTTTTTTGACATTTCCTTTTCCAAAATTTTAAATTTAAAAACTGCATTTTCTAAAATGTTTGGTTTGGCATTTTTTTTCTCCTTTCTGTTTATAATGTGTGTTATTTTCAGTCTCCTCTTTTGGATTTTGCAAAGTACTGAATTGAGTACTGCATGAGTACTGCAATGTATTGTTTGCAGGAGGCAGGACTTGCAAACAGATAATCAAGTGTTTCTAACTCAAGTGAGGCAAGTCTGGTTTGGTGAGTATTGAGTGGTGCCAGCTCTAACACACACCAGTGAGAAGGGGGGTCTCTTCAGGAGGTGTTTCACACATCATGGTTTGCAGCCATACGAAGCACTGCAGTGAATACCAGCGTGTTCAAGGGCACAAACACTGGATCAAAGAGTCCATCTGGTGCAGCATCCCCTCTCACTGCTGCTGCTGCCAGCATCTCATAATAAAGAATGTCAGGAGGAAAGAAGTCCCAACACATATGATGACTCCCATTAGTGCTTTCTCATCTTCCAACCATTTGTAGCTCGGTCTTCTTGAACCAGACATAATTTATACATCATTACTAATATTCAGAAGAATTAAATACCTTGGATTTATTTTATTTCTCCTTCAAATCCTGGAAATCTTTAAAATCTGCATCATTCTACAGAAATGAGCACCACAGCTTAACTCACATTGAAGTGAACAACTGGGTCCTTTTAGGAGGATTTGAAACTATCTCCTTCCAGCTGCATTTAATGATCCAAAGTCCTTTCACTGGAAAGGCAGTGAACTACTGATACCATATATATCCACATATTGGTTCCTTAGAGATTCAAGATATCAAAGATCCACGTGACAATACCAAGACATGTGTTGACTGTCTTAATTATTCCTACTTTACCTCAGCAACAAACCAGATAGAAAATAATGTGCTCATGTAGTTTTCTAGAGTATAAATATATGAGAAAATGAAAAATTTTAAGTGCACAAACCCTCACAAATATTAGCTTTCTGTAGAAAGTGCTGACTATTATTATAAAAAAAAAGAGAAAAAAAAGAAGAAAACTTGTAATAGGAAAGTTTGGGTTCTCAGATGAATATGTTCTATTTCTGAAGGAGACTGATTTTTTCAGTGCAAAGTCAACATTCCATATACAACCAGAAGAAAGTACTTTCCTTCCAGAAGTTGCATGTTTAGCTTACATATATGTGTAAAGACTCAGAAAAAAAGGTTAAAAGTTCTAATCATGTCTAGAATAAAAAGAAAAGAACTTATTTCAGAGTTATGTTTCCATTTGCACTTTGCTAAAAGAGGGTAAGGAGGTATAAAGCAGCTTTCAGCCCTGGCTAGTTGCCTCCACAGCCATGTCACCTTTCCCACTGGGATAATGAGTCAGGGGTGAGCAACAGCAGGGATTACTTTCAGGTGACAAGTAACTGTATTTCACCCTTGATTGTTCCTTCAGTCTGATGAGCCCCATGATTCTGCATCAGTATTCTTTTCTTTCCTTCCAACAGTGTTTAAACATGCATTTACTTGTAAGCACATACAGAGCTCATTAAGCTTAAGCGAATGCTTATATATCTAAATTTGGACCAGAACCAATTTTACAAATAACCTTCTTATGTGAAATACACAGTATCCTCCAGGCAAAGAGAGGAATTGTTTATAAAGACCTGTTTCATCAAGGTTTTGGATTATCTTTCTGAAATCTTCATAAAGTTAAAGTTTGTTTACACATTTTAGAGGCTTAATTATTAATTAAGACATCAAGATTATAAAGAGAGAATACATTTGTTTTTTGGAAGGGGTCAGATGTGATTGCAAGTGCTGGTGAAGATGTAGAAGGCATTCCTATTATGCTGGTTTAGGTGCCCATGGTTCTCCTTACATTTGCTGTTTGCTCTGCCTGGCTCCTCACCACAGTACATGAGGAGAGAGAGCACGAAATAGCCCACCCAAAACCCCTAGCAGTGCCACTGTCTCTCCACTGATAACCTAGAAAAGTCAGTCAGTCTGCACTGTCCCTCCTATTCCCTTTGTTCCTGCTGTCCCAGTACCTCAGCTGCATCGCACATCTTGCTTTGGCATGAAACTCTGCAGAGCTGCTTTCAACAAGCTGTACCATGCACTGGTTTCCCAGTCCTGACTTCAGGCTCACTACTGGACAGAAATTCCACTGAAGATCAGGGAAGCCTACACAGGCTCAGCCTGGGGCAGGGATCACATCCACTGCATGTGGGCACAGCTCCTGTGTCAATACCAAGGCTGGTCCATGCCACAGCCAACTTCAGCACTTAATTACAGGAACGTTTTTGGCACTTCATTATGGTAACACTTGATGGGATTTTTGAGTAGCTTCCACTCAAAGTGTTACTTCTAGCACCACTTACATCACCAATTTGCTTTGTCAAGAAGATCTAATTAATTTTTGGGATAACTGTCATGAAACATAAAGTTACAGGAAGGTTAAATCAACATTCTTTCATTTAATACTCTGGTTGATTTGAATAATAATGTATTAATTGGATCTTAACCTAAAAAGCTCTAGACTAAGAAAAGCAAAATGCTTGGAAAAAAATCTCTGGATTTCTTAATGCACTGAGTGCAGGCTTCTCTTTTTCTTTGAAATCTGAAAAGTATATATTTTTTTAAACACCATTTGAAGACATTTCCAACTTTATAACTTGGACAAGCTTGTTAAAAATGAAAATAATACTCTAAAATTATATGATACGTCTGAGCTTTGTATGAAAAAAATCCCTCAGCATTTAATCCAGGGGCTTTTCTTAAGCTGAAATACTCCTTAATCATATTTTCAGCCCCCAAAGCCTCTGATTCAATAATAACTTTATAATTGAGCGCATGCCTAATTTTAAGTGCACTACATTAGCTGTGGCCCTAAAGGGACTATTTGTGAGGTTACCATTAAATATTATTTACTTGTGTGTTCTTGAGGAGTCACGTGTCAGACCAAAGAGCTACAGGCATGGACCAGGGCTCCACTGTACAGGTGCTGCAAAAATAACAGAATGAGGCTTTTCCTTCTGCTTGAGCCCTTTGACAAACAGCAACCTTGACAATAACTTCCAGCTGGGCTGGCCAAGGAATGTGAGTTCTGTCTGGTGAAAATATTTGAGGTTTTACATTCTACATTTTTTCCACATTAAAAACAAGCCCTCTTTCCAAGGAGTTTGTTAAAAGAGACTGATAGCTGCCTTATAAAGTCTGGTGATGGTGTCACACACTTTGTGAAAGTCTCCAAATCATAGAGAGAGCTGACTTCAGTCTGGGCTCCCTTCACCCAAGACAAAGGCTGATTCTTTAATCTGAGGTATCTGTTGTCTGAGAGTTTATGCTAGACTTGGTGACACCTTTCTATGGAAAATGTCACTATTAATACAATTAGTTTTGGCATCAACCGGTTCCTTAAACATCCATGTCCAGAAATACTTTGAACCCAAAACTTTCTGTTTTATTGGTATCATTTTTATAAATTTCTTTACCATGCCAGTTAAAATTGACTAGGAGGCCTTATGATTTAGCAAGAACTATGACCTCTACAAAGGAGAAGGACAAATTCTAGTTCTCCTGATTTTGTGGGGAATTTATTCCTATTTCTGTAACATACACAGACCTCAAATAGTTTACTAAAAAAACCCAACTACCTTACAAATTCCAGGTTTCTTTCCAGGTTTTCCAGACATATGGATAGGGACTGTGGCCCTTTGCCTCAGGAAGTAGGTGTAGTTAAAAAAAGAAGAGAAATGGGGGTTCCTCAGATATCTGTCAGGGAACTGGAAACAACAAGACCTCTCAGCCCAAAGGGGAGAGCAGGCCAGCTGTTCCCAGCTCCACAAGCTGAGAACTGATTTGGAAAGTGTTCTGCTCTCTGTGGAGGCTTCCTAGGCTTTCATCTTCAGAGACCCAAGTTAAATTGCAGCTTAGCTCATAAGAAAATGAATGTGGTGGTTTCAAACTCCCCAGCAGATGTTTGGGAAATCACAAAACTACAGAATGGCTAGAGATTTGAGGTTACAGTGGAGCTTCTATGGTTAATTTAAAGGCAAACAGAATCAGAGGGCTGGATTCATACCCATGAAAACTTCCTCAACTAATATAATGAACCAAAGGATTTTTTTAGTGTCTCAGAAGAATTTTCCTTGCAATAGCAAAACTCTTCCTCTGAGATTCCTGATAGGTGAGGCAATTCTCCCCACAAGTGGAACTCTTCATGTGTCTTTTTGGCAAACAATCTCTAAATGACAAGCAAAATAAGACATCTTAAATTAGAGGGGGTCTGCTTTTTAAGCCTATGCTCACTGTGATAAATTCATCAAAACCAGAGCAATTTTTATTTCCTAGTCACCAGTTGATTATGCAAAATGGAAGAAAGTAGGTGTTAGAAAGAGTCTGATCTTTGGAAATTGAGGCATGAATTTGAGTTTCAGCTTCGTGATTTAAAAATGGTTTCAATTTCTTAAAAAAATAACTTCTTTGCAGCTGTGGCTGTAAAGGTACAGAATAGGTATGAATTTTTCTTTATGTGTTTGAGTTGATAGTTATAGAATAACTATATACTGTGGCTATAAGAATGACCATATACTCACAACAATTACTGTATACTGTATACTGTATAAAAGTAAATTGAATGATTCCCCTCAAAACCTGTTGCATCATTGACAAATACTTCACTTTAGATTTGAGCCTGAATTTCTTCTTGCATCAAACCCAGAAACTGAGATTAAAAAAACCTAACATTTTTACATAGTGGCTGATACCTACTTGCTCTAGGAAAACCTTCTTCATTGCCATGGTGATGTAGAACACATCCTCTTGGATTAGTGTCCCTACATTAATTTAAGGATTATACTCTTCTAAAGAGAGAGGCCTGTTTATTTTACTCCATGTTGTAAAGTGAATAAATTTTCTTCATAGAGCCAGAATACATTGAAGTATTATTTTAACATCATCCATATGTAATTTATTTATTTAATGGAAAAGGATAATCATTAATGAACATTCATGAAAAAATGTCTTCCCTTTCTTTTTATGGCCATGAGAGTCATGGATTAAAACTTCCTTTACTTCATATTTGATGTTATGGGTTGTTCAATTTAGTCTTCTACGGAGCAGAAGCAGAACTCCTGGAAAATAACTTTTTCAGGTTTTCCCTAGTCTAAGTGTAAATCTGATTTTATCTGTGATGACAAACCATGCCTTTGGAAATATGTGATATTAATCAGCTTGCCATGTGAGTATAAATTTTTTAGTTTGAAATGGTGCAAAAAAAAAAAAAAGGTCATCTTCCATTTCAAGTGTGCCAGAGGCTTTGTTTTTGTTTGCATTCCACATCTATCTCTAACCAGGAGACCTGTGTTTGTGTTTAGAGGCAGTCTCAGAGCAGGTTAAACAAAGGTCAGTGCAAAAATATTCCATCTTACTCTGGCTACGTAGGAATTCTGTGAATGAAGGATCTATTAGGCCAGGAGAGCTAAACCACTTTGGGTCCAGCAGATAAGACTATCTGCCCCAATCCTGACTAAAAGTAAACCTTTCTTGGAATACTGAAGTACTCATTTTACTTATTAAAATATTGTTTTGAAATTTTTTGTCCCACTGTACTTTGAAGCATACTGGTGAGAAACTAACCAGCAAGACACCTAGAAGTCCTCTAGAGACATTTACAGTCTCATCCTAAAACAAAAAAACCTCAGAATTTCATGGGGAAAAAAAAATTATAAGAATCTTATTATTTTCACTCTTGTTTTTTACACTTTATGTTAGACCTTTCTTTAAACCTAAATAATGAAAATACTTTTTAATTGAACAATATTTAATTATTTATTGGTTTTTTGTTTTTCCTGCTGACATTAAGCCTTTGTTCCATACTGAGCAAAATATTCCACTTCATGTGTTTCACATAGGATAGAAAAACAAAATCTATCAAATAATCACAGAAGTTCAAAGGACTGCCCATCCTTTCATGATGTTGAAACCAGTGCTCTTGTAAGCAATAGTTCAATACTGAAAACTGTCATCCAGGAGCCAGGGTCTCTAGCCCAGTGTTTAACATGCTCACAAGAGGACCAGTGCCTTTGGTCTCCCCGCATCTCTAGTTGCTCTTTAGCTGTTATGTTAGGCAGAAAAAGGAGGAATTCAAGAGTATTTTGTTCCCATAATGATAAACAAACAACTCAGAGACAGAAAGCTCCATAAGTTGACAACATTTTGACTGAAAATTACAGTCTCTGATAGCAGGCACAAAATATTACCTACTGCATTAATTTACCAGTTAATAGTGAACTAAGCTCCATTTATTAGTCTAAGGTCAAAGTCTTGCAAGAATATCAGTCCATCAAAAATCTGAACACCTGGATATGAGAGAAAGGGAGAGGTGCAGCAAATCAGGACAGGCCACCTTAGCAAGCAGTGAAAAACTCTGCTATTAGTTTATATACAATCTATGTGACCTCTTACCATAACTACAACTCCAATTTACAGAAGGTACAAAACAGTTGTAGGTGTAATAACATATTTCAGCTCGTGCTTAATCTCTGCATAAAATATATGCATAAATGCTGCAGTTCTATATTTGTATAGGACCACTTCTATGTTTAATAAGTAATTTTTGAAATCAATTTAATAATTCTTTAGGGAAATAGTATTTGACTACTAGGCTACAGCTTACTAGGCATGCAACTTAGGACATCCTTGAATGAATATTCTGTATCACCAGATGCTATGCAGCATGTTTTGTCAGTTTTTATTTCTGAAGTTTCTATTTTCACATGCTACGTAAATTCAAGACACCGACTAAAGCTTACCTGCCATTTCCATTGAATGAAATCAACTTTTATGAGAGTGGAATTAAAAGTACAATGAAAGTAATTAGAAGTCAAAATAATGTTAATAGAGGAAGTCTCTTGTACCTTCTCTCATTAGAAACTGTCTTAGAAAAAACAAATGCTGTAAACGCCATCTTAAGGTTTTATGCATGTGATCAGGTTTGCTATTAGTATCTTACTGAGAGTGAGAACTCCTAATTTCCTTCAAATCATATTTTTCTGTCTATTTCAAAAATAAAAAAATACCATTTACTTTTAGCATTTAAATATAGCAAATAAATGTAGCTGCTGAACAAGCATCTTCACAAAAATGGAAGACAGTGGGGCAGAGGAAAAAGCAAATTTCTGTGGAGTTCCTTTCTAAGTTATCACACATATTCCACAGTGATGGTAAACACTTACCTAACTCATTGCTCCTTTCCTAGGAAAAAAATCCCCAGCAAAGTAGATTCCTTATTCCAAAGACTTGGTATTACTCTGAAGGCCATTCACTGCAGTTCAGACACCAGGATTTACATACAGGCTTTCTAACTAAATTTTCCTATTGAGAACCTCTCAGTTTCCTTCAGTTTTGACAAAAATAATCCCAAATCTCAAGGAGTTAGTACCATGAAAATTTGTGAAAACAGAATACTCACTGTTTTTATAGTGACAGACAAAACCTCTTTATTTTTCAAGGGTCCTTTGAGAATTGTATTGATAGCTGAGTTTTGATTTTACTGTCTCTCAAGGAACAGAAATGCCATGCAAAAACTGATAGAGACATTTTGTTGCAAAATTTGAAGGAGCTATCTTGTCACTGAAGTCTTACTAGAAACTCAACATTCCATTATTATTAAATTTTCCTGTTTGGCTCATTTCTTTTTTATCAGCCATGCAAAAAAAATAGCAACAGCAAGATTTTTTAGGTGCTGCCATCTTCTCTTCATTGGTTTTGCACTCTTGCTTTACACTGAAATGTAAAATGTATGTGGCAAGTGTGAGTGCTGAGTATCTGTGCCAGTGAAATAAAGGTTCTTTCATTGAACTACTTTTTATTCAGGTGATTATATAACATGACTATAAAAAACACCATTTGACACTCACAAACCCAGTTTTGACTGGGAACTTTACACTGAGATGTTGCCTGCAGCAAATCTTTAGAAGTGAGCTAGAAACTGAGCATTTCTATTAGATACAAAGAGCAATGGATGCAGCACTTTGAGGGTTACACAACCAGAGGAAAACGCCTCTTCTTTATGCAACCCAAAATTATTTTACAGTGTTGTCCAGAATCTGCTTCCTATGACGTTTGGTGAATTCAAAACAAAACAAAACAAGCAGAAAGACTGAGATACAGATGCTATAAAGTTGTCTGCAAGCAAAACCTATTTCCTTTCTCCTCCCCCCTAGATAATTGCTCCAATTTCTCCTCCAGCTGACTTCAGATTATGTTTCTGTCTAACAGATGAGAAGCTTTATGGTATTGACGATATGACAGACATTTAATCATGCATTTCCTAAAAGAGATGAGAAAAAAAATCCAAAATCAAAACTCAAATTGCTTAGAAACAAAGTAACTGGCATAAGAGGCTCATGCCCAAATTTGTCCCTTTTGTCAATGAATGCTAGACCCTATCAGAAGTAGGAATGCAGTCAACTAGGACTACAAAGAAATACATATCCAAGCAGTAGTCATTCCTATTCCATTCTCAGTTTGTGGAGAAAGCTCTGTTTTATCCCATGCATCAGTCCATCATTTTATGCAGCCCCCGCTGCTGTGCCAGGGGAGGCAGCCAGAGGTGCCTTCCCTGCACAGAGTGAGCAGCACAGCTGCCCTGGGCCAGGGGGTGCTCTGCAGAAAGCAGCCAGGCCAGAAGTGTGAGGTTGAGGATTTGCCATGGGCTCTAAGAAAGGAAAAAAAAACCTTTCCTGATTACCAGCCTTCTGGGTTTTCTGCAAAACCTAGTAATGACAGACAGGATTACAGAGGAGGGGAGAATGGAAAGACAGAAAAATTAGCGTAAAATGAAAAACATGTTGGAGATGTGTCTGAAAGATGAGTAGAACAAGTGTGTCAGCATGCTCCTAAACAAACAGAAAGGTTTGGGACAGAAAAGAGTGTTATAGTCTCAAACAATCACATTTGAGGGTGTGGTTCCCTTTGAGAAAATGGAATTTTAAAAACTCTTGCCATAAGCAAATAAACTAATCCATGTTAGGCATGAAAGCAGACATTGAGATACTAAAATTACTATTATTATTATAAAATGTTTAATATTATATCTTAATTAAAGTAGTAAAGAATACAGGCTTGATTTATTCACAAAGATTTTCTTGCTGTTATGACCACAATCACCCATAGGAATGCAAGACTGGAAGTGAACTTCTTGAGGCTCCCAAGATCAGGTTCTCCATCAGGATAAATCCTGTCATAAATTGATAACCTCCATCTAAAAATTGGCCAGATTTATGTCTCCATTGCTGTGATGGGAGGCCAAACCAGATACCCCTCCTCAGTGGCTGGAAGGTCTCCAGCTTCCAGATTATCAACATTACTGATCAGTCCTTGTGCACTCATGGAGGAAAAAAAATGAAAAGAAGTGTTTCAGAAAGGAATGAGTTTTAAAACATAGAGAGACTGGGATTTGGCCTTTGCTCTGGATGACAGTACAGCTGGGAAGGATGCATGGCTGGATCACCAATCTGCCATAAAGCTGGTTCCTGGGAAGCCACTGACTGCTCGCTTGAGATGAGAAATGGTGGCTTTGTGATAACATTTGGTTTGGCTGGTGAGGATCAATTTATTCAAAACACACAGAGCCTGTTTTCCGTTCATTTTTGGACACATCAGCTTTTGCTCCATATCAAACCACAGAAGACATTCCTTTTCAATTTTTCATGTAACATTGAATTTTTTGGCTTATAACATGATAAAGCCTAAAAAAAGTTACTGTTTACAGCAACAAATAGATGTTAGTGAGCATGACTTTTAAAAGTTTATCTATATCAGAATAAAGTCTTGGTAATTTTAATACAAGGAATAATAATAATTTCCTTTCCTTCCTTGTTTTTCGAAGTTCAAACTATATCTGAAACGGAAAGCTTATTTCCTTTTTCTTTTTTTTAAACCAGTTTTAAAGGCCCCAAAATTTAAATCAAAATGATTTCAAATTAGGTAAGAAAAATCAAAGTAGGTAACAAAAGTCTTTAAATTTACTACCTATATTTTTATATGTTTACAAATGATGTACAATCTATTTTACATTATTACCTATAATAAATCTAATAATGAAAAAGAAAGCATTTGCTGTAAAACTAACTTCCTTTTCAGTTTCAACATTTCAGTGGGTTCATATGTCAAAACTAATACAGTAATTGGAAACTTTTCCCAATATTTTGTAATTTTAAATTTGCATTGTTAATGTTTTAGCCAATCTAATTTAATCTAATTAATAGATTAGATTAAAGATTAATCTAGCTAATCTGTTTAATCTAATTTTTAATTTGGGTTCCTATATTGGGTTGAATTTCTCTCCTGAGCAACCAAGAAGAGAAAGAATGTACTGACTTTTCAAAAATCTATCTAAGTCACATTTTCTCCAATGCTGGAGATATGCACATCGTATCTGAAATTTTCACAGGGCTCTGAGAAACAGAGATAACTTCAAAGTTTACTTCCCCATCCCCACTTGCCCAATTTCCAGCACAGCCAAGGTCCAAGGTTTTGACTGAAGCTCATTTCTTAATATTTAGCTAATTTAAATGCTAATTAGACTAATTTGATGAATAAAACATGGTAGGAATTCATTAACAACTATGTTGCGATTGCTTTATGTCTTCAGAGAAATTTTCTAAACCAGGACTCCAGGGACAATAGCGCATCTGTTACCGGCTGAACAAGTTGGATCCTTGTAACACTAAACTTAGAGCTGGTAAAATATTGCAGAGCTGCAGAGAAGACAGAGGAGCAATTTTAAGTTTTTCAGCTCTAGCACATCTTGGACACAGGCCACCAGTGAAGAAGAGGCTTTATGCTGTCCTGAGCCCGTCTGCTTCAGGGGGTTTGCTCAGAGCTTTAGATGCAGAGGAACAAATTGTGCCTTATCTCTGTCTCTCAATACCCACTAATGCCATTCCAGCTGTCCTGCCTGGTGTTATTGGTGCCTATACAAAGGGATGAAACCATCCACCTAATGCCTCATACTGTGCGTAGACTTTTATGGTTTTATTGAGCTCTGTGAAGTTGGTGAGGCTCCAGAGAAGTGGAGCAGATACAAACATAGATAAGATGATCTCTTTGAAGAATAGGGGGTTGCTTGGCTTTGGTTGGTTGGTTGGTTGGTTGGTTGGTTGGCTTGTTTCTTGAGTTTGTTTCCTTTTTGTGTTTTGGTTTTGTTTGCTTTGCCTTTTTTGGGTGAACTTTTTTTCACCCTTTCTAGGGGGGAAATTATAGGTTCAGATCTCACCCTGCTAAAGATTGATTGTCAGAGTGGAATATGTAAGTGAAGCAACTAAAAGGCCTGTAAGAACCTGTTTTCTTTGGAAGATAAATATACTTCATGTATGACATTTGAGTACAGATATGTATTTAGTTAATTCTGACTAAAAAAAAGAAAATGAAAACAAATCTGGTGTTAAACAGAAACTTAAATGAGGTTCGGAATCTGGGTGTTCCTATTTTTTTGCCTTCATTTTCCACCTGTAAATATTTCTCTATCTCACAAAGGATCCAGAAAGACAAATGTTAAAGGTAATAAGTGATGTGTTCAAGGATAGTAGCAGTGGAGGCCATAGCAACACACCATAATTAAAACAGGACAGAAAGGAAAGTAAAGGAGGTTATCTGTATTGAGAATACCCCTTATCAGTGAAAAAGCTTTAAGTCAATTTACCATTATTGAAATTAATTTCTTCACTTGTTTGTTTGGTTTTATTTATTTTTGTTGGGGTTTTGTTTGGTTTTTTTGTTTAAATGTTTGCTCCTGTATGCTAGAAATGAATGTAATTAAGTTTATAAGAATTTCTAATGGAGGCCATACTCACTTCTACATGTTGACAGGTCTGAATGAGTTTTGCCAGAAGAGTTTCCAGTTCAGTGTTCCTCTTAATAAGGTTGGTGAGGTTGCTCTCCAAATTTTGCTGTAAAAATAAAAGAAAAAAATAACATTTCAAAGATTTTAATACTTTGGTGAATATTGGAAAAATCGAACTACACAGATATGAACATGAGATTTTCATATTGATATGTTCCATTACATGCTTGATTAGATTAGATGTTTTGTCTGTGCAACACAAGAGAGCAAAAAAGTTCAAGAAAAGAGTGAATTCTGGAAAATAGTTTTTCTAAGGACCTAATAATAATTAGATGAAGCAATTAGTTTTATTCAAGAGGAAAAAAATGAGTAGGAAGAAGACCAGAATAGGCAAGAACATTTCTACAAAATAAATATTTATTTTTAACTGAGAACATTTTTTTACTCCTTATTTCCTGCTTTCAATCTAACATCTGAATTTAAAACTCTGCTGCTAACTGAGGTCTCAGAACTGGTCAGCACTTTTTTCTTAGGATTTGAAATGCTGGGGAGATTTTGGTCTATTTAATTTTATTCCCTAGCTGAGCAGAATTATATTTTTTAATAAATAATTCAAAAGAAAAACATCCTTTCTATGGACAAGAATGAAATACCTGCTCACAAACTCTGCCTTCACTAACTGTCCTTAGGAGAGAACTTGTGGCACATTTCTGTGTTTATCAACTGATTATGGCTGCCATAAATATCTGCAGCTGTGCTGGAGCAAAGTCCTTTCCATCTCACAGATCTGAGGATGCATCCTGGCTCCCTGCAATTGCATGGGAGATTGAGATCTAACAACAAATGTTTCAGCCTCCCTTCTCCTCCCTGTGTCCACAGGAGGGGAACCCAAGCACAGGAGGGGCAGGTCTGTGACAGCTCTGACCCACTCCCTGGAGTTACAGAACAGGAATACCAGGAGTCCTCTGCTTTCCTCCTGACAAGGGCTGCAAGTGTCTCTGCACAACTTTCATTAATTTCAACCCTCCTCATCTTTTATTAATGACCTTCTTTTCTTCACACTACTACTTTCCCTCTAGTGTATCTATTCTATCATTTCAGTCCCTGCAGCTACCATTAACTTACCTGACTTGTATAATCCTCCCCCAACTCCCACCTCCATACCCACATTTAGAGAGTGTGTTTTCTGGTGTTGTTATTTCCTGCCTATTTCATGCTGTTTAAAACACCTTGTTCTTTTCCCTCCCTTCCTGCAGCCATGCAGCTTCCTTCCCATTTTTGCATGTGGCTACAAGCAAATGAAGATGGCGGTATTGAATTGCTGAATGACAAACACTTTAGCTTGTAACAGAGTTGATGCTGTAAGCACTGGAGAGGCAGTCAGTTCTGTTCCACTAAGGAAAACACAACATTTTGGTGGCTTTTATGTATATGACCCTTCCAAGAAGCATGATGGGTGCTTGAAGTACATAATTTTAGCATTTTCTTCCCAGCAGAGCCATGCATATTGTGTATGACAAGCTCTGGCTGTAAAAATACCTTCTACACTACATTTATTTCATAGCCCATTAAAACAAAGAGTAACAAGAACAGGCATTTTTACCATACTGTTTGTGCTGGATCTTACATTTCCATAAGCCACAATGTGAAAAATCTTAACTGCAAAGACATGTTGGCTGTGCTGTCAGATGTCCCTTTGTAGCTCATAGGCAAAGTCAAAATATCATATATAGTTACAATATCAGGTAACTTTTGCCTTCAATAAACAGTTCCTTAAGTTGATTCAAATTAGCAGATACGCTTGAAATTTTATTTCTATAACTTCTTAATCTTACACATTAATGTTTTATATATTTTAATATTTTACACTAAAATGTTTCAATGAAAATTGTGTATTCTTCATTGAGGTTATCTAATTTAAAATGTATTATTGAACATAAAAAATACTTGCAGTTGGTACCTATATATATATACTATGAAGAAAAAATGTATTCAAAATGGTTTTGGAACACTGCCATGATTTCAAATTACTGAAAGTTATTTCTTTTCAGATAAGACCATTAATGCAAGAAGAGTCAGTATTTTTCCCTGAAACAGAAATGTATTGACCCATAGATTATATATACATTATTATATTATAAATATTTCATATATATATATATATATATATATATATATATATATATATATGATGAAAAACAAAATCTTAGAATAAGTTTCCTATCCAGTGACTACAAATATAAACCCATATATTATTATGGCTTCACACAGGTCTCATGATATCTTCTGCATTTCCTGACCATGAAAATGGAAGAAAACTGTGAAACAAGTGAATTGCCTAAGAGAAACTAAAGTTAATCCATTCCCATGCTCTATCTCCTTGAACTGTGTAATTTTAAATATGGGAAACCTGGAATTCTGTTTCCATGCAATTTAGTATGCAAGAGATTGTTGTTCTTTTTTTTTAAGTCAAGAATAATTAGAATTTTGTTAAATTTTTGTTGAAGAACATCAGTTTTTATTAATGCTTTACCAGACGACAAGAACCTGGTGGCTGCTGTCTGAAATTAATGTCAATCTTTCCAGTTTCACTAGGGCAGTACTGAATGGCAGCTCTTAAAAAGTGGCCTGATTTGAAAGTCTTAGAGCTCATAAAACTTGATCAGTATGTTTACCCAGATTTCCTTTCAGCAGTATTGTCCTCTAGTACTTTCCCCTATTATTTTCTCAGACAGACCATGGAGCCACTTTAGCTACCATGTGATATTAAAATTGCAGAGTTTGAGCTCTGCCCTCTTTCTTTACTCCATGAAGGGTGACACAGAAAAGACCTGAATATTTAAATTTCAGAAACAGATGTTTGCTCAGAGACTTTCCAAAGTGTTGCAACCTCATTTCTCATCCACACCAGGAACTTCCCCAGTTGCATAAAACAACACTGCCAGATTTAGAGGTCCAGCCAACTTGGAAAATTAATTTAGTTGTTGTAGACCAGAATTCCTGGGAGAGTGAATTTTAGCCAGGTTTGAAGTCTAAGAAAGTGTGCTCTCACATTATGATGAGTACATGTGAAAGTGAGTAGCAGAGTAACCTGATTCCAAGTACCTTCCTTCTTCCCACCTAATCTTCTACTGCTGCTCTGTTGGGCACACCAAATTACAATTGTATTTTTGGTAATGTTCTAGGTAAATCACAGTTCCCTAAACATTTACACCTTCATTTTCTTATCTTTTTTTGTAAGTTGCTAATTTTCCTTGTTACCTGTTTATTAAAATCTGATCTTAGAAACTCTGGTATTGATTTTTTTTAAAGAAACACGAGAGTTGCTCTGCATTTCCTCTGTGGACAGGCTTCATGTATGTTAAGTCAGTAGATGCAAATTGTTCTCAAAAAGCAAAAGCAAGGCTGAATGCTTCCTGACTTACCAATGTAGATCCAGCCCAAGATCTTGACATTCCATTCATGCTTTGAAACTGTTTTTACAACAGTATAAAGTGAAAAGAATGCTTACTGTCCATTTAGCACGGTCTGACAATTATACAACATAAATATTCCTATAATCTTGGGATAAATCCAAGTAGATGAAGCCCCAGACATGTAATTGAAAAGGACAGTTAAGGATGATGTTTCATTTTGACTCTGTATGCCTATAAAATGATATGATCCAGGAACAGGAGTCTAAGTTGGAAAAATTAATGCCAAAACCTAGAGGAAGGCAACTCAGTATTGATCACATTTTTTAAGCCGCTGTCTAGCTCATGAACACGTTGCTGCTGAAGTCATGATCATGTTGCAGCAACGATTGCGTGAGGCTTGTGCCCTGATTAAAGTGGGAGGTCAGACTAGATGATCATAGTGGTCTCTTCTAGTCTTTAAATCTATCAGTCTATGAAAACCAAATGTGAACCCATGCCCTTTGCCAAATTAACAGTCTCACGCAAAGCATTGCTTGTCTAAAATAAGAAGGTAGCACAAACAGATAATCCTAAGCTACTATGAGTTGGAAATGCTGTCAAAATAAATTAATGTAAGCTTCTAAAGAAGAGAAATGCTGAGTCGTGTGCTCCTGCCTTACGTCATGGCAGACAAAATAAAAGCATTCCCAAAATCATCTTCTCAGAGACATTTTCCATAAAAAACTCTATTTTAAAAGCTAAAAAATAAAACAGAAAGCTATCAGGTACAATGATATTTTCAATTTTCTTTGAAGTAAAGCAACTTCACCATGACCAAAGCCTCAGCAAGCACTGACTGCAGTTTGCATTTCCTTTGATCCTAGTGTAGAACTGACCAGAGTAAAGCACATTCTGAGGCTATCTCCTGGTTCAAAGAAAACAACTTTGCATAGTGGAACTTAAGTTTAGTAATTACATAGGTTTCTTGAGAACCACTGCCCCCCTCCCATCATCTCTTTACAAACAGTCAATATGAAACAGTTTATACATTACCAGACTGGGTTAGTAAAGTGTGTAGCTTAAAGCCACACAGTTACACTGCTGTAGATGAGCAATAAAACATCACAAAGCACAAGTGTGATCACAATTCTAACTTAAGCCAGCAGGGAAAGCAGGGTGGTGTTGACATGGCAGATCAATCTTTAGTACTTGCAGGCTGGTTAGAGATCATAAATGTACTCCCTGTCACTAACACAGTCCAAGCAAACACATCTTCACTGAAATGTTTTCCTCCAAATTCAAAGGCATTGTGCTGCATGTGCTCCAGTTCTATTTTCACCTCGTCATAGTGACATACCCCATGAACTAGTCCTGTTGCCTCCAGGACTTGTGTCTAACCTATTAAAACAGTTGCCAATCAAATCCAGAATAACTGCCAGAATATCAAGTGTGGTTTTGAGCCAGGTTTGGTGTATATGTGAGCTTAATGCTTCATTTGGTGTTCTTTATTTAAATGGACATGCCAGGTGCACATGGAAAAACTTAAGCTAATTTTTATTCTATGTACTTGTTCTGAAACAGATGACTACTCTTCTGTAGCATTCATGTGATCAACTCTGTATTTCTCCAGCCAGGGAATAGTAACACTTTAATAGGAATGATTGACCTCAAGTCTCAAATGTGGAGAGCCTAACAACTGCACTCCACATTCCTATGTGTAAAGAAATAACAGCTATGATGTTGATGGACTCCTGGGAACTGGGATTTTTACCTCAAGTGATTATAGTATATCACAAGGAAAGACTCATGAGATACTGCACTGTTAATTAATTGTCCAGGACTATGTTTATTAAAAGTGCAATGAAAATATCTGCATGGGAAGCCATTATGACTCCAATAATGTTAACTAAGTTGAGTATTGAATATTTCCATATTTCATAGGAATGTCACAATTTTTCATTAATGTCAATTTAACATGGGACATTGTGGAAATTGAAGGAAATCCAAGCCCTTCAAATTCTTGACCACATAAAATCTTTATTAACTGAGAAAGCAATATTCTAGGGAGAACCTCCAATTACACTCTTGTGTCTCTGCAAAGCCATGCCCTCAAATATACCAGGGGTTCCTGTCATTTGTAAGTGCAGTTCTGGCCTTTTATTTAACTACACCAATCTGTCTTGTGAGTTGCTTTTCAGTCTTCCTCCACTGCTTCTTCTCTTTTGGAGAAAGAGAAATTTCATACCTGGGGCCTCGGAGGAAAAAGAACAGGACAAGAGCTATATACATAGCACCCTATAGCAAAAGTTTTCCATTGATGTGTACTATAAGTTTGGAAAAGAAACCATACATACACTTAAAAACTATTTGCCCATAGCAGAGACAATGTTTACCCAGAACACAGGTCAATGAAACTTTCACTGCATACTTATTTTCATAGTTATTTTTTTATTGTAACAGAAGGACATATAAAAATGAAGTGAAAATAGCATTTTCTCTTAAAGGCTTTCAAACTTGTTAAAGGAATTTTGTTCCAGTTTAGATAGTAACAAAACTGACTATAGGATAAACTGGGATTTTTTTTTCAATTAAGCTATTAGAAGATATACAAATGTTAACTTGGTTGGGATCTGAGGGGGTGTTTCAGTTCTTTTTTTAATGAGTCATTAGTCATTAATCAAAGAAGGACCAGAATAATAATCAGGAATCAAGGATCAAGAAGGAATAGATTTAGCATCTTACCACATTAAAAACTAAAACACAGTTTGGATTGATATGTGAGTTAACAAGATTTGCAAAAGTGTAAAAATATTTTTGAGGCCACAATATATTTGACCTTTTTTTCCTGCCTCAGTGCAGGAGTCAAACTGGAAGCTGAAGTGTTAAAAGAGCAAAACAAATACCAGACACCTGAATTTAATGCATGTCATTAAAGACTTATTGTGTCGAGCTAGAGGGCTTATAAACTCATTCTTTTCCCCATGGGCTAATCCAGTGCAATGAAGGGGGTTAAGGACAACTTGAACTATTGCACAGCTGTCCTGCAGCACCCTAGCTAAATGTACTTCCAGCCTCCCAGGACATGGAATGTATTTAAGACCAGGAGTTCAACACAAGCTCCTGCCCACAAGATGCATAATGTAATCCTGCTCAAGAAAGATCTGAGAAGTATTCATTCCAAAACCTGAAATTCTAAGTTTTCCACCTAACCAATGACAGGCATCTATACAAAAACAAAACAAAAATATTATCTAAAGAACCAAAATTTATGCAGTGTTATTAAAGTCTGGGTTTCTACAGATGTCTGCCTAAACATTTCTGAAAGTTATATTTATTTAAGAGGTTTTATTGTGGAAAAAAATCTGGGTTTAATCAGTCAATACATATGACTGCATTTTGCGGTTAAAAAATTCCATCTTATCTAAGCAGGTATGTGTAGAAACAATTCAGTATTATGCAAAGCTGGCAGGTTAGAAAGGGCAGCTGGATAGGTAAGAAATGGAGCAGGTCAATGTGGTGATTTGGTCTGCACTAGCTAACAGTGGTGGAGTTGTCACAAGCCTAATTCAGCTCCTTCTGCTGGCCTGTAATGAAGCTGACACTTGAGGCAGCTGCAGCCTTCTGCATTTGTTTCTCAGTATAGCAAACAGCACACTGAAGGATATTTATTGATTGCCCTCCTGAGGATATTAATTGTCCATCCAGAGAATGAAGCTGTGCGCCCATCTCCTGGCACAGCTAGAAGGTCTGGCACACCCAGGATTCACACTGGCCTTGTGGGCTTGTAACAGCTGGGCTAACACAGAACACCAGCAGCTCCTATTCAAGAAATGTGAGGGGCTGTCTGGGCAGCTCCACTGCAGGGGGCAAACAGGTGCATCAGTGAACACCACACACTCCCAGCTGTGTCCCCAGCAGCAGTAGGAGCCATACAGGCACCATTGGTGAACCCAAGGGAAGCCAGAGAACTGAGCCTCTTTGGGAAAATGCTGATCCCACTCTCCAATGTCATGGTGCATGAGGCAAGTGTCACTAAACCAGCTAAGCAGAAACCCCAATTCTGGCACAGGGTGAAGTATACTAATCAAAGCACCACTTACAATTGTGTTTTATAGGGGTTTATTTCTTGTGTTTATGAACCCTCTGAAATTTTGCCAAGAAGTACACCATGAGCTAGTTATGACCCTCTGGAGCACTCTGCTTTTTCCTCACTGAAGTCATTGAAAGCTCTGCCTTTTGCTTGCTGTGAATATACCATACACCATACCTCGCAGACAGCATACCATGAAAAAGTTGGCATCTGTTTAGTTTGGTGCTTCTTCTGTCACATGCTCAATACCTTGCTGCCCATGGTTAGAGCTTCCTCTAGACAGAAGTATAAATCTCTCTGTTTTCTTCTCCTCCTCTGCTCTATTGCCTATTCAGCAAACAAAAACCATCTACTAGATTGAGTAAATGCCCTGAAGGAAGTTTGGTGTGGGGAACTTGAGTTTTCAAGTTTAGAGATAAGTTCAACTTCTTTGAAAACATTCATCTAAAATACTTCCCAACCTGATAATATAATTTATCAGTATTTTTCTACAAAAAGCTTTTGACCAAGCACCAGGTCTCCCATTTAGGGGTTACTAAAATAATTATCTTGATGCCTTGGACTGGCTACCTAGAACAGAGCCAAACAGAGTTAGAGAATAAAAGAATAAAGTAGGTATTTATTGAACACCTACAATAGATACACCTTGGGCAGTGCAAAAGCCTCTCAGAGGTTACACCCAATATGGACAATGGTCACGAGTTTTTCAGGATTTTTTTTTCTTTTTTTCTTTTAACAGCGGCTTTGCTGTATCCTTGTAAAGAGACAAAATATTAAGAAGAATAAAAAGGATCGAACAATATATTTAAAGGTTTTTTAATTCTTTAAATGATGGAAAATACCTAGAAAGAATAAAAGCAAGCAGATCAGATTCCTTGATAGTACCAGTTTATATTATCCTTGCACCTGGAGCATTTATAATGTGTAAAATATTGGTTTCACAATAAATATTGTAAAACTGCCTCCTTTACTATTATTTTAGATGTAGTTCCCTGTAAGGAATATGATGTGCATTGGGTTGTCTGCAGTACATACACATTTAGGAAAAATACGCTGTCTAAAAGGGAAATGCCACATTTACAAGGGACAATATTGTTTGTTCAGAATTTGCCATTACTTTATTCTCTAACTCTGACTAGCCTCTATTCTAGGCAGCCAGTCCAAGGCATCAATCTCTGAATCAGATTTCAGGTACAGAGATGTTATTATATTTAAATCTTTGAGTTTATAATTTGTTATGTATAAAATCAGATGGCAACATTAAATACTCTTAGTAGAATTACATACTTAGGGACTTACTAAAAGAATATGATGGTGGTGAGCTGAATAGGGAGTATAAACTGAAAGGTGCAGATCATGACTTGGAAACAGATTTTGTTTCATATTTCTGTCCTAGTCAGGTGACATTTCTGTTCTGACCTGCCTAGTCTTTATTGCCAATACTTCCTCAGAGATCAACTTAAGATTTCAAATTCACTAACCACCACTACCACCACCAAAAAAACCAACCCACCCCAAACCTAAAAAAGACAAAAATTAAACCAAACACCAACAAACTTCTCAAGAGTTTTAGCTGAAAACCTAAAGTTCTGAGTATATTTTAAGTACTGATGGACTAGAAAAATAACCACGACAAATCCAGTAGTTACTTTTTCCCTTGCATTTTGCAACTGATAAATGAAAAAAACAAACCAAGAAGACACTCAGCAGGCAGAAGTATCATCCTCTCTCATTTAGTGTACAATGCTAAAGGCTTTTCCTTCCCTTACCTCATCAATGTATCCAGCTCCATTCCCAGACATCCTGATCTCCCTCACTACTCCTACTTCCAAAGCATGCTCATGATTTTGCTCCATTTTTTCTGGTCATGCTGCGACCTGTCCAGCTGCTGCTACAACACGCCCCTCACCTTCTGCTAGACTTTTTGAACCTGAGTTGAACTCAGTTTCTGGCTCTTGATTTGCTGGCAGAGTATGGTGCCAAGAGTTTCTGGGAGGAAGGTCTGAAAGTAATGTGGATGCTCAAGAAAGTCCTCAGGGGCTGAGGGATGCATGCTACAGACAGCAGAACAGCTGAAGAAATAACTCCTTCCCATGCTACGATACTATTATTCACTCCCTTATGGAGTGCACTTCCACAAAGAAATTAAATAATCAATTCAGTGATAAACCAACTATAATTTGAGAGGCCAGTAATGCAGGGACACATTATTTTTCAGCAGTCCTCAATAATGTATATGGAATGATTAAAAAACTGAACCAGCCATAAGCAAACATTCCATGTGGAAGCCACAGCTGACTTGCCTGTTCACTTAGCTCTGCAGATGATCACAGACGTGTTTCACTTTACTAATGTGAATTTATCAATTTGTATCAACTAATGAGTTGTTCATGCCAGTATGAGCAATTGCATGAGGATACTTCAAAGTAGTGAGTTTTGGCTCAAGTATGTTTTTAAGTACTCTTGTGTTTTTTTACTGTGCTCCTGTAATCACTTGCAGCATGCCTGACCATAAAATGTAACTCAAGCCAGTTCTACTCCATCAATAATTGAGATCCCATGACTATATACCGAACTTTTTTTGTCTATTTTTTATTTCTGATTACACACAGTTTGAAAAATAAAACAGAAATAAATTTTCTGTGAGTTAAGAATTAGTGATTGTGTTAGAATGTTTGTGACATCACCACAGAACTCTGGTTCCACAAGACATTTAAAAAATACATTAAAAATAAATCTTATGCAGTTGTTTGCAAGGTGATAGATCATATCATATAAAATCAAAGGATGTTTTTAGGGAAAAGAGTGCAAGTAGAAGCCTAGATATGTGCACCTGTAGGATTTCAAACTCACAAACACAGATCTGTTTCAATTTCTAAAACATTATTTTGTACTCTTCTGAGTTAGAACTTTACTTTCTTGACATTTCAGATTTTCACCTGAAAGGCAAAACACAAAGGAAAGGCCTGTGTGCTCTCTAAGAGAACTGGAACAATCAATAACAGCTCTGCTTCTAACAGGAAAAGACTTTGAACATTTTCCTAATGAAAGAAGGATGAGATTCTCTATTTATGGCCTTAATATTAAGCACAGAAATTTGCACCAGCAAATTTAGTAAATCTGTCTTTAGAAAAGAGAGCATTTAATCCTCAGAAAACAAAAGCAATTTATATGTGCATATATATACTATATTTCAATAAATGCTCAATTAAGAACAAAATACTTATGAATAATAGAGAATAAAACACCTGAATCCACAGTCCATTTTCTAGAAGAACAGCAAATGACAGGTATAGCCCCACCTTTCTTTAACATATTAAAAAATTCAGCTGAATTATCATAATTTTAAGGGGCCACCTTCCTGGTACCTCTTCTTCCTCCAAAATGCCAAATGCAAAAATGATGGTCCTCTAGAGGTGTGATCAATGTAGCAAATGCCAGATTCTGCACCTAGGACAGAGTAACCCAGGCTGTGTGTACAGACTGGGGAATGAGAAGCTGGAGAGCAACGCCATGAAAAGGGACCTGGGGGCCCTGGTCAATGACAAGTTGACCATGAGTCAGCAGTGCCCTGGCAGCCAGGAGAGCCAACCCTGTCCTGGGGGCATCAGGGACAGCATGGCCAGCTGGGCAAGGGAGGGGATTGTCCTGCTCTGGGGCAGCCTCACCTCCAGTGCTGGGGGCAGTTTTGGGTGCCACAATATCAAAAAGACATCAAGCTATAGGAGGCAGTCCAAAGGAGGACCATGAGGATGGTGAAGAACCTTGAGGGGGAGCTGTATGAGGAGCAGCTGAGGACACTTGGTCTGTTCAGCCTGGAGAAGAGGAGGCTGAGGGGAAAGCTCACTGTGGTCATGGACATCCTCATAAGGGGAAGCAGAGGGGCAGGTACCAATCTCAATGATTTACAATCTCTTCACTCTCATAACCAGTGACAGCACCCAAGGAAGCAGCATGAAGCTGGGTCAGGAGAGGTTTAGTTTGGATATCAGTAAAAGGTTTTTCACTCAGAGGGTGGTTGGGCCATGGAACAGGCTCCCCAAGGAAGTGATCACAGCACCAGGTTTGACAGAGATCAACAACTGTTTGAACCATGCTCTCTGGCACATACATGGTGGGATTGTTGGGGCATCCTGTGCAGGGCCAGAGTTGAACTCAATGACCATTTTGGGTCCCTTCCAACTCAGCATGTGCTATGATTTTATGACCTTTGAATGATTTACAAAGAATCTTAGAATGTTTCATCTTATCCACTCTAGCATACCTAAACTAAGGATGCAAAACTGAGCTAGTCTTACATGGCCTGCTGATCATCTTTACATCAGGTGGGATAACAGTAGTAAAACATACAAACAGCTTGCCTGAACCCTCCCATATAGCTTTGCTTATTTTTTTGTAAACATTGTAACCATAATATGACAGGCATTCAGGTAATGAAAAATAAACGACTTTCCATTTTGCTGAAAAGACTAGCAATTTAGAGAGAAGTGCAAATCCAATTATTCCTACAGAAAGAGGGAGATCTTAACATTTCATTTGATACATTTACATAATGTGACCAATTTATAACGACGACTTCCAGACAAATGATTCATTTGATTTATGACAGCCTTTGAAGTTTTGCCTACTATCAAGGCTCCCAAACTTTTTCTGCTGAAAACGTGAGTCAATGCTGATTATGTAAGTATGCTTTTCATGGCACTTTGGGAAGATATTAAAACTGTAAAGCACATGGAAGTCTCAACTTGAGGCCTTCAATTAATTCAGTTTGATTTTGATCTCAGACAAAGTTTTCTTTGGAGAAAAGATATGAACTTCATTTACCCAGTACTTTATTTCTGTATTTTCTACATCGATTTTTTCTGAGAGATTTGTGAGAAATACCTTCTCTTTAGCCATATAAAACATACACAAAAAAGCATACATCTGTATAGAGCATATATCTATGCTTTGTAAAGTGAAAAGAATGAGTAATGCAATGTGCAAGGGGTGTAGAGAGAGAACAGGTTATTCTCTGGTGTTTCTAAAGCACACGGTCATCAATAGCATTTTGAGGTCACACAATACTGATGGAGTGCTGAGCCTGATTTCACGTACAACAACTTTTTAAGTTCCTCATTTTTTCATTGACTGAAGTAAGATCTCTTCTCCCTGGATAAGTGAAGGCTCAAAGGGCCTCTAAGAATATCCCTATACTTCAAGGGTACCTACAAACAGACCATTTCTTCACAAGCAGCCACACAGGGGAGATAAGAAACAACAGGTGTAAGTTGCATTCAATGTAAAAAAGACATGTTTTACAGTGGAAACAATAATTTACTAAGATAGCCTCTCTAGGGACAAGGGAGAGTCCTCATTGCTGGAAGTCTTCAAGATGCAATTGGACAGATAGTCTGCATAGCCATCTAGGCTCCCTCTTACATGAAAGTTTGATCATCTTGGGAGGTCCCTTCCAAAGTGTGGTGCTCTACAATTGATGATTTATTAACCACTCTTATTAGGTAAGGAGCTGTATCTGTAACTGATTCATTCTTTTAGGTATGGCCCTGTGTGCATGGGCATGTGTGTACATAGGGATTTGTTTTAGCAAACCCTCCAGTGAAATCAACCTACTGGTTAGCTTGGCCTCTCATTCTAGCTTGTTGTCATGGCTGTATTTTGAGCTGATTTGCCCAGTCTGAAACTATTTCAATTATGCAACTATTCCCTGATTTTGAACACTACAGTGCCATTAACAAAGTGAGTTACATACAGGAGAGGAGAACTGACATCTCTCTAATTCCTACTGACCTGGTCCACACTTTTCTGTATCTCCAGATGCTTGGAAAACAAAGCCTGGCAAGACTTGCGAACCCTCAGAATGCCAGGCTTTCCCAGAGTGAGGGCTTTTGACTCCTTAGTTCTGCACATGAACTGGTTCACCCTGTGCATAAACACGCAAGTCTGTGAGATGGCCAAGAAATAATTGTGCAAATAGCTGAGGAGGGGCCAGGAGAGCCATGCCCTATATTGCCTTTGTAACTACGTCAAGAGAGGCTCTACTCTCTAAATTGCTGTTACACTCTGATAGGAAAAACAAGTTGGTTTTGGTAAGCCTTTCACTTTGTTGCAACTGTTCATGCAGGAGATAGGACATACATTTTGGAAATTACATATTCTAGAAAATATTATTGGATATTGAAATGACAGTTCCATTGACTTCCATTTTTTGTAGTTGTTTCTGCCAGAGTGGTTCCTATTGAATATATAAAACTAGCTTTTACTCATGATTTTTGTAATTAATAAGGAACTTATTTTACTTTATAACTCAGTATCTCTGTTTTCTTTTTCATTTCATAACAATGTATTTGTTCATGAAGTTAACAGCGATGCAAATCTTCCATAGTCTTTGTTTCCATAGTAACCACCTTATTTCAAGAGAAAGAACCAAATCACGTGCCAAGTACATGAAATGCTAAAATGCTTTAAATTACTCATTTAACTAATTTAAAAAAAAACTGATAAGACAAAACTTCTTAATAGAGATAGAGGCATAATAATGCTTACTTTGTTCTTTCTCTATATGAATTTCAATTACTTTTACAAGAGAAAAACATTCTGATCCTTATTTTATAGATTAGTCAATTTCCCTAAGATAAATGCCTTTAATCAAATATGCACTAAAGGCTATGCTAGTTCTCCTACTGAGTCAATGGGCTTTGAATGAGAGTCATCAGAAGCCAGTAAAGTCAAGAAGGCCCCTCCCACTATGGACACTAAATGCTGGTAAAGTTTTTGTTCAGAGAAGTAGTCTGGGTGCTCAAGATAATGATTATTACTTGTATGTTAGAGTGGTGTCAGCTATTTTCAAACAATCTAGACGTGGTTACTGAAGACAGCAAAAGCAAAGATTCTTAGGTTTGACATAACAGGTAGTTTGCCCTTGCCACGGTCTATTGACATGTGATCAAAATGAAAACTTACTGGATGAACGTTCTGAATTCAGACTTTTAAAACTAGCCCCTTAGAAACATGTTACAAAAAAAAAAAAAAAAAACCAACCAAAAAAACCAAAATGCAAAAAAAAACCCCAAAAAACCAAACCAAAACCAAAAAACCCTGCCTTGCTTCTGAATGTAATTTTGAAACTGAATGTAATTTTGAAACTGTCTAAAAAAAGAAGATTTCAATAGTTCTTGATGGGTTTGTCCAGACCTTTAAGGTTGTCCATTCTCATTATTAAATATGTGCTGTGGTATGTCTCCACTGTAAGACACTAGCTGCTGGGTGCTTTTCAAAGTAAATAGAAGTCTGCTTTGTTTCATCTTGCAGAGTCCCTAGAGGTAACCTCAGAAATGTCTTAGGTACAAATGAATTTTGTACATCTAAAATGCTTTTGAGGCTCAGGGTCAAACAACGAGCATGAAAATCAAATGTGAATGAAAGAAAGAAAAGGGAAATGAAAGAAAAGGGAATCACAATAAAAGCAGTGGATTTCAAAACTTGGTGAATTTCTTTAAGCAAACTCTGTATTTGGAAAAACAGCTGTTAACCCTGACAGCTGCAGAAAAGGCCCCATGGATCCTGTGGACAAGGAGCTGACCACGTGCTCTCACAGCAAAGGTAGCTGCTGATGCCTTGAAGGTGTTTAAATGATGAAGAGGTTGCACAAAGGAGCTGTGAGTTTCTATCCTTGAAGAGAGTTAAAATAGTCACTAGGCAACCTGCCCTCATTGTGAAAGGGGCTGCTGACTAGATAACTTCCAGAGGTCTCTTTCAAACTAAATTATTCTCTAATTCTGTAATTAAGACACTTATTTTTATAAATCATAAATATTACTGAAATTCTGAAAATCTATAGATAAATTAGTTGAGCCATAAATAATTCTTATATAAAGAACTTAATGAAATATATTTTTAGAAGCTAAGTTTATCATATATGATTTATAGCACAAGTGACAATGTTTTGTACATTTGACTGCACTATTCAAAGTATGTTCTAAACCATGAGTGAACAATATGGATACCTAGCTTTTCTATTACCCTCATTTAATCTATTCTTTGACTTTTTATTTCCTGCATGATATCAAGTTCCAGTGAATAAAATTATTTCTGGGTAGTATACAGCTACAGAAACATCACACCTTTTCTGCTTTGCCTGGAATCTTTGACAAAGAACAAGACTGTAATTTATTAAGGGAAATTTTCAGTTTTCAGTGCACTTGTGAAAGATAAACAAAACAGAACAGGAATTTCAAGGCCTCTTCAACCTTTCTACTTTCTACTTTTCTGATTTATTTTCTGTCATTCAGCATTGGTTGAGGAGTCTAACCAGGGGTGGAAGAACTGCCACACTTTTTTCAGGACTCAGTCTGCCAGCACATGCATCAGACAGTTGTGGTTCAGTGCTCCTGGGCTGAGCTAATGGGGATGAAAATTTCAAAGACCTTTAAATTAAAAACCCATTAATGGAGAGGACAGATTCAGACTTGCTTTTAACTGCTTTTAACATTTACTTGCTTGATATGAAAGCTGTAGGGCAAAAGGAAATAAGGCTTTAAAATGTGTATGGATTGCTTTATGTAGAAATACAAAAGAAATTAACATAATTTAGTCCTATACAGTGTTAGAAAACTGTAAAGACAGAACCACCTACATATATTACAATGCTTATGTAAAACTTATGCCTACTTCTCAGTTTTCCTTGAATAGCCTGGCTGCCCTGGTTTTCTCTCCCCCATTTAATTGTGCTTTTTTTTTTTTTTTTTTTCACAGTCAAAAATGGTACTTAGCTGAAGTGAAATCCTTAAATCTTTTGAGGGTATACAGTATGGGTCTCCTAATTAGGACATCCGGTGGAAACACTATTTTAAAAAAGACTGGAGAAAGGGGAAAGATATACTACATCATGCTTTGTACTGAAATAATGTCCCAATTAAATAAAAATACAAGCTAAAAATTACATGCTCTTCATTTTGCCCTAGAGGTTTAGCAAAAGGCTAAATGCATTTTCAGTTTAGTCCCCCAGTTTAAAAAAAATGGCGTGCTATTATGCATCAGAGCTGTAATTAGTCATTTTGATAATAACAATGGAGTTTATAATTTCACACCAGGCTGATCATCACTTGAAACCATTTATTTCAGCTCAGTACATCCCCTGTTAATTGGAATGTTTTGCTAGTGGTGTGTTCCCATTAAGATACATTCTTGTCGTTAGGGCCATTAGGTTTGACCTCTTCCCTTGAATCCAGCCCAGGAAACGGCCATCTGGAACCCATGCATATGGATAGCAGGAGTCAGATACACTAACAGCCATCGGCCTGTTCCCCTGTGAGTTATAGGTGAAATAAAAGAATTAGTATGCAAAATGTTGTAATCTCTCTTGCATGAGGTCAGATTCTGCAATTACTGTGGTCATACCTGGCCCTAGAATGCACAGAATTTATAGTGTCTGCCTGCAGCAAGTTTTGTATTAAAAAGTAGTTTTGCTATATACAAAGGGCTAAACCCAGGCATTAGTTGAATGTTAATAATCAGATAATTTTGAGAGATATAGCTCAGTTCATAGCTTATCCTCAACTATTTAGAACATATTTCAAACTTTTTAAAGCTATTACTCATATCAGCAGGGATTGCAGTTTCATCTATCATTATGTGTATTTGACGTTTCCCATTATTAGCTCTTTATTTCACATACTGCAATGTCAAACTTCAGTTATATCAGATTAAAGTTTCCAGTTGCAGTATTTCCTTGGCCTGATTTTATTTAATTTTCATTTTTATAGAAATGTCAGATAAAACCACCAGCTAATTTTACAAAAAAAGTTACAGAAAATATGTTGCCATCAGTGATAAAAAGTTGTGCTCTGCTGCTTCAGTGCTTTGAAATCTGGACTTTGGCAGGAGAAGTTTTTGTGCCAGGTGTATGCCTTTTTGCCTTTAACAGCCAGCCCTTCCAAATTCAAATAAGATCTGAAAAAAACTGTACATCACAATTTTGCAACTAAAAATTCTGAGGACTGCCAACACCAGCTGAGCTCCAGACTCCCAGCTGACCAGATAGGATGTGTACTATCATGGTACAGGTCAGGGCTACTCAAACTCGCCTACAATATCCTTGTAATGACTTCTCCCACCTGACGACCTAAGGCAGGGTTACATTCCCGATCTAAAAGCAGAATTTGTCTCTCCTTGCCCCCAGTTCCCCTCCCTGGAGAACACACTTGTTAATGCAGAGGAGTTCAACTGAAAATTAAAATGGAACGAACACTGTAAGATAGAAACAGAGAAAGGAGTATGATAAATAGATGGAATTAGGTAGACAAGCAATGGATAAAAAATGCTCCTGGTGAGGCTGGAGGAGGTGCTGGGAACAAATGGGGATGGATAACTGGAAAAGCAGAGTGAGCAAAGAGTCACTATGGAAAAGGGTCCTGAGACTGGGAGATGGGTGAGCTGGAAGCCTCTCTGGAAGTACAACCAGATGTGAGCCTCAAATGAGAAAGTAAAATAACAACATAGATACTGCAAATGATAACCCCAGGAACGAAAAAGGGGCAGAGATGGTGGAAAGAAGAAACAGCGGAAGAAGGACCAAGGAAAAGTCAGCATAGTGAGATGTGAATATACAAATGGGAATTACTGAGCTGGGTAAACAGCTGGGAAAATAAAGCCTTGCAGGGTAGAACCACTAGGGGAAGAGACCAGAGAGGGCAGAGTCCTGAGCAGAACAGTGGTCTGTGGGATGGCAGGGGCTTACCGAATATAGTTGAGCATCCATGGAGGTCCGAGCAGTCTGGGAACCAAAGGAAAAGGTTCAGAATAAATACAGATGTAGAAGCAGGAAAATACTAATCTGGGGACATGGATGCTGACCATGTACTGGAAAACTGGAAAAGGATCTGAGCAGGCAAGGAGTCTAAGACTGGGTGTCAGGAAAGAGGAAGACCAAGTCTAAGGAAGGAAAATGGGAGTTAGAAATTAGACTCTGACAGAGGAAAAAGCCTCTAGGTGAATAATTTAGCAGGACTTTGTATGGGTTTATTTTACACGGAAAATGTCTGCACCAGATAACTTTCTAATAAATCTCAAATGATCCCTATGATATCAGCTATATTTTCCCATTTAGTAAAACATTTCCATCTGCCAGCACATGTGTAATCATATATTACAACAGAATCACATAAATGAGACCAACAGAGACAACTGGTCTCTCACCAGAGAGTCTGGTTTTATTGTTTCTCACAAATCTTTTTTGCGGCCTTGGGAATATTTCTTACATGCAAAATGTGAGAAGTAAAAACCAGAAATGGTCCAATGGTTGTCTTTGGAATTGCTGCTCTTTTGTAGGCACTTAAAAAGGCAAACATCAAAGGATCCTTTACTCTTCTGAATTATCAACTTGTGATTTCTACATGAGTTTTGCCATTGATTTGATTTAGGTAGGATTGCACCCCTTCATTGTTTGTAAAGGAAACGGAAATAAAGCACTTGTTCTCCCAATCTAGCTTTTAATTAACAAAAGACTGCAATGTTAATGTTATTATTTGGGCTTTCATTTGCTAAGGATACCTCAGTGTAAGGATCAAGACTTTGATCTCTTTAGTAGGTTTTTTCCTTTTCTTTTCTGACATTACCAATCAAAGAAGGCAAAGTGGTTTCATTTCCCATATACAATCATGTAAAAAATGTGTTTTCTCACTTTTATGCTTTAACCCCAGCTGTTGTCTGAGTACCAGCAGCCAGGTTGGACAGGAGCTCAAGGATCATGTGGTCCAAACTTTCCTGGCAAAAGCACAGTCCAGGCAAGATGGTCCAGCACCCTGACCTGCAGAATCCTAAACTGCCCAGCACTGGGGAGTCCAACACCACTTCCCTGAGGAGATTATTCCAATTGCTGATTGTGAAAAATTTTCCTTTCATGTCTAATCAGAATCTCCCCAGTAGTATCTTGTTCCCATTACCCCTCATTTTTCCATTGGACTGCTTGTAAAAAGAAGTCTCTATCCTCTTTGTAGTCACCTTTTAAATACTGAAACATGATGATAAAGTCTGCCTTAAGCCTTCTTTTCACAAGGCTACACAAACCCACTTAGCTGGAGTGCAATCCTTAACTCTTTTGAAGATATACAGTATGGGTCTCCTGATTAGCACATCCAATAGAAAATAAGTTTTAAAAAAGACTGGAGAAAGAGTAAAGAAAGTTCTTGTTTTAGACTAAGCACTACTTAGCAACAACAAGCCATCAGCATGTTATCAACATCATTCTCACACTAAACCCAAAATGTAGCACTGTACCAGCCTGACTCTGCCAGCTGGCTTTAGAGATATTTTAGTATTTAACACTTGTCATATGTATAAAGGTGAAATGTTCTCCTTCAATACTTTTATTCAGTGCTAGCCATTTCTCTTACCCTGCTAGATATTGCTGGTTGTTCAAGGAATAAGGCATTGTCTAGAAGAAAAACTGTTTTTGAAAACAAAATTCATATGCCTGGCTTAACCCACACAGAGAAATCTCAGTAAATCCCAATTCTATTGTGAAAAAAATACTTAGCATAGCAAGATTTACCCCTTTATTAAAAGATTCTGAAAATGACACAGTGCACATGGCACAGTGAGCATGCTTTTAAAAGCAACAGGTTTACTATGTTACTTTCTTACTAGTCTTAAGGAAGAAACATTCCTGACTGGCAACATCCAGAAATGAAAAGAAGAAGAAATCATTATGAGAGCTGCATTATTTTAAGCACAGATTGGTAGGAAAAAGCCCCTACAGTTTTTCATGTAAGTTATTTCTTGACTTTTATTCCCATGAGTGATGTTTATTCTATGGCCTTTGCCACTTCACATCACTGAGTATTTCAGTTTTTTCATCTATAAAAGAACAAGAAATATTGGCTTAATTGTCTTTCATGAGAAAATACAAATCTGGCCTCAGGGCAGTACCCAGAAGCCTTCCACAGCCACCCTTCTTGTACTGGGACTTGGTGGTTCTCATGGGGTGGGAGCAGGCACTACAAATGTCCTGGCCACCTTTACCTGTTAATTCTCCCCATTGAATGGGGACATACATACAAATAATACAAACAACACTGAATATGAGGAGTCCTGTAGTCTCTAATATGATACTGTCACTTTCTGGCTGCAATTACAAGGCCAGTTTAAGAAATATAGGTTTGCCACCCCCACTATTCTAATCCTACTGGATTACCACTCTGTGCAGCTACACTGTAAGACAATGTGGCTTAAATCTCTGGAAAAAAGTAGAGAATGAGAATTTTCCTTTAAACATGTATAACAGATCTAGTTTGCAACATCTCCACAGACACTTGTAGCAGAAAAACTGAGGAGCTGGTGAGCTGTGACAGAGCAAGAAGAGCAAGGTGCTGAAGGGTCAGAAGTTGCAAGGCAGTCTCCAGGCCAAGGGCAGCATCTTGTGGATTCACTACAAGGTAATCCTGACTCACTAAATCCCTTTAGCACTTTAAAATACGCTCACATAGATCACTATTTTAACTGATGTTGTGATATTAAAAGGAGAGAAATTTACTAACAAAAAATGGAAACCCAGCACCTTATACTACATGTGATGATAAAAAAAAAAGGGAGGGAAGAGAGCAACTGTACAACTGTTGCCAGTGTTCAGGAAATCTCATGCTGAGGTGTGTGATCATATCTCTTTGGTCAAACCTTATTCAACGTGCAAAACAGCCAGTCAACTGCAGATGTAAATTAATGTTACTTACTCATTACATCTGATAATTTAGGGATGTTCTATTTACTTATTTTGAACTGGCATGATGACTTCTGCTGTGAATCTCTTTCTTCCCTTCTATTTTAAAGTTACATATGTGGTCAAAAGGTTAGCTTTACTTCAAATTACAAAATATACTCTCATTTACTGAAACCACTGATCTGACATGACAACTGGGATGTATTCATTACGGGATGGGTACATACTTGTGTTCAGGAAACTGAATTATAAATGCAGGTTTCCTTACCTGGCCTGCCATGGCACTACAGAGTGATACTGCCACAGCTCCTGAATTCTCAGCAAGTTCTGGACTCCAGGGTGGGGTTAGTTCCTTGGTGAGAAAGAAATTAATTGATACAGATAGAGTTTATGGCATCCTTGCATCTTTTATTTAAGGTAGATGCAATTCTAAAGAGAGGAATTAGATAGCTAAGTCAGTGTGTGGTATGTGACTCAGAGACTGGTTCTGAAATTCCAGAAAAGACTCCCTCAATATAAAAATCTACATTGTTTTTCAGAGTAGAGGAAGGACTCTGTTTAAGCTCATTTCTCCAGACAGAGAAAAACTCTTAGCTTTATCTGCCATACTTTTTTTCCCCTTCTTTTTTGGCAGCTAGTGACTTAATTTCAAAAGTTATTAAAATAACTTCAGAATATGCCATTGTTAAAAGGGTCATTCTTGCTCTCACCCTTTCATCAGCACTACAGCATGTGGGGCATATAGCCAAGTACATCAAAATATTAATCTTACTGAAAGCAAATCCTTCTCCAAGGTGCGTGACTGCAGCAGCCAGCACCAGTGAGGAGGTGGATAACAAGCTATCATGAAGCAAGTAGTGAAACAGAACCACCTTTCCTATTAATGAGGTCTCAAATTACCTGAAATTATTCACAAAACTTCTCCAAATGACAATTTCCTCAGAAGTTTCTAGAGCCTACACTATTTTCTTTAGGCTTATGACTGTTGAAAGTCTTGCAGCCCCTCTGAAAACTAAGCAACTTTTACTCAGAAATGTTAATGTTTAGTTTTTCCAGATGCCTTGGTTTCAAAGGACACATTTCCAAGGCATGGATTAAACAACCAAAACCCAAACAAAAAAAACCCCATAAACTAAAAGTCCATTGGAAAAAGTAAAGGTTAAGTTAAATTTCAGGTACTTAAAATTATTTTATTTGCATGATATTATTTTTCTGGATAAGCAAACTACAGCTGTAGTATGATGAGTATCCTCAGAACACCTGTCTCTTGAAGTACTGGGTCATTCAGAAAAATTCAGAAACTACAGAAATACTTTAAACAGCTGCTCCCTGGGTAAAAATGTTCCAACTTTGTAGAGTTGTACTGGTGAAAGAGGAAAGAGGAGGGAGTGAAAAAGTAGGTTTTTTAGCATTCTTGAGGGAGATAATATAGTGGATAATGAAGAAAACACTTGCTTCCTACAGGGTTTCATTTAAATTCAACCTTCTTTCTAACTTTGACCTGACTGCTTATAATACCTCCATGCAGCTATCTTCCACATCTGCAATAGTTGCAAATTGAATATCTAACTTTAAATAAACAGAGACAGAAGTCTCATATATGCTTAAGTCCTACAAATTTCATTCAAATTTCTTGCTGAATGGGCAAGTGAGAGCCCTGTTACTGATCCTGTAGAGGAGGAAAACCATAGTGTGAATTGAGCTGACTCAGGGCCTGCTGAAGCATCCATGTACCCTGGACACCTCCCCTGTGCTGCCCAGCTGCTTGCCCAGCTGGTAGCCCATGCAAAGGAAGAGGGATTGAGGACATCCACATGTTTTTCAAGAAAGCATAGCAAGGAAGAAAACCTGAACCCATGGAGCACGAAAAGAAACTGGATTTATTCAGAGCAGTAATTGAGGAAAAAGCTGCTCTGTTTGTAGCCTTGTTGGCTCTGCTGCACATAGAGCTTACTTTGTAATGCACTTGCCACCTTTCCAGAGTCTCCAGCCTGGACTGGGGCTGGGTTATGAACACCAGGAAAGGAGCTAACCTCTAGCCACAGGAGAAGTAAAAGCAAGGAATAAATCCTTGTCAGAATTCCTGAGCATCAGCTGCTCTCGAGGCAAAAAGTGTGGTATTGAGCGCAGCTGGAAAGTGCTGCAGTGAATATTGGTTGTATCCCAAAAATACTGCAGGGTGCCACTATAAAGAACTGCATAGCATACCAAAATAAATATGATACTGTGTGCTATACATTATTACAATATTGCAATATTGCAATATTGCAATATGCTACTGCAGTATCACTAGCTGCAACAGGATAAGTAAAAGCACAGTTTATGACAGATTACAGAAAAGTATTACAGTGAATGCAGCTTTACATTTTTAGCACATTTATGTATTGGCACAGTTTCACACACATATTTGCAATGTTTGTGTGCCTGTCAAATTTGGGAAATGAATCTAAATTAATGACAAAGGTCTGAATTATCAAAAAATGAATTTAGATCTATGGACCAGCCCATTTCCTCTAAGCACTTTTATAGAATGTTCACAAGAACTGTTCTATCCTAGAGACCAGTGCTTTAGCTAATTCCTTTCAAACTATAATGCCAAGAACTCAGCGAATTCTTCAAATCTTGAAGACTTTGCCATTAGTGATGATAGTGCCCATTTTTACATTGCAGGTGGGAAAGAGCCATCTCTTGGCTCAGAGGACTTAGCCTGGAATTCATCAAGTTGGATAAGCATGTGCTCACTCCTAAATTCCTTCATAGTTATAAGGACTGTTAGTCAGCACCAGGAATCCATCTGAACTACACCACTCTACAACATCCAAAATCCAAAAATAAGTGCAAAAAGCAAATAAATAGTCAATTAATCAATTAATATGAATGTGCTGATTATCAACACATAAGAAAGGACCAAACATTAAATTTTGAGCCTGCTAATGCCTCTTTCCTCCAATGTATGAGACATTTATCTGTAAATAAAATGTCGCTAGTGAATAACTGTGAAATTAAAAGAAAGTTATAGTAATTAAAAGCAGAGCTGAGCACTGAAATATTCCCTCCAGGGACACTTATTCAAATACTGCCTTTTCTAAATGTTAGAGAATTTAGGTTAAAACATAAATAGTGATAATTATCCATAGCTCATAGATGATTAATTGATTACTGATGAGTGATAGTTGGTTAAAATTAAACTAATTTATCAACTTTATATATAAATATTATAGACCAAGCTTTTAAAACCATACTTCATGATTAGAGAACTGTCCCAAATGTTTATAAACCAAAAAATCATGAAAACAGCATTTAGAATTTTTTTTGCTGAAGCATTTAATACTTACTATATTGTTATATGGTGGATCCAAAGCTGAAATTAGTCATTAGTTTTGAAATACCTGTGATAAAGCAATTGATTTATCAGAAAATGAAGTGACATACTGCATTCTTTCCTCTGTCTCCCACTACAGAGTGGTGTCCCATATGAGAAGTGTGCTCTGCAGATACTGTATGAATACAAGACAAAAATGTAGTCTCATCCCAAAAGTAGCTAAACATTTCAAGCAAAGAGCCTAGCATTAAAAGATCAAAAATGGATGCCATCTTTTATTATAATTATTTTTAAATTCCTTGACATATGTCATTCTGGAAAGGCAAAAATTTAGACTTCACTGCTTTGGAAGTGCTGTCTTTGAGCCTGAAGTAACCTTGCCCTGAAACACTGAGCATTTTTCTAGGTAAGAGGATGAAATATGAAAAATGGATATTTATATAGAAAATGATAGCTCTGAGACAATGACAAGATCAAGGGAGCATCATGATACTTTGCAGCAGCAAAGTATCACTGTATAGGCTCTTTAGAGGAATCCTGGGAAGCTGAAACTCAGGGAACATCAAAACAGAAATATCTAAAGTGATGGCAAAGTAACATGGCTGAGTCAATACCTGGGACAGGCAATTTTGACAGTAGCACCTTGGACAATGAGGAACAAAATGAGCCGAGAACCAAATTCATGAAGAGACAAGAGTAGGAGCCTGTATGGGGAATGATCAGTGTATAGACAAGCAAGAACCTGAGCATGTGAGCCCCTGCACGAGAAAATGAAAGGCTAAACATACAAAAAAGTCAGTCTGTCTGAAAATATTGTTTTAGATAGACACATATATATTCATACACAAACATATAAAAATATGCATTCATCTGTGTATGTCTATATATATATATATACAGATGCATACACAGACATTTGCCAGTGTCAGATCAGAAATATCTTGACAAAACGAAAAAACATCTGGAAATGTCCCATTCTCTGGATGCCCCATCCTTTCAAGTGTTCAAGGCCAGGTTGGATGGGGTACTGAGCAACCTGATCTGATTGGGGGGCATCCCTGCCCATGGTGGTGTCAGAGGGTTAGGTCCCTTCAAACTCAAGCCCTCTTGTGATTCCATGAATGCAGATTGATCTGCCCATGTGACTGCCTGTTTTTTCTGCAGATTGCAGTAATTTTTAGTTTTGTTCCAAGCTGTGTTTGTTTCTCCCCAGCTCTTTTGCCTTCAGACCTTACTCCTGACTGATCTCAACTGCAATAAGCTAAAACCAAGCATGCTGATGGGAAGTATAGACTGAGTTATGAGATGCTGAGATGTGACCCTCAGAGAGAGATGTCAAGCCTCCCAAATGCCAGTAAAGGTCATAGTGTCAAAAATTTTAAAAATTAGTTTCTTAGATGCACATTGTTTGAGGGGAAGTTTTAAAGAGTAGTAGACAGATGGGGGCAAGGAAACAGTTGTCATTGCTGAGGAAGGAAGCCCATGTGGATTAAAGAACAGAAGTATGGGAGCACAGGGAGGCAAATGAGTATGAGAGAAACCACAGCTGGCTGAATATACTCCAGCAAAAATGAAGATTGCAGAGCTTCATAAGAATGGTGGTTGAAAGGTAACTGAATTAACTGAATACACTGGTCAGAAACTTCATAGGATAAGCAAAAAGTAGGCTTTAGCTTTTACATTTTCTATTGGCCCCAAGATACATGTACAAGGAACAATTCTCCCTCTCCTGAATTGCAGTGCAACTTTTTTATCATGTATGAATATAGTAGTGTGAGAGATCCATGTTCCACCTGTGATTTCAGTATTTATAAATAGTTATAGATTGAGCACCTAGTGTACAAAACATATACTTGAACTTTGACATGCCATATTACTGACTGGAACAAGTTTCCTTCAATGTCAGTTAAGAATCCACCTGAAACAGGAGCATGCAGTTCCCCAGTCCTTCACAAAATGCCCCATTATATATATGTTCACTAACAGAAACAGTTGTGAACTTCCAACAAAGAGTTCTCCCTAATCATTACTGAAGAATACAAAGGTTAATCTGGATCCCCCTTTTCTCTCAAGAAATTTCTGGCTTTCTGCAGAAATGTTATTAAAAATAGACAATACCTGGAAAAAAAATGCAACTACCAGTTTCCAAAAAAACCTGCAGTAGAAAGTTCATGCTCAAATTTCTAGTTGTCCCTGCTTCCAGTCCCATACAGGATCCTATCACCTTGATATCTATACGTGTCTGTAATAACAGTTCTGTAAGATAGGTAAGGTTCACCTTTGGACTCTTTTCTTTGCAGCACAGATTGCAATGCATTAATTAAGAAAAAAAAAATCAGCTAAAAAAACCCATAAGTTGTCTCTATTTGGAAGTTACAGTGGAATGGAAATTGAATCTTTGTGACCTAATACTGTGTTTAAGTGACAGGAGATTCAGTTGCTGGGTCTGAAATAATAAAAAAAAAAACCCTGTTGAAGTGAATTGTAGCATTAAAAGTGGACCTGTGCCCAGGCATCAGATATATGTCATTTAAAAGTTTTGGGAAGATTTTTTTTTGTTTGTTTTTAAGATGCTGGGGTTTTTTTTTAGGTTGAAAAATGAAATAAAAGATAATTAATTGAATATTAAGAGTAAGAATGGCAGAACATTATCCAATTTTATTTCACTCAGTCTGAGCTTTGTTTTAAATAAAGTAATTGAATAATGAATTCCTAATATAATATAAATAATAACTGTTTCCAATGCTTATCTCATGTTCTGTATGAAAATAAAAGAATACAAAATTACTATCATTATCTCCTGTTGTTTTTGGCTCTTGATCAAAGATAAACCTAATCTGATCTGCCTGTGCCCTATCCTGAGATTTTCTACTGGGAGTTGCACTGCAGCATTCATCATTTGTAAAGTTTCAGGTTGCTCTTTTTGTTCTAGTAAGGCATAATGCTTTGTCAAACTTCTAAGATATTTCTATTTAACATAATTAAAAATAAAGTATTTGTTCAGCTTCTCGGTTTGAAATAAACACTGAACCCTTTGGGATAAAACAGGTGATCGAAATCTGAAACCTAGAGAGGAATCCAGAAATTTTTTTTCATTTACTTGAGGGAGCATTGTTTACTAGCTAGAATATCAGCACAATACTTGTACTTAACAGAAGAAAAAACCCTGGGTTCCATCTCAAGGTTTGGCAGCCACTGTGGATGAGACAAACACAATGTTTTCTGTTCTTGCTTTAAACTGAGGGTAAGGTCACAAAATCTGTGGGAGTAGATTTGGTTTTGAACTGCTTCAAGGAGAGAGCACAATGGAAGTCATGAAAGAACATTTGTGGTGGTTCTGCAGTGTCACGTTGCTTTCGCTTCACACTGTGGTTTTCTTTCAAGTTCCAACAAAGCTCTTCTCTCATGCTGCCTAAATTCTGCTAGCACCTTAATTCAAAAGTTTAGATAGATAATCTAGCTTAAAAAGTTCAGTAAAAGTCAAGAAAAGCTGTAGCTGTCATAATGTTCAAAGTAATTTTCACTCTCCAAAATTTGCCAAGAGTAATGCTAACCCAGTGAGGGAGAGCTGATTTTCAGGTCGAATCCACGAAGCAGTACAAGTCCTGTATCATCTCTGTGATCTCTGCTGCAAGTTTTGATGGTGACTTAGAGGAATAAATAGTCCCAGCTAGAAGGAACAGGCTGCATCTCTGGTTTTCAGGTTGTTTATGAATTTGAGACATGCTACACGCCTACCTTGGAAGGATGACTTACAAGACACCAAAGTGCTACCTGTAACACCCTAAAGGGATCCTGGTCCAGGCAATTATTAAGACTCACTAGGTTTTTTTTATTTAAACTTAATATACCAAGACATTTAAATGATGAAAAAATAGACTCTTGTCTTTTTCATTTTTCACATAAATCTGTCCACCTTAATGCAGCCCTTTACTTAAAAGAGTATGTTCTTTTCTTCCTAACATGCATAAGCAGGTTTGTTATCTGGAGGAAAATATGCCAAAGAGAAAGGCATGCTTTCAGTTTGTTGTTTCTTCTACTGTGGTAAAAAGTGCTGGATGGAGACATTCCTGGAAAATATTATTGTTTAACACTTCTATTTAGTGCTTTGAAATGGTAGCCCTGAACTTTATCCCATAAATCCTCATATGTGTGATCCTTACTCCTGCAAGTAGTGTAGCTGGATAGAGAAACACATCACTATTTACCATATATTTCCATTACATGGGGCCGATAAACGATATTGTTTTTAACTATTCATGCCTCTTCCTTCTTAAAAGCTTGGACATAACATGTTCAGTCTTTAAAAGTTCTATTCTAAACAGTACCACAAAACACAGGATAACTTTTATTTTCAAGCAACATGCATTGAACTGCAGTGACCTCTTCCAGTCAGGGTCCCATCACAGTTATCCCACCTTGTGGAACCTAAGCTTACTGAAGGGTCAGGTTATCCATGAGTGGTGAAAAAACAGCTTCCAATTATCCCTAGCCTAAGGCAACAAATAGATAAATACCACAAATTATCCAATGCATTTATGAAAGAAGTTTATTTTTTGAACATATAACCTTTTTTTCAACCTTTTAATCCTGATAGTTTCTACACTGTACAAGTGCAGTATAAAATTATATGTGAATTAATTATGAACTTATCAAATAAATACTGTAACTAAACATCCATCTTTAAGAGTCTCAAAGCAGAGATCTTCTACATTACAGAATGATGTTCACAGAATCACAGAGTGGTTTGAAGGGACCTTGTTCCATCCTCCCTACCATGGGCAGGGCCGTCTTCCACTAGACCATGTTGCTCAAAGCCCTGTCCAACCTGGCTTTGAACACTTCCAGCAATGCAGCATCCACGATTTCTGTGGGCAACAACTTCCAGTGTCTCACCAACTTCATACAAAATAATTTTCTTCTAATATCTAAGCTAAACCTACTCTTAGTTTAAAGCCATTTCCCTTTGTCCTGTCACTGCACACCCTGGGAAAAAGTCCCTCTCCAGCTTTCCTGTAGGCTCCCGTTAGGTACTGGAAGGTTGCTGTAAGGTCTACCCAGAGCTTTCTCTTCTCCAGGCCGAACAGCCCCAGTTCTCTCAGCCTGTCTGCATAGCTGAGGTGCTCCAGCCCTCTGACCATTTTTGTGATCCCCTCTGGACCCACTCCAGCTGCTCCTGGCTGGTACCAATGTGGAACACCAGCAGCAGGTATTAGTCAGTGGGCTGGATGAGGGCTGGCAGTCTGTCAGTGACACCCGTGACACAAATCCTGGTAAGCAGCACCTCTCTCTTGAGCACATGGGTGCCTCCCTGTGTACCTGGCAGAAGAGTCACCCACTGCTCTCACCAGTCCCCCTTTCTCAGTGCACAGGTTGTTACACAGGGAGCAGATGGAGCTGCCTTACTCAGTTCCAGCAGCAATCCTGATCTGACAGGTCTTTCCTCTTCACTCTCCAGAGCAGGGAAGTGGTTCTGTGATGGCACCTCAGCCTTCAGGGGAAGTGTCATACTCCTGAAGGTCCTTGCCTGTCCAAACTTCCATTCTTCTTCATTACTGCCCTCCTCTCTCTGTGTGCTGGTAGGGGAGCTCTTGCCTGCTTGGCCATGGGCTGTGGGTCCCTGCAGACTGTGCTTGGAACCAGCTGCCTAACTCCTTCTCAGTGTCCCCAGAATTGTGCAGCCTTCATTCCATTTCTGCAGCTCACCCATGAACCCCAAAAGCATAGGGTACCGATACTGCAATCTCCACTAAAATCTGATGATAAAAACTGGATTGTACTTTTAAGAGGTTATAGCCAGAGTGGAAAAACCCAGGTGATATTAGTTCTGATTTCCTAAACATAACCCACAGCATTTACAGTAATATTTAATTTGGTGACTTTGGCTAATTTTTTTTAGGCTAACGAAAGTAATTTGAAAGTTTCTCACTACATGATATGTCTATATTCTCTGAGTTCTTCAGTGGATTTCGGAGATGTAAACGCATTTTACACCCAGAGATACCTTCCAGACTGAAATGTGTACTGAGTTGAGCTAGATGTCTCCTGCTGTACTCTTAGGGCCAAAACAGCACAGGAAGTGTGGTGTTGAATTGACTTTAGATTTGACCTACAGAGGCAGGTCTCTATGGGGTAATGTTAAGCAATTCACTATAGGCTCATTGAATCTCTTGGAAACAAAGCTGCCAAATTGCAAAGGTGCTTTGTGAAATCACCTATTGTACGTCAGACAGTGAACTGAGACTCCAGTTTTCATCCTATGCCAAGTTCTCAGACATGAACAGCTCATGTTTAACTTCACTAAAGACTTTTTTTTTGTCAGCAGGACAGACTCAGATTGTCACTGGAAGTAAAAGGTTTACAAAACTTCTATTAGACATTAATGCTAGCCTGGGGGTCTTTAGCTCTTGAATGACACGAAAAAAATATGGCAAAAACACAAAACCACTTTACATAATGACAGTTCCATATCTTGTAAGCAAAAGGGCATTCTGCTAAAGGGCAAGTTCCTGCTCCCATTTAAGTGAACAGCACAATTTCCATGAACAAGACTGGGGCCTTTATACAGCTTTTATTTACCTTTTCTTCCATATTTTGTAGTCTGGGTTTCATTCTTTCCTCTTTTTCTCTTTTTATAGGTTTTACAAAAAAATGGAGCAAAATATAAGTCCTGAAATACTTTTAAATTACATTAAAACACGACCTTTCACTAATTAATTTATATGTCTTAAAAATAAACAGCCCTTCACTTCAGACAAATTATAAGCAAGTTATAATGCTCAGAGACATCAACAGCAGGACAATGAAACCTAATGTTTCCCAGATAAAAGGGCCAATAAATAACTAATACACTTGCCAAATATCTGCCTCAGAAGCATCTTATTATGATAACTTATTATATCTTATTATTAAGCATCTGTATTAGAACCAGGAATTTCTGAAACATAGCAATTACTGTCTTTTCACATGAAATTTGAAAGTTAAAAATGCATTAGAATGCTCAAAAGAATAAATATATACTGTAAAAGTTAAAGTACTTGAGTATCTTTATCTTAACTCAGGAGGAAAGCATACTGTCTCAGAAGGAAAAGAAACAGTTATAAAGAGATATCAATCCTTGTTCCTTAAAGTAGACACGAACTGTATTGTGTCTCTTATAACTCAGTGACCAGACATAATAAGTCATTCCAGAAATTCAAATTCCTACTGAAATAGTGTTGCATGAATTGGAAACATTAGCAGGAAGACAGGATGCATTTTCCACCTATTTTTACAATAGCTTGGTAGGCTACTAGTTTATGAATAAAATAAAAGGAATGAAATGGAGAAATAAAGAATGAAATAAAGGTCATATATAAGCTTTAAATGTTCACTAGAATTATTTCCTTAGCACAGGGCTAGTTTTTCTTGTGAAGCAACCACACTGTGTCAAGTCAGTGAGCAGAATTAAAATGGACTACTTTTACTATGGAAAAATCATTGCAGTTTTTCCAGTTACAAAGTTGGTGGTGGTTTTGTTTCCACCTATGTCTATTGTAATATGGACAATCCCAGGGGCCAGGAGCTTGGGTTATGCAGAGGAGTTGTTGCTAGGCAAAATTTCCTGATGTAAAAGCTTTGAACACTGGCTGTATATTCAATAAATCTGAAAAATTGAAGGTATATAGAATTCTGGGGCTGCAAAGGCCATTTGGGCACTGTGTGACCCTTGCCAGGGACCTTCTGAAAGCTTATTACACAGTTGGAACCGAATATATAATATAGTTCATATTCAGGAGGACTGGATGTCCTGGCAGCATCAGAATTCCCATGCACAGGTGAAGAGCAGCATGCACATGCCTGGGTAGTGATTGTTGGAAATCCCAAAGATGTTTAGGGTTCCAGATGAAGAGCAGCTAAATTCATGCAACACTCAGATTTTCCAATTAATGAAACACTATTTTAGTAGAAATTTGAATTTCTAGAATGACTTATTATATCTGGTCACTGAGTTATAAGAGAAACAATATAGCTAGTATCTACATTAAAGCATGTGAGCCATTAGAGTTACCATGTGGAAATTCTGATCTTAAAAATTTGCACAATCCAGGAGAGAACTCACCTCAGAAAACCTGAGTATATGGGAGCTTTTTATTACAAACTTGTCAGGGTTAGAATGTGAAAAAGATATCATAATCATGAATACTGATGAACTTCAGCTAGCCAGAATCAGAGAACCACAGTAGGTTCCTTGAGCCCTTCTTGCCCATGAAATCCACTTGAGCACAATGGACAAGGCTACAAGAAAATGTTATGATCTGATGCAGAGTTGGCACAGAAAAAGTGCATTATTATCATACAAGATAAATTTAGATGAGAAGCTGAGTAAGAACTAGTACTGTAGCTCATCAGTATGAAGTTCCACTTGCACTAGTAAGGTAAGGTGTTTTGCAGAAATGGATAAATGCCATCCACAATCTACTAGAGTATCAGTATCTCATGAAAAAGTGTTAACTTACAACAGAAGATCCCTCATTGGGAATGGACCCCTGACTCACACACTATAACTATTGAATACAGAATTTTAAATTGCCCATTCTAACTTTATTCTTTATTTCAAAATCAAAATTTTGCTACTGTAAATTTCTACTTAAATAAGAAAAAAACCCAGAAAATAACATTTTAGACAGAAGTCCTTGTAGAATTTAAACTCCATTGCTTCTCAGAAGGAGAGGTTTATTATGATAGCAGTTAGTTTAAATGAAGATAAATCAACCAAAATTTTTGCTTATTGTTTGGATAATTTTAATTCCAAGACTTTACTCTATGGTCTGGTCTGGTGTTCAGACCTCTAGGCTTCTTGATTTTAGCTACAATGAAAGTGAAAACACAGAGGACAGAAGAACCCTTTGCATAGGGCATGTTCTAAAACTATCAAAAATCAGTGGTTGGGAATCAGCCTTTTCCCAAGGCATGACAGTACTTACTGCCACTTCTTGATCATTCTGAAAACCTTAGCATCCAAAAATCTCCCTCTCCTCTACCATGTTGAGGGACCTGGTATTGTGTTCCACAGGGCTTGGCAGCATCTCTCTGGTCCCTTCTGCTGCTTAACTGCATGCTGCCCTGTGGTGTCCCAATCAGACACACATCAGGCTCCATGGAATGCTTCCAGTGAGAAGCCTTTGAGCAATTCAGACCTTCTTTAGTGTGTGGTTCACAAACAACAGAAGCCCTTCAGAGCTCTGAGGCTGAAATAATGCTCACAGGGATGAGTTGCTAATAGTTTCATAACGCCTGTAGTACAAACCAGGCAAAGGCAGCCGTGTACTTCTGTAAAGAAAACCTGCCTTACATGAACTTATATAACATTGCTGTGTTGTTGGTGGTGTGCAAACAAATAACAATGAAATATTTCCTTCTTCTGTCTCCAGTTACTATTAATTTGTAGTGCCAAAATGTAGAATCCAAAGAACAGAGTGATAACTCAAGCAAACACTAAAAACGCTGAGAGAACAGCCCAAAGTTATTTTCTGCAAACTCTGTGGGAAGCTTCTAAACCTGAGATTTAACCTTAGGATTTGCAAAATTACACAAAAATGATTTAAATAGCTCTGTTTAAGGAAGTTGGCCCAATAGTGTTGAGACTAAATTACAGTTGGCCAGTTGATTAAAGACAGAGTTGTCCAGAAATGACTGGATTTGGGGACCAGAAAAATCCAGCCACAGCAGCTGGGCTGGAATAGGCCAAACTTTGACCATTGCTCTTTAGCAATAAGTGTCCTGATTAATGATCTTTGAATGTCAACAGCTGGGATCAGATGGAACACAAGCAAAAGCAAGCTATGGATATGAGGAAACAAGGATGGAATGTTGCAAAGATATTACAGTGATCAAAACTGGACTGACCACAAATCCCAAACCAGGCTGCGAGAACAAAAGAGCATTTTAATGGGTGGAAATTATTTGTAATATTTATTCTCCTCACATAATAAAGAGGAAATATCTTTTTTTCCTTTTACTGTTGTCTTATATATTGGATTGAAACACTTCCTTCTGGTCCTCTCTGCCAAATCTCAGTATCAGAGGAAATATCAGCTCACTATTGTTACTATATAAATTAGTTGAACTTCATCTAAGACCAGTCTGTAGAACTACTGTGCCAAAAAGGAAAAAAAAAAAGGTATTCTCTTAACTCACTACATCTCTGTTTTAAATAAATTTGCACAGAAAAGGAGATTCATTTGGAGCCCTGCAAAGGGTATAAAGTGCTAAATAAGGCAGTACAGAGAAAGCCAGCCTCTGCAGGTGTCTAAGCTCCACATGGGCCAGACACAGTCACTGTCATACTGGATATTACCTGATTCTGCACTATGTAAGGCTGTGACTTTAATTGATTTTCTGGATCAGCAGCCAATCTGAAATACTGGAGACAAAACATGGCTGTTTCTTTGGTCCCTGCTCTAGACTGGGGAAAGAACAAACTTGACCTGGTGCTCCCATTTCTCTGGGAGAGAATGAACATCCAGGCTCTATGGACAACCAAGCCAGGAGGGCAAAGATGGGCAATGCTGTTAAAGCTGTGCCAGCAGCAGTGTGAGTGCCAAGGCTGTGTGCTGCAGGGACTTTGTGGGCCACAGCAGCTCAGACAGCAGGCTGAGAACCCCAGAGCCCACCACCTCTGCCTGGCTGGGCCCAAGACATGGGGCCAGAAACAAGAACAGCTCACTCCAAATTTCCTCCAACTTTCTCCTCAGAGACATTGTCCTTTTGTAGAGAGAGGTGTTGTTTCCAAGGCCCTCATGATGAGATTAAAAACCAAGTTCCATAACCCCTGAGTTAGTGGGCAAAAGAGGGGTAACATGATTAGAGTTTACCTCCAGGCTGCTTTTTCCTTGCCTCAAACAAATTCTGCCATTCTACTAAAAAGTGGAAACAGCTTTAGGATCAAAAGTCCATTTGTGATGAATTTTCAGTCACTAAAATGTTACCCAACTCTGTTGACTAAATTGCAGGATAAGGGCTGTCTGATCCTTCCATTAAGTTCAAGATTATGCCAGCATTTTCTCATTGACTTTCCAGAGCTTTACAGCAGCCAAATAATCTGACCAAAGAGGCCAAAGCTGAAGTCATCAACAAGTAATTTGCAAAAAATCACAGTGAAGTTGTTAAGCAACTGCAACAGCATTTTTGGGGGTATGGCATAGGATTGAGGCAATTAATTGTCTCCAGCAATGATGGCATTGCATATGAAATCCAGGATAACTGTAAAGCTTATTGTGAGCTGAGAAAATCTGGCAACAAATTATTTCAGCCTCTCACTAAGATTGCCAACACTGTGTCATTTGACAAACCTCTAAGAAGACATGAATATTTGTTTTTCTAGATCTGATAGAGCTTTGGGTTTCCAAAGCTACATAAACAAAAGAAACTCATGAAATCCATGACAAATCTACAAATCCCACCCTGCCTATTTCTCTTTAACTTCCCTTTGTGCAGTTCACTCAGGAGACATCAGGCTGTTGCTAGAGTAGATTTATGTTTCTGGGACACTCACCTGAGGTGTGGAATGCTACCTCTGATAACTATTTTCTATTTCCATACAAAAGGATTTTCATTGGTCAATACTGAGCAAAAGAAGGATACAGAAGGTTCATTTTTTCTTCAAGTCCCACAATACAGTCTTTCTCCAAGTATATACATATAATAGGAATTCCTACCTAACTTTGAACTATTTCCTCTTAGTTTTTTTAATGTTCTTTCCACATCAAAGTTGTTAAGTTATTCTGGGAAATTTACCATTGAACATGTCGATCTTTAATCTCAACATTTTCTTTCTATCTTTAGCAAATTATTTATTTTGGTTTTCATCAAAACTCTGAAATTTCTCTGTCCCTTTCCCCAAGCCCCTTTTCCAATTAGTTCTGCTGACAGCTGTTGCTTCTGCAAATTTGCTCCCCCCTGCAAAAAAAAAAAGAAAAAAAAAAGAAAAAGAAAAGAAAAGAAAAAAAGTAAAGAAAAAATAAATAAAAAGAAAAGGAAAAAAAAAGAAAAAAAGAAAAAAAAAGAAAAAAAAGAAAAAAATGAAGGACTCGGCCTCATCTGATCAGCTGCCCCTGAGCTGAAGTGTTAGGTAACTCCTTTAGGGACATATAATGTTAAATATTGATGGATATCCAATTATGAAGCCATAATAGTGAATATTCATATTGGAAACACAACCCCATGAGATTTTCTTAGCCTATAAAGGAACACAAACATTGTTGTTAAACTAAAGTATGCTCTAAGCTGCAGTATTTTATGTAGGCTTGATTAGAATGGGCATACTAAGGTTTATTAAGCATAAACTCTAAAAGCTTAGATTTGGCCAAAATGCAAATTTATCTCTCCTGAAATTAGAATTTAATTTGAGTTCACTTTTAAAACAAATTAGAAACATAACCTGCTTTTTTATGAGACTGGGTGACCCCAGTTTCAGTTTTAGTTTTGTAATCACAAAAGTCATTGTGGTAGTCACTCCATCACAACTCTCAGCACTTTAATGGCAGTTTGTTTGATCTTGAGCAGCCTTAGCAAGGACAATGGTGTGTTCATCACGGAAGTTTTTATAGTTGCTTGAGTTGTGTGTTGAATCTCCTTGTGCCAGCCTGGGTCCTGACAGCTCTGGGAAACTCATCATGCAAGAGGCCAACCTTGCTGCCTTCCCCCAGCTGGAGGAGGTGGCTGCAGTCACAGTCAAGCATTCACACAGCCCTGACAGAGGAGGAGGGGCAATGCTCCAGTGTTTTTGTAAGGGAGCAGGCAGGGAGGACGAGTCAGCTCTGGGCATGAGGCCGCAGAGCTACCCCAGCCTGATCAGGGGCTGTGACTCCTCTGACCCTGATGGTGGCAAAGCTGTGGCTCCTGCAGGCTCCCTGTGCTGGGCCCTCTTCCCTTGTTGACCTTGTCACTGCAGAGAGTGGTGGAGAATTTTTCTGATGTAATATATTCAACTTTTCTCATCCTGTCCTCCCCTTGCCATCCCAACAGGCTTTCCAGCATGGCTTGGATTAGCCTTAAGTTCTTGTGGTTTCTTGTTTCAGATTTTGGTCTGGCCATTCGTCATCCTGATTCTGTTTCTCCTCTCTCTGTTCTTAGAATGACAGAACACAGGATCACCTCTTTGGATAAGATTATAAATGCTTTGCTGTCGAATTGCCAGTAATGAGTCTCTGCCAAATTTATACTCTAAAATTCCCCAAGCAGCAATTTAATTACATTATTTTGGATACAGCACCATAGCAGCTGCATTCATTTGATGAGGATTCATTATGGCTTATGGTGAAAACAATGGCAAATTAGCTCTGGTGTGTTCTGGAATTTGCTCTTTATTTAGTTTAGAATAACCCTGTTTTAGTGAGCATGAATCCCAAGCCCATATATCCTGCAGTCTGTGAGAAAGTGGTAAAGCTCTGACAAAAGTTTTTAAAAAGCAGATATATCTACACCTGTTGCAGCTCAGCTGTTGAACTCCTGCTGGTTTGTGGTTAAAAGGGAATTACCAGACAGATCCATTCCACTATGTTTCAAAGAATATTACAGGACTATTTCCAGTCATGTGTATAAATCAAAATAAATACATAAATAAAAAATCTTCAGTCTTGCCCATATTTTTCATTGATGAATCTTTTCTGCAGAAAAGTATTCTATCCCTACCAGAAATCTAGTATGGGTTCTCAAGGAAATCGAAACCAAATGACTTCTACAACTACTTCCAAGCTCAAAGTTAAGCCAGCTTTATGAAATATTTGTTTAACATTTTTTAAACTCTCTGGAGGATTTATAGCAAGTTAGGGGGTGACATGATGCCTAATCATAGGGCAAAATACACAGCTACAGTGTAAAAACCGCCTAAGATCAAATTTGTTTTCCTACCACTATTCTAAATAAAAGCCACAGCTTCACACTAGAAGCTTTTGCCAGAATGCCAACATCATGTGAGGGGCATAACGTCTGCAGGAAATTTTTGTACTGAAAGAAGTCTTTCTATAGATATAGTTCTAGTACCACTTTTGGATCTCCAGTTTATTTTGATTTGTTTATCAATACTGATAATTTTAATGGTAAAAATAATTTTTGGCCACTTAAGAACACAAGGAAAAAGAAAGTTTCTGTTTTCAGCTTTCTTAAAATCCTGTCACATTTGTACATCTTAATCAGTCTGTGCTGATAAAGGGAACAACCCTTAACAGAGCTGGACATAAAGAAATTGCCATATCCCCTTTTGTTATACTGTGTTAAAGACCGTAGGTGGAATTGCTTCTCCTTCCTTAGGATAATATTTGAAGTTCATTCAATCACTTTCCTTCCTGCCCTAATCTGTCAGATCCTTGTCTTTACTTTGTACCACAACCAGACTAAATCTGACCCATCATTGCATAATTTCAACTTGCTAGACACCTAGGAAATTATTCACTTATTGTGCAAAGATGTGGGGGGTTTTTGCTCTTGAGAGTTGGCATAGCAAGGGTGGGATTGAACAGGCAGGGCATAGGAGGTAGGGATGAGCTGCTACAGGGAGGGGAAAATGGTGGATGCACAGAAACCAGCCATCAAATTGTTATAGCTGCAGGGAAATTGTATTTAAGGCACCTAATTTGTGCATCTACTATCAGCATCTAGGGCAGCAGTCTTCCTGGAGTTCACTTGTGCAGTCCCTGGAGATTGCTGGTGCCTGAAGAGGGAGGAAATGGACCAGCCTCAGTGCTCCCACCTCAGCTGTGCCTCCTCCCCTGCACTGCTGGGGCTGCTCATGGCCAGCCAAAAATGCAGGGAATCAGTTCACCAAAAGGTTGCACAGTTACTGGAGCTGCTCCAGTGGGATGATAGCAGCATGCACAGAAGACAGGGAGAGCAACATCATCAGAAAGAACAATTTTTGGTGGAAGCAGGCTTGTTAAATTAGTTCTGTTATCTCATAATGTACCTTCAGTGCTAAGAGTGTAAGTAACAAAAATCCTAAATTGTCAATGATAAATAAACAAACAAACAATAAATAATAATTTAAAAATCCTGTCACATTTGTTGGAGCAATGAGGGACTTTGGTGGTCTGCCTGAGGCCTGAATTTGATATATACTATAAACATAATATAAAGCAAAAAATAGTAATAGAGCCAAATTTTTAAGACTGAACAGGACACCTTTTACTCCTATTACCAAAGTGATACTGCTTCACAACACTAAAAAAGAATTATATGACTTCTGAATCCTAAACAAGAATACTGAAATTATATATGCAATGTATTAGAAAACAAAACACCAAAGCTTCAAAACACTTCTCTTGTACTCAGCACGCCCAGTTTAAAACAGCTTCCCGTTATGGAAGCACTTAGCTTCTTTGGAGTTTATGACAGACTTTCCCTATGAATTTTTCTGTAGAAACAGTGACTCAGAGGCAGCAGCCTGGAGACACACAGCTTCCAAGATTGGATATTTATTTGCATGACCTTGCAGACCTGCTCGGGAAGGAAATGAGTTCCTCCAAGGAAAACACGTGACAGCAGACTCAGCCTGTTCTGCAAGCAGGAGTCATTCAGTGAGGCACTCCATTCTGGAACCTCAGGGTGAACCAGGGTTCCTACCATGTCTACAACACGTCAGAAAAAAACCCCAAACCAAACTACATGAACAAACAAGCAATCCCCCCTTTACTTCTGTTGTTTTCTTCCTTAACGTGACAGTTCCACTACAAGCTATAATCAGAATCATTACAAAATAAGCTCTCCCACATCTGAATTTGCAACTTGTGACAACCATTTACCTGTAATACAACAATTAACTTGTACTACTATACTGCACTCAAATCTGCACACAATAGGTGTGCAGAAAAAAACTAGACTAAAATAAATTCCTAATTTATTCACAATTATTTTAATATTTATCTGAAGCTTTCACTGTTGAAATGAAGTATTATGAGATTTTATAGTAGAATGCCAAATTGGTTTTATTTGCTGTTTTGTTTTTCTTTTTCCCTCAAGTGTAGTAGTGACTTATTTGACAGAAAAATTACATTGCCTTCAAGTGAGAGTATGCTAAACTATTTAGGCAGAGCAAGAACCCATTTAAAACTACTCAAAATTCAGAATTCATTTAAATGTTTTTCATTTTTCCAGAAAAATGTTTTAGTAGCTTATCATTCTCTTTACCCAACCTCTTCTAACAAAAGACATTACCAGAAAATTAACTTGAAGAGGTAGTTTTACTCAGAGTAATTCACTGCATGTTCAAACAAACATTTTCAAATAGTATAAATATAATAAAGCTGGAAGTAATCAAGGAAATTAATAGGGTATAAAAAGGTTCTGATAATATTCTTACCCCAAAAGAACTGCAGTAATAAATTGCATTCTGCCTGCATAAGAATTTTAGTGCATCAAAATTTCAGAAATATGTCTATCAAGTCTGAAAAGAAAGCTAATTCAGCAGAGGCAAAAAAAGTGCAAAACCACAAAAAGGCTTCATGGTGCTGGTCTGTTTGGTGGATTTGACTGGAAAGGTCAGTTTTTCCTCAAGAGTGATCATAAGCAATGCTCAAAGGAGGGTGAAAACATTTTTGTATGGCTCATATAATGCCCTTTCCCCATAAGCTCCAGCATATTTTTGAAGGTTGTAATCAAAGGCAGGACCAAGAACAATGTTTGCCTATACTTAAGGGGCACAGGCAAGAAAAGATTCAACAGCCACATAAATTCACCCAAAGTTTGCATGACCTCAGATGCCATGAGGCATCTCATGGGTCCTTTTGGTAAGTGGGCACCTTATTGACCCTTGGGCTGAAGAAGGGCCTCAGTGCAGGAGCTCTCTCTCATGAGATTTTTCAATGCAGTTGGCATGGGTTCTATTTTTAAATGAGATGAGCTGGAACCCTCAGTGCCAGCCTTCCAACAGAAGCACTTACAAAGCAAATGCAGCTCACCCTGCCAAGCTGAAGAGCACTCTGTGCAATGGGAGAGCCCCAGCACTGGTGGGGCCATCCTGGAGTGACCCACTGCCCCAGCAGCCCCCTACCTACACAGGGGAAGCAGGCATGATCATACTGGAGATCCATGACAGCTGCAAAAACACAGGAGCTTTCACTACCAAGCATTCATTTCTATCATTCTCTTACTTATCTGTACATATATTCTCCTCCCTTTTATAGTTTACAGACTATAGTCCAATTTGTTATATTGGGAAATGCATTGAAAAAATCTATTTTTGGATTGAGAATTTTAAAGTTTTTTTGTTTGTTTTTATTTTTTTTTAAACTACATTCAGATATCATTTGCAGTATTTTAACAGTTACTTGAATTACTCCTTTGAAGGGATTTCTTGCATGCATGTGCTCCAAGTCTTTGGACAAGAAATAGAATATTTTAAATACCTATTCAGATGAACCTTCATTCATACACAGATCAGAATATTCTCTTCTCTTTAGTAACTTATTGTTAGGATAGATATTGTTTAAATTCAGTTTGAGTGAGTTATAATCTCCATATGCTGCTCTCTTAATTTGGAAATAAGTTTTGCACACGCTGTCATTACCTATGGCATAACAAATCTGCTTAATGCTTCTACCACAAGACACACATGTTGTGAACAGTTGCTCGTCTTTAATCACTTTCAAAGTTTGACAGTATCCTAACAAATAACAAAATTTGGGTTTATAGTCTCACATTTCAGAATAGTCAGGACATCTCCAAAAATGCAGATGCATTTCAGGGGGAAGGCTACTGAAGAGTGGGAACCTATGGAAGTTCCAGCTGATCTTAGAGCAAAGCTCTGGGTGCTTACCGAGGGAATATTAACCTGTATAATACAGATCCAACTCAGCTACACAGCTTCTTCTTTTTTACTTCTTCACAGGAAGCTTTTATTTCTCTGGTAATTAAGGAAAGATAATGTGTTTTATATTTTACTTTTGTTAATTTTAACTATCAACCAGATCTACATGTAAAAAATTTCTCTGACATTCAAACACATTACAAGCTTGAGTGGACATTATTATTCATAGACAACATGACATCTCAATCACCATGACCTGCATGGGGTAAACAGGAGAGTTTGAAAAGTCTTATGTTTTGTTGTATATGTGTGGATAGTTAAAAAAAAAAGAGAGAAGCTAGATTATTTTAACTGGAGAAGCACTTCTTTTTTCTTCATTTGCTTCAAATTAGCCATTGCTTTACTCAACTCTGATACTCTGAGTATGTTAAGAAATCTTTCAGTATTATCTGCTATCAGAGATGTTCCAGCTAATTTGTAGACAAATACATTAGTGTTTATCTTCTGAGAAAGAAAGAGAAGTTTAATATCTATAAAGTACTTCAAAATGTGCATGAACTACTGGTAGAATTACAGTAAACCATAAAAAAAATGCTGTAGTGCTTAGTGTTTTAGGTATACCCCTGAACAAGAAGTATTTGAACAATCCCATCCTGATATAAGTCTTGGGCTGCAAGAGCTCTACCCCCCAGCCCCACACTCCCAGCCCTTCACTCAGCCTAAGAGCAGATTGATGCTTCCATCTTCACCTGTCCTGGTATTAGCAATGATTTATCACCCACAACTGCTGAGCCTATGGTAAACAATGGTGAAAGAAATGATTAATGCAGTATGGCACTAGGAAGTAATTGCATGAATAAGGCCACACATTTTGCTATTTATTGTAATGAGCTGATACATAATTTGCATTAAAGATCTCTTCTCATTGTACAATGATTTTATTTTCCTTTTATTTTGAATAAACCTTTAAAAATAATTTGCTATCAAACCCAAAATGTCATTAAGAAATTAAAGCTGAAACACTTAGAAGACAATGGATTTCTCAGAAGATATAAGAGATTCTTTCATATTTTGGATTTTTTTTTTCAAATTTAGGGTTTGTAGATTTAAGTCAATTAAGTGTACTGTTATAGCAGTAACTAACATCAGTTTCAACATCAGAAGTAATTCATTGGACTGGCACATAAGGAAGGACATACAGAGCCAGAAACTGCAGTGGTACCTCTTCTCTTGGATGAAGAGCCCAAAAATCCAGGCTTTTCAACATAAGGACAAGGGGAGGTGGGACTATTGTATTTCTAACCAAAATAATTATATGAAATCAAATAGTAATGCTTCCACTAACTAGTGAAATGAGCCAATATTAATTTCAAACATTATTTTAATTTGGCCATTACATGATGCAAACAGCTCACTTGAATATTACTGTTACCATAAAAAATATCTATGTACCTATCATGCTTGCTGTTGTATTTTGTTTAAGGATGGCTGAATGAATATTCCTTGCAGCTGGGATTACATCTCAAGTACTTTTAAAAGACCTTATATTATCGGAATTTCTGTTTCAAATGAGCATTTGGGGATTACCATAGTAAAAATAAGAGTAAAAATAAATAAATTAATTTCTTTACTTGATAGATGTAGTCGGCAGAGATGATGGTATAGGAGAACTGTCTAAAAGTCACAAATATCCACAAAATTTTTCTTTTCCATTTTTGTTTTAAAAAAGCCCTCAATTGTCATGTAAATCTGAAACTTTATATAGTATATTATTCCATCAAATTATCCTTGACTTTTTCAGCACTTGATTTTTGCAGCCACTCTTCTCTGGGCCACTAAAAAGCTATGAACAAGGGGTCTGGGGTAACTTAGAAGACCATTCTGAATATCACAACTAATTGAACAGATAAACAACAAAGGAAAAAGTCATATGCACTCTAGCTACTTTTCTCATCTGTGCTGAATTTGATTTCTCTCACGATGTAAAATATAATTATAGGATCATACTGCTACTTTATGTTAATATGGTTAACATACTCTAAGGAATCTAAAATTGCAAAGTTTCAAAAAATAAGACAGAGACTACATTTAGACAGGAAATTTTCAATTCTCAAGAAATGCAAAGTTTGTGAGCATGGAAAAAACCCCAAACCACTACACACTCTTGGTTTTAGTCAAACTGACAGAACTTTGTTCATGTCATAAACATAAAAATATGAATAGCCCAACCATTCTGGAAGTGGGGTAGCAATAATTGAGATGATCAAGGGAAAACATTTCTACATAACCTGTCTATGGACTTTGCTTTTGTCTTTTTCTGACCCTCTCTAATTTTCAGTGGTAAGAATCTCAGGGAGCTCTTACAGAGAGGTCACAGTGCATGTGCAAACACAGCTGCTAGTAGGGGGCACAGAATTTTCTAAATTTTGAAAGCGCAGTCCTAGCTACTAAAGAATCACATCTTGGCAACTGGGAACAGCTGAAAATGGATATTCATCTTTAATGGAGGGGATCTGTAAGGTACAAAAGCTACCCAAAGGCCCAGTGTTTCATGTGCATTTGTCTGAGGCACTGAAATAACCCTGTAGATGCAGCCCTTCCACCCTTGTAAACTGAGATATTGCATAGGACCAACATGCTACACAAAGAAGAAATATCTAAAAAAGTAATACTACTACTCCAGCTTGTAGAAATTATAAAAGAAAAAACTATCATAAAAATCAATCCTGCTGGCACCATCAAGGCTAATCATCAAGAAAGTCTGTGATATATATTACGTGTTTATTAGCTAACCAAGATATTCTAAGCTTTCTGCTGGTGAAAACAGTATACGTTCAACTAAGCATTTGATCTGCAAAAGTGTAAGGATTACTTAAAAAAGTGTTTTCAGAAGGTGTAAGAATAGCTCAGTATAGTCACACTATGATAAAATTAACTTTTTCCTTGCTCCTGCTTCAATTTTCACTGGGTTGAGACAACTGGAAAATAGATTTGTGAGAGCAACATTATAAATGAGATGTGAAAGCTGTGAAGGACAGGAATCCCCTTGCCTCAGGTTCCTGGTGCGGGTGTTTTCTCTCAAGGGCAAAAATATCCTCCTAGCAAAAGACAACACTTCTTGCTGGGACAGTCAAGGGACACCCACAGAGATGGGAGTCTGGATGACTGGTTTTGGGATAGGTAAATATAGATGGGAGAGAAAGGGAGCACAGTCTTATCACCCATATCAGGCTTAGAGTCCAAAGTGTGCTTTAGCAACCCAGCACAGCTTTCCAGTCCATGACCTTCTGCAGGAGTTTCCCTTGCCATGAACTATTCAGGCTTTCCAAATTAGTGACCATTACTGTTTGTTATTAACCCTATGTAAAGTTCCCAGTGCTAATGATACATGCAAGTATTGTTGTTTTGATAGGAAGTGTACATTTTACCTAAGAAAGAGGGTCAAAGTAAAACATAACAGATATAGAGCTGTAAAGCCCAAAATTTGAAGGATTATACTGGGATCGATATGAAATTTGTTTGTAGTGTAAGATCAGAAAAAGTAAAACAAAAAAAGATGTCATGAAAATTATTCAACGTAAGATTGAGAACTAGTCTGGCTTCCCTGGAAATCAGGGTCATGAGAACAAAGATAATGCTGTACTATTCACAATTTTGTTTAATTCTTTCATTTTTCCTGAATAGATTAGACCTTCAACACCATCATTTCCACTAAATTTGGAGGAAATAAGCAGTATGTGGAAGACTTGCCAACTGTTAAATTTTTGAAATTAAGTTTTAAAAATTTGGCTTATATTACTTAAGGAAACTTGGGCAGATAAAACCCCCTAATCTCATAGTACTTAGAAATATTGTAAAATCATAATTCAGTATCCACAGTCATATACATGAAGAACTTCAAAATGTGTCTAAAATAAACACACACACCCACTCTTCCCTGATAAAAGACTAATTTTGATATTCTGTATTAATACTTTCTGTTATCCTTCTAAACTTGGAAAAGAAATACCAAATGGAGGAAAAAAACAAAGCAGATAACATTGAGCTAAAGAGAAAATTTTCCAAAGTCTGCCTTAGTAATTATATTTCAATGTAATAAAATAAGTGTGGATGGAAAATTGTTGTAGTAAAAGAGATTATTCCTACATCAATCCTCTTCCATGCAACAACTTCATATTTTCGGATCTTTGCAAATACTGAAGCATAGACAGTTAGTTGTAGTTTTGCATCTATTTCTGGGTTAAATAATTAAGTAATATCAAATAATATTCCATAATAGTCACTGTGACCATTCATCATTTTAATTTCATAAAAAATTTGTACACTGAAAAATCTATCAAGCACTATCTAATCTAATAATAATAGTACAATAATAATATGAAGCTGCATCTAATCTAATAATAATGAAAGTCCATGAGCTCTACACTTTGCCAGGTTGGATATGATGCTCTAACTATATATTAAACTTGCAGAACTGGCACTACTCTCAATCTGTTACAAACAATGTAAAGGAAGGTGCCATTTATCTAAATGTTTAATAACACATATCACCATTACACTGGCATACTATGTCTTTATATATTGAGGCTGAATTGATTTTTGTCTTTTTGCTTTTATATATTCTCTATATTCTTTACATATATTTTTGCAGCTCTGCAGCCAAATATTGTCTTCATAGTTAGTACTTTACATACTCTATTAGACAGAAAGACAAAATAAATTCCCCAATGGCTCCAAGCCCTGGGGTCTAAGTTTAGATTCTCTGGGAAGCCAAGGTTGAAACCGGCTCTCCGAGACATTTTTATAAACAAAGCTTAGTTCGTATCTAAGGTGGGGAGGAATTCAGAAAAGGGTAGAATCAGGGAATAATTACCTTGTCATTTCAGTCGCTAATTGGAGATTCTTGTCAGTAATGCTAATTTTCTAAACACATAAAAATTGTATGCACTCTATGTTACGTGTGCATCTTTGGTGCTTTCCACGTAACGAGTTGTGCACCTATGGATCTACAGATCCTTAGAAAGGTAACCTCTTTTTATCACCTAACTGGGTCTGGCTTGTGCTTTTAGGACAAGCAAAAAGGCATCGCTATCAGTTGGATTTTATTAAAATAGCTTGCATTAAATAAAAAGTTAGTAAAGTTAAGAGTATGCAGAGAAACTGTAAATTTAGATATTAAAATATTCAGCTATTAAAAAGGATATATGCATAGAATTGTAAAAATAGAAAACAAGTAAATCTATTGATGCATAATTTATATAAATAAATAAATAAATTAATTAATTAATTAATTAATTAAAAAAATATATATGACCTTTGACTTTGGTTATACTTTTACTGACCTACACATATATATGAAACTGTATATTTTTACTTAAACACAGGCATATGTGTGTTTCTTCAAATTCAAGATTCTAGATATTCTTTAAGCTAGACATTACTGAAAGTTACCCATAATTTCTATGGTAGACAACTCTACATAGACACAAATGCCAACATATTATATTATGCAATTTTAGTATTGGTTTTATATACTGACACAAGCACTGTAAATACAGGCATAGGATGAATATAGATATATATTTACATATATATGTGCATAATATATTTATATGAAAGTCCAGAAAACAATGTTCCTGGATTGTCAAGGCCACCATTGTAGGAATACATATTTTAAATTTCTGTATTCTTATAATATCACAATATATCAATTAATTATCAACTGAGATTACAAAATAATGCCATATAAAAATGGTTGGAAAGTTTCAACACATATTTTTCCAGAATCTTTGCAAAGTTACTTAAACATAAGTCTTCCAATCTATAATGTGCATATAGCAGGGAAGCAGACATATTTTTGGATTCCATTTGTAGTAGGTGTGGACTTGACAAAGTCTCCTACCTTTATACAGTCAAAGGTTTAGAAAAGATTAATTCCTTCCTCCCTATGTGGAAACAATTCCTGCTCCTTTAATATTCGTGAGTAGTTGAATTGACACACAATATAAAAAGTAATCCTTGCATCCTGAATCAACAGATTAGGAAAAATAGATGTGTATGGATTTTATCACTAAAACTATCTGAAAACCAGACAAACAAGAATCTCCTTCTGCTTCTGGAACTGCTGAGTGCTATCCAGAGAGCTGCCCTACTTCATAAACATGCCCAAAACAACTCAGCATTAATAAATTTCAAACAAAAATATGGTGAACCAAAGCTAAGCTACAACAGTTTGATTCAGCAAAAGATCTTCCTTGACTAAGCATTAGAAAAATTATGCCAAAACTATTTTTGGCAAGAAGATATATGTTAGAGGCTAAATTCTAAATAAATATGAAGACCGATAAAAAAATTTTGTTTCAATGATGTTATGCTGGCTTTACACCATTTCAAAATACGTCTTACCAACTATCTTTCTCTTTTGCTATAACTCTTCATGGCTCTTTGCTAATATTAAATGAGTAATATATTTCCATCCACACCTTATAAGTCTGTTCCTCCTCAAATATTCTCTATTGTTCAAAATAAATCTTTTCTGACTGGGTTTTTTTCTCATGTTCATGAGTTTAAGTGCATCTATCAAACAAAACTAATTTTATTATCTTTTCCTGAAAGAAAAAATAAAAAAGAATGTATATTTAAATTGCTATTTTCTTTTTTTTACAACAAGAAAAGAAAGTGAAGAATCAATATCAAAATTAACCATAAATATTTTTGCGGTAATATGATGTGGTAAGCACAGCCATTTATTCTTTCTATATTTAAAACCTTGATTGTTTTTGCTCTTAAAAATTATTTTTATCACAATTTTGATCACCACATCATAAATCTTGTGTATTACCAGTATATTTCCGATATTTCTTGTTTTCAGTTTTGGTCATGGTTTATTGCTTTTTCCATTACTAATTTGCATCTGTTTATGATCAACTTTAAAAAGAAAAATGAAAACCAAACCAAAGCACATCTATAAGCACTACACCAACAGAGAGCACGAAGGTGGTATCATGGCTGTACCGCTAAGTAAGAAAGGATTGCTCCTCAAGGAACACAAATGCCCTCAATTCCCCCTGCCCCAGTACAGGCTGAGAAATAGAAGCACCTCTCAGGGATGGAGATATCACTGCCAAAGGAAAGCACTTTCTCATTTTGGGATGTCCACTATTGTTGTTACACTTGCTGTTAAACACACTTCAGTGTAGACGCCTCTGCTGGACAAGAGTACAGAACTCCTAATTAAGGAGCTTCATTTTTGCCACAAAAGGGGCTAGATTGTAATGGAATCTTTTGTCCCATGCTTAATGAGGGGTGAGATATTGTTTAAATCACTAGCAACACCACTGCAAGAAAATATAAGTAATTAGCATAGCTTAACTCCCAGAACAGCACCAGTTGCTGTTGTTAGTACCAGTAGTGTGTCGATTAAAAAAGAAAAATCAAAAGAGAGTCACCTTAAGTGGGCTAGCTTTTCTTTTTGAAAGGTAACGTTAACCACACATTTTTTTAAGTGATCCACTATACTACTGGCTATCTCATTCTTTCAGATTTTTTTTTTAAAGATTGGAGTAGCCTATATCAAACCCTATGTATACTAAAAAGTCACAGCAGCAAAACAGCAAGCAACAACCCATTTTCTCGAGTGGGGATTTTCTAATCCATTTTAGTATTTAATTTGCCAGGGGTGTGTGCACGTTACCTGTAAATTAGTAAAGACCACCTGCAATCTCATGCCTAATATTATGTTTCAAAAAGACCAGTGATTCAGGAGGTGATATCACCCTGAAGGAAGGAAGAGGAAGAGGTCTGCATGTGGAAATGGATATGAAATTTTTGACCATCAGCTACCAAATGCTGGTGGAACTGGTATCGCTCCTACTCCTGAGGGATAAATGCCAATCTACCAAACTGAAAAATCTCTTTTTCTAAGATTGATTTGTAAACCAGAACTAACTCCTGCGATGGGAGAAATAACAAGAAAAGGAAAGACATTACTTTCAGATTACCTACTTGTGAATAGAAAATGGATGCTGGATCTGCATGGAAACCACTTGGACAAATGTTCCTGGACCAGAGCATAAATGTGTCATACATGTGGTGTAATTGGCATGACTGATGTCATCACTGGTGCTACCAACATGAGATAGGCTGCTTCATGACTAAGATGATAGGAACAGGATTTCATATGGACTACCAATCGTGTGTGCAAAGGTCTTTTATTCAGCTTGGGTACAAAGAAAATCTTCATCTCAAAAATATCATACAAATAATATAAATAATGCTCAGAGTTGTCATTCTGAGACAAGAGTTATTTGGCTCAAATCTACACTAACCATTAAATTAGTACTTCAATTAGTCTTCAAGGTGGCTGGTGTAAAAAACTTTAGTAGGCTTAGAACTTCAGTTGCCTTACTTTTAGGTTAGCTAAGCTGGGAGACATCCAATGTGAATGTTATTTATCTTTTTGAGCTTCAGAGCTTGCTTAGTTATCTTTGCACAGAAAAGACACAGATCATGAAAAAATACACTCATTTTCATCCTATCAACAGTATGATAGTCAAAGATCACAAGGGAGAAGACAGGCCTTTTAAAGTCTTCTTTCAAGACTTGCATTATCTATGTGCAACAAGACCAAGAAATGTTTACTCCTTTTTTTTTTTACATCATCAAAAATATGCTTATCCACTATGCAATGTTGAAGGTCTTTCATGTTAAGCAGTGTATTCCTACTGGTATAAAGTTGGCAATCAAGACATTGTTATGCCACTAAATAGTAGCACCTGTTAAGGATGTAAACTCACTGGATTAATAAAAAGCACAGTAAATCCAGGTGGCTATTCACTTTTATGGCCCATGCTAATGTTATCAATGACAAAACTATTAAAATAAGAAATTAGTTCAGAAAAAAAAAAAGAAAGCAAAAATAACAACTTTTTGGTAAATAAAAAAGTCTTTAAGAGATGAAAGGAAGTTACCAGGTCCAGGTAAAGAAGCGTCTTTCATTATGTTAATATGAATATGATGTGCATGTTTGCATAGCATAGAGGGGCAAAACATGCACAGAATGTGTGTGCAGATTTCACCAGCGAGCACCTAAAGTTATCATAGACATGAGTGCAGCCACACACTTAAATCTGAAAGTATTTAAGTTAGTTAAACCTATAATTCAGTGTTTTGTCCACGTTCAAAATTCTGTTTGGGAAGGCTGGCAGATGAACATTGCTCTCCACGCTTGTGATTTCTGGATTGCAGTCCATGTTTAAAAATTCCATCCACAGCTGCACACAGGCACATGCAGACAGTCTGGAGGGAGCGGGTGGAGGAAAGCGGGGGATGCCCAATTCCTGCCTTGGCTCTGCAGCAGCACAGGAATCAGCATGAGAGAAATGTACATCCAGGTGGGTGTGAGGCCACCTGCCTTGGCCTCAACGTTCAGCAGGAGCTCTGCCTCTGCTGGCAGCCTGGAGAGCCTCCAGAGCACCCTGAGACCTGGCTGCCCACTGCCACCTTGCCCAGGGCATCCTGCTCAGGACCAGGCTGCGGGAGCCTCCCAGCTACCTGGCAGGAGATGTTCCAGAAGCTTGAGGAACCGTGGGAATGCTGCAAGATCAGAAACAATTTTGGCTTTGTTACTAGGATTGCACTGCCTGTGAGCCTGGTGGGAGGCAGTGCGGGAAGAGCAGAGCCGGCGTTCGGCTTCCCTGGCTGGATGGGCAGCTGGCATCCCTGAAGCCAGCACAGATAAATGCATCTCCTGTTAGTGGTGATGTGAAGGGCTTTTCGCAATGAAAGCAACCTAATGAAAAATGATCAACAGCAAAGCGTGTGCAAAGAATGCATGACATTTCAGTCTGCGTATGTGAAGTCAGCGCAAAACATTGCCAGCTGCAGGTAGGTAGGAAAATTCACCTGAACAGTACTTTGCACTGCATATTCCTCTTGATAGCTTTAGAGAAACCCAAACACAAGTTAGGAATTTTTTCTTAAGTAAAATCTGGCACCTTTTACATGGTGAGCAAGCGCATATACAGATCTGTATGTGTGTCTCATATGATTAGAGATTGCACACCTGCCTTTCCCAACTGCTGCCGGAATGAGGACTTTAGCATGCAACCAAAGGGTATTTTCCTTCCCAACCACACACTGCTTGGCTAAAAAAACTGATAGGTAACACTGACCTTTAGTTTGTCATAGCGGTCACTTAAAGCTGCCACCTGATGGTCACGGTGTCGCCCGACCAGTTTACACAAGGCACAGATTAACTGGTCATCAGTCACACAGTACATGTTAACTTTCTCGTCCTCATGCTCCAAGCACATTAATCCCCTGATGTGAGAGTCCGGGATAGGCTCAATGAGACGGTGGCCGGTGAAGGGCTTCTTGTTGGGGTGAGTGGCTTTCAGGCACTCCTCGCAGTAGGACACCTCGCAGGTAACGCAGGTTTTCACTGCCTCCTGGGCAGGGTCCTGGTCGCAGAACTGGCAGAGCACCTTCTCGCAGGACGACATGCTGTTGTTATCGAACGCCCGCTCCCGGCGGGTCTCGCTGGGGGAGTTGGGCCCACTGACGGAGGCTTTCTGAAACCTGTCGATGATGTTCTGCAGGGTGACGTTGCGCTTGAGCCCGTCTAGACCGCGCTGGCTGAGGGTGATGACATAGCGGCAGGTCGGGCACTGGAAGGCGGTGATAGACTCCACCGGCTCGTTGGTGGCGCAGTGGGAGACCAGGATGCGGTGCGCGCAGTTGAAGCAGAGGCTGTGAGCGCAAGGCAGCAGCAGCGGGTCTTCAAACAGCTCCAGACAGATAGGGCAGGTCAGTTCTGACTCCAGTGTTTCCATCTTCAGGCAAAGCTTTCCTGTGGCGTCAGCGAAATCCAGGGAAGCTGATCAGCTATCTGGAAACACATGTAAAATTCGATTAGGCAAGAGAAAACATGAGGGGTCAGCCATGGGGGGTTGTCAACTTTCGCCACTGCTCCTTGGTCTATCAACCCACCATGCCAGGCGGGAGAGCAATCAAAAGTTTTGAACCTGCACATACACACATCAAGGTATTTAAACTGTTTTATTCTATTCCCCCCCCCCACCTTCTGTTCACTTAAGAATGAAAAAACCCAAATGTTCTTAATTTTTTTCTCTTTTCCTTTCTCTTTTATGCAATCAAGGAAAACAGCAGATGTTTCTGTGCATTATTAAAATCCAAAATGATGAACTTCAAAAGTCTATTACAGCAAAATTAGATTTCTTTTGCAGATGCTGCTTTTGGCTTCACTCATCTATTAGTAAAATTTAAAAAACCAAAAATCCTTCAATTTTGTATGGCATTGTGCAAGGATTAGTCCAGAGTATTATAACCGATAATTTTAAAATCTCTATTATTTTATCAGATTGAAATTTTCACTTGATACTATAGCAATAGCACAGCATTTAGAGTACATCTCTGTTTATTTGGGCAAATATATATATGGATTCAAACACAAGAAATAATGTTTCTAGCAGGTGATATCCTACATATATGTATGATATATATAATATATACTCCTATGTATTTCAAAAACACATGCAGCTGTATTTATGTGCAGCTATATTTTTGTGCATATATACCTGTATACATATGCCAAAAAGTATCTCACATACACGTTTGTAGTAAGATTAATATAGCCACAGGAGCACACAGTGCTGTAAGTGAAATGCCTAAATGAAGATGAATTAGGTACATGCCAAACAATAGCTTAGCCCAAATTAGTGATGATCCCAACCTCCAATACAAGAAAAGCCTCTAGACAGTAGGATAGTAAAATGTAGTGAGATAGAGAAATGTGTGATTTGCTTAGGAGGAGTTTGTGTAAGTATCCCCCTTTGTATGAGTACTCTCTACTGCTAAAACTTACGAACTACAGCTTACTTTAGTGACCTTATTAAACCCCTGAAGTGGATTTGGACTAGAATCAACGATTTTTTGAATGGAGGGCATGGGATTTTCTGGAGAAGGCAGCGGTATACCCCCATCAGAGATCAACTGAAACTTCATTTTGCTTCTTTTCCTGTGCTCAGCGTTACAGAGAATGGTTTTGAAAGAGTCGCCCTACGCAACTCTCCCAGCCTAAGCTCCCGTCAAGGGCCCGTCACTGCCGCAAGCAGACGGGTCAGTGAAGCAGAAGCAAAAGCTATGCTTCACACTCACAGAGCTGTACCTCTTCACAGTACAATCTATTTAAGCTTTGTTGCTCATAACTGAGGATGGCTTCAGATGGCACAGCTGCATCGTCTTTACACTGTAAAGTCATTGTTCAGTTGTGTGAACTCTTGACTCCTCCCCTGGCCAGGGAAAAAGACAGAAGGACAAGAATCCCCCACAAACAAACCTTGATTCATTAAGGGTGAGAAAAGCCCAGGGCTCATTAGCAGCCTTGGGAACCAAGCAGGCTTGAATCTTCTGTACTTCATGACAATTAGCGTGGGGAGCATGGTGGCAGTGATAGGAATGCTACCTATAACCCCAACATAAACCAAAGCAAAAAGGAAAGTTCAGCTAACAGAGGCAAGGTTCAGACTTCACCATTGGTATTTAGTCCTCCTTGATGTGTGGGAAGAGCAGCAAGGCGTCTGTTCCAGAGGTATGCCTAGAAATGAGGATACTTTGCCTCTTTGCACTAATGCGTCCTTTTATTCTGCCAAGAAATCTGAGCATTTAAAAAATGCACTGACCCCATCACAAAATTTGCTTTCCTGTATCTTCCATGATGCTAATCTTTTTTGAAATAAAGTTCAGTTTGCCAAAGACTAATTCATTTATAGCTATCCATCAGCTGCCATAATTGCACGGTGCATCTGGTCAAAATTAAATGTCTGGAAATTTAATAAAAGCAGGAAGACAACTCCCTTCTCAGCCATAGCCATACAGCACAGAAGAGATTAAAGCCTTTTCTGCAAATGAAGACCAGTTTGTCTTTCCTCCTCTTCACTCTCTGTCTCACAGAAGTCCCAAAAGATCAAAATCTCATTCACATTGTTTGAATCCCTTCCACACCACAACTGTCTACCTCATCATTCTCTTATCCTGCAGGCTGAATACTGCACTGGAAAAGGGAGAAGGGGATTTGGGTTTGGCAGGAGACAATGTTTAAAAAGACAAACTATTCATTTCTCATCTATTGGCAGCCTTGGGAAAACCTGCCAGCTTTAAAGGTTTGTTTCTCAGGACCACGCTCAGTATACAGGGCTTTCTTCTATGCTAATCTCTCTGTACAAAATTCCTTCTCCTCTTCCATGTGCCAGTTTCATTCATTCTGTTTCCTTCTTAAAGCTTTTTTTTTTTTTTTAAAGCAAAGGCTTTTTTATGGTACTCATATCAAAGAGATGTATAGATAAACAGCTAGAAGCAGCAGAAAAACATTTGCATCACTGCCTCACAATTTGCATCACTGCCTCACAGAAAGATGTTTGAATCACCATCAGGGCTCTACACAAATACCACCATCTCAATTGATGACTAACTCTCATCTATCTGACCTGAATGAGCAGCAGCTGAGCCCTAACTAATGCTATTCAGTATGAGCAAGGGTGCCAAAATCTGATCTCAGACTGTAAACGTCTTGGAATAAGAACCTATCTTCCAAGGTAAACAAAGCTGAGCACACTGATAGAGACCAAAAAAATTACATTTCCCCCTTTTCTTTTGCAGTTGCAAGTAAGTCAAAACACAGCGCATCTAGGACTGAATAATGAATCCTTTGAGAGCCTCTCACCAAAGACAGGCTGCATTTCTGGACAATCAAATGACTACTCTAATCCATTGAATTTCTGCTTTAACATTTAAGTGGGTGCCTCAAGTACAGATCAGTGTGCTGATGATCCAGCTACAAAATCTTTCAAACTCACTGGCCCTTGCCTTAAGGTTTCATACTGAGTTTGGGTTTTTCTTTCTTCCTTGAGAATGGTAGAGAATTCATAGCTACAGAAAACTGGAAGAAACACAACACACATTGTTTATGTATGCATATAATATGGAATACAACTTAAGGTTGTATTCCATATTCAAGGCAGCTCAAAAATTGAAATGCACATAGCCTCCAGACGCAGAAAGGAATGAAGGAATTTCAAGTACACAATTTCCTACTTGCAAAAATATGGAATTATTGTCAGAAAATTATATTACCAGAATGTTATTGAAATGACAAGAGTTATTTTTCTACCCACAGGAGGTAATTTTAAGAGCAGATATCAAAATAAAAGAGATTGTCAAAACAAATGTTATTTAAACAACAAAAATATACCTAAGTAACTTTGAATTTGTGACATCCCCCTAGGCACATAATGATAAGTTATGCAGTATATTGTAAACATGCACTAAATAAAATCCCAACATCAATCTAGTTCATTGCAAGATTTTACTAACCCTAGTGGAATTAGCATCTCTCTACCTCTGCTTACAAACATGACATATTTTGTAGGTGGCATTAACACCTTCATTTGCCAAGACATAGTCCAGCAGCAACTAGGAAAACTTCTGAGATAATAGATTTAGGAAGGGAAAAAAAAAGTTACTGCAGAGAAGCAATTGCAATGAGAGAAGAAAGGAGTGAGAATATGTGAGAGAAACAGCCCTGCAGACAACAAGGACAGTGAATAAGGAGAGGGAGGAGGTGCTCCAGGTGCAGATTTCCCTGCAACTTGAAAGGAATAAGATGAATGTGTCTTTACAAACAGATGGTGTGAATCTGCTTGTAGATAGGGCCCAGGGACTTGTAGGTAGGGAAGTAACAGAAAAAATTACGAGTTTCACAAAATACAACCAATGGACATGGAAAGCTGCTCAGCCAAGGTTGTGCTAAATTTCTGAACTTTGAGAAGAAGAACAAAGATTTAATAGAGCTATGTTATACACAGGGCGTGTGGGGGTTTGTGTGTGCATGTTAAGGGGAACAAATAATAGGTGAATTGGGAAGTCTGCACCTTCCAAGTACCTTAGCCAATGGGGAAATGGAAAGAGTGATGGGTCCAGGAAAATTAGGCTGAAAAGGAGGCTGCGTCCTCCAGCAATTTGAGACCCCATGGAGAAATTCCCTATGGCCTCTCCCTTGTTCATGAATAAAGTTACTTCTGTCACGTTTCTGGACATAAACCTCTGGCAATTTGACTTTTTCCACACAAACCCACGGTGTAGACCATGATGAGGCAGGCTGTCCCCCTGCAGCTGTTCATGGTGGAGCTGAGATCCACCTGCAGCCCTTGCAGGACTTCACACTAGAACAGGTGAATGCCAAAAGGAGTCTGTGACCCTGTGGGAAGCCCATGCTGGAACAGATTCCTGGCAGGACTTGTGAACCTGTGATGGACCCGTGTTGGAACAGCCTGTTCCTGAAGGACTGCACATTGTGGAAAGGACCCATGCTGGAGTTTGTGAACAACTGTATTCTATGAGAAAAACTCATGTTGCAAAAGTTCTTGTAGGAGCTGCTGTCTCCAATGGGATGGACCCCACACCAGAGCAGGTGAAGAAGATAAAGAGCCCTCCATCTGAGGAGGAAGGAGTGGCAGAAAAAAATGTGTGATGTACTGACTGCAACCCCCATTCCACATCTGCTACTGCAGCTAGGGAGAACAAGCAGAAAAATCAGAAGTGAAATTAAGCCTGGGAAGAAGGGGTGGAGGAGAAGGTATTCGATTTCTCATTGCCTGATTCTGATTTCATGGGTAAAAAGTTAAATTAATTTTCCCAATTTGCCTATGACAGTAACTGGTGAGTGATCTCTCCGTGTCCTTACCTTGACCCATCAGCCTTTTATTGTATTTATTTTCCTTGCTCAGCTGAGGAGGGGAGTAACAGAAGAGCTTTGGTCGGCACTTGGCATCCAGCCAGGGTCAACTCACCACAAGTATAAAACTACACTTATAAATGAATGTGTCAAAAATTCTAGTATATTGAGATCACTTTTGGTCAGTAAAGCACTACAGAATTCTCCCCACACTGAAAAAATCCCTAGCTACTACAATAAAGTTAGCAGGCAATGTTGTAGCATGACACATAATGTCTCCCGCTTTTCTTCTATTCCAGCTGGTCCTACAACCTTCAGGAGAGGTGAGAACAGAATCTACCCAGGAATGGAAAGGCAGTGGGAAACCATGCCCTACAAAACTTCACTTTCTGCTTTTGTAAAGGTGGAGCTCATGGCACGAATAAAGCTGTTTCATCTCAATTGTAGTGAACTCGGTCCTGTTGTAGGAGGAAGCAACTGTAGGCCATTCCAGAAATTTTAAGCATCTTACTAACAAGTAGCACTGGGTAAAAGAGTTGGTGAATTATAGGCAAAATATGCCTAAGCAGGCTCGAATAGCATTTTTTTTAGTCATGTTTTCTAACAATTTACTGTGTTAAGACTGCTATGGAATGGCTGCTACAGTAAGGCCATTTCAATCCTGGTCCTCCAAACTCATATACAGGATGGACGCAAGACCACTGGCTAATTTAAAGATTGAACACCTGAAGACTAAGACTTTTGTTGAAAACACTTGGCAACTTTTTCAGATAGGAAATTAAATATATTAAAATGTCACTATATGAAAATGAAAAGAAATGTAATACAAAATGTAAGTATGTAATGCAATGAGTTATGCTTGCATACATATGTCCATTCATGTATGTATCCTAGGTTTACAGTACAAGGGCAATTGCAGTCAGCAGCCACACTATTTCTGAGTAATCCATGGAATGCTTAAGCAGGTTACTACCATAATACAGAGCTGTAGTTTTCCAAGTCACAACATTTTTCTTTTCTTTTATTGTGTTAAGTGCACAATAAAAGTAAAGTTATTATCTTTTGTTCCTGTGATAAACCTGCTACAGGCTATAAATAAAACATCCAGGTTTCAATTTCTTCTGTTAACAGCAGAAAAAAAAAAAAAGACTTTTGCCATTTTCTATCATTTTCTAGGATATACACAAAATTGTCTGGGGAACAACTTTTCTTTCCAACAAGTGAATGTGACTGTTCCACAGCCCATTCAACCAACATTTCAAATGCAATCAAACCAATGAACTCCTGCATAGCCTAGGTGGTCCTTAGTCCATGACAGATTTTACCTTCTGCAGCACAGATATTGAAGCTTGTGGGTACCCATGATAGCAATTGCCAACAGCACAGCTACTGAGATATTCATGTAAATAGTGGTTTGTGCCAGTAGTGCAAAAAGAACTAATGATCCAACATCAGATTTGTTTTTAGAAATGTTTAATGGAAACTACTGTAGCAGTAAAGAAAGCAAGCTGCACACACCCCGAAGCAAGCAAATACTTGTTTTCCCACTGGCTTTTATCAAAGCAGTGAGAATTAATAAATATTCAAAGGATAGTCTTCTGTTCAACAGCTCCTGATATGCAAAAACAAATGATCAGCATGAGAGAAAATTACTAGTTCACCCTATTCATACATTTTCATTGACAGAAGAATGATCATCTGCCTTGTCTAGAAGTTACATGCAGTGTTTCCATAATGTTGAGAGAGTTGTTTGCAACATTTAAATTATATCAATACAGGAAAAGCACACCTGCTATGCTGTTTGCAGTGTTATAAAGCCTTGACAACATTCCTTTCCAGTTGAAACATATGCTAGTAGGAGAATATATTTTTGAAAAGATGAATCCTGTTATGTTATTCAGTGAGACAAGAACATCTCACAGAATTAAGGTTTTTGGCACAACATCATATGTTCCTGCCCATGGGAGAAAAAACAATAACTAAGGCTCAAAAACTAACAGACTACAAAAAAGAAATCTTGACCTGTAATTCCCAAAGCAATCAATAAGTTGCTGATTTAGTATATATATAGTAATATATTAGATACAATATTATACATGCACATAAACCTCTATTACTATACACTTGGAATGCTTTCTGGTCTTTGGTTTTCATGTTCTTGCAACTCTTGTATCTTTACATTCTTTAGATAGAAGATTTAATATTTCCTCAAAATTCTTCAGGGGAAGGAAAACAATTAATTTTAATTTAATTTTAATTTAATTTTGATTAATCTTTAGCACATGTGAATCAGCATTGATCTCCAATTAAATTTATGGTTGAGGTCTGTTCCAAAAATCTCCTCAACTAAATCTCACTCTTCATTTGAGAAAATGGTATTTATTCTGGGGTATATCATTGCTGTATAGGAGCAAATATCAAGTTCACATCTTGGTCTGATACTGGCAGCATGGAAAACTACAAATGGAGCAACCTCAAAAACTTACCAAAGGGGACAAATTGCTTTCTACCACTCTTTTTTCCTCACTCATTTCAAGCTAACAGCTTCCTTGATATAGATGGATGCCACTCCACAACAAAAGGAAGGTAAAATAATTTTACCCACCCAAACCCACCAGTTTCCATAAGGTTTTGGTTGCTGGGTAGAGCTGGAAATCTCCCACATTTCCCCAGCTTGTGTAATGCCTTAGGTGACACAGTACACCCTGAATTTTAACATAGACTATACAGCAACAGAAGCACTCAGAAATTATGTGTTCCAACACATTCCTTCTAGTCACAATGGGTCACACAGAGATATGTTAGTGCAGCTTGGAAACTCTGTAGCTGTTAAGCTACTGTGAGTTTTCAGAGGTGGCAGAAAGAAATTCTTGCATTCTCTTCCCACCAAGTTGTTCTATGAATCCTTCCCCACAGCTAAGTAAAGGGAATCATGGGTACTAAAGTTCACAATCACTGTCTTCACCTAGATAATCACATTTTAATTTCTCACAGAAGGATAGCCTGCTATTCTTATGCTTTCTTATCTTAGAGATATCTTTCTTATCTGGCTCTGCTTTCTTATCAGAGAGCATTTAAAATAACAGCAATAATTCCCAGGAACTGGTACAGATGTAAAGATGTGACCTCAACCACCACATAGAGCTCTGAACTTAAACTACCTGCAAGGTGTATTTTTGATGAACTAAAGCTCCTTATATTTATAATCACATTACAAAATACACAGTGTTAACCTCTCATTGTCCTGTTCCCTGGTCCTCATTTGCAATCCTCAAAAAAGCCTATAAATTTTTTTTTTAAAGGAGTGAACACATTTTCATAGAGTTCTACTCTGCAGATTTACAAAGAATTTAAAGAGATTCTGGGTATTGCAAAAAAAAATCCACCCTACGGCCTAACACCTTCTAGTTTATGCCTGCTGTACTCTCAATACACTGAACTCCCTAAGATCATTGGTGTATTTAAAACTCAAGATTTTAATTAGGTCATTAATTAGCTGTGAACCATGGGAAGATGGAAGATAAGGAACAAGTCGTATCTGTGGTCTGAAGGTTATCTGTTTTAGATCCCTGACAGAAACCTCTCACCACTGGAGGAAACACCCAGCTCAGGTCTGAAAATAATAAAATGGGACCAGCAGGAGGACTACTGCATTAGGAAGGAGAATCTTCACCCAGGCCCTTGCCAGACCCTGAGTTCTGCTCTGAGAGGAGTGGGGACATCTCCTGTCTTACTGGTGTCACCGGGGCCACCGTGGGCACGTATCTGCCACCACAGCCTGGGGTACCAGGCTCCTGTTCACCATTAGCAATCACCATTAGTGATTTTTAGGAGCATTCTTCAGCTCAGTAGTCCAGAACAGAAATCTGCAAGTACCTGTAAGCAAATAACTAAGTGAAAAAATATGAGAATGCAGTCCTTCTCTCTTGCTGCATAGTGGTTCCTAAATGCAAGTGGTGGCTTTCATCTGAACTGGTCTCTATAGGGTCCCTTGGAAATCAATGGAAAGAAATGGCCATCTCTAAAACCATCTGATTTGGTCTACATGAATTTTTCTTTAGTATTAAGTGATCTCTGCTTTCTAGATCTGTTTATTTTATTCCAGGTATGAAAGGAACTTTAGAATCTAAGAAATTAAGACTACATCAACTAACAAGCAACTCTTTCCAGTGCTCTTGAGCTTTAAAAAGAGAAAATAGAGAATCTAACAACTATTTTTTATTCTTATGTGCTCAACGATCACTTGTTTAGCCAAATTTGCTTCTAATAAATATCTTCAAATATGCTTAATTTCTATTTTATCTAGTTAAAATCCAAGAGGAAACACAGAAAACTGAGTCGAATTGCAGGAGAATGATCCCAGAGCAACCTCTTTCCAGCTGACATCACTGAGCAGGGATTTTTCTGGATTTGGATAATTCTGCTTCTGAATTACTGTATCAATATGACCAATAGGCCTCTCAAATAAAAGGTTCTTAACATCATTCATATAATAGCTTAGTAACTTTTAAGAGAGAATGGAAAGAGAAAACAATAGCTTAATTATTACATCCCTTTATATGTTCTTCATCAAAAAAGCCTCATGGTTTATCTCAAAAATACCAGAACAAAATTGTACATTTCCTGTCAGCTGGCAAGCAGGTCAGTGTTACTGTAATAACTAGAGTAGCACTTGAGAAAGAGTTACTGGTATGCATCTGCACAGCTTCCAACTTTTTCTTCCAGCAGCTTCCTAAATACCTACTTTCAAACATCACTGAATGTCATCTTATCCTCAGACTACTGTTTTTCTTGAAATACTTTGCTGGGAAAATCACACAATGATTCTGTACCTATGAGCTATACATGCTGCTGATTCTCCTAAATGTATGCTAAAGCCCCTTTTGTGGGCTTTAGTGGTTATAGAATTTGCATGCAAAATAACCGTAGTGACCAGACCATCAGCCTGAGCATACTGGTGCCAAATGCACATCCTTTGAAAAAACATCACCTCTCAGCCATCATACTTGAAACATGTCATTGCTTTAGGTTATGTAACTTCATCCTTTACAAATAAATAAATGGAATTTGAAAGACTTTGCTCAAGGACTGAAGCACACATCAGGGAATGATTGTATTTTTAAAATTTTTCTCATGTAAACATGTATCTCAGCCTTCATCTGTTATTTTAAAAACAGAATTATAATGTTCCAGATGTTGTTAACACTATGCAGATGCTAATGCCCCTTTATCTCTCTAACTGGTTTTATGACAACTAACAAGACAATAAGTCCTTGTTTGAAAACATGAGATAAAAAACGTTCCATTTTTTTCCAGACTTTCCAGTACCAAAAAGATAATTCATCACAGCAACAGAGCAAACCTCAACTCCTCCCTAGGACTGCTAAACACATTATAAAATACTTCCTAAATTAGGCAAGCGTACACATATGCATCTGCTCCACTCCCACAAAGCCACCCAGCCGCATACCCACCGCTGGATCCCGCCCTACATCTTCTGTGGGAGGCATCGCTGCGGAGACAGGGACCACGCTGACCCTCCAGGAACCACCAGCAGCCCAGCTGGGATAGGGAGCAGAGCCCAGCACTGTCCCAGGAATCCTGTGGCAGCACTGACTGCGTCTGCAACTGCAAGACAGTTGTGACTGAAACACAACAGGAAAATCTCCCCTACAATTGCAGGAAAACCCGCTCCACCTAACTGCCTCCGCCAGGATCCGAGCTCCTGAGGCCAGCCCTTCGAGCTGCACCCACAGCAAAACACCTCCTCTCCCTCCCAAGGGCCAGCCTTGGTGGAGTGAAGGCAGGAAGAGAGGGATCTTCCTGCAGAGCATCCCTCCAAGGGCCGTGGTGGGACAGTGCTGGCCCACGGCTCGGCTGAGGCTGAGCTCAGCCCTGGGGCAATGAGCCCAGAGCGGGGCTGGCAGCACCCAGCCCTGTGAGGGAGCCTGGCTCGGGCTGGCCAAACCTGCCACACCCAAAAGGAACAGTTCCACATTTGCTGGTCTCCAGAATGGCAGAACTCTGCACGACAGACTTGTGGAAAATAATCACTTATTTTTTTAGTGCTTTCTCCAAATCTTATTCAAAAATATAACAGTGCAAAGTCTAGCAGGAGTTTGCTAAAAGTGGGGACAATTTGAGAGTACAGCACTTGTGTGAAAGACTTCCTACAAACACCACAGAGAACCTACTGTTTTGAGATTCACCAGGTGAAACACAACATGATAGCAGTTGCTTTTTTTTTTTTTTAATTTTAACTTAACTTGTATGTAAGCAGCAAACTGCAGCAGGAAACTGGAAATGCTTTACCAAAGTGCCCGGGAGGAATCCTGACTGAGTCACACCAGACATTTGGTCTCCAACAAAGGTGTTAAAAAATCACACAAAGTGGAAACAGCAGGAAAGAATTGCTTCCTTGTGTTCTCCGTTTTTCATGTTGCAATGCCCTCTTTCATACAATGGTAACACAACAAAGTGAAACAAAACATACCTCAGACATCTGGGCATAAAATTGCAAACCCACACTTGTCTTAGGTTTTTCTTCCATGGAAGAGCCTGCACTTTGTTCTTTTGAAGCAATAAACAACTGTTGTGATTATTTAATTTCCTATTCATTTCATTTCCTTGAAACAATAGACCAGAGACCTCATACAAATGCATGTTCTTCATAAGGTTTTTAAAGCTTTTTGCTGGCAACGTTTGTTAACTTGTGTGTAGAATAGCAGCTTCTAACAGGCAAACTGAACATGCAGAAATCCAGACAGATGTGCAGAGGGATTATGATTATTAGAATGCTTTTCCATGATATTGAATGTCCATGCATAACCTACAGTCAAGTCAAGTTATAAGCAGCCCAGTAGGAGCCACAGCACAAGTCCTAGACAGAAGAATTTTAGATTCCTCAACACATATCCTGTCCTTGATCTTTCATTAAACAGCATCAGTAATTTCTTTGGACTGTCTGTCCAGCCATGCTGGCTTGTACTCATCCAGATGCATTTGTGATCAACCAGCTCAAAGGATTCTTGATTCTGTGATTATTAGATGCTGTTCTGCTGCTCTCTTTGTCCACATTATAGTTAGTCTGCCTTTTCATGCCCTTTGCTTGCAGCAACCAGCCACAGACTGAAGCAGTTTCAATGAAAAAACATTTTATATTTAAATCTTCTTCTTAATCAATCATAAAAGTGACACCAATCATAAAAGTGATACCAATTCAAACAATCTCAATTTTACTGATACATGTGCCTTAATTCCTGCATGAGATTTACTTCAGTTTGAGGATAACACTGCATGTGTTACAACAAACAACACAGAGAGATTTCATAGAGCTGAGTATCCCTATGTGATGGTTTGTCAGCAAAGGCTTCAGAATACTCTCACTGCTTATGCACTTGTATGCACATATACACATGTATACAAGTGAATAATTATGAGTTCAAACCCATGGCCTCATGAAGTTGTACTTGTGTCACTTGTGATGCCAGCTTGTTTGAGTTATCAATCAAAAACCTTACCTTAAGATAATGAAATCATCTAACAAATATCCTCTGCCACACTAATTTCCCTTCTTTCACTTTTCAACTCAACTGTGAACTATAAAATGGATGTCTTTTAGCCTTCTTCCCCTTCAATATCTATTGAAATTCATGAAAACCTCAATAGAAATGTCTTTAGACATGAAGCTGGATTCTCATATAGCAGAAGGACTGAAATACATGACTGAATATAATCAAATTACCACAGTTTAACGAGATAACATCTCTAGTGCTCAGAGCCAACACAGCTGTGCGCTTGTGTTCTTATGATCCCCACCAAGAGCTTTGGAAACAAAAGTTACTTCAGCACCAATAGCTCCTTTCTGCTGAAACTTACCACCTTCACCACAGAAACAGTAGATTAAGTGCTGAACTACAGCTTGTGTGTTTCTTTCCATGGTATAAACTACAAAAAAATGATTGCTTAAGGTTGCAGTAAGTTACAGCAGCGAAAAGAAGTGGGTAGCTTATGACAGTAATTTCTTAAACTATGTCAAAATATTCACTAGATATCAACTGGCAACGTCCCTAGCTCAAACAGGAGGTGAAGAAATTCAGTCCAAGACTCAGAGCCAATATATTACTAGAGAGATAAGTTACTGTATCTAAATTTAATATAACTTAAGGCTAGGACACTTAAAGAAAGTCCGTCTATTGACTCTATGTAAAATTATTCTTTCATCACGAGTCCTAAAATTATGTATTTCTGATGCCAGAATCACCAAAATGTGTCTGTTTGCTGTGCAGCCACTGTTTCTGCCAAATTCAGTCAGCTCCTCATAGTAAAAGTTTGATGATGCTGTTGTTTAGGGAAGCATCACGAGTATCATACTTTGCATGCTGCATGCCTCACAGCCGTGCTTTGCAGTTACAGTGTTATTCTGGTTACAACGCTCCTGGCAATCAAGAAACAGAGCACCTTAGGAGCTGAAGCAGATCAGTAGAAAAGAAACAAGCAAGTGCCCAGCTAGGTTACAAGAAATCCTGTTTCCAGAAAGTATTCAAAGTGCTAGAAAAGGACAATACAAGGACTGACGGGGAGAAGCAACTTAGATGGGGCTCAAAATCATAATCCAATCTTAATCCTGAAATTCACCAACCCACAAGCATCCAGGACAGCTTTTTGCTGGATTCCATTGTGTTGCTTGTAAGTCAGGCATAGATATGTTCATAAAAACAGTTGGACTTGAAAACTGGTTCATGTGGTTCTTGAGAAAGCTAAAAAGTAAGATTTTTCTCTTGTTAGTTTGGAAATAGTAATATGCAGTTACCAAATGTCATTTTTACTGCCTTGCCTTCTGCCCTCAAAAGAGAATTCTCTATGCCACTCCTTCAATGTGCAGAACAGAAATACAATCTTTCTTTTATAGTTCATTTTATGTGCAATTTTATCTTATTTTGATGGACAGGGAACATAAATTTTTAGATTGATAGGTGCTGCTGCTGGGCACTTATTCCAAACAATCAGTCCACTGTCTTCAGAAAGCAGATACCATAGTGTAGTATAATGGATCCTATTGAAACTGTAATATTAACAAATGGAAAAAATATACTAATGTCTGCAGTTTATTTTTTAACTTTTCACAGGCAAGAACAATCACATTGATTACTTGTTCTATATACAGCTAATCATATGATTCTCTGATGAAGAAAATCAACAACAGTGGATGGGTTAAAAATAGTATCTCCTCAGTCTTTCCTCTCTTGCCATATGGTCAGTCAGCACAGAGGGGCTGATCCAAATGACATTAGAAACTCACATTTTTCTGAACAGGGCCAGAGGAAGAGCAGCCTCATTGCTGTTCTTAACAGCATGTCTGACATGTAGGGTTTTCCTGCTCCAGGCAAATGTCTTCAGTACATTTCTGACTAGCCACATCCTCTGCTCAACCCAAACGAAGGAAGTGGAGAAAATACAGATGCCCCTCCCTTCAAGTCACTATCTGCACCTTACAATTCTCTTTGCACAGTAAGGACATAAAAGGAAGAAAGAAAGGCAGTTTGGCTTTTTGGAAAAATTAAGAAATATCATGTCAACAAGAGTGATTCATGTGATACAATTTGAGCAATTTCTTAGTATGAAACTGTTTCATATGAATGCTAAGTGCTAATTCTCCCTCAAATAGATGTTTAATATTAATTGCTCTTTGAGCTTTAATCCTCCTCTGGTGTCATTGATGCAACTCTTAAGACATTGATGAGTCACTGTATGCAGGTATGCCATTTTCCCCTAGTGCTTCACTTGTATCTAAATATCATTTGAATTTGAACCAATAAGCCATACTATAAATGACCCACCATTGAGGCTCTTTAGAGAAAGGCAAACTTTCAACAGCAGCATGGGATTCTAAAATACTTTATGCCTTGCTGAAGGTGTAATACTTAGTACTTGATTCATATTTGAATAGATTATAAATTGCTCTATCAAATATCATGTTTCCCCAATTTAAACAAAAGCCTATCTTGCTAAACTTCAAAGTAATCCACAAACAAAAAAAAATCCCCTTGCTTAGAATGTATAGCAGCTGATTGTAAATTTGGGGGTAGGTGAGGCAGAGAAAGGGAAAAAGAAAAGCTACTCCCACTGCTACACAGAGCTTGCTTTTAATAATTCCTTGTGATCAATGAAGCCTCTTGCTCAGTGCTGCATTTTGGATTTTGGAACTGTCAGTTCTAAATTGTTAGATTAACAACACAGCATCTAATTTGTGGATTTGAATTCTAGTCTGACCCCCAAATCATTGAGGGAATGATCATTGCAGGAGTATGAAAACATCAATTGAACCTGACTATCAAAGTAAGATTTGAAGAATATCAGTGTCTGATATTCTTCAGACACTGGGGGTGGGGGGTTGGAAACTAACCCAGTCAAAAGCACAGGAACTTGATCCTTTTTATGTTTTCTCCTGCAAATATCCAAAAGGATTGTTTACCCTTTCAATCATGGAAGGTTTTGAATTGAAAAGATAAGAAAATTGTTTTCTTTTCATTTGTTGTTAACTGCTTTTTAGCAGTATGATGCCAAAACAAACTTAAGCTGACACTTACTAAATGTGAAACCTGAAGTTTTTAAACACATCCTCTGAAGTCTAAGTCTCTTCTACAGTATTGAAAAGGCGATTAATCCTAAAATGTGGAGAGGATATTGGGATCTAAAACCTAGACAGCCTTAAAACTTTGGAAGGTTTAGAGTTCAGTCTTAATTTTGAGGCTCTTGGCTACATCTAAATCCTCCACTGTTTTATTTTAAAAAAATTATGGGTTTTTTTAGCATAACAGGTAGATTAGTGTCTTTGGTGGAGATGCTTTACAAAGAGGATGTCTGATTATGATTTCCCTCTATGCAATCTGATTCTGAAAACTGGGATAAAGGCTTCACTTTAACAAACTTGACAAATACTGCCTGAATCTGGACATGTTTTTATACCATGGCCACAGGAAACTGCATTAGAGAAGAAATTTAAATTTGTTTTCTTAAGCATTGAAATATAGCCCTTAGTATTATGGGAAGATTATGTGGTATTCATGAGTAGTAGTATGAATGTACAGTTTCAGTAATTACAAGTGTATTTTAGCCTCACACTCAGCTCCCACTTTTGCTGAAACTTCAGTTCTGTTTCCAAACAGAACCATAGTTTAACAGCTTTCTTTTGAAGGGAACATCTTACTGAAAACAGTAGTGGCAGTTGCTCTGCAGACACTAAGAGACAGCATCAGATACAAGAATTTCTTGGGAATGCTAAATAAAGTTAAGCACATAGACAAATACTTAGAGGATTAGAACCAAACAATTTTATGCTAATGAAATAATCTTTGGTCCTGAGGGTATTGTCTATTGTCTTCCAGTGATATTTATATATTAACTGCACCAGGATATTTTAAAATAAATGAGGATCATTAACAAATTAAAATGAATAGCCTTGAAAAGTATTAGTAAAGCTGTGCCTTTTAATAGAGAACACTAACTTATGAAAAACAAAGCAAAGCATCAGAGAGCTCAAAACCTTACTTACCACCACAGGGTCTGTTAGTGAATTAATAGACTTTTGGATTTCCAAAAATTTCAGGATAGAGACCCTTGATGTGCAGAGAAACATTTACACCCTTTTGTTATTTTTCTAATAGTTTGTCAAGTGAAGAGTCAAGAGAATAACTATTTACAAATGCAAGTGTGCAAAAGAAAACTATTCTGGGTATTCAATGCTCTCACTGGAAAACAAATTGCTTAAAGCATAAAAATTATATACTTAGTCTACTGTTAGTTCAAGGACTAATTCTTGTAACATCACATAAGATGAATTTAAACACAGACCATCAGAGACTGCTAAAGAAAACATCTCCACAAAGGCAGGCCTTGCCAGTTATGTTTGATTTATGGGTTGGTTCAGGTTTTTTTTTGATTCTCCAATGAAATATAAATGACTGTAACCCATTATGTACTATTTTTGTTGCACTAATTACCTGTTCATCTGACTTCTCTTCCATTCAAAACCAAAATGGTTTGAATTCACAAACCAATATGGATTGCAGAGAACATTCTTACAAAGTTCAAGTTTTAATTAATGAGCCACAAGAGCCAGGAACACTTGTTAAACAAATATCTCTAATTAATCCCATCAATTACTCTCCCTCTAAGTATTCCTGATCTGCAAGAAATTAAATAAGCACCAAGTCCTGGACAACACAGCAATCACTTTTTTCTTATTTATTATTAAACCTCTAATTATCTGGCAGCTTTCCTCTTGTGTCATACTCTACTCCTTATTTTCTTGACAGTCTTCTTCAGGATGGTGCACCTGCATCTAGACAAAAAAAAGCACAACTGACTGTCAAATTTCAGATTAAGGATTCATGCAAATATTCTTTCTCATCACCCTGAAAGAAGAGTCTGTCACTCAAGTTGTAGGCTCTCCAGAGCTCCTGCAGTTCTCAGTTACCATTATCACTATAGTCCATGCCATGGAATTTTCCCCAAAAGTAATGCTGACAAATAGATGAAGAAAGGATATATTTTTTTAATTCAATATTTTATATCTTTCTGTTCTTCAAAAGAATCTCCTACTACTGTAACCTATCCAAAAATACAATGTAAAATACAACTAAAAGCATGATAAGAAACTGTGCTTTTGTATTCAAGCAAGAGAAAAGGGAAAAGCTTAAATAAAAACGAAGTCTAGCAGGTAAGCCAAAGAACAAAGGCCCCCATATTGGCTCAAGAAAAACACCCAAACCAGATGGCTATTAAGCAGTAGCAAGATCTTTAGGGAGGAATTTTTATGAAACTTCCAGGTCTTGAGCATGATATTTTTCAGACTAAAAGGAATGGCAAAGTCCTTTAACTGGTAGGGGTGTTATACTTCAAGTTTCTGTGAATGAACAGGTCATCACACAGGCAATATGTTTTAAAAGCTAAAGTTCCTACAGGACTGGTATTAACATACCACAGAATACCATCTGAGAATAATACATATTGCAGCCATTAATTTTAATCTCCTTGAATCTGAGATTCATAGGGAGCAGTCACACTAGATTAACAAAATGTTCTCTTCAGTTACCATGGAAAGGCTAGGTCCCATAGAAGATGGGTGAGGTAAAAGAAAAATGAGGAACAAACCTATTACTGACTGATCCTCTCCCAGGAACACCCACTCTGACAGGGTGGAACAGCCATCCATGTGCCCATCTTCCATTAGTTCCTCCTTTGAAAGCCTTTTTATCCTTTAGCCCTTTGTAACATGCCCTTGCAGTGAGATCTACAGTCAGTTTTAAATTTTGGACTTGCTGAGCAATAATTTAACAAATCTCCCCCAGACAGAAACCAGCAAAAAAAAACCTTCCCCCCCCTAAAAACCCATTGCTATTAGTGCTTTACACAGTGAAGATTCAAAGAATTGGGATCTGGACTCTGTGCTTTTCATATTTGTTTCAAATTCAATTTTCCATTCCAGGTAACATTTATTTGCCACAACTATCATCAATTTATCCTACCTAGCTCTCTTTAGAGCAAATAGACAAAGCACAAATCCCTTGAAAACAAAGTTACTGGGCTGTTTTCAGTTGCCAGTAGAGACAGCAGCTATGCTCTGCAATTTTCCTCTCCACTTGTCAGTCCTGTATATATTATCAGCTCAGGAATGCAATAACTTCTTTTCTTCTCTTTTCCTTTCCTACCTTCTTGATCTAATGAATGCCAACCAGAATAAATGTGTCTTTGTGAACTAGTCAGACGTAGTGGTGGCTGCTCAGGGTAGCAGCTCCAGGTGGCAGCTTGTGCCCCTCCAGATTTCACAAAGCAGCCAAACAGGCTCAGCAGCATTTGACATCCGAGCATGACTTGGGGGGAAAGAGAGGAGGGGGGAAAAAGACAAGACAGGCAAAACAACCCACCTTTGGATCACTTTGCACTAATATCCATGAATCTGTTATATAGTCAAAAACATGATGATTTTTTGTTTAACAATGAGAGAATAATTCCATTTTTTCTGTAACACGCAAAAGGAATGCACACAAAAGCTTGAATAATGGACACAGTGCACTTATTAAACAGCAGCCAGCCTACAGAGACTTCTTTTCTGGGAAACCAATCTGGCTGGCAGCTAACTCTCCCTGACAGGAGACACACTGTATTAGTCTTAAAACCACATACTCTTATAGGTAGATGTAAGGACATAAATGCCACATTTTCTAACTACCTTTGTTTCCTGATGGATCAATCTAATAGTATCTTCTTCCTGTATTTGTCCTAGATGAAAAAATTCCCCTAGCAAAACATGAACACTCATCACCTCCCTTCCAGCAACAAGAAATGATAAAAAAATGTTGTATTGCTTGAGATGCTGGAGAAAAGGAGTAGCTACAATATACCAGAAAGAACAGTATGCTGCCACTGGGAGTTAGAGCAGATCAGTTATATCCCATGAGACTCATGTGTAAAGGGCTCTTCTCCTGCACTGAGTTTTGCAGTTGTTTTCTACCCCTTCCAATTTCTTTGTCAGCACAGAGATCCACACCCAAAAAGGTGTCAGAATAATCATCTGCCAGGGAGTCACACCTGGAATAGAAATCCATTATTTGATCCATTCACTCCATGTAAGATTTCTTGCAGCTTCTTTTTCCACTTTCACTTAGGAAAAAACAACTTCAGTGATCTCTAATGCCACAGACAGGATGAGCCAGATTAGTGTGGGATGACTCTATTGTCAAGAAACCAGTCTGAGAAAGGGGAAATGGGATAAGGGCTTGGGCAAATGGGGCAGTCGGGTGACCTGTGTCAAAGAACAGATAGCTAAGTTCCTCTAGACATGACAGAACAAAACCTTATTTTTGGCCATTAAAAAGCTAAACAAAATTTGAGCCACCTGTTTCAGGTTCTGTCTAGAAAATTGAGTGAAAGAGGCACTACAGACTGGGATGGGATAAATCTTCCTTGGGGGATAGGTCTCCATGGCTAGGTAGCATGAATGTGCCTTTATTGGTAACCATCTCTTCCACTAAAAATTCAGAGAAAAACAGTACAGCCAGAATGCTCTGGGTTCTTGGCCATCAGACAGCCAAACCAGCCCTTTCTGGAAGAGCTGGGAGGGTGTAAAGGCAGTGAAACATATAGCTCACATCCAGTTTATATCACTCCCTTCAGACCCTGCTCAGGGTTCCTGGATTATCATCAGGAAAGGATGACCCAGCATTTCTTCAAGACTTTCACAAAGGCCAGACCTACTGAAGCCAAGCAGAAATGGACAGAACTTGTTTCAACCTAGATTTCCTCTTTCTGCTAATCTTGCAAATGCACTTGGAAGACTTCCAGTGCAGTGGTGATGGGAAATTCCATCTGAATGACATAAAAATACCCCCACAAACCAGAGCAAGAAATTAAGTCTGTTTTCACTATCTTTACCCAGTTTTAAACAACATCTAAAATACCAGTTAAAGCTGCTCTTATTTCCAGGTCATAAGAACCAAGCCTTAAAAAAGCCTCATAGAAACCACTACTATTTTTTTTTGCTTGTCTTTGAACTCAAGTCAGCAACATTGCATATGTGAAAGAGTCACATATGTACACTTTATTTATAGTATTTTCTGGAGTGTTCTCTTTCCTAAATTATGTACACCTCTAGAAAATAAAGATGAGTATAGATCCCAGACAAGAAGCTTGGCAGAGCTCCTGTAAAAAAGACATAAACAAGATGTGGAAAATTAGGTGGTAGCAACAGAGCCTGTTAACCTTCCAACTCATATCAGGGTGTCTATAATACAATGAAACAACAGGATTCCTCAAGCAGGGGGAAGGCTAGATTAAGAAGTATTATTCTGAGAAAGACTTTTGCAATCCTAGATATGAGGATACAGAATCAGGGAATCAATTAGGTTGGAAAAGACCTCTGAGATCATTGAGTCCAACCCATGACCCAACACCACCTTGTCCACTAGACCCAGGCACTGAGTCTTTCCTTAAAAAACTCTGGAGAGGGTGGCTCCACCCTTCCCTGGGCAGCCTATTCCAATGCCCAATTACCCCTTCTGTGAAAACTTTCTTCCTAAAGTCCCACCTAAACCTCCCCTAGCGTGGTTAAAGGCTGTGGTGACTCAAGTGCAGGACCCAGCTCTTTGTCTTGTTGAACCTCATACCACTGTCCTCTGCCCACCAATCCAGGATCCTGTCCAGATCTCTCTGTAGAACTTTTCCATCCTCCAGCAGATCAACATCCTTGCCCAATTAGGTGTCATCTGCAAATTGACTGAGGGTGGCCTCAATTCCCTCATCCAGGTCATTGATACATATTACAAAACTGTCCCCAGTAGTGAGCCCTAGGAAATGCCACTGGTGATTGTCCCCTAGCTGGATGCTCACCAGCACTCTCTGGGCTGGTCATCCAGACATTTCTTTCACCCAGAGCAGAGTACACCTGTCCATGCCATGGCCAGCCAGGTTCTCAAGGAGGATACTGTGGAAACAGAGTCAAAGCTTTACTGAAGTCCAGGTAAACATCCACAAGACAGGTCACCTTGTCACAGAAGGAGATCAGGTTGGTCAAGCAGGACCTGCCTTTCCTAAACCCACGATGGCTGGGCCAGATCCCCCAGCTGTCCTGTAGGTGCCACATGATGGCACTCAAGATGATCTGCTCCTGGCACCAAGGTCACACTGGCTCAGGAAGCTGAGTGTACTAGACATTCAATGAGATACTTTCTGTAAAAGATGAGAAACCAAAACATTTTCCTTACATTAGCATGGATGAGATGTGTAAGAAACCCTGAGAGATGAAATATTATAGCAGCCATGCGTGGATTCAAAAGGCAGCAGCACAGCCATCAGTTACTTAAATGTTTAATGTTGAAAGAAGATTTAATGCTATCCTCAGTGACTCTTTTTTTAGGTAACAAGAGTTTTTTCTCCACACTGATTTTTTAAAATAATTTAGGAGTAATTGTATACAACAAATCTACACAATAAACAAGGAAAAAATATAGCAATATATATCAGAATTACCAGCAGGGGAGATGGGGAAAAGTACTTTTTTCTCCATATTCACATTCAAGGATAAGTTATTCTGTCACCAGTGCTAATCTCCTTTGACATAAAGAGCCTGCTTTAAAAATGACACTCAGCATCTAAGGAGACAGATTAAAAAGTCCACCAAGTGGTTCACCAGGAGCCCTGCTATCACTGCTAAGGTTATTATTTCAGGATAAATCCTGTCTCATTTACAAACTTCCTTCCCCTTCTCCTCCCCCAGGGCTGACTTTTGATTTCACAATCTTGTTTTCTCTTTAGAGTAGTGATAGGGGGGAGCTCTCTTGTGAGGAACTCAGAAATTGTAAGACTGGCTGAGCTTACTGAAGGAAGCTTTGTTCTCTCCTTTTCGTTCCTCCTGGGGCAAGCTGAGTTTTTCCCTCTTTTCCTCTGCTTTCCCCTCCTTCTTTTTGAAATTCAGCTTGTCAAACATCAGCCATACATTCACAAACCCTCCTCTTCTCCACCCCCTTAACTCCACACCCACAGCCTGGCACATCAACACCCAGAAGCAATTGCCTGAATGGGTGATTTTTAATCACTGTCTTGAGTGGCAGCACAGGGATTAGGCTGTGGTCCGTTTGAGTAGGAGCTTTAAAACACCTTAGCCCCCTGAGGTGCTCGATTCTAAGCCTTTTTCTTCTGCTATGTCTATCCTGTATCTTGCAAAAATCTATACTAATGGGTGCAATGCATAGTTTTTGATCTGCAGATCATTACAGAAATGTAATTAACTGGCACACCATGTAAAAAAAACTATAACTGACCTTTCTATTCAGAATGCAATAATGCAGAATTAGAAACTTCCTTTATAATAAAGAAAACCTTTGCTATTTCCTTTCCTTCCTTAAGTTTGTTACTTAAGACAACGTTTTTGCTTATTCCTAGATCAACTGATAGTAATTATTTACTTTATTGCTGCAGGTCTTTATACTACCCTATCATCTCCATTACAGCTTTGGAAGGGATCAGATATAAATAAATGTTTGAAGGTGTTGACCAAGGCATCTTTCTTAATTTATGTGGATGGCCACACCTAGCAATATACTATCTGGCCAGATTCTGCTACACTGATAGCTTTAATATGCCAGTGCAAATTACTGCTACCATAATACAATTCCTCCTACTAAGGATTTTTTCCAGCAGTATCACTATCTTTGCCATTTGTAATGCAGAGTAGTCTATTATCTCTGAGAATAAAGGCATCCATGCAGTAGGTATGGTTTGTCTGCAAAATTTCCATGAATGTTTGTGCTTTTTAAAATTAAGGCATTTTCTGATTTCATTTTTTTAAAAGCCAAGTTTATACTCCATGCCATTTTTACTCCATTAGTGCCAGTTTGCCTCAAAATGAGTCTTATTGCCAAGATCAGCACTGTGTTAAGTGTCTGATGGTGATTTAATAAAAAAGGGACTAAACTGAGACCACTGAGCTCTTTCAATTGTCATCTAAATCAGATTATAACCTAGGCTTTTCAAAGGTGAATAGCATGCTGTAGACTAAATATCCAGCATCACTTACATTAAATCCCACAGGAGCAAAACATTTTGAACTCCTTAGGAAGCAAAGAAAGTTAATACTTCATTTTGCTGTGCATTCATGCTGGCATTTTATCACACACCCAAAGTACAGAATATCTTTAGCAAAGAAACTATTCCTTTCAGCACTTGTATTATTGTATATTATTTTTGAATATTGAAGGGCTAGTACTCAAAAAATCCCACATATTTTTCATATCTATGGCTTGTATTATGTTTTTACTTGGGTGATAGAATAAGAATTAGCATTTCCTGGAAATGAAAGCACACAAACTTGATTCTAAAACACAGTCCTTGTCTTCCTGAGTGCTTTATTATGAAATCAAACTGGGCTTAGGTACAATCTTTGGGTGGAAGGTGGCCTGGACCATTTGTACATAATCAGAATGTGATCAAAGTGGTTTATAATTATGAACCACATAAATAATTACATGGTATTATCAGCTTATCTTAAGATGTTAACTCTTTCACTTGCATGAAAAATTCATATTCTGTGCATACAAGAAAAAAGCAATAAAACCCCCAAACACTTGCTTTGTGAGAGAGCCTTGAAATGAGAAATGCAGTGAAAAATTTCAAAATAAGTGACTGACCACAACACCCAGAATTATTTTCACTTACCAAAGCCAATAAAGCCAATTATATTTTTCAGATCTTATACAAAAGTAACAGGGAAAAGTGTCTGACAGTATTATGAACAGAATTACTCATGTCTATGCCACCACTAATGGTCTGAACAGTGTAAATCAGACGTATGAAACCTGAGCCCTCAATCAGTGAGTGATGTAAATTTTTCAGCTACATTTGTTTAGCACCTCTCCTCTAAAAAGTCAGACAAGAAAAACTCCATGTCACACATGTCCATCTTGCATTAGGAACATGGATATCCTGTTTCAGATGCCAAGCAAAACGAAGTTTTAAATAACATAAAGGAGAGGGAGGAGAATATAAACAATTCAAAGCATAATACTTCACCATCCACTTGAGATTCTATGATAAATATCTTTCTTTACTTTGAGTCAGACCTGTACAAAAGGGGTTGAAAAGTTTTCTTCTGTCTAGTTTGAAGATAAGTATCACCCTCTTGTAGCAGATTAAATTAGTTCTCAGGATCAGTTTCTTTTCTGGTACGTGCCCAGTACATTGAATGGTGCTTGTTCTTAGGACAAAACATTTTGAACACACAATCTTTTAAAGCATTCTCTCATATATATTTTTTATTCTGCTACCTCATATTAAAGAATGAGGGCCTGCTTTCAACTTAAATATTTCAGAAGCAAGTATTTGTCTATATCAGAAAAATGACATTGTAAAACTATGTAGTTAAGATATAGGGGAAAAGGGTGTCTTTTTATGGGCAGTGTTGGCAAATCTCCCTTGGTTTCCTGCCTGCCTTTCTCAGATGCTTGGGGAGTGGAAAGGAGTTCTGTGATGGTTCAGCATCTGGAACATGCCAGCTCTGCCAGGACAACTGGTTAGTGAACAGGTTACCAGAATGCTGTTAGGGAGAATGGCTCCAATAATCAACAAAATCACACTTTTGCCAATCTGTTGTCTGGTAACACTGTTTTCTCACCACCCTCTTTGAAGATATTTCTGTATCTGTCAAGCTGGACACACCACTACAGGCAGAAATCAGGACACAAGGCTTATTGGGGGGTATTACCTGATGTATTTTAAGCTAGGAGCATGTTTGACAGTTAAACTAATGATAAGGTTGCTTTTCCAAGGGGGATGTGGTAGATGAGTTTTCTGACACAAGTCCCAGTTTATCTTAGAGAACAAAATATAGATGCAGAGACCTATCTGAACTCCCAAATTGGGATCTTTAGATTTTTTTTTCTGACTCAGTAGACAGGATTTGTCTTGGAATGGTTTTGGTTATGATATTGATTTATAATATGGATGGGAAATTGAAGGCAAATTAATTTTTTCACTTTCTTACTGTTATACTTTTATTTTCAAAAAAGGCATATGACAGTATATGTGTTTTATATAACCAGTTCGTGTCCAATTTTTTTTGAGAAGTTCTCAGTAGCCAGATCCATTAAATATGTTTCTAGTGACCTTGAAAATACAGGGTGTTCTTTCTGCCCATCATCTGGAGTGAGGAAAAATGAAACTACAGTCACATAGTCAAAAGCTGCCATTTGCAAATGCCCATGTGCACCATGTAATTTCCAGTGCTCAGTATGCTACCATCTCCTTCTTGAATCAAAGTTCTCTCTCAGTCATCTCCAAAAAACTCAGTTAAAATCAGAATTGGATGGATGCAGTTCTTCTAAATGATAGCCTAGTTCTTCAAAGTTTGATTTTCTTCCTTACCATTTTCTTCCTTACAACAGGCTTCATATTTTCCTGCAGCATAAATTTGTATAAATTCTAAAATAACGAGGCTTTAATGAAACGTAAAATGATCACATCTGTAGGTAGCTCTTCGCTGCTGGCCATTCCTTAGAGTCTTTGCCATGCATGGCTCATTACACAGGAAACAGTTCTAGTTTTCTTGTGCCCTACCCCCAGTTTGTATGTACTATTCCTTCATGGATCATAACATCTGCCTTTTTATTCCTGGACTTTAAAACATCAAACTGCTAACCACATTTTAGTATTTCTTGGAATTAAGGGCATTTAATCACTACATTCAAGCAGCCAAACAGATCAGATGATATATGACGGTTGGTTGAATAGGGAACACTTGTTCATCCTTTTTCTCAGTGTTATGAATGCAGGAAAAACATAAGGTGTCATTTTGGAGGCTATAAAGAAAGCAGCATTCAAGCATAACTTCAAAAAGAGTTTTAGCCATTCAACCTCATCAGCTGAGGGCAACAAAAATTTCCCATGGATTTAAAATTCATAGAACTGGCAAATCTTTTGTAGAGACGAGGGGTAAAGTTCATGCGTTTCATAGCTTCACTAACTCCAAGAAACAACAGTGCCTTTATGTACTCCTGAGCTTTTCTATAGAAGAGATCTTTCCATGGTTAGCTGAGATAAGAAATAATGCAATGCAGATACAATACTCTCATACTTCTGAGAAGCATAACATCCTAAACACATTCATAAGCTTGGTCAGCAGATATTCCACAACTTTGGTTGAATTACAATGTTTTAACAGTAAAAACCTGTTTCCCACCTTGAAGAAACACTAGCTGCCTTGTGCAGTTCAGCTCCCTGTTAACTATGGAAAGAGACAGCTCTGCTCAGAACGGGTGCCTGGGAAGACAGAGCAAAGTCTGAACAATCAGGCCCCAATAGGGGTCTGACAACAAAGCCCAGAGGGGAAGTTAAAAGGATTAGCACTATAACACTGTTTAGCATTAGTACTCCTCTTTCCCAGTCTGACCCATACTCATCTTCCTCCTGCTAAGCCTATCCTTCACCATTTTTATGGTGCTCGGAATACCCAAGTTCACTCGTGTAGAACTTCACCTCCTCACTTGAGGAGCAGCCACACCTCTGAGCCCTGTGAGCCCCTGAGCGCGGCTGGCTCATTAGCTGGATCTGCATTGCCAGCACCTTCACTCAGGATGAGCCTGGCTTGGAGAGCTGCATTAGGGAAATGAACAGCACAAATGCTAATTCAAGGATATCTGTGCCCTTGCAAAGTGGGAGCTGTGCTTGCTGTATATCTTCCTGGTAGTGCTTTTGTTCAGGTCATGGGAATGTTTTTAAGCAACCTCCCAATCCTCTCCATTAATCAGGCTTGGAGTCACATCCCTGACTAATGCTGGAGTGCATGAAGTCTCATCCTCTCAGATTTATTAGCAGAGATGATGAGCTTTAGATGAGCACTTAATAATGACCTTCTGCTGCTAATGAAGTCTTTGGGGCCTGACTATAAGGAGTACAGTATGGGTAAAAAGACTTGTATAATCTGGGTATTGGGCTCTCTGCATCAATCCTATCATTCTCCTGATCTGCTGTTAACGGGTCCAGCATGACTTGTTAATGTGGATACAGGCACTGAATATGCCAAAACCTTCAGGAAAATCTGACCAAAAATTTAAATGTGGGCAAGATTGGAAAGTGGGAAATGTGGAGTTTTGGAAATAGAATATACAGGAAAACATGAAATAATGGGAATGAGTGGGAAAAGACAGGAGATATTAATGACTGCAATCCTGGTTTATGAAGATAAAAATGTGTGGTATGAAGCAGGCAACATTTCCTTCCACAGGTAAGGTTCCTATTAGGATTCTTCCAGGGTGTAATACAGGTCTCAACCATAATTACATTCTGGATGGGAGAAATGCTTCAGAAATCAACTTTTTTGAAATTAAATTGTCAGTTTGTGCCCTCATTCAGCTCATTGTGACGAAATACCATTGAGCAGTTAAAATTCTGGTAAAGAAATCATCTCTGGCTGCCAGGAGACAGCATACCACTCTGCCAACCTTGGTTGGTCACACTCTCTAAAAAGGCCAAAATTCATCTCACCTGACTTTAGATCAGAAAAGCAACATAAAGCAGGATTTTGCTGCATGTCTTATACAGCCATTTTTGAATGGGCTATAACAGAGGCCAGGGAAAACAAAGCCTCCTCTAAATAATATTAAATTCCTGTTCATCTTATAAAGTAGAGCTGTCTAAAATATACAAGGATCTTATCATCTTATAGATTATAAAATCCTTGTAATCCTGGGATCCTTTCCTACTCAAAAAGCATTTTAAGGAATCATTTTATCTTACAGTTTTTTATGGTTTTAGTGCAAAGAAAAACCTTATTCCTCGAGTACCGATGTCCAGGACTACAAAGGAAGCTAATAGCAAGTGGGCTAAGATAGAAATCCCCATTGTCAGAAGACTCTCATCACAAAAGTACAACATATCCAGAGAATTTCCAGTTAAATCAGTACACTTCCTGGAATGCAGTCATGCATGGTTTAATCAAGTTTAGAATGCCTCATTTAAAAAAGGACCCTCATAATATTGCTTAAAACATGACCTATATAAACAAAAGGAAAAAAAGAAACATAGAATAAAAGTCTTTTCAATGCAACCCAGAGATCATGTACTCCAACACCCCTGCTATGGCCACCAACAATAGTAGATGACATTGTTCAAAGCCCCCTCCAGCCTGACCTTGAGCAGTTCTAATGATGGAGCACCCAAAACTTCTCTGGACAACCTGTTTGAGTATCTCACCACCCTTATCATAAAAAATTCCTTCCTTACAGCCAATCCAAATGCACTCTCCTACAATGTAAAACTGTTGCCCCTTATTCTATCACCACACACTCTTCAGCTGTCTTGTAGGACCCCTTTAATTATTGAAAGGCCACAATAAAATCTTCTCTGAGCCTTCTTTTTCCAGGCTCAGAGAACAATCTCAGTTCTCCCAGCCTGTCCTCACAGCAGAGGTGCTCCACTCCTCTGGGCATTTTTGCGACCCTCCTCCAGACCTGCTTCAACAGGTGCATGTCTTTCCTGTTTTGGGAACTCCAGAGCTGGATGCAGTGCTCCAGGTGAGGTCTCACCAGAGCAGAGAGGCAAAATCACCTCCATGGACCTGCTTTTGATGCAGCCCAGGAAGCAGTTGGCCTCCTGGGCTGCAAGGACAGACTGCCAGTTCATATCCAGCTTCTCACCCACCAGTAACCCAAAGTACTTGTCTTCAGCCTTGATCTCAATCCATTCATCCCTCTGTTTGTACTGATACTGGGCATTCCCCTGACTTGATTAAGTTCTTATTGGTCTACTCCTCAAGCCTGTCAAGCTCCCTCTGGATGGGTTCCCTTCCCTCATGTATATTAAATGAGTCACTGAATTTCTTGCAAATGTTTAATTATATGCAAATGCCTATGAATGCCTTCTAAATCTGTGTAATATCACACTTGGATTTTGTTAAAGTTGGTTTTAAAAGGTATGTCTTTTATAGGCAGCACAATCTTTTGCTGTCTCATTTTGTAAATACTAGTCCTGTCTTAAGAAAAAACAAACACCACTACCATTTAAATCTTTTTAATAAGGATGAGAGGAGAACACAGGAAACTAAGAGTACTATTGGATTTAAGGAGAACACAGGGAACTAAGAGTACTATTGGATTTAAGGCTAGCATGAGATTTTCTTATTTTCTTTAAAATACCTACTGAAGATGCCTTTTCTCGATACCCTGTTTCTTCATGCTGTATTGACCTTGCTGAAACACTAACACAGTAACCCTTCACTTACCCTGACAGAGAACAGCAAATGCTCAATATTATTTTCATTATTCTGTATTGTTATACCTAGATCAAACCTATGTTACAAAATATCTTTTACCACAATCTATTTAAAGCCTTTCACTACTTTTCTTCCTTATTTAAGTGAACATCCAACATAGCACCGGGAGGCTTCAGCTCTTTATGTCAATCCATCCATCATTTGAAGACAGATTATGCAGATGATAAGGATTAGTTATGCAAGGTATTTTTGGGAAAGACGTGATTCTGCAGGTCCCTTCTTATATATCTCCTCCCTTTTTGATAAAATTAATAAGCTACATATTTAGACCCAGACACCTAAAATTCAGTTAAGTAAGGTAGATAAACTCATGTTCAACTCATGTATTTAAAATTTTCACTCCATTGTTTTTGCACATCAGTTTTCAGACTAAAGTTCCTGTGTTTGTTCCTAAGTCTTGCTGGGGCAATTGCTGAGGTTTCTGTACCTAAGCTGCTCTCTGATGCTTTCCACTTAAATGCAGGAAGTTTTTGCTGAACTTCTGGGCACTCTGGAGGGAAGTATAAACAGGTATTAGAAAACTAGCAGCATAAATTGATTTAGACTGTGTCCTCTCCCCGAGGTGAATAAAGAGCATATAGTGGCTGACATGAAAGTAGATCAGCCTATGTTGTTAGATTGGGAAAACTGGAGGCCACCACCCAAACAAGCTGAATAATAAACTCCTCAGTTGCAGTGTGGACATATGGAAATGTAACAGACCACAGACTGACCCAAGTCCAGGATTCCTGGCCCAGCACATTTGCATTTAAAAGATAAAGATAAATCTGCAGAATATTAAAAACACAACATTGTACCAAACCTTTGAAATGATGCTTTAAACCACAGCCAAGTTATGGCATGGTAAAACATCTGTGAATTATTTCATCCACTGAAATAAAATGCTCTGAATCTTTGGAAAACATGGTCAGTTCATTTTACATGCTCAGAGTTAAACTGATAATACATCTAGAGGCCAGACAGAAAATTCTAAGGCCCAATTTGGAGATTTAGATTATTTTATGGAGCAGCTTTTCTTAGTATGAGCATTGTCGACTTCCTATTATCATTTGCCATTTCCCCCAAATTTCCCCAAATTTCTCTGCTAGTGCAAGAACACTAGCAATTTATCTCCCTCATTCTGAGCTATTCTGGAGGCTTTTATGGCTTTTGATGTTTTGTACCATCTCCCTTAAATATTTTCTGAGATACTATGACTCATTTCACTACTTCTATAATTAAGATTTGGAGAGTGGATGTTCCTTGTGCCCTTTTGAGCTACTGGAATCTGTTTTTCCCATTCTCCTTACATCTGTCAAATTTCTTCTGCCCACATAACAAAGTCGCATGGCACGAAGTCTCTTAATTCATACAAACAGGCTCATACCAAGAATCTTCCTGTATTTCCTTTTTTTAAAAACTGGAGTCTTTCAACAACAATAAAGTAGAAACAAAAAACCCCAAATACTATAGTTTACCTCTGTGCCAATTTGCATCTTGTCTCTGAAACAAGAGTTGACAAGTCCAACATGTGTGAGAAATAACTGCTATTCAATGTTAAGCTCTGGAAATGGTGACTGACATGGAGCCAGGCATTCCTTTAGCCAAGGGAATTATCAACTATAGACCAGCCAAAATAAACTCAGAAATTTCCTCTGGGTGTTAATCACTCTGAGTATCGTTCTTTCCCACACACTGGGCAAAGTTTCTTGACCTTCTGATTTTTGAGCAAAATCACCCCTATTAATTAAATAATTTGTCCATTATCACCTGAAGACATATGTAACCTTTTCACCCCACACAAGAGAGAACACACTAAGTAAATAAATGTCTATTGTAAATATGAGCAAATCCCCAAGCTTGTTTCATTTCCTGCAGTGCATATGCCATCCCAGCACTGCTTAGTGTAGATCTGCACAACATAACACATTAACACATCTTTTAAATCTCCTATGAATGTCTTTGCACAGAACTTTCAAATGAAACAGTCCAAAGCTAGGAAAATTAATTACAATTGACCTTACAGCTACCATGCCTGGACTTATGCCTGGCCTGAAGTACAGCACTGCACATCTCTCCATATCAGACCACTTAGGTTATATACCTTTCACGGTGTGTTTTACTGCAGTGACAACATCAAATGTCTTTATCACAAAAAAATAGCTTATCCCATGGAACTGCAATCATGAAATTGTGGGGAAAAGCTTTGGAATTGTCTCTTCTGCAGGGTGATTCTTTATTCATGCAGTGGAAGATCTAGAAACTCATCAGGAGTAATGTTCTTACACTTGGAACAGAACCCTTTTTTACCAGCATCTTAATGCAAAAATTATTCTCAGAATTTTTTATGTTGGTGCTGCCCCAGAAGCCCAGCCAACAAATTTCAGAAATGAAGATGTCTAAGTTATTGGTATATTTGACTTTTTAAAGGATTACATGTACCTCTAGCCCTCATGGACAAGGTTTCACCATCTGGTAGAGACCATTTATTTGCACACATGACATAATGAACTCAAGACTGAAAAAGTCAGAAGCCTTCCAGCTTGATGAGAAAACTAAGCCTTATATTTTAGCTGCTTTTTACAGACATTAAAATACCCAACACTCCAGAAGACTCTTATGATTTTTAAAAAGACATTGCAAAAAAAAGCTTGCTAGGAAAATAGTTTTCTAGAGGATTTATAAAACAAAACTCCATTGATCATCCCATTACACTGCAATGCAAGTGTGAAGAACAAGTACCACTGGGAATGGTTCTTTCAAGAGGAGAAAGGCCAGACTGTTTCCATGGAGGTTCTAAGTGTTTAACCCCCTTTGTAAGCCTTCAGAGGTCTTCTTTATCCTCTTTACCTTTCTGTCTTCTACCTTCCTTCTCTTTGTCTCCAAGTTCTTGAAGTTTCTGTAGTAATCCTCTCTTTCACTGGTGCTTACCACAGCAAGTTCTGACTTTGTACCACTGAAAAATCCTATTTTCATCCTCAAGATTTTCACACAAGGTTCATTCTTGATTTCTGGATAAAGCCTGCTTCCTGTGCTTTCCTAATGCAGTTGGAAGAAGACAGATGGTTAATCTTTTCCCTCTCTGCAGACTTCCTCCTGGTCTCCTCTCCTACACAATTGTTTTTGCTCTGTGCCTCTCTCATGTACTTTATTTTCTAAGTAACCTAGTCGAGTCTCAGGAATGCATCCCAATATTTTAAAATGTACTTCTCTCAAGAAAAGTAGAGCTGCTTCCCCTGCTATTATGTAGGAATAACACAAAAAGCCAGACCTTCCCCTTTCTTTCCTTTCCTTTCTCTTCCCCTTCCTTTACCCCAAGTCCCTCAAAAAAGCAAACACACTTAGATGTTCCTTGGCATAGCACCAACCAATGGCACAAACATCTGCCAAAAGATGTTCAGAAAGGCTAGAACAGATTTTCTATCTTAGGATTTTTCAAGAAAAAATTGAAAATCCAGTTCAGTGTTAGAAGGACAGGAAAAGAGGGGAAAAATCAATTTTCTTCTCCTTTGTCATGATCAAGCTTCCAGCTTCACACTGATAGGGCCAGGAGTTACACCTCACTGATGAAGTTAAATCCATGTTTGAAAAAGGGGAGGGATTGAGACAACATTTCCTCTCTCTTTCGCATTTACCCTATAGTTCTGAGAGGTCTAGTGTTGTTCAGATATCTGGGGAAGGAGCAGGAGGCCAAAAAACTGGGGACAGAGAAGTGAGAAGGCAGTAACAGAAAACCTAGAGCAGTGTCAGGGAGGGGGCCAGCAAGGCTCAATACAAAGAGCTAAAAAAAAAAATAAATAATTGGACTAAGAAAGTGTACTGGAATTAATCTGAAAACTCAAGGGAGCATTAGGCAAAAAATCAGCACCGTTGGTTATTGGTCTCTTTTGGTGCATACCTGCATCATCAGCTCAAGATAAATGGGGAAATAAAGTGCATTGCTCTATAAACCTGTTTTCTCCAGTAACAGTTTCCAGATTTTCAAGACCAAAATGACACAATCTGTCTTCCTAAAGCTAACTCTTCTACAATATTTAGAAGTATAAAATCATAGAAACGCACAATAGAAAACAGCATGGAAATAGACAAATTAGACAAAATCCATGATCTAATACCCCAGGACTTCTGGTCCAGAAAGACAGATGATGCTGGAGAAATAACTAAAGCCCTTTGTGAGCAATCATGCAATAAGATGAACTTAAACAAGGAAAATTTGGGGGCTTGTTTTTGTTTTGTTAGGTTGGCCAGGAAGATCCTCTTGGAGACTGTAAAGTAACTTTATCAACGAAGCCATAATGTGAGTTTAAACAAAGATAAATTTAATGTTCTGTACTTGGAAAGAAGTAATCCCAAGCAGCAGCACAAACTGGGCACTGATGGGCTGGAGCAGAATCTGCTGAAAGGGACCTGGGGGCAGTGGCAGAGCCAGCAGTGTGTCCTGGCAGGGAAGGGGGCCAGCAGCCTCCTGGGCTGCTCCAGAAAGAGTGCAGTCAGCAACCCAAGAAATGTGGCTATTTCACTCTTCTGACAAGGCCACGCCTGGAATACTGTGACCACTTGTGGCCCCTCAGCTGCAGAATTTGAGAAGGGCCCAGCAGAGGCCACTGGGATTATTGGGGTGTGGTAGCACTTGACACATGAAGGAAGGCTGAAGGAAACAGGTTTACTCTGCCTGGAGAACAGAAGGTTCAAAGGAGATCTAATCACACTACTTGAATATCTATAGTTAGTTATAGAGGAAACAGCTACTCTCTAGACAAGAATGCCTGATGACAGAAGAAAGGTAATGGGCATGAAGTGCTGCAAGAAAAATCTGTCTAGATTGAAGGGGAAAAAAAGAAAAAAGAAAATTGGAAGAGGCTGCCAGGAATGCAGTGGGCTCTCATGCGCTGGAAATTCTCAATACTGTTTGAGGAAATTGCTGTAGCAACCTGTGCTGAAGAGAAGGCTGGGCCAGATAATCTCCAAAGTACAGTGAGAACTTTCCATGAATCCCTGCACAGTCTCTCTAGCTATGTGAATCGTCTTGTCAGCCCACAACCATCATCTTCCTCATGCATGAGGCTTTTGCTACTCTGGAGATATGTGATATGTATTTCCAGTCATTGCTAATCCTTCATAAGCAGTTTACACTTTAGTTCCACTTAAAAGAAGGAGGCACACGGGAGGCAATAGCAGACTCCTACCCTGATGATTTTTTTTGCAGTCAAGACATTCAAGGAGAGTTAAATGCAGGAGGATTTTTTAACCTTCAGTAATAAGGCTTAATTAGGGATCAAGAGCAAATGTTATAGCAAAGAAGAGGCACCTCTGAACACACATTGATATTGAGCTTTTGTTCCAATTAAGCTGGTTAACAAGGGATGTAAGAGCATTTGCATCTCAAGTATGCTCAAAGAATTCAGATAGCTATTACAATTTTTAATTTTACTTGAGCTGAGAATTCTAAATAAGTAGGACCTTTGGAAGATTAGATGTATTTGTGAAGAAATTGTGAAGAACTTGTACAGATTTTACTCAGCTCATTTTAACACTGAAAGAAAAAAGCTCATGCTGAAACTCAAGAATAAATTTCTTATTATTCAAGAAAATAGGAATTTTTTTTAAATTGCCAGAAAATTTGGGAAAGAAAGCCTGTTTTTTGCTCTCACACTACCGCCTGATCTGTTCAGCATTTGTCACAAAGATGTATTTGAATAAATACAATAAAAGACTATTTTGAACGGGGGATCTGCCTGACCTCCCCAATAACACTGACTTCAGCAAAAACAAAATCAGGCTTCAGAGCTACTCATTTTGGACCAAGAAATATTGAGAAGCAAAAGGGGCAACCTTGCCATACCCTACATTTGTTAAACACAGTAAGTGGCATAGCTGTGAGAAGGTAGGTAAAGCTAAGGAACAGACGGAGCTTTCCTTTGCTAACATTTACCAAAATACTGCAACAGCAAAATTTTTCCATTAGAGCAAAGAACATCTAATTCCCTGGTTGCTCCCTGATGTACCACAACTTGAGCCCTGGCAAATGTCTTACAAGTCCAGATGGCAGCAGAGGGAAAAACCAACACGAATATAAATATGAAGGAAAGGGCTTGTGATTTAGATGAAGACTAAAAAAACACCTCATTTTTCCCAAGAGAAATACTGAGGACTTTGAATGAGACCTTATTCTTCTTACCAGGGAAGAATATGGTGTGGTTCCTTTAAGCCACTCTATTTTACATAAGCATCTGGGTAAAGTTAAAAATGAAGGGTCTTAGCAATTAAAAACCTCTGTGGAAAAGGTGTACATGGTTACATATGTTAGCATAGTTATTTTATATTCATGAATTTTACTGAGTTTTAAATACAAAGGGGACAAGATGCTTTTCAGAATTTGTAGCTATAATTTTGCTGTGACTAAATTTACTGCTTTTTGTTATACAGAGGACATATATGAAAGGGAAGCTGGTTTCAGGAGGTTTTTGTCTTGTATCAGTTTTCCTCGGATCTCTAGAATTAGCCTGAAGGATCCTTTTAGAGACCTAGTAAATATATAAAATATTAGGACAACACTGCAATGCAAAAAGGATGTTAAATTGCTCATCCAAGGAGATGACATAACAAATACTGACATAATTTCCAAGCAGCAAAGCAAAACTAGGTCAAATCACATTGACCTATCTAACATAATAAGCCCTTTTTTTTCAGATTTTTACAATGTAGACTGTGTCTCCAGGCATTAATGTCCCCTGTTATCAATGTATAGGGTTGTCACTCTGCTTTAATGTCTTATCACCATGTTGTGTTAATTAGACCAAAACAATACAATGCACTTTTGAACTGCTTAAATCCCAGTTTGAAATCTCTGTCCAAACTATAATTCTGAGGTTTCCCACTTAGAAGTGAAGTCATTAATCATCTACCTATTTCAATAGATGCTGGTGGGATAGGGCAAATTTTGACCTGTATGGTTAAAACCTAGGCTTCCTGAGTTGTTCAGAATGAGGCCTGTGTAGCTTAGCAGCTCTCAGCGAGGAAATGCGTGCTGGTATCGATGGCGTTTGGTACAAGGCACAAGCAAAGAACACACCATCCCTTGAGTATTGCATGGACAAACCTGGTCTGTGCTTGACAACATGTCCCTGCCCAAGAGCTGTATCCATGTGCCCTGAAAGGAACAGTCCTTTTCCTTGCCCAGGCTGCCCAGGGCAGCTTTCCCTTCCCCTATTCTTGCTGTTCCTCTGCACATCAGATTTACAACTTGCGTATTTTTCAGTGAGATTATTTACAGAGTTATGTAGGCTTCTGCCTACAGCCTCTTGCAATTCCAACAAGAACAGAAGCACAAGTAGTAAGAGAGAGGTCTGTCTGTATCCCTGCATCCAGAGCTGAGGTGGAACCAGAGACCAGGCTGAGGGCTCGAGATTTCACTGCCCAGGGAGCTGGAGCTGGTTCCAAAGGAGGAAAAAAGCAGAGGCAGACCTTGGGTTGATCCACAAAGGAGAAGCTGTCAATAGAGTGTACATCTTCCATGTAAAATACATACAGATTTTGCAATAAGGGTATAATATTAGGTACAATCCAATGATATATCCAAAACCCCCTCCAAAACTTTTGAAGCTTGCTTGGTGATGAAGAGATCCTTAAAACTGGGATGCTGGCTGTTTTAATGATGAAGTGGCTAGATTTGGCAACTCAAATTCAAAATATAAATTATGAAAAAGTGTTTCTTCTTCCTTTTTTTTTTTTTTCCCCCATGTCTCCAATTGCCCCTCAGGAAGAGAATTCCCCAAACTAATACACAAAACAAGCCAAATTAAAAAGAGAAAAAAGAAAACCACAAAAACCAAACCAAAAATCCTACCCTAAACAAAACCCCAAATCAAAACAAAATAAAAACCAAAAGGGATCATGTTTCCATATGGAATAACTACTAAAAAAAAGAATGGAATTATTTTGAGAACAATTTTGCCATAAAATATTACTTTCTCAGTATTTTTTGAAAAAAAAATCATCAGTCTCAGCTAGTGCCTCAAAAAAAGGTAAAAAAAAAAAAAAAAAGGTAGATCCAGAGACCCTGAGATGGTGTGGAGGGGGAGGGAGGGTCTCATCTAAGCAAGCTGTGCTTCACCTGAGTCTGCAAAGTGCATCAGCTTGCCAGAAGCACAAATGAGTCTGCCCTACCACTCTGGAGTGTGTGTGGGGAGGGGGATCTCTCTAAGGTCCTGCTGCAGTTGTTCAGTAATTAAATACCTACAGACCCAAAGAGAGGAGTCAATGCCATCAGTCCTGGGCACCTGCTCAGACATTGAGCCCCACAGGTGTACAGGGAGCACAGGACAGCCTGGGAGAAGAGTGATGGGAAGATGTTGCTGCCACCAAAGGCATGAGAAATACGTTTGCCTTCCTGACCCAAAGTGTGCAGCAACTGTCCTAACCTGTCACCAGCTCTGGAGGCATAAAATGTTCCTCCATAAATATTTTCCTTAAAATCTATCACACTACAATAAAAAAAATCCTATCAGCCCCATGGATCTTCTCATTTACTGTCCTTTTATTTCTTTTACAGGAATAAAAGCCTGGAATTTCTTTTATTTGTTTTATTATCTTAAAATTGTTCTTGCACCCAGTTATCTCAACACTTATTCCATCAACAAAGTTGATAAAACTTTTTGGGCCAAACAAACATTGCTTCTTTGCCAGCTTTTTTTCTCCTCCCACATCCCCCGGGAAGATATAAATACTAATGATAAAAAAACATGACATGACAGCAAATGGGAAAGAATTTTAAAGAATTAAGAACTATTTTTACTGTTTAGAAAAGAGATCAAAATCAGCTTCCCACCCTTTAGCACTTTTCCCAACTTTCAGACAGGCTGGATTCTGCACGGCAAGCCAGGGATCTCAGGGATATGCAGTAATTCCTTACAGCTTGCTAAAGCATTACAAGCTCTAAGCTGCACGACTGTAATAAAGACTTTGAACCAAAAACAGGCTAAAGAATGAAATACCCTATGAAGTCTGAAATTCACTTCAAACAAAACTCCAGCACACATCCAAAAGGCAATTAATACAACGGTGTGAATACTTGTCTGCTCCTTTCCCTCCACTCATTCTTCACCCACAGACAAATTAAACTGTTTCTCCAAATGCTGAAGCACTTTCTGAGCCTCAGCAGATTCCCTGAGCATTCACCACCGTGAGCTCCTTGTTCCCAGCATTTCATTTTCCTTGAGCCCGGGCTCCAGCAGACCCCTTACCTCTCGTGCTACTCTGTGGAGGGACTCTGAGGTCTGACAACTTTTTGCAGTGCTCAGAAGCTGCTGAGCCCCTCTGTGGCACTGCCTGCTTCCCTGTGCCTTGCCAGGGGGGAAGCCCTGAGCCCAGGCAGCAGTGGGAAGGCGGCAGCCAGCACAGCAGAGGGCTGGGCAGGCCGGAGGGAGGGAGCTGCAGACAGACCTCGTAAAAGGTGGGAGGCCTGGTGGGGATCATGGAGACAGAGATACACATCTAAATAATTCAGGCACTAATAAAAGCTTTAGGTTGGGCTCTGTTCAAGATGTGAAATGAAGCTGAATTTTGATGTATTTCAGGCTTCCATCAATGCAGAACGTGGTGTTACTTAATAACCTGACACTGAAAAACCAACATTATTTTAAAAGTATTCCACATAAAGTTAATGAGGAAAGTGGTTATGGATATGTATATTTGCAACTTTAGGTTGAAATTCTATCATAGGAAGATTTTGAGAGCTTCAAGTCTGACCTCTACAGGTAGGCTGCTGAAATAGGAACAGGGTCTTGGGATTGCAAATTGCACACAAAACTCTTACAAATCAGCCAAAGGTAATGGATCAGATGCACTACTTAACATTACATTATCAGGCTTCAGTGCCTCCTGAAGCCATATTTTAAAACCACAACTATTTGTATCATCATCTGTGGGAATTTGGCTCCTGCAAATTTGGCTTCTTTTGCAAACTGCATAGAGAGTGCAGCACCACAAGAAAAAGCACATCCAGCATGAATATTTTTACATTCAAAAGTGTAAATGGGTTATGCTCTGCTTTTTATTATCCCTCCCCCTTCCTCACCAATCTTCCACACGATCTACTCTTGCAGAGCTACAGAAACAAGAATTACTTTGAAACTGATAACATTCATTTGCTTTTTCAAAGTTGATGTTTTTAAATGCCCTGATTGGTGCCACCTTTTTCTAATCAGAACCAACCACTCTAACAAACTACCCTTTGTCAGGGGAACCCATCCCCTCTGTTCCCACCAACCTACAGCACATGTTGCTATAGCTACCCTGCATGTCTATTTGCCACACAAGTGATCAAAGGGAGCAGACAACACACATACACACACACAAAAAAATCCTCACCAGGCTTCCTACCCAGCAAAGTCCAGTCACTAATTAACTGATACACTCCCAGCCTGCAGATTCTGTACACCTGTTTTCTTTATTCTACATGGTACACACAAAAAAAGGGGCAGCATTCTTTAAGATGCTCTTTCTTCCCTTACAGGCCAAACAAGCAACAAAACATCCCAGGATGAACTCTATAAGATAAGGCAAAGGATTACAGAACTTCAGGATAAAAATACAACTTTTCTACAGAAGAACACATTGGGAATTTTAAAAGGTATGCAAAAGAAAATAGGAAATAAGAAACACATGCTAAAAACTTAAACAGCTGAAAGGAAAGGGGGTGATTTTGAATTTTGCATATGTTTTGCACCGAAATTGTATACAGCCTTTGTTCACTTGGTGAATTATATGCACACTAAAAGCCATATGACTGCAGACACGATAAGTAATTGTAATGGTTTTATGTATCTTAGAAACATAGTTTTTCATTTTTAGGTGGCCTGTCAGTTAAGAGTTGTTTAGTTGAACCTCTTTATGTGACAAAGGGCTCAAGGCTCAAGACTGCCTCGATCAAAGTCAATGGTACTTCAATGGGAAGAGGCCAAAATAAGGAGCTGCATTTTTTGTCAATGACACTCCTGCGAGCTGCACTTCAGGGATATATTGTGGTTGAAAGGGAATGAAAATGAAGTATTAAAATTCATCAAACATTTGATTTTCTGTGAAGTAGGCTTAGGAAACAAAACAGAGCCCACAGTGCCCTCTCCAGTTCTGCGGCAAACTCAGGGAATCCAGCCTCAAAACTGTGTCCACCCTCACAAAAACTCCACCTTCATGAAGGCTAAGCACCTCTTTAGGAATTTCCATCACCTGCACATTTCCTTACTTTATAAATAACAAACTGAACTCTGTGCTCTGCAAAGCAAAAAAAAAAAAAAAAAAAAAAAAAAGTTACATCTTTATTTTTTTGCAACTATGTAAGATACCCTTAAAATTGCACTTCTGCTTCCTAACATTAGTCTTACAGTACACACAAAAGGGTATATTTCATATTTCCTGTGGATGTTTAAACTTTTACTGGTACATTGGGATCAGCATAGTTTCCCAGATGGGATAGAAATGTTCCTTCTTTTGTTGTTGGACATTATTTGTCCAACAAATAAGGTAGGTTTATTCTATGAGACAGCAAGAAGACAGCTCTTGCTGAGGTTTTCAATGATCAGCTACAAATTACTGCTTCTTTATACTCTCTCATTTACAAGTCTCAGCTCAGTATTTACACCACCCCCTTTGACCTGCTGGAGACTATTTGACTGGCACAGTAGTAAAGTAGGTTGAATCTTATCAACAGGCTGCATATTACATTTCCACAGTAATTCCTCCACTTCTATTGGGGAAATTAGTGAATTTTTCTTTCTATGTGCTATTGTTCAGTAGCTGTGGGTTGCCCTTGGGTCAGATCAGTCATCAGCATAGTACATGGTTTCATTCCAACACCTGCAGTACACTGCCATATGCCTATGTCCTTGATAGTTAACTCTGCAACACCAAATTGAGCTATAGCTTCTACCAAGAGCCTCTCAAAGTGGGAGCACTCACTCCCAAAGCCTGTGAAGAGGAAGGAGTTAACCCACTCCCTCCCAGCTGGTGTAAGGATGAGGAAAGGATCACCAAGGAAGGGCAGAGAAAGCAACAGGACAGGTAGGGAGAGATGATTATAAGGTGGAAGAGAAGGTAAAAAAGAGCTCTCTGTTGCTCTGAATAGGAAGGCCATGGAAAAGTCACCCTCTGCATATTACTTTCCAACTTTTAACAATTTCCAGCTAGAAGCAGCGATGAGGGCTCCAGCTTCACATGGCTTGCCTGCTTCTAAGTGTCAGCTGTACTGGATTTCCTAAACCTTTTATATGGTTACTTCACGGCCCATCACAACCTTCATTTCCCACTAAAACAGGAGTTCTGCTGACAGGGGCTGATGCACGCAGCAGCTCAGCACCACCCTGACCTCCAGCTCCCTGGGCTGTGTCCCTGGCCCCAGCAGCGCCCACACAACTTCCCGGCCGAACTGAAACTATTTGTGCACAGCAAGCCAAGGGAAGGCAGAGGAGCAGTGCCGAAGTGTTCCTCTGGCACGGAGAGAGGGGCGGCGCTGGGGCAGGTGTGGAACAGACCCTGCCCGGCGGGCGCGCCCCCGAGGAGCGCGGCGGGAGCGCGCAGCCCCGCACGGGCCGGGCGCGGCAAGACCCGGCCCGCCTGTGCCTGCTCCTTCCTGGCATGGAATGTCTCCCATCCCTCCTCCTCTTCTGCAGGGTACGTGTGCGCCTCAGCCTCCCCCCTCCGCCCCCATTCTCTGTTAGCCTCATTCGCCTGGCTCTTTTAACCCACCGCTTATGAATCTTCATTATCCCTGAAGCCTATTCTTTAGGTGGAAATATTTCAGGAGGGTGAAGTGCACGTTTCACAGAGCATTTTACACTTTATTATTGCCTTCCTGTAACGTTTCTGCTTCTTTTGCACTCCTCGTTGGTAACCCCCTGTGCCAAAGTACCCTCTTGTGGCGATAATGATTTTTGATGACTGCGTACATCCAGCTGACTGGCTTGGGTATATAAAATGTCCTTCATTGTGCTTTGCAAGGACAAGAATTTCTCTCTCTTTAAAGAGTGGTGATTTTATAAGTGGGAGCAAGAAATACCTTTCTTCTTCTATCACCTGCATTTTTTTTCACCCTTCCTCACCTCCTGTAACTTCGAGAAAACTGGCAAGGAAGCTGGGATTTCCCACCATGGTTTCAGAAAGCGAGTGTAAAACAAATGTTCCATTTGCACTACAGGTGCAAAATCCTCACACATGCATTTCCTGGACATATACTATACAAGTCCCCCTGAGAACTGAATGAATGACACCCACACAGAAAAACCTAGATAACTTCTATTACCTCTTATTTATTTATTGCCTACCCAAAAAATAACATATTATGAGCAAGTTTATGAAGTGGACTGGTTTTTTAAACTGGGACAGATCTTTGAATGATACAGCCAGTTGTTCTTCCTCCCACAAGGCTCTTGTAAGTGTACATTGTTGCTGTAAAACTATGAAAAACAAGAATCAAAACCATTTTGCCACTGTGCTTTATAACTGTGAGAATGAAAAGAAAAGCTCCTTTTGTCTCCTCAGGTGAATAGAAGTCTTTAAAAAACCCCTAATTTGAATAATCTTAGAAAAAAATCCCTAGAAAACCCATCTCAAAGTACTTTTGTGAAGCTGCAAGACAGCTTGAAACTACTACGTTTTAAAACAATCAGAAGATTAAAGCATTGGCAGGCAAGGAACTCACGCAGAGCTGTTTAATAAATTATCCTTGGGCTGAATTATTGGCATATTTAGGCTTATAACACAGCAAGTTCTTTCGCATGTCACAAACAGGGCTGCGAGACAGCCTACACAATGCCCTTAGACCATGGCAAACTGGAATTGATTTACATAGCTCGCAAACCGCTTCCATGCTCCCCGCGAGTCCAAAACGCACCATGACTTGCCTGGCATCCCTTCCCTGCCTACCGGGGGAATCGGAGAGGCAGAGATGCCTCCCCCAGGGAGGTGGGGGGGGGAAAGAATTTTTTTTTTTTCCCACCCGGAAATTTACAATTATAAGAAGAAAATAAAGAGGGGGGGAAAGCAGCGGGTTTCGGCAGGGGTTGGGAGCGGTGGTGGCCGGAGCCGGCGGGCAGAGGCTCCTTACCTGCCTCATGGTGAGATTCCCATCATCCATCCAGCCGGCCAGGGCTGCTCACTCCGCGCTGCTGTCGGCAGGGCACAAATCCATCAAGTTTCCCACCGTAAGCAAGTTTCCCTCCCTCCTCTTTCCCGTCTATTATTTTCCCCCCCTCTTTTTATTCTTGGCTAGGGGGGAGCCCTAAGACAATGTCAAGTTTCCCAACCTTCTTTGCCCAGCCTATGAAAAGTCGGCGGCAGGGAGGCAACTGTCCGGCCGGCTCTGATTTCAAACCCAGCCCAGGGATGGAGCAGTTGGCTGTGGAATGGCCTCGCCAATCACGGGGAAGGGGAGGGCGGCAGAGCACATAAAGGCTGCTGCCTACACGCGGATTAGGAAAGCTTTCAAGGATTTAAAAGACTGAAAGCAGCTGGAAACAGTGTCTAGGGCTACAAAGAGGGAAGTCAATTTGCGGTGTAAGAGATTATTCCCATTCTCATGTAACTGCTCCGGGTCTGCTCGAAGCTTAGCCGACTCCCAGGCAAGGATATGTAAATGCCCAGCTGAAATTACTGCAGCATCAGGGTGATGCAGGAACGCTCGACAGCCGCCCCGTAAAGTGGCGATATCCCGTCTCCAGAAGCACCGATTTCCTCATGTCAGATTAAAGGGAAAATTACATCATGACAAGAGCAGGAAGCACAATTCCGTTTGCCATTTACATTAAGGGCAAGTGCCTGTCTGTTGGAAGGAACGAAAATACATGTGTGCGTCCGTAGGCTATGGAAATGTTTTGTTGCAAAGTTTTATTTTAGTGGCAAACGTTTAATCATCCCTATCTTCAGTCTGCTTTCCCTTCTTTAGGGAGGGTTGTTTCCTCATTCCTGAAGCTGAGGTTTTTCAAGCAAGATAACACTGGACTGGAAATGCAACTTCAAAGAAAAAAAAAAGTGTTTTGCTTTGTTTAGTTTTTTAACGAGATCAGCTGCTATCTGCTGCCCCTCGGTGGCTTTCATTAAAATCAACAAAGAAAAGACAAAATCAAAAATCTCAACTCTGAAGTGCCATTGCTGTTTGAGTTACACCTTTCATAGAATTATAGAATTGTTTGGGTTGGAAGGGACCTTGAAGAAAATTTAGTTCCAAATTTCTGGAGTTAAAAAAAAAAAAAACCAAAAAACAAAAAAAACCCCAAACAAACAACAACAACAACAAACCAACCAACCAAACAAAAAACCCCCGCAAACAAAAAAAACCCAGAGAAGTGCAAGCCTGCAAACTGATACCAGCCAATCTTCTCCAAAGTGGAGAAGGCTTCTAACTTTTCTAACTTACTATCAGCTCAGAAGCCTGTTAGTTATTCTGTTCTGTTCTTAATGGAAATCTGTCTTTTGATCTTAGGGAACAATCAGGCAAATCTGATGCCTGAAGTAAAGTCCCAATATCATGAATTTGCTTCATGGTAGGCTTTATCTACCAATGAAAAAATTAGCCACTATCCATAAAAACCCTTAGCAGTTCAAGTAATCTTATTGAATTGAGTTACAGAAAAAAAAAAAAAAAAAGTTACAATGATATGTTTGCAGGACTTTAATTAAAAGCTTCCAAAAATAGATTTCCTTTTAATTTATGATAAGCTCCAGCAGTGGGTATGTCACAGGAAAAGAAAGAAAAGATCAGAAATATGTACGTATTTGTTTTTCCATTTAAAGACAATAATGATTTTTCTTGCAACTGAAAGAAATAAAGGAGCTTGCATAACATTGGCACTGTCTAGGTCAGAAGCATGGCATGGTTTGAGAGAAAACTTGACTGAAACCACTACTGGAATTTATCCAGGTCCAACTTTATTCTAGCCTGGCCTGTGTCCTCAGAAGGAAGGATCCAATTTTATGTTTTAATGTACAACACCAGCCGTCTCCGGGGATCAATAGAACAGCTGCACAGGGGTAAGACAAACCACTTTCTCTAGCCAATGTGGAGACAAGTGAGTGATGCCCCAGTGATGGTCTAACACTGCCCACTTGCACAACAGCTTGAAGCAGCTGCAATGCAGAGTGAGGTGCATTAAAAGCACTTAGCAGGAATGCTTGTCCTCTGTTGCCCGAGCATAGCTCAGGGACACGTGTCACTTAAAATGAGTATGTGGTATGTGAAGACCTCTTACTGCTTTAAATCTAGGAGAATCCTCTCCAGGATGCATTCAAAGGAAATATAAATTTACTTTTTCAAAATAATTCGAATATTAGGGGTAAACTACCCCAGTGAAGAGGATGTAGTAAAAAGTTCAAAACTTACAAAATTAATAAGGATTATAAAGGATTTAAACAAAACCCCTATATTTGATTTCAGGGTTTTAAGAAGGGGGTTATTAGGACAGCTTCAGAGTTTCACATGGGAACAGAGCAAAAGTTTCTGTAAGAACTCAAACGTTATAAAGATAAAACAATTGTGCAATTTCTCTGTAAATGCAGACACCTTTTCCCATATAACATGCACAATTTACAGAACTGGGTGGGTACTGCATTTTACTGAAAACCCAGCAGAATGTGGCATCAAAACTGAGTGGATTATATAGGATGAAAACTGATTTCCAAAACTGTTCCATATCAACAAAAAATTGAAACCATTACAATTGATGACCTATGTTCAGGGTAGGGTGTGGACTATTTTTTTAAAATCCAGAGTCACAGAGCTCCTATTCTATTTATGCCATTCACTTCCCACCTTTGAGGAATGTACTTTGTGATTAACCCACACTCATTTGCTGGAGTTTTTTGGTGTAGTACAGTTTTTGTAGTCCAGACCAAGATGAGTCGGCACCAGCTGCAGGGGGTGCAGTGGTATTATTACACACAGTGGATTCGGAAAACTGGGTCCTGCACTTCACTTCCTAGAGTACTCTGAGTGACACAAGAGGAAAAGAGAGGATCTGTATCTGGGGTGGTTTGAGGGTAGCCAGCATCCAAAGACACAGATAAGCAGCTGGATATGAGGAAAAGGAATTGCTGTTGGGGATGCAAGAAGACAGGTGCTGGTTTTTACACCTTCCTCAGAAAATCAGATTTCCTATCTATAACCCAAGTGTATGTGTGTGCATGAGAAAGCCCTGTGGTGTTTGGAAGTAAAAGGAGATTCTATCCCTGACAGGAAACCTTTACAGTCTGTTCAGTGGAACCAGTGGAGGTAAGAGCAGCCAGAGGAGCTGATGCCAGGTGTAAGTTCAGACATCACTGGGAGCAAAGATCTGTATAAGCCAGACCAAAGTCATGGTAGGGACCACAATAGTTTTAAAGGATTCTTATTGAACTAATCCAAGTTAAAAGCAAAATGGCTACAAGCACACCAAGCCATTGGCAGTTTTACGTTATGTGAACACTGGTTATCAGCAGTAATGGTCACATATCCCTCTTATCAAACCCCTTGGAGTTATGAGTGACACACAAATACCAAAGTAGCTCTGACCTTGCTGCTCACTGTGGATGCCTGCCCCAGTCCTTATCACACACCAAGCACTCCCAGACACAAAGGGCAGACACACAAGCCCTCCATCCAGCCTCATGTCTCATTATGTTGCCCCCTTCACTAAAGTAAAATCAAGGCAGGATAACTTTAGCTGGGCTTCCATTATTGGCAGCATTGATCAGGAAGATCTTCAGCATGGTTCGTGCTGTTCTGCTCTTGATTTGGTAAAAGTAGTCAGCAGGCACTTGTGAAAACTCAGGCTCTTGAGTTCTAACTAAAAATCCTGCCTCCTTTTGCTACTTAAGACAAAGATATAATGTTAGAATGTGTAGTGAGCCTGTCTATGTATTCAAAAAGCTTTGAGAGTTCCTATAAATGTGCAGAAAACCTCACCACTGTAATACCAGTTACAAATTGTACATTATGTAAAAATATCACACATTTTTTACAAAGACATAGTAAATTAGGTGTTGAGTACTCTTTGTCAGCACATCAACTATTTCTTAAAATGTTCTTCTAAATTTAGTGGGAAGAGGCTTAGTTCAGTTCTTATCAATACAGTGTGCAGTTTTGAAGATTTTAAGCTGTGACAAGGCAAAGACAAAAATCTTGATACCAAAAATTTATCACTGTTCCAGAATCTGAAACTTTTGCTCACTGATTTTTTAACTAAACCTTCCTTATCTACTGTCATTGTTTCTAGTAAATTACCAAACACAGGAATTATTTTGAACTGGGATCAAATGCAAAACAGCTTAATGTGGACTCACTCAGTTGCTGGAGGTTTTTTTGGTGTAATACAGTTTACATAGTCCAGACCAAGATAAGTCTGCATCAGCTGCAGGGGGAGCACAGAACAGGAAGTGGCAAAAATTACTTTCTCTCATTAGCTGAATTCCAGCTGCCATGGAAATCCTCCTGGGCCCAGAGAATTTAATATACACTAAAGACAGAGAACCACTCCATTTCTTTTACTGAGCTGCACCAAACAAAGACAGACCAGACCCCAGGATCTGATTATAGGTAGGAGTGAAAGAATTGCAGCAGAGAAATATATGACCCAGCATATAGGTAAAAAAGAAACAACCTAGTTTGAAAATGAGCATCTTCAGGTATAAAGTCAATCACAAATATATTGCCTTTAATCTGTAATACAGACCACTAATAAAAACATGTTTTTCAAAATAAGACAAGCAGCTAGACTGCTGCACTTTGAGAGAAAAATGTAATATTCACACCCAAACTATTGGCATTGAAATTAATTTCTAATTGTTTTTATAGTCCTTCCCTTGGTAGTTTTAAATTGGCACCTGTAGGAAGAGCAGAATGTCCAGAATACAAAATACTTCTTAATAACCCCATATAACACTAGAATACTTAACTCAAGACAACGCTGGCATTTAAAATAACCTCTAGAAGAACTGGCACAAAATATGAGGTTGTAAGATGAAGAAAAATTTATGAGAAGACTGTATAAAAAAAAAAGAGGAAAAATGCTGAAATACCCCAAATATGAAGAACTGTGAAGATGTGAATATTATCCTGCAATGATTTCAAATGATATAGTTAACATTTGTGAATGTAAGACTGTTCAGGGCTTGGATCTCACCAAGCAGTACTTAGCTGCTTTTATAAACATTGCTGCAGTGAATGCAGTGAAGACAAAGTGACTGTGCTGGCAGAATGTCTGAATCATGGCATCTAAATGCACACACATTTTCTGACAGAATTTTAAAACTGGGACCAGCAGTGTCAGACATCCTTGCATGTACACATGCACACTGAAAGCCACAGTGCACAAAGGTGTCCTTAAGGTGGATTTTTGGGGAATTCATTGCCTTTCAAGACTCAGCCTTTTGGAAGGGTATCAGTAAAACAGGCAGATGTGAGGAAGATCAGGGCATCCTTCAGTCTTCTTGGTGAAACCACCCTTAGAAGACCATTCACCCTTTACATAATCACTCAAGGTGCTCTGATCTCACTTGGGACTGCACCAGTCACAGGCAAGAGAGAAGGGAAGATATCTTCAGGACAGCTTTTTTCTCCATAACTTATGCAAACTATGTAATCCTCAGCTCAAACAGACAAAAAGGTGGTTAAACAATTATCCATCTGCACTTGCCTTAGGACTACACTGACTAGACTTTTTGATTAAGGCTTTTTAATCAAAAGAATAATATCTGCTGGATTTCATTTTACTACATCTGCTATGAGGCAGATACTTGATCTGCTAGGCTGAACAAGCTGGTGCACAGTCATGTGTAATAAATTAGTGATCAGAAGACTCTGATAGTCTATTCTAAAGTTCTATGGAAGTATAGTAAGCTAAAAAGACTAACAAAGAAGGATGCTACAAGGGTTCAGAATTTCTAAAACATCTGTTCTCTAATATATATAAATGCTGAATTAAATGGAAATCATAATTAGTTTACCACTATTTTTCCATTTGATTTCCTAGGATTTTACAATTAGTTGTTACTTCAGTGATAATTATACTTCATTACTCTTAGAAGTAGTAGATAATAGTTAAATTACTACATTTTTTTTAATATTCCAGTCCTTAGAAGCCTCCATGAAAAAAAGAATTTTAAAGTAAGAAGTCAGGAATTGCCTTATGTATCTCTGACCTCTATTAGTATAGAAAAAAAGAGAGTAACTTTATTCCATTGCATTTTGTACCAACTGCTTATTTAGTGACCAGTTGCAAAAGTCAGTCATGAAATGATTAAAGATAAGCAAATAAAGATTTGGGCAAACAGCAGAAGTTATAACAAATGTTCCTTCATCAGTCAAACATTGAACAGTATCTGTCAAAATCAATACTTTTCTCCTATTCCAGGAGATATATCCAAACACAGGTTCAAGGGAGAGTCATCTGGCCACAATTTCTTTAAAACAAGTATAAGCCTAAACTGATAAATTGTTATTTGAAGCAAGCAGGCATCTACTCAAATCCCCATTATCTGTGAGTTAGCTGAGATCATCAAACCATGCAAGCAAGTCCTTCCTTTAGAAATAAAAGCCCCTAAACCGCAGTTTTAGGAAAAAAAGCATGTAACACTCACAATTAAGCCACTCTGGTCTAAAACAGAACCTGCATGCAACAGGTTAGACATATCATATGCCATGTACAAGTGTGTCAGAAGTGGGAAACTCAAAGCACTGTTGAGACCATGCCATGTCCAGGAAGAATTATAGAGAGATTGACTCTGTGTTACAAAACTTCCCAAAAAAGAAGAAATGCTGGTCTTTTAACACCTTGTCAAAATCTCACCTGGGACAAGGCATTAACAGGAAAAACTGGGATATTTCTGCACAAATTTTAATTCCTCATATTTCTTGTTCTCAGAAAACATTTGATATTTCAATGTTCTGTTGTATTTCCCTGGAGTGACACTACACAGTTTTGGTAATACAGAGGTAAAAAAATTAGCTCAGGTATCTCTTTAAAAATCCCAGGATTTTGTCACTGAAGGGACAACCAACCAATATTTTGCTGACCTCAAATCAGTATTTCAGCTAAGATCAATGGAGCCAAAGTTGTCTAAAAGCTCAAGTCAGACTAAAGTATTGTTATGTCATTTTTCTAATCATGAAACTTTGCCAGCAGTCTGCACTATCATATGAAACTTAATTGAACAAGAAGATTACTATTTGCAGGTGAAATTCCCGAGACCATTTTTGTAGACAATTCTCACTTTTCTATTTTTCCCAGTGTCCTGGCTACCCATGCCAGCCCCTGCCCCATGGGAAAAGGGCTTCTGTGAAACAGCAGCCTGTTGGAATGGGGGGTACTAAAGTTACCTCTCAGCTATGCAGCAAGGGGGTCACATGGAAAACTTGTGAAGTGATGTGATTTGGAATCATATCTTAAACACTGGAAATATGAACTGCAGCCTGAAAATTGCTTGTGCCTGGGGTGCAAGGGGTTTCATCTCCTTCACTGTAATTCTCAGACTGGGTATTCAAGCTGTCTTTATACTGCTGAGGATAATAAAGGAGAGAATAAATCTATAAATGCTAAAACATTGAACGTTGCTGTAATCAGGGCAGCACAGTCTCTGCTATAAGCAGGAATGAAAGACACAATAAGACTAATCTTTGCAGATGTAAGTACAAGTTTCTGGACTAAATCTAAGTATTTAGAATGCAAAAGTGTGTATTAACCAGACAACACAACAATCAGACTACTGATATTACTTCTAGAAAAGTGTGTGTGTCTGTGGATGTGTGTGCATGTAGACATCCATGAATGTGTAGAGAAATATGTCCAAATTCTTTAAGAAAAATCCAAGGTATATGCTTGGACTTTCTCAGGGAAAAAGAACCGAGTCTTAAGGTGCTCTTCCCTACAACTGAACAAAATATTTCCCTACTCAGGATACCAGTGGATTGCAGTGTTGGTGGTGAGATGAGGTTGTAGGGGGTGGGCTGGGGAATGACAGCAAAAACCTTAACCCAAATCCCAAATCCTTAAACTCTGGCCAGGAAAACCGCTTTATACAACTGAGAATTTGCTAACATATGTGACTCATGATTCTATTCACAAGCTTCTGAAGTTCACTGGGGTTACCATCAAGGTCAGGTTACCTATGAAATATCAGATTACTACACCTTCCCACTGCTTCAGAGAAACCCTTGGTACCGACCATGTAATATATTTATGTGGGAAGGTTAACACCAAAACCATCACATTCCTCTAATTTCAAATGAGAAAAACAGGCAAAGAATTTAGAAGAAAATCAAAAGAACCTTCTTATGAGAGGATTTTAAATGAAGCAATTCAAGGATGTGGGCAGATATCACGAAGCATTAGTCACAGAAGTTAAGTTGGAGACAGTTTCAGAAAGTCTTTGCTTATCACATTAATGTTTTTTCTCATCAGGAGCATTGCTTAAAACCAGCTAAGGAGGGTTTCAAACTGGTGTGTTTATAAATAGGCTCACTGGGGCTGCCCTGGGAGGACTGTTCTGGTTGGGTCTCACGCTTCTATCTGTGTCGAGTAACCCTTTTTTAACTTTTAAACCATTTTCAGATGGCACTTTTACGAGTCCCTGTACCTTGTTCCTTTTACTTACAGGAATATACAGTGTAGGTTTACCTGTCTCCAAAATAATTTTTACTTTCTTTAGTTCACATTTCCAGAGGTGTCACCTATTCAGTCCTTCCTTTTTGTTAAATGGCACTGGCAATAAAAGACAATGACTGCAAAGATAATGTGCTTCTCCAGGTTCCAAGAAAACCACTTTCATAATCTGAACCTTTGATTCTCATTCTATAAGATGCCCATAAAAAAAAAAAAAAAAAAAAAACTAAAATAAAAAAAACCAGAGTGGCCCATGAAAACTATGTTTTCATAGATGGTGATAAACATTTTCATAAAGATACTCAAAAAATCTGAAGTAACCCAGAAAATCCAATTCAGGTAAGACTCATGGAAAGTGAAGCCCAGCAGAGAAATAAAATGTTAGGCATTAATTTTTGCATCTCTTATTTTCACAGGTTATTATTAGTTTGTATTTATCACTTCAATATTGAAATAGGCAGATATTGTCCAGAGTCTTACTTCTTAAATATACATACTTATTTGCAGGGAGACTCAACCATTATAACCCCTGCCTGCAACACATTCTCCAATATCATTATTTTACACCAACAGCAGGGTAAAAGAAAGCACAGAAGTAGCTGCTACTGCACATCAGCCCAATGATGAAGGTTAATGCATGCCTTCTAAACTATTTCATGCAGATTTTGATCCCTAGGGCCACACTGTCACATATGCTCATATTCTCTCTCCTTCTTGTTCAGACATCTCCCTTAGCTGTAATTTTGCTGTAATTCACTATGAAACTGCAATGATATGCAAAGGTCCTAACATGCATTTCATAAAGCCTTTTCTACATCTCTTGAGCATAAAGAAAGTCCTTGATGTCAATGGGAATGCACAGTGATGTCCTGAATACCCTGTCATCTTCAGCAATCCAAGCTTTTGGTGCTCTCAGTTTCCCATCTGTCACCTAAAATTAACAACTAATAACTTGATACTATATGATGCTGCAGAGCAAAATGAGACAGGAAGACCCCTCAGCACGTACTCAGGAGTTAAGCTGAGTTGTACAGTCATGTTGCTCAATTACCAGATCACTTGGCAACAACTGATTTTGCTTTCCTCCTTCTGCATGTCTCTTCAGAGTGGAAGCACATGTAGACAGTGTACTGCACTTCACACTGAAGTGAGAGAGAAAAAGAGAATCATACTAAGGATTCAAAAATGAAAGACTCATGATTTAAACACAATTTCCATGTTTCTTTTATCACAGGAAATTGTAATTCACTGGGACTACCTGCTTCTCTAAGTATTTCATTGTGTGGAAAAACATAGTACACCACAAAAAAGAACAAAGCACAGAGTCCTTTGGAAAAAGGTGATAAAACTTAAGCAGGGGACCTCTCCAGGCCATCCCAGCATCCTGAGCCCTAAAGGCTGTGGAGCACAGAAATAACTCCACAGAAAATTTCACCTCCCATATCTTTATATTAGACCTTAGAAGGGTAAAGCTCTGGCCACTTACATATTCAAAGCTGAAAAAGAAGGGAGACCATCTGAAATGCAACATCTAAAACAAGAGAAGCTGTTTCCACAGTCAGAAAAAAACGTTGTTGTAACAGCATTATGAAATTTGAAATCCTGCAAATAAAGTAAACGGCACAACTCACAGTCTTTTTAGATTGATAACTGCTGCAAGGAGGGGATCTGTACTTATCTTATTTTGGGTGTCTTCCTGTGAGTTCTCATGCTCAATCCTTTTGTGAAACTTTTCCCTTTTTGTGGGCTTTGTTTGGCCACCACAAACCACTAAAACTTTCAGCACACTTAACTGAGGGTGGTTATTATGGACATGCTGTAGGTGAGCAGTGATGTGTGTCCACCACCCTGCTCCCTCCAGTGACTTCTTGAACCCATTAATCTTTTGCTTTTGCTAAATCAAACTGATATATAAAAATAAAGTAGTAGGGCAAGGAGAAATCAGACAGTAGACAGGTGATCTTGGGTCTCAAGCATTTTTATGCATTTGTTTTCCAGTGTGGCCATTTCCAAGAGCTAATATTATCAGCATTTTACAAATATTAGCAGGGTATTTGATGCACATTTCGTGGAGATGTTGCAGCATCTCAAACAGGTGATAAGGGGTTGCTATGGTTACCATATTCTCTTAAGCTGAATACTTAACAAGTTCACAAAATACATATTCTTGTTATTTAAAATATTAGTTGCCCAACAGGCATTTGCTTATGCACCCCTTTCATTTTTTGATGGACTTTCCACTCCTTATCTATCAAATACAGTGGATTTTGATACTGTTTAGAGAAAGGAGAGGTTACGAACCATTTTCCTTCTTCAGAAAAGGAGACAAGTTAGGTAGCTCATTATCTAGCCTGTTTGTAATTAAGTCCAAAAATAACTGCTCCACTGTACTGGAATTGTGAGAACTTTTATTTCAGAGGATTTAATGAGTCATGGAAACATGTTTAAAAGTCTGCACTAGACAAAGAACTAAACATTAGCGTGGCAATAGACCATATAGCTTTTAATGGTCTGAACTCTGTCTCACATTCGGACACAGGCCCGGGATTGTCCCATCACCAACATTACATCCAGTGTTTCTTTCAGATGAGTTCCTTTTTTGCCACTGAATCTGAAGGTGATATTTGGGAAGCCTATTATCAGGTATGCAAATTGGGGGAAAAATGTGTCACATCAAATCACAACCATTTACTAAGATATTACTCATGGGCAAATGCTTTCATGCACTGCCCACTTAGAAGGGCAGGTTGAATGAAGTTACTGTAAAGGCACCAAATTTCAAATTTTTATACTTGTTTGTACTCTTCGAGATGCAACTAAAGGGAACACATTAACTTATTTTAGTTTGACTTCCTAATTTGGTTTATTAGGAAACATAGAATGTAAATAAACATAAGATTTTCTAATTTTTATTATCACAAAACACTAATGTTTTGACTTTCTTTGGGTCACTGTGATCATAATGTACCTGCTACCTTATTTTGAAAATTTCCAGTGACATCTGATACAGTCATAGGATGGAGCCCTGCTATTAGAAAACTCATTTATTTTAAAAATGGCCCAATTTTTACTGAGGTAAGTATGAATAAGATTACATCCATATGCAACTGATAACCTGACTGTGGTCAGGGAAAACAAAAAGAATCTTCCAAGCTTGGCTAATAATTTAGTTGGATACATTTGAACACCTGTTACTATAACAGTGTTTGCAATCAGTTTGGAGTAAGATTGAGCAAGAAAAAATGTGCAACTTCCAGATCTGCTTTTACAGCTTGTATCCAAAGAGATTCCTGGGAAATGAATTAATATTTTGCAGTCTGAGGCAGCAAATTTTTATAGCAGGTCTGAGCAACAGGGTAGGAATTCATGGAAGATAATATATTGAGCAGATCTAAGTACTAAATAGACACTTTCCTTATGTATTTTGAAGTGCAGAATATTGCATATTTCTGGAACGAAAAATGGACATAACATGTTGTACTTGCAAGGTGTTACCATGTTAACAACTAGAGAACCTTCTGTTAAAACTATTAATATGTGGCTTATCACTTCATAAAAGCTTGAAGTCACAATGCAACAACAATAAGCACATGTGGTACATATGAAGCCAGTCTGCAAATACAATAATAAGCATTCAGCAAGAGGCATTTTTTGTACTGTAGTTACCTGAGGTAAAATTGTCATGCTTGTTCTACAATCACCACTTGTGTTACCTACAAAATAAACCCACCCAGATTCATTCTGTATTTGGGCTCCTTTCTGAAGTGCAGGAAAGGCTTTTGTTGTCCCCTTGCTCTTCAGCACACACCAAACCTGACTTGGGAAGTTTGAAGGTGATGGTGAAATCATCTGCCAGAAGGCTTAGCAATTTTAAGGAAATCTGTTCCCAAAGCTGCAGCTGACCCTCTGTTTACCAAGATAGACATCATCCATCATAATGATTCTGTCACTGGTGTCAGTATTTGGGTAATTCCAGCACTTACAGGGTAAGTGCAAGAATAAACATGCAAAAGTAGATGGGGTGATAAATTATGAGACAGAGATGGGAAGAGGAGAAACTTCAAAAATTTAATGTAAATCACAGAATCATTTAAGTTGGAAAATACCTTTAAGGTCGAGTCCAGCTATTAACTCAGCACAGCTAAGCCCACTACTAAACCATGTCCCTACGCTGGGTAGGTGTTTTTATGCACTTTTAAATACCCCCAGGGATGGTGACTCCACCACTTCCCTGTCCCAGTGCTTGAGTGTTGTAGTGCGTTTTTATATTTTGTAGTACTTTGAAGTAGTTTTGTTTTGTATCCCCATATTTTTCCCAAATGGTTTATCCCAGACTGTACCCCCCTCCCTTTGCCTGTGTTATCCCTCTCCCGGGATGAGATCATCCCCAAACCCCCACCCTGGCTCTCTGTCAGTCACTCAGCATCCCATCCCTCCATCCAGAAGTTTTGGTCTAGTTTGTCGAGTGATTAGCCAGAGGCCAGGGGTCAGCCCCCCAAGCCTTGCCCCATACCCTGTCCTATATGTCTATCCCCCAGTACCCATCCCTCAGGGTCACTTACTGGTTGGTAAAATGTTATCTACTTTTGGTTTCCACCTCCCTTTAAATGTGACCTTGGCACATCTCCCGGGGCTCTCGGCAGGAGGCCCCCTGAGGTGCAGGAGCTCCTTTGGGACTCCTAATAAAACCTTGAATTAACCCCTGCTAAGAGTCGGCCCTTTATCATCTACCGATGTCTCTGGTGTCTCTTGCGCTGCACAGGCGCCCAGCCCAGGTGCCCTCAGTACCCTCGGGGCACACACAGACAGTGTCTCCCTGCTGTCAGCCCAGGTGCCCTCAGTACCCTCGGGGCACACACAGAGAGTGTCTCCCCGCTGTCAGCCCAGGTGCCCTCAGTACCCTCGGGGCACACACAGACAGTGTCTCCCTGCCAGCCCAGGTGCCCTCAGCACCCTCGGGGCACAGAGAGTGTCTCCCCCCAGCCCAGGTGCCCTCAGTACCCTCGGGGCACACACAGACAGTGTCTCCCTGCTGCCAGCCCAGGTGCCCTCAGCACCCTCGGGGCACACACAGAGAGTGTCTCCCTGCCAGCCCAGGTGCCCTCAGCACCCTCGGGGCACACACAGACAGTGTCTCCCTGCCAGCCCAGGTGCCCTCAGCACCCTCGGGGCACACACAGAGAGTGTCTCCCCCCAGCCCAGGTGCCCTCAGCACCCTCGGGGCACACACAGACAGTGTCTCCCCGCTGTCGGGGCTGCCCCCCGGTGTCTGCCGACTCGGGACTGGCCCAGGGCTCCTGAGAGGCTCGCAGAGGGACCGAGACACTTGAGAACCCGCACACCTATGTTAAAACGGAACAACGAGCTCAGGAATACCGAACTGGTGCATACACACAAAGAGAGGAGCAGGGCCGGCCGGGGAGCAGGGGCGAGGTGGCAAAGCTGAGTGCAGCACCTTGATCATCTGAATGAGGATTCAGTGCTCAGCAGCTGTAAAAGCAGCATGAAGAGTCTGTCATTTTTGTTTCCCTGATGATTCAGATAAAGCAGGAAACTGATGGTGTCTTCCAGATAAGCATATATATCAGTTTCGTAGCATTTGCAGAAGAGAAATTCACATTAAGCTTTAATAAGTGCAGTAAGTGTCCCGCTCCGGGAGAGCTCCGGGGCCGCTGCTCCCTCCGCCCGCCCCGCTGGGCACAGCCTGCACCACTCCCACATCCAGGGGCTCAGAAAGGAGCAGGAACCTCTCTGAGAGGCAGATGTGACACCAGTTTCTTGAAGAAACTGCACAAACTTTCTGTTTGCAGGGAAAATCTGAACAGTTTTTGGTTACTTCTCATCTAAGCTTCAGAGCCAAACTTAGCAACCATAAAATGCATTTAAAAAAATCATATATAGCAGACAGTTCTTTCATCTTTAACACTGAAAGATCCACTTCTTCCTAAGATGACATCAACTCCACTTCTAAACTTTTCTGATGCTAAAGCTGACTTCTCCACACAAAGAGAAGATAGCTTAGGTTCAACCCAGCAGCTGCTTTTCACCTGGCTTTAATGGCTGTGGAGGAACCATACTGTTGCTGCATTCCAGGAGTTGCATTTTATGCCCCAGCATTACCATATCCGTGAAGTCTCTGTGCTGTAATTCCTCTGTACTTAGAGTCTTAAAAGGCCACAAGTTTGCATACTTGAAATTTGTGATATATTTTCTTCCCAGCATATGCCTACCCCCTTGAGACACAAGAGTTTTTGTTAAGGACCAGCTTTCTGCTTGCAAAAATAAAATTAAATCACTGAACTCTGACCATTAATGCAGTGTGTTCCACACTAGCCTATAGCAACAGAATATCCTGACAGTCAGCATAAGGGGGGGATAAATCACCAGCAAGTAAACCTTGAGATAACTCAAACTATTCACTTTGATATCAATCTATCTTGGTCATTTTCATATTCCTTCTGTCTTTCCTAATTTAACATGTACATTTTTCTTTCCCTTCAAAAGCAAAAAGCAGTAAACACAAATGCTGAATTTTTGTATCAGACAAAAAACCAAGTTTTGAATGTCATGTCCAGACAGGTGAGAAATGTGCTCAATACCAGGGCAGCTATCATATAAAATGGAAACAATATTAGTCCACTAATTATTACATCCTCCAAGATCTATGCTAAAACCAGGTTTCCTCATAATGAAACAAACTTTTATCCTCATCTGCACTCACTCAAGATTTCTGTTGCTCATTTCTTCCTAGATACAGAAACAGTAAATATGAAATTTTGGCATATATCCCCCTATTTCCACCTTTGTGAATGATCAGTTTCATATTATTTGTGGATGTGAACAGGTTGAGTCTTTACCACTCTGCTTGAAAAATATGCAAACCTAAAAGTATCCATACAAGTTTGACCTCCCCTTGGAGATAGATTTATTGATCTTACCATCCCCTTGCACCCCCCCAAACAAAAAACAATACAGCTTAACCTTCAGATGAAACTTCCTCTCCAACCTCATCCATTCGCAGTACTTCCTCTTAGGAATTCTTCTATCTTAATTCAATTAATTCTTCCTCCTACTTACACTTCCTTTATTTTAGGGGTAGGGAATGAAACTGCATTTGCCACAACAATTCAGCAGAACTTTAGCAGCTTTGGACAAGCAAGTGGGACAAGAGCATCCTGCCACTCCTGTGTGTGTCCAAGAGCAAGGGTGCTGACAAATGATTAGCTGATATCATATAGTTCTTATTTTCAGTCTTGTGAAAAAGACCTCTCAAATGAGAACAAATTTTATTCCATTGAGGTTTTAATATTTCTCTCTATCTTATCAGCCCTAACATGATTATGATGTTGTGGTGATTTAACTTAGGAGTGTGGGAATTGCTGAGGGATGTGCTTGTTTTTCTAACAAAAGTTCAGGCATGCTATTATTAGCAATCTCTGGTATGTCATCAATGTCAAAGGCCAAATACTTTCTTGAAATGTTTAGGAATCAAGTGTATTCTGAATCTGAGGAGTCTGTTCTCACTCTGCCATTCACATGCACACACAGCAGCATCCTGCAAAAGGACTCCATCTTGCCAGAATGCTCCTGAACACTCCCAGTGCATCTGTTCTGAGAGTGTTCAGGTTCTCAGCAGGACAAATATTGACTTCAGAGAGCAGACTAACCTCCACAGCCAGTATTTCACAAACACTGGAACTGGGAGCCTGCTTTTAACCAATTTTAGAGACCACTTTACACCACATACAGCTCCTTGCATACCTAATTGTACCTGCCAGTTTAGTACCTCAGTAATACTCAGCCAGCTGCCTTAGCGTGTCACCAAGAACACAAAGTCAAATAAGACACACAGGGGTATATGGACATAAAATTCTTCAAGCAATTGCATTATCAGGTAAATCAAGAAGAGGGTGTCCCTGACCACTCCCAAGATCTGTCTCAGAGTGCAGCACAGATCTACCACATCACTCTGAGAGCTGCCTCTTAACAGCTCTGGGCTTCCTCACAGACTTTTGGATTAAACTTTCCCTGTCATATTTTATGAAGAGGGTGACCAGTGTGAAAATGAAACCTGAAAGAAGTAGCCATTGTGACCAGTGTGAAAATCAAACCTGAAAGTAGCCATTCTTTCATTTAAAACTGGCAATAGATTTTTCAACCAAAAACTTTCTTGTCTTTTTCATCAGGGTCATTTACAGAAAATATGAATGGCAGTAGCAAGCCCAAGCCTTTTCTTTCCCAAGAAAAGGGTTAAGTAATATAATTATTTCATCAGAAGCAGTGGCCATCTGTTATGCTTTATAAAAAGACTGGCAAACAATGTTAAAAACATCCATTACATGCAATAGAGAAGAGAAAAATATGTTTATTTAGCAAATGTTAATGTTTCTGAAAGATGTTTGATTAGAGTCTGGAATTTATCATCACTTGCTAAGCTCAGGCTAGAAGCCTAGCACCATCAACACATATTGTCAACAGGCATTAGCAAACAGTTTCATCTCCATGTGAAAAAAACACTGATTAACCTCTTCCAACTACATCACTAGGTGTATCATCCTCCACAAAACATAATATATGCATTTTTATATCCTCTTCCAAGAAATATCTGTCTAATCTCTTAGTAATTTTTTCCCTGTGTAGTCTAAAGACTGTTTTTTTAAGTCTTTAGAAACAAAAAGACAGGAGGGCTTTCTAGCAAAAACAAGTCTTTAAACCTTCACAGGAAAATTTCATGCAAGAAGAAAGTGTAATGTGATTATGAGTCAGAACAAAAACTGAAATTATTTATTAATAAAAAAAGGCAATGTCAAAAAGCATGTAGTGCAAGTGCAAAACTGAAACTAAGCCATGGTTTCTATTTTGATTGTTTGCTTCTCAACAAATAAATAAATACTCTAAAAAAGCCCCAAACCACAGGATAGTGGAGCTTGCTTGCTGCTGCTGTGGCTGCCAGATATCATAATGGATATCCTTATGGAGGAAGAGAGAATGATGCGAAATTTTGGTGCTGTTTTGCTACAACCCTACTTAAACAAAGCAATGGCTTTTGTGCTGGGAAAAGGAGGGGGACAGGGGAAGAGCAGACACACACCTTTATTAAAATGTGTACACACATATACACAAAAAGCTCCATTTGAGTCAAAGGGTAATGTCAACTAGCTAGTTCATGCATAATGCAGTATTTCCCCAAAATCAGAAACTTGTGGGAGAAGCAAAGCAGAAGGATAGCAGGGGTATATATAAAAGGGAGAACTTTCCCACATGTGTTTCATTCTATATTCACACAAGCAAAAAAAGAAAATTTTATTTTGCATATTGTAGGCAAAAGGGTTGAAGCCAAGCTCTTCCATTTGACTTAATTTAAAATAATGGGGATTCAAAAACTTTCAGGACAAAATTCTCCCAGTAGCAATCTACCTGCTCATGGGTTGGTTTATAACACTTCCAGTGTTACCACACCTCACCTTGAGGTGAGTTTGTCCTGCACAGGTCCTGACTGTGAAAGATCCTTGCTGAGGAACGATACTCATCAGGCCAGGAACTGCAGAACCCTGCACACGTGGCTGAGAAGACCATGTAAGTTTTATGATCTCTCTCTCTTCAGAGCACATTACTGCTTTCTGATGGCTTCTGAATTTCCTGTTACTCATTCCACATTTGTGACTTACACCTACCTGTCTTGAAACATGTTAAAAGGGCTGTAAGATTTTATTTCCTCCCAGACAGAGCAATAATTAAACATAGCAGGCTTTAATATTTGAATCCATTTCAAGGGAATGAGGATACACCAGAGGCCATGGGAGGGACATGTTCTTTGTGAATGAAAAGAGCACATGGAAATGCTTTTATCCCATTAGCACAGGCACTGAGGTTGCTCCAACACAGCTGCAGCTGTTGAAGAAGAGTGTGCAGGCTGAGATGAGCTCATGGTTGGATCCAAATGGGACAAGGGTCCTGCTCTCTTTTCAAGGACGATCACCGAGGAAGAACAAGCTGTTCACTGTATTGTCCCTCCATCTCTATTCTTTAATTTTCCAGGAATTTAATGCCAAGCAGCCACTCATAACCAATTTTGGCCCCATCTGTGCCCATGAGTCATTAACTTTTGCACAGTATCTCACATCTTGTTACCATTTGACATGCCACAACCATCAAATTAACCCCACGCAATGCTTGAGTGGGCAGCTATAACAATATAGAAATCTGGAGCACAAACAGCAATCCCCAACACACACAGCATAGGAGCAGTCCTGTCACTGGGACTATATATATTCTTGGTCATGTGTCTCAGAGAACATTCACAGACTGCTATAACTGAGATGTTACTCTGTGGGATAATGAGGAGTTGCCATTCCTTACAGTTCTGTCACAAGGCTTTAGGCTATTTGATCTTTTCCGTGAAGCCTCAGCTCCAGATACCAAATCATTATGTGAGAACTGAAGATTTATTTTCTTTTTTGAAAGGGATTTAGCCTTTAGACTGTTACAGAGTGAGAGCTGACAGTCTGACCTGAATATAACCCCTACAATTTGAAAGCCAGAGGCTAGAAAAAAGGAATGCAGAATTGTCTTTAACATGTTATGATTTTTAACCTAAAATATTATGATTGTCAAAGAGGTGGAGTCTGGCAGGAGGTTAACGCTTTTTGAAAGTTAGCTCTCCTCTACAGGTAAGAAAAGACCTCATTTTGTGCTCATGCCAGCCTAGGCAGAGAGCTCCTGGAAGGGATAATACATCTTGTGATAGCCAGAAGGGTGCTGCAAGCTCCCTTCCTACGCAGAGGAGGGTGTGCAAAGCATCCTAACTTTCAGGTTAAAACAGCCTGCTGACTCCTTGGCATTCATTAGTTTTTGCTCAGGCTTTAAGTGGGAGGGACTACAGAAATCTTTGTTCATGAGCCAGCCCATTTCCCACACCTGTTTGCTGTTTGGAAGGGGAGATACCAAAAAGACACTAACCACATTGATCCTGAATGCATTCCCTTTTGGAAAAAGCAGTTAACTGTACAGTCAAAGTTATCAGCATTTTAAGACTCATTTTCTGCCCTGCTGACCTTCCTGTAGCCCATCACTGACAAACTCTTTTGTGTAACCACACATGTGTGTGCATTTCTGGGGTTTATATTTTCCCTTTTTTATGCCGTATCACACAGAGCACAGTAACCATGGCAGCCAGCTCGTGGGGACAAGAGAGCACCTTTGGCCTTGCTGCCTGGCTTGCCAGGAGATGATGGGTGCCAGTGGGTGTCCCACAGGAGCAAAGAAGGGCAGCTATGCCCAGGGAAAGCTGCTCCTTCCCAGCTCGGTCCCACACCTTAGCCCTTCATGCCACTTCACTCAACAGCTGGAGCAGACAAGTCCCTTTTCCCAGAGGTCTTGCCTTGACCTCCTTTCCAGCTTTTCTTTTTCTTCCCCTTGGAGCAGCACCCTGACTGCACTCCACTTCATGAGATGGCTTTTGCCTGTGACCACTGGTATGATCTGAAAAGTAAGGCAATTGTTCCCTTAACTCTAACTAAAACACTACCATTTAGAAACCTCTGGGCTTCTTATCATACCTCCTCATTTTATTTTTATTTCAGTTCCTACTGCAATACCAAGTGCAAAATCACAGATTAATAGAGTGTCTTGGGTGAGTTAATGAGACAAAATGGGCCCCAGTCACTACATTGTTAAAAAACCTGGGTCGTGCAGCAGCAGTATTGATAGCCTTCACCCTCACCTAAAAAAGAATAACAGGCAGGAAGAATATGTAAACAGAGTTATATAGATATGTATAAAAAGCAAGCAAGCAGGCATGCAAGAAAGCAGTTCAACGAATCAATTAAAGTAGGGCTGTTAAATAATTATATATCAGAGTTGTAAAAGTACTGTGGGCAGTCTGTATGGATGCTTGTAGGTATGTGATCTTATTATTATGATAATTACTTAAGAATGCTTCTCATTTTCCTGTGTACTGTAAGGCAGAGACTAAACAGGAAGAAAACCCTTGATTGCATCCAAGCTATTCCACCCAGACTACAAAAGTCACAATGTCCTGGCACTGCCCCAAATCAAATCCTATCACTTCAAATGCAATAGCAGACAGATACACATGTTATTGCTTATTTTTATAGTGAAAATACTGAGTATATAATTCCAGAAGCCTTCTATTAAATGTTTTAACAAATTAAACAATTCAGTAAATATAATCAGATAAATCTGACCTTGATGTCAGTAATATGAAGAGAGACTGGTAAACAATGAGAACTATGCAGTCACTGCAAGAAAGCTTACTCACAAATTGATTTAGAGGGGAAATTACAGGCACATGCAACTATCATGTTGCATCAGAAGCAGATTATGAGAACCCACAAATTCTAAAATTGTTCAGTTGGTGAAGTCAGGAATTTCCGGCTAAATACATTATCTCCAGATAATGACTGCCCCTTTTGCCTTAAAAACTTAACTTTATTTGGGCTCCAGGGGCTTATCAACTCCCACATCCTTTCAGCTACCCCAAATCTCACTATGAGCTTTACAGAGGAATCTCCTTGCTCAGCATTTCCCCCTTGGTTGGGTTCTTATGGCAGCTCTTCATTGCTCCATGGAGCGTGATCCACATACCTTGCTGTTCCAGTCACTGGGGACTTGAATTAGGGTGGCACAGTGAAGGTTTACCCACATCATGGCAAGAAGCAACAGAGGAGGAGCCCAATATATTGGAAGCACTCATAAAGCAGTTAAATGTGACAATACTGGCTCTGAATTCAAGCTCCACACAAGATTTGTCAGCTCAGGTGAGGCACACACCCCCAAGTCCTGAGTGCACGGAGGCAAAGACAACTCAGATGCCTCTGCTCAGGCAGCACAGGTGCCTAAAGAAGGCACTAGAAAACTGCCCACCTTGCTTTGGTGCTTAGGAGGGTTTTCCCTCCAAATGACTGCACGTATCCTAACTCTGTCACAACTGGACTAAAGCATTTCACACTGTAAGGCCAAAGCTGAAAAGATATTTTGTTTTTCAAAACTAACATCCAGGTCTTGCTGAATGGTCAGAAGAGAAGGCCTATGGGAAAAGAAGTCAACAGTGTTAAGCCAGTGGATAAAAAACCTCTCAAAATTTTGGTGGCAACTTTAATGCATGTAAGAGACAGGGAGAAAGAGGAAGCAGAAAAAATATAACTCAGTATTTTTGGTCATTATTGCTTTTTTTATGAAATCAAGCTCTTTTCATTGGAATGCTTTGTATCTCCTGCTAAGCACCTAATACCTTCTCAGCCTTTCTTCATGCTCTGTGTGCTAGCAGTATCTCATTTACATCCTTATAAGGTGCTTTGAGCAGTAACAAGTATGAAAGGTGCTATAGAAAACACTATTCTGTTCTCTCATATCCTGGTTAACTTTCAAAACCAAAATACTGCACTTGGATGCACACATGCAGCTTTGGCTGTAGCCATTGGGAGTTTTCTGCCTAAATCTGCAGGGATAACATGGACTTTTATGCTTTTAAACTGCTCAGATACTGGGGGTGAGGAGGATGGGGGTGGGGTCCTTTCCCCTTGGAGTAATTTTTAAAAAATTCCTGCATCATACTGCATCCATTTGAAACTCCTAAATGTTCATATCCGCAGCAGTCCTGTGGGGCACCTGCCATGGAAAAAAAATTTCCCTGGACAAAAAGGTATTAAAATATTTTATTACAGAAATATACTTTTCAGGCCTTAAACCAGATTAAATATATGAGAATTCCTAGAAGTCTATATTGTTCCCCTCAAGGATGCCAGACTTTATTTACAAAGCTTATATATTGCTATAGCAAGGAGTTTTCATGGATGAAAACTGCTCAGGGCATTATGATGGATGGATGGATGGATGGCAGTGAATGGGAAAAAAAACCACATAGAAGCTCCACCTGGCTGAATGGCATTAAGATTCCCCATGGGAGGCATGTGAGGATGCAAGGTTTTTCTCTACTGTTTGCTCTAAAAATGACATACATGCATACATACATATATACATAAATGAAATCACTCACAGCACTCAATAATTTATTTGCTTCATCCTGGGCATGAATGTGCTAGAATAATAAACCACCATATGGGTGATAGTACAGTCACTACCAGTGATTCCACGCTATTGTAGCCTTGCAATAAGATACCTTAATCTTTGTTTCTTTTGAAAGATCAAAAGCAATGGACACATATAGCCCTGCTTTAGAATCATATTTTCTGTTGCTTGCTTTTCCCAGTATTAAAAAGGGTCAACAAATACCCTTTCTTAATAGCTACACTCTCAAGGGCAGAAGTAAATCTAGCAGAACGAGGATTCCAAGTTCTAAAGATGCTAATGGCAAATACTCACATGTGTGTAAATAATTAATTGCTTTCTTGCAAATAAGTACAGGGTTTTTGTTCTTTGTTAGTGACCCCAAGGATTGTTTTTTCTGTGAGAAATAGAAACATTTAGGATTGTATCTTCCTAGTCCATGACTAATTTATAGGCTCTCGTGGCGTCAGGTGCAAAGATTCAAGATTCAATTTGTCACCCCAGGCAATTCCCACTTTAAAAGATGATGCAGGTATTCTGCAGAAATAAATAGAGGAAAACATTAATGGTGTAAAACCAACAGTAGTATCCCCTATGGAGGTCTTATTTTTCAAATTCATAGAGACACATCAAGATATTGAATGCCTTTGTACTGGTCTGGAAAGAACATAAAGCCCTCTAATGATCTCCTACAGAAAAAAAACAGAGAGAATTAACACCACATTTTTCATGCTGAACAGTATCAGCTACAGCTGGTTGGGTTTTTTTGGCATGCTTTTTCCCAGCATTTTGTTTGTTGTTTGGTTTTGTTCTTTTTTGGTTGTTTTTTTTTGTATCATGTTGTGTTGTTTGGGGTTTTTTTTTGTTTTGATTTTTTGCTTGTTGTTTTGCTGGTTTGCTTGTTTGTTTGGGGTTTTTTGGGGGGAGGGTTTTAACTTTAATTTTTTTCAATTTGAATCTTGTAGCATTTCCAAGCCTACGGCTCTATACAAAGATGACAACATAGAAATGGCATAACAGAAATTCAGACATCTAACAAAATAAAATCATTTTCCCCCATTTTTTACTTTTTCCAGATAGATCACCAATCACATAAATATTTACTTTCTGTGTATATGCAGCTCAATGGCTGCATTGTTAATGACTCCAATTGTACTCAAACAAACGTGTCTTGTTAATACGCCCCCACCTGCTTCCCCAATAGGTCTCCCTGGGACTGATTCTGGGAAAGCCTCTTCTCCTGGGGGAGAGAGGAGCATATGTGAAGGATGTCCTGACCTCTGATCGTGAACACTAGAGACCTGCTTGGCTCAGAAATTCCAGAATCAGATCAAAACACTGAACCTCTTTGTTATCCTTTCTGTACAGTGGGAGCACTTTGTACAGATTTCCTTATGCTGAAAAATACTGTGCAAATGCAAGTTAATTACATGTAACTACTTGAATACTTCCAGGAGGATGACTGATTATGGGGATTTAACAACAAGATGAATTCTGTGTATGAGACATAACATTTTTATCTCTTTTCCTATTTGAAATTCATTGTAAGCACTTACATGGAAAAACCATACTACTGCAGAAAACATTTGTTCACTCTTAGGACTTGCAAATTCAGTATCTTAAGAAAATGCTGTTCACATAGCTTCATGACATTTTAATATTTTGCTTTGCTTCTTGATTGCATTCACTTGAATTTGATATTTAATCTAAGAACTCAAGAAACCCTTAGAAAATAATGTTCTAAGACTGTTGAAAATAGGTACCATAACTTTCCAGAGAAAAACAGGTTACACATTAATATACATTTTTACTGTTAACAATTAATTTTGAAGAGTGATTAAGTATTTTACATGTGTCTCCTCTTTAAAAACATTTGCAGTCTATGTGTGTAGGGATGGTATTTTATGTTCTTTAAATGTCAAGATAGTTCTGCAGACTTTAACATAATGACACCAAATTTAAGTCATTAAAGGAGAGATTTATCTCACATTTTAAACACTGAAATTAGGAGTTAAATCTAAGTACGTGAGCTTCTGCTGTAATGCAGAAAGACACAAACCTCCAGAAGGCACGAATGAAAAGACTTATCCTTTAGAATTAACAATGAAACAATCTGTCATTTTGATTCATGGAGGTGAGCAAAGATAAATCTCCATTTTTAATTAGTTATCCAGGATGAATATCAGAAGGAAAAGTAACAAGGAATAATATAAAACATATTAGTAATATGAATCTAATAAAAGATGAAACAGGACCCAAGCACAGTTTCCTCTGTTGATGTTCAAGAGGAGGTAAGGTTGAAGTTAAAATCATCTGTTAGAAAAGTTTCCTTGTGGATTTAGACAGAACAGTTTCCAGCACTGTTCTCCATAGCTAAAAAAATATCCAAACTCCAGATACAAAAATCATCTCAAGAATCAGTGTTTAAAGGTTTAAGACGCTTTCTCTTGTAATTTGTAGACACTAAAACTGAGATTTTTAGCTTTAGTCATGTTACTCATCCAAACAGCCCTTTTCAGTTGCCACATGACATCTGTAGCCTGCAGTAACCTCAGTGGGAGCTCTATCAATATGTGTTTAGCCTTTAAAAAATTGTACCCATCAATTTCTATGTACTTAGGCCAAGAAATGTTGGTAGCATCCACATTAATGCAATATGGCAACTGCAGATAGCTGCTGAATTTTTTGAATGCCTGGCTCCACAAAGATTAAAATTGCTCCTTTTTAGCCTAAGATATTTAAAGTTCTATATGTCAAGGGAATTTCTATCACTCCATATTTCAAGGCATGATTTTTTTTTTATGATGGCAAACATTACAGCTTCAATAGCCTTATAGGCTTGCTTTTCACAAAAGGATTCAATACAAATTCTCACCATTCATCTGAAACTTACAGTATATTTAGAAATGCAATTAAAATGTTTTTATAATTATATACAGAGTAGTTATTTTGTTTAGTGACCTGAGTTGAAGGGAGCAGGGTGGTTTGTACTACAAACATGAGCATGAAGTGAATACTTAATACCAAGAAAATAAACCTCCAAATAAGAGTCCAGACTGTCACTAAAACCTACAAGAGTGGATTGCAAATAATGCAGCCCTTGAGAGGATATAAGAAAAAACAAGATATTGGCAGGCAAGTAGACCAAGGAAGCTTCCTGGATCTTTTCCACTAATAAATTCTCTCAATTTTGGCAAGAGGTATCTGTAATTTGTAAGTGGTTTTGATCTCAGGGAAACTTTCCTGCATTTCTGCAGTGAGAGAAAACTTTCTATATGGGAGGCCGTGCTATCAGTCCCTTCGGGTGGAAGGCCAGAATAGAATTCAACACTCACGCAGTGACTGGTACTGGTTTCAAAGATAGTTCTTATCTCTTCTTCTCAGAAACCAAGCAGAAAATCACAATGTTCTGCCTGATGACAGTAGAAAATATAAGGTCATAAATTGCTCCCTGTTTTGCTCAGATGCCAATTCCACACAACAAAACAGATGTTTTTCTCTCTGTCACCACCAGCGGCTCTTACACCAGCTATCATGAAAGCAAGGACAGAAATTACACAGTGTACATGTTATTTGCACTTTTATTCTGCATACTTGTGATAGTGGGAGCATATAATAAGGGAGATAATTTTATGCTTTCATTCAATAAAAGAAACATTTTTCCCATTAAAATCAAACATTTCATAACAAAATTCTCCTTTTGAAAATAAAAATAAATATACACCTAACATTTCCATCTACATAGTATTGTGCATATTTTGCAGCAGTGAAAGATGTACAGCAAGGAATCAAATATGGAAAAATTCTAAACGTTTCCTTGTCCCACTGGGTGTTAGTCCTCAGGCAGGCCAGCTTTTGCAAACAATATTTGATAGGATTCAAGGAATTTTAAAACATATCTGTGTGGAGAAAGTTGATTTTTACTTGTAAAATAAATTAGCTGCAGACTAGCAAGCCTTTAAACAAAATATCAGGAGAGACATTGTTACCAGAGATGAAGTCCTGCCCAGCAGGTTACTCAACTACAAAGGCATACTTAAATTGTGCTTATCCCAATTCCATGTGGGCTCCTGTGGAGAGATTCCTGGGGCTGCATACATGTGGAACTAATCAATCAGATAAAAACATCCACAGTTCTTAAAAAACGTATTCTGTGCTCAATGTGATTTTGGCACAAATGTGTTATTTAATATCATACCTGATCCAGGTTACAAATTGGCTGGATCAATGAAGATGCTTTGCTATCTCAGGTGTTCTACACGTGGTTTTAACTAACTTCCCTCATTAGAGCAATTGTTAAGGTCTTAGCTTTAACAATGCTATAGAAAACAGCTATTGAGGAACCTGTACTTGCTTGGCAAAAAATCTCAGGGGTTGGAAGACAGGCACCAGTACCTCGTTATGTGCTTCTGGCTAATTAAGATGTTGACTGAGCCTATGTTAATCAAGGTCCATCAAACTATGCTTAATTAATATGTAAATTGGTAAAACCTTCCACAATTGCCCTACCATCTGAACTCTGGCTATGGGCCCCAAACCAGACAATGACTTCTAGTTTATGTTTTCAGTTCGGGAAATAATTTTCTGAAAACAAAGGAATTTTGAGGTGGAGTGCAAATATATACTGTTACAAAATACACATGGATACATTAGACAAACGTTATAGATATGCATAACAATGTGAAAGTTTAAAGATGTGTCAGCAAAAGGACTTCATGTGAATGACACATAACAAAAGGAAAGCATTTTTTCTTCAGATTAATTTCTCAGAGGTGATGGTCCCATGCAAATGAAATAGAGAGGTACATCTAAAAGTCAGTTCCAACCACTTAAGAGAGAAGCTATGCCAAATTAGTTTAATAGAATATTATGTTAGATATCTTGAAAAAAACAGTTGGTTAAACCTCTTTTAGTCTGAACACATATTAGTAGAACTAAGAATAACCTTAGCAAAGTGTGATATTCAGATGACCTGAGATATAATGAGCATGCCTGATGTTTTCTGTCAACTAGTCCTAGAGGTTACCAGCTCAGCATCTTACCAAGGCCACATGAATCAGTCCAAGGAAACTGTCTCTCTTTGGCTAGGGGTTTATACACAATTTAAATAATTGAGATAAGGTCTGTATAGGTCTCAATAGCTTACAAAGCCAATGAAGAGTCCTAATTTAAGCATTCAAAATAGGCGCCTTCAGAAGATGGGACAAATACAATTTCCTCCTTCCTTCCTGCTTTCCTTTTTCCTCCTATAACAGTGAACAGGAACCCTTTAATGTTAGTCCATAAATAACTCTTTTGCTTCAATAGCAGTGACATAATAAAAACATGTAATAAAAACCAGCAATTATTCAGATTGTGTGTGGCTGCCTGTAGACAGGCTAACTGTGAAAGCTGGCACTATAAGCTGGCCAGTGATCACTGAGTCCACATGAGCAGTGGAATGAGAAGAACTTCTGAGATGGTCTCCCTGCTGAGAGGTCTATACATAGGGGCCATTTCAGAGCCCTGTCAGAGCTACTTCTCCAGAAAGGCAATGTGTCACAATGTCCTGTGTCACCTCTCAGTCCCATGGGGGTGTCTGAGGTACCTTAATGCCTCTCTGGTGGCACCAAATTCCCATGTGTGGGCAAGAGAATTGTACTTCAGGTGTCAGCTGTCACTTGAGTGGAATCAAATGTGGACATTTATGCACAGTTCACCCAATTTTGACAATCTTAATCTGGAATTGAATGCCAGCCAGGTTGCATTGCATGTTCTCCCAGCTTTCACTCTTACTGTTCTCTCAGCATCTACTGACATTTCAAAACACTTTCTAGGCAATTTATTGACTTAGAGAGCAAAGGGTGTGCAGTACAGAAATATTTATAAAATTGAGGAGCACCCAGTGCAAAGTCTAGTATTTAATAGAGGAGCAGAGGCAGTCAAAATTCATTGTTCCTTCATTTGCCTTCTGAGAATGCTCTGGAAGTCCTTGAGATCCCAATGTCTCAGTTCTTACGTCAGTTCTTTCACGAGTTCTACACTGGGTTTGCACTGGGTAAGAAGGACTAAATCAGGAAAAAAAATCCTGCATTTTTGTAATGTAGATGAGTTTTGACTGACAGGTTGACCCTTAGCTTCCTCTATTTAGCCCTGAACTATGATACTCCTATTCATGGAAGTAAAAATAATCATTTCACTATTCTGTCTGTATACAATCCAGAAAACTTCAGAAGTCCTTACAAATCTCCATAGATGTCAGCTAATAATGTACTGGGCTTGGACAGACTCAGGTATTGTTGGAAGCTAAAAGTTCTTTCCCCTTAGGAAATCACTGGTGGTCTTTCCCAAAGTGTCAACCAAAAGATCCTTAGAATTTCAGTCACTTTTAATTGGATAAGACCACACATCTCTATAATTTCACTCTGCATCAGCTATGACAGAGCATCCTGCCCAGTCTGACACACCCTGTGGTCTGAATTTTAACTTTCAATGGACCAAAAGTCAATCTCTAAAAACATGGAGGTTTATCAGGGAAAAGTAATACTACTTTTCTAGAAAGAACTGAGATTTCAAAGATGAAGATAACTTACATCCAACCAGGAGTACAACATGCTTGTAAATGTTACAACTTTTCAAAAAGGAAGGGTTATGGCCACATATTATTGAAGCATACCCCACTTAAGAGAGGGGATGTGTGAACTCTTCAAACCTTAGTCGTATATAATTACATCTCCCACAGATCATACATTCAAACCATCCTACAGATGATCTTCTAATCAGCAGTTCAATATCTGCCTGTTTACAATGGATTTAAAAACAAGAAAATCCCAGGATATGGAGCACACTGTGATTCTGAGGTGCTGGAGGATGTGCATAACAGAATGATGCACCAGCAATCATGCAGATTTCCCTCACAAAGTTTTGAAAGTTGCAGAGACATATCTAGAAACTATAAGTATCATTGAAATATATACAAAAAATACTCCAAGTGTTCTACATTCTATTATTTCATGAATAAAAAATATCGAATTGGTAACTGACTACTTTTACAGGGTTTTTAAAAAAATGATAAATTACAATTTTAAAGCAGCATTCAACTTCTTTTGTTTTGTCAGGCAAGTGGGATCTGTGCTTGCTAATTCCCATCCCTTCCCACCAGACTAGACCTCCTGCTGTTTACTGTTTGCAACATGGCAGCTTCCCAGGAGAGCCCAGGTGTGTTTTCCTCCTGTTAAGAATAAGACAAGTAGAATCCTTCTGGAGTATGCTTAGCCTGGCTCAGTGACATTCACTTCAGGTAGTAATTCCTAGGAAGATGGGCAGCCTTCAGGTCTAAGTGTAAGATTTGTGAATCCTCTAACAATCCTAATAACAAACATAGAAAGTGTTTAGTTAACATGGACGATGTTTGATGTTTGCATGAGTCTTTTCAGACCTGTTCAAAGAACAGATCTCACAGTGGTGCAAGCTAGAGTACAAGTAAAAGAATACTACCAAAACCAGCTGGGAAAAAATCTGCAGTGTGCCAAGTACATCTTAATAAATTTTCATTAATGTTTATACATCTTTATATAAGTATATATGTAAATAATATAGAAGACACACCCCCTTTTCTTGTTGGGGTTTTTCTTGCTCTACATGGTGTTTATGTGACATTTGGACCAAGAAATGGGAAAAAACTCACCAAAAAATCACCAAGTTCCAGCACAGCACCAGTGTGGCAGGTCCACCTCCACAATTTCTTTTACAGAAATGTTTATGTGTTTTCAGAATCAATGTTACTGTTTTGATCTGCATAAACCTTTCAGTTGTGACACACAGCAGATAGCTAATGACTGCTGGAACATGTTTAGATTGCTCTAATTTTATAAGTGAATGTTATGTTTGCTTATGTGTTTCTCTCTACCTTTGGAATTTTGTTCTGCTTTAACTTAATAAAAGACATTTATAGGCAAGATTTACTTCTTTATCCATAAATGTGATGTTGGTGGTGATCAAGGCCCTTTCTCCAACAATAATGGCCATATAAAGTCCATGTATCTCTGCTTATAAAAATTGATGGGATAGACAATTCTCTGTTTCAGACTGGTAATTTCAGGACTTTTTGGCAAAACAATTTTAGTATAGCTGTATAGTCCCTTTACCATGCAGAGCTATAAAATCAGTTGTGAGTTCTGTTAAGTTAGATGCCTATTTTTTCTCCAAAATACAATTTGGGAATTTAGAATTCATGAAAACTAGGAAAAAAGTTTGAGCAAATACATCTCTTTTATCTCTTCAAACTAAAGGATGCTGTTGAACAGTTTAGAAACACTGAACCAGAGTAATACCTGTTTTGGAGAACTGAGGATCCTTAACTGGTATATCAATTACCAGAGAAGGCATCCTGCTTCTTGTTTGTTTGCAGTGAAACAAGGGATGTGAAATAAACATTGCACCCTGGAGATACTGTTACCTTTGGCTACATACAACCAGGAGAAGCCTAACCAGAAATAGCAGCTTATTGTCATTTGCTAGGACTGACACTTATCACTAAGAGTAGGTACAAGTATGTGACAAAGACCACTCTAAATTAACTTTTATTTTTAAGATAAGGAGTACCTCATAGTTGTGGTGGTATTTCAAGAGTCATGGCCATATCTAGTGGTGCAACACTAAAGAGATTAATTAAGTTTCCCTTGCTTCTAAAGCTGTTAATAAGCTAAAGAGAGGGAACATTTTTATTATAACTCCTAAAACACTGCTGTCACATTCTTATATTAATACTGCATCCGTATGTTAAATCACTGAATTTTTCTATCCTTGGGCCCCTCTAGCAGATCTCATTAGTGGTTGTTTTTGTGGAGATTTTTGTTTTTAAGCCAAAAGAGAACCATAGTAACTGTGCATTTCCCAAACCATTTCATTCATGAATGGGAAATGAGTCTCCAAATCTTTACTCACATGAGTAACCACATTGATATCCATGGGCCTTCCATTATTAGCAGCTAGAACTGTGAGTGTAAATCTGCAGGATTTGGATGTGGCACTTCATTACTTCATAGGAGTGAAATCTGTAGCTGAAATCAATAGCTAAGCATGTGAGGCATATAAAAGATACACATTCTTTCATGGAGGTCTGATTGCAATGCATCTCTCAATTTTGTTTCGGCATCAACAAATAAGCATATCATTGTAAAGAGACACACAGACTACAGGCAGTAATTACAAAGACACATTTTAGATAGACGTTCTAGCCTCAATAGAGGAGTTGGGAATAGTCCATCAGAAAGAACAGAGTAATAGTGAAAAAGGTCAACACTTCTTGAAAAACTAACATACTAAGTCAGAGACCAAGTTTTTGGTTCTCTGTCAATCAGTAGTGTAACAGTTGTCAATCATTCCCTCTTACCTTGTTTGTGATTTTTGAATGGGCACAAAAGAAACTTTTGTTGGTAATTACGGTCTTTACAATTCATCTGAGTCACAGGCAGGATTTTCAGAGCCTGCCTGTGGAATAGGCATGGTGTACCCCAAGCCGCGCTCACGTATGTCCGACCAATTCAAGCTAAAGTTTCCCACGATAATATGAAAGGAAATAAAAGATTCTGACCAACACAAGTCACTATTCTAGAAATAACAAAAGGAACAGGATAGCCAGGATCTTGTGGTTTAACACTCTTTTTTTTTTTCTTTTAAGACGATAATATGATAACTTTCTTTTGGAAGGGTGCAGTTAGACAGGATATGCACCTGTGCATCTGGATCTCCTGAAAGAGTATTTCTATTCTCTGCCTAACCACATGCTTCCCATTACACTGATATTCTGCTAAAATTAACTGCCAAGAATTAAGGCTTCTTCATTTATTTTTTTAATTCCTGAATTCCCCTAGGATTTTTTCTTTCCTCAAATATTTTCACCTTCCACAGATAGATTTTTGTTTTGTTTTCTTTGGCTATCAATTTATCTTTGCCCTGATGAAAACATGAAAAGATTTGTGAAGAAAGGTTCTCACATAAAACCCAGTTTTGGAGTTGATTCAGCAAAGTAACGGATCTGATAACATCAAAGCAAGAACATCTGAAACTAAGAATTAGGCAGAGCAGATTTTTCAACAAATTGCAACCTCTATAAATTTACCCATTTCCAAACAGCCAAGTCTGTTTATTTGCTTATTTTCCTAGCTTTGCCGAAGGAAAGGCTCAAACAACTTTGGGAAAATACCAGCAAAGTTGTTGAGCGGAAACCAGCCCCTGTGCTGTAAACAGTGCCTCTCCCCAAAGTGCAGCTGCACAAAGCAGAAACAATGCAGGGACCCTCAGCATCATTAACCAACTTCCCTTCCTCACCAAACAGCCGCTTCGATAAAGCAATCACAATAGCATCATGGAACAGTAGAACAAGGAAAAAAAAAATAACCTTACCAGCTTCTCCTACAGTACACAGCTGAAAGGAAAACAAAACCCCCAGCTGCCGTTTCGCATGCAATTGGTCTCTGAGAATGAACTGACTGAAAGAACTATGAAAGGCTAAAGTCTTTCGGCCCCTCTGTTCAGCCTCTCTTCAGCTCCCACTCTCCGAGCTTCCTCACAAAGCCATTCTCCTACTCCCTAATCCTCGCAGAGGGAAAAGCAGCGCGCACCAAATGACTTCAGCAGGAGCGATGCTCGGGGGGTGGGGAAGGAGATGCTGCTGGCACCGCTCAGCCCCAGCCGCGCAGCATCCCCAGGGAGGGCAGCCACAGCGTGCCAGGCTCCGGGCAAAACACCCACCCCCTGCACGACAGGGCAAGGCACGGGAAAGTGCCCATCTCCAGCCGTCACCCTCCCAGCCACTCATTTCTGAAATGAGAACACCCCTGGGTGCTTGCACGAGTCCCCCGCATGCATCTCAGTTAGCCTGCACTGAAGTAATTGAGCTTTTTTTCTGCTTTTAAAATTAGCACGTGACTTCCTCAAGCTCTTAGTGGGCCTTAGATGTTCTTTTTCACAAAAAAAAAACATGCAAGTAAATCTTAAATATTTCAAACAGAAAAAACAAACCCCAAAAAACAACAAAGATGTTCCCCCAAAAAATCAATACCAAAATTATAAGAAAAGAGACCCCAACAGACACAAAATCAATAACATTATGAGGCACCATATTAAAAAACCACTGGTGCCTCACTGAAATGCTTCTGATAGCTAAAATCAGAACAAGTAATTGGATATTTTACAATGAGAAAAGGATTCTATCTTCATTTCCACTTTATGTAAAAAGAGACAACATTTTTAATACAAATTATCTTGAAAACATGGGATAGATATTGAGATAACATCCCCTGCCTAGCCTCTGCTTTTCAAGAAAGCATTAAATCTGCTAAAGAAACACTGTTGTCATAATAGTTTTTAGCACAAGTTTTACTTGTCCACAAGATGCAAAGAACCCAGAAACAGGCAGCTGCCACAAAGTAAATCAAACACCTAGAAAAGCAGATGGCATAATTTCACATCTTAAATGTTGGCTGTGAGCCTTCCAGTAATAATTTATAAGGAGACTTCCTCCTGCCTGTTCCTCTGCTTGGCAGCACGCTGTTTGAGCCTTTCAAACAAAATAAATAGACTTCAAGCCACCAGCTTCACACACACTAACACTTACCAATGCTATTTCAACCTGACACAAGCTGACTTTGTTCCTCTGTGACCCTGGAGAGAAAACCAAGGTGACAGTTTGATGGATGGGATCTCTTTTCACAATGTGGGTTGTGACTTCACAGCCCTGTCTCCCCATTATTGCTCAGCTGAAGGAGGGGACAGGAACAGAGGAGAATCTTCCACCACACAGAGCCATTTTAACAGTGAACCAAACATGCAATAAATGCCTGGAACACATTTTCCTACCTCAAAAATGTGAATTTAAGGGAATCCCTTTCCACTTTTCTTGGAGTTCGGGTCTAAGGGCAGAAGGAAAAGGCTCCATGAGAAGGAATTAATTTGAAATTGTTTATTTCAGACATATTTTAGTTTAAGAAAATAGCAGCATCACCAGAGAACAAAGGAAAGAAGGAAGGAAAGAAAGAATTTAGTTTGTTTCATTTATGAAACAAAGAACACTTTGAGTGTGATTTCTGTGAATTATCTCTTAGCTGTGCTAATTCAGTTATTGAACCATGAATCTTGAACAATTCTGTACTGCACAAAGGTCTCACTGGAGTAATCTGAGGCAAACAATTACAATGTGATGTCTTTTATTTATTACCTAAAAGACACCATAAAGTATCAGAGGATTCATATATCTTAAAATTGGTGTCTGCAAATTCAGTATTTGAATGCAGATTCTCTACTAAAATGATTTCAGAAATCTTTTTACAAGATTAACATATTTAACATAAAAATCCTCCCAGATTTCACAGAACTCTTCATGAAGAAATTGCCTTTCCATGAAAAGAGTTGAAAAGGGAAGATGGTGAATGAACTCTGAAATGTCAGGCTACACCTCCACAGGCTTGAGCTCATTAACAGATATCCTAATGCCTGTAGTTGGCCTCTGATTTCCTTAGAGAGGAGCACAGGCTGTTAATATATCTCAGTCTTTGTTTCTGATTGTTCATCTGATCAGATGGGTTCAGCAGGAGCACTGGAGGGTGTCAGATCTCTGATTTCACAGGTGAGTACTGGGGCCAAAGGACCTGCCTCAAGGAAGTCTCTGGCAGAAAAGCCAAACCTCTGCTGTTCCAGAATAGTTCACCCCAGCTCCAGTGATCTTCATGCTCCAGAAGATGTTTTCTGAAACCAGGGCCTGGTCCAGTCATGTTTGAGATAAAGCTTCCTATGGTCTGTATTTCTTATCACACAAATTATGTTACTATTGTTTCTAGTTTGGGATTTGATATTCACAATTCTGCCAAAAAATATGGGCTCCTCTGTTCATTCTTCCAAAAACTAGCACTGTCTTTTCAAAAAGATGCACTTTGTTTCAGATAACAGTATTTAAGTGCTTCCATACTTACAAATATTTTTGTTTGAATAGAATTAGAATATCTGTGAGGTAGTACCTAACTTATGATCCTGAAAGATAATCAAACAAAAGACAGAAATTGATTGATATTAAAAAAACCCTCCAAAATCTGACAGATTTAAACACAGGAATATCAGCAATTTTTGAGTTTCATCAATTCAAGTCTAATTTTAGTTTGGCTTTTTTGCTTTTTTGTTTTGTTTTTTGGTTTTTTTTGCTTTGTTTTGGTTTGTTTGTTGGTTTGGTTTTCCTAAGAACCACCTTAGAATTACACTCTTGGTTTAAGTGACCCCATTGTGGGACTTAGGGGGGACTCTAGCATGGTGAAAGTGATGTGGTATGAATTTCACCCTTGGAAAAGAAGTTTTAAAAGATGTACTTGTGGACCATTTATATCCTAATTACATCTTCTAAACTGCCACCATTGCTTCTTTGCTTCTCCCTAACAATCTGAGAACATTCCCATTGTAAAGAAGGAAGTATCTTAAACATTTCAGAAACAATAAGGCCTCTTCACAGACCACTTGATATAAATACATTACCTCTAAATAAAAAGTTTTCTACCATGCAGCAGGTGGTTAACTATGCCATGCACAAATGAGATGAGCTCTACTGATCAAAAGGAAGAATGAAGCATGAAAAATGCAGCCACCTTTGTGCTTGGAAGCTTGCACAGAGGAACAAAAAATTCACAATAGAACAAAAACTACAGGCACTAAAATTTTGGAAGAGCTCATTTTTCTCATTCTTGTAGCAGAATGTAACTTTCAGACTCATGATAAATATCTCAAGGCAGTCTGAGCTTTAGGAAATAGCAGCAGGTTTGCACACTCTGCTCTGTAAGGTTTTCTCTGCTTGCTCACAACTATATCCTCTTATCTGTATAATCTGTCCAAAGCACTTTTGCACAACATTTACTCCTTTCCATGTTTCTAGGATTAACAAAAACATAAGGCTCTTGGATAAGGCCTTCATTTGGATAACAGCCATACATGTTTAACAGCAATCATAAGAGCAGTTTGAAGAATCTTTTCTACAGGCAGAGTGGTGCAGGCAATTGCACTGGAAAAGATTCCAGCAAAACTAAAGATTCCTGATTCTTTGAAACTTGCTGGTGAGTGCACTCTGATTAGTGCAATCTACCAATCTACTGCAGCTCTTTGATTTTTTATTTTTTTTTTTACCCTAAACTCCCAGTAATTCCTAAAGGCATTGTAGAAAATGGAATCATATAAAAAGTTGGGTGGGAAGGGATCTTAAAGATCATCTGGATCATCTGGAGATGGCATATCTTTATAAACAGACGGAAATGCACATTTTAAAGATACAGCACGTGACTTTTAAGCATTTGATTGAGAAAAATGAGTTCCATAGTCAGTAGATGCTCTAAGAGTGCACTTTTTAATGGGACCCTTACCACAGTTAATTTATTTTAAAAGTTTACTATTCAATGGTAAGGTTGTTTAATGATCTGTGCTCATATAACATATGCATGTTGAATTTCAGGGATATTCTTTATCTATTTGACCAGTTTTCTTTCTGGAGAAAGCAGTGGGGTGGCAACTCTGCAAACTGGAAGAGGAATGACCTGGCAAGAAGGAAGGAAGGATTAGCAATAAGAGGAGAGCACAGTAAAAAGACATAGTTGGGTAAAAAGGGAGAGAAATTAAAAACTCTGATGATTAGAGTCACTTGAATAAGAATGTCACTGAAGTCAACATTTCACTTTGTCAAGGGTTATCTAGTAGCATTTGCCTGGGTTTGATCTCCATGGGTTCAGCCTAAACCCACTCTCTGCTTTTGTTTCAGAGTTGGATGAAAGCAGGGATTCAGCAGTGCAGCTGGGTTTACATTAGGAGTGTGTGCCTGAAGCTGAGGATGTCTGGCTTGGAACTTCAAAGTGCATCAGCCAACACTGGTGCATCAGCCTGCAAACTCCAGTAAATGTGTCAGTCCTCCAAAAGTTAGATAGAAGAGCAAGATTAAAACAGCAAAGGAAGGGAACAGCATGGGGCTTGCACAACACTCAATCTTCATTCCTCCTTCAGCAATAAGATACAAGGAGCAAAAAAAGAGGTTCTCTGTAAATTTGGCAAGAAAACACATTCTGAGTGCCTTTTCAGGGGCTTTGGCAGATATGGCATACTGGTCAAAGATAAGCCAACACTGTAATTTGGGACAGTGGGGTACACCTCCTGTGCAGCCAGGAAAAATCCCCATAATCCAACCCATCTTCCACAGCTTCTGCACCAGCCTAGGGATGAGTGGGCAGCATGGGGTCAGGAGACATCCACACTTTAAAGATTCCCTGGTACTTTTTAAAGATCAGATATTGTACACAACTGTGCTACAGACAGCCTGACATGAGCAGGCACACAGATACAGGCATTGAGAAGACTGGAAGGCCTTTAAAGCTCAACCATCAAGACTTTTGTAACTCCTTTAGCATTTAAAGACAAACATCTGCTAAAAAATTCTTAGGCTTGGAGCCTCAGACTGTTAAGTCTTTTGGAGGAGACACATGTATTTTCCCTGTAGTTCAGAGGTTTGCAGCACAGCTGGAATTCCAACTTTTGAATATTACTACAGTGAAAACATATACACAATGATTTAAATAGTGATATTCTGGTCCATTTTTCCAAAACAAAGAGAAATTAATAGAGTTAACTGGGGTATATTTGGGAAGTGGGGGGAGAAGAAAGGAATAAAGAGGGGTACAGACATATGGTATAAATAGCTTATGGGAAACTGCCCTGCAAACTGCTGCAAACACAAGCATCATCAATGCCTTACAGTTGATCAGACTCCACACAAGAAATCTACTCATACAAACAAGAATTTGTAGTACTGAGTTGGAACATAAGCACTGTTGCAGATTTACTCCCTCATTAAAGATTCCTCCCAGGAATTATCATCATATTCATACAACAAGAAAAAATAACATATGACTTTATCTGGACATTATCCAATAATGTATGCAAGAAAAGTAGAATATTAGGTGTGAGAAATGCCTGAGTTAATACCATGCAGTGCTCTTGCTGTGAGAAAATGTGGGATTTTTTTTTTTTCCCCACAAAATAGTGTAAAATAAACCTGTTACAATCCAGAACAAATTTCAGGGTATATATTAAATAGCAGAGGATTCAGAAAGCAATAATATGGCCTATAACTAAAATAAGAATGGGAGAAACTTGAAAAGGCATCTTTGCAGGGCTGGAGCGCTCACTTTCCTGTTTGGGTACACTGGGAGCTCTCATTCCAGGTACCACAAGTGCTGTGTTTCTGTAACATCTCAGCAGCAGTCTCCATCCCTCTTTCAGAGCCCACTTCACCCTCAGTGCCCCAGGCTCAGACCTACATGATGAGGAAGAAGATGGCATACCTGATGGTCAAACATAAGGGAAACCTCTGGCCATTGCAAAAGGGAGCCTCAAGCTGAATCACCAAGCACAAGTAACCACAGCAAATTGTTTCTGACCATATATAAACTTCAAGGACACCTTCCTTTATATCTCACATATAGATTTATGCAATCAAATTGCTTAAAATTTAACATAATTTGGGTTTTAAGCTCTTATAACATTTTATGTTATTCTTTTGCTCAGGCTTCTCTAACCATTCTTTTTTCCCCTGTAATGATGTATTTCCCTTCTGCATTTTTTTTGTGGGTTTTAATTTGACTGACTAATTCTCCTTCTCTTATAGCAGCTCACTGGGGCAATTCAACATAATCAAAGTAGTCAGAAATTTTATTATACTCAGCCACATGTTTCCTTCCACCTAAAGGAACTCCACTAAAGAATAAGTTTTATTATGAACGGCATAAACTTTGTGCTAAGGTCAAACCTAACTTGAATTAATGGAAAACGACCAAAAAACTGACTGTCCAAAGTTTATTGTCTGTAGTGAAGAGAAATATGCCATGAAAAAGGGCAGAGTATAACTTCTGCAGCATCAGGTAAACAACATTCTTGCATCAGCTGGATGATGCAGTGAGCTGGCAGATATTTATGTAACCCAGCTATTTTCAAAAAAACCCTGAATCCCTTTCTGTGCAGGTATGATGTTGCACTTCTAAAATCCCCTGGGAGCAGGTTTGATCGTTTCTGCACGGCTGTTTGTGGAACCAGCAGGCTTGACTCCCGTGTAAAGGGAAATACAGGGGAACAGCCGCACGGGAACGAAGGAAGCGTTCACACCTCCAGGTGCCAGGGCCAGTGCGGTCCCTGCCAGGGCCAGCCCTGCTGCAGCTCCCTCCCGAGCTGATTTGGGAAGAGGAGCGGCTCCCTCCTATGGCTGAACCGCGTACAGCTGGGAGCACCGCCGCGAGCAGGATGCTTCAGACAGAAAGCCGAGAAAGAGAGAAACCTATTAAAAAAATCTCACAATTACATGTGCGAGGCACATGGAAACTGAAATCCAGAAATCCGTATTTGGCAGGCACACAAAAATATGTTATAATGATTAACAATAATAATAATAATTATTATTATATATAAAATAATAATAATAATAATAACAATAATAATAATAACAACAACAATAATAATGGCATGAATCTGAGATTTCTAGCTAAGCACCTCACACTTCCCTACCAAAATGATTTTTTTTAATTTTTATGCTTTTTTAATATTTTAATAGCTAAAATAATATGGCAATCAGGGAATGGACACCTTTCTGGAATAAATATTTGAGATAGGGAACAACAAACGTGTCTAACACTTGTACGAATTGTACAAAACAACAAACGCGTCTAACATTTCCTCAAACCCTTTAGGCATGTATGAAGCACAACACCAGAAACAAATAATGTAAGTGATTGGATCCCTACTTCTGATCTATTCTTAGCTTTTACTTTTTTTTTCTTACACTGGAAAGCCAAGGTTCTGATACTACAAACTTGGACTTACTGGACTGAATGCTTCAGAAGAACAGGTTTACTTACCTAAGGAAATAGCAACTGAGTCCAATAATGCCACTTGCCTAAAGAACATGAGCATTCCAAGAAGAGGGGAAAAAATGTTTAAGAGAATATTCAGTTATTCATTTTTTACTTGAAACAGGTTGTGGTTTTCAAATTTCCTTTATTGCAATTACAGCAAGTAAACTCTTTCACCAGCTCTCTCTGGGCAGCTCAGCTTACCTTCAAGCCTACCTGACCTAAAATGAGTTGTCACGAGTTCTTGGTTTCCATTGTTTTTATAGCAATAGTATTTATCATGTAAAAGAAAAACAAAAATCATGGCTAGCATGCTTGGAGAAATAATATTAATTCCTCTAAATTAATAATGCATTGTTTTACAGCTGAAAGAAAAGGCACAGTGTTTAAAAATGTTTTCCTTTATTTTGTTTCCCATTTTAAGAGGCTCTAATCTTGGTTTTTCATTTGTTCCATTTCAGTCTCAAAACATGAGAGAGCAAAAGAGTATGTGACCAAGTACAATAAACAACCTCTTGACTGCTAAAATTTTATTGTGGTATACTCAGTACCTGCACTAGCACACTTTTCATTAATGGACCACAGTAAATGTTTATACAACTACCAAGAGAGTTTATTAATGTGAACAAAGATTCTAGCAGATAGATCATCCTTTGCAGCAATTAACCTCTGCAATAAAATGCAGTCTGACATATACACAGTTCTCTGAGGCACCTTAGATTAATGAAAAGGGGGATATAAAATCAACCCTGATCCTGTGGTAAGGAATCCCTTTTGTCCTACACACCAGCTTTTTTGTAGAGTTTAAACTATTACAGTTTTTATGAAAAATAAAAAGGACAGCTTTAATTTTCAAATAAACAATAAATTCTTCTGCAAGAAAACTTAATATTCTCTCAGGTCTCTGCATGTGAGTGGAAATTGAAGAAGATCTGGGAAAAGCTACAGAGATGCTCTAAGACACAGTAACTCCAAGAAGTAATTTACTGGATAGAAACCTTAATATCTGGAATGTACCAAATTTCAAGGTCTTTCAGTCTGTCTTTCCCACCTTCTCTTATTCAAAGATGTGGAGAACAAATGAATCTAATCCTCAGACTGTAAATCTCCTCTGAGTGAAATTCAGTTTGAGCTGTTAAGTATCATGGACATTCGAACAGGAAGAAGTAACAACACTGCAAGTATTGTTTCCTGGGAATGTCTTATTTTTCTGTAATGCAGCTATTTGATTTGTTTTCCATGTGATGAAGCAAAGGGAACAACACTGAAAGTGCTTGAAGCAACTTTTATATCAAATATGCAAAATGTGTTAGTTTTCAGTAGTGTGTTATTTCAACCCACACAGTAACCTCATGCTGGCACCAACTCAACAACAAGATGTGGCATCTCTCATTCATACAAATAGTCCTGAATTAAACAAGGGTACTGGAAGGAATCTGGATCAATCACACATGAAACTTCCCAATTCCATGGATAACCTTTACTAAATAGCTCAGACATCCCTGTTTGTTTGTGGTTTTTTTATGATGACGATGATACTATTTCATTCCCCTGCTTATATGCACTCATTACATGTACATATGCTTATATATGTAAGTGCAACCATATCACAGAACTTACACTAGAAATCACTATAGAAAAAGCATCCCTTTACACTAGAAATCACTATAGAAAAAGCATCCCTTTATATTTTTTTTTAATTGCCAGGGAAGCTTGACAGCATTCTTCTATTTTTCTCTCCTCAAGATTTCACAGAGCTTTTAGAACAAGTGAAGTCTTGAATATGCACCTTATTTGAATAAGAATGGGGGTGAATATCCTCTTTGGCAGTAGCAGTGCCTCCAAAGACAAATGTTTGCTCCTATTACTGATTTTCTTGCCAAAAGCCAAGCTCCGAGCCTTGCACTCAGGCTGGGAGTCTGCTGGGCCCATTTCAGCTGGGCTGGCAGGGGTCTTGCTCCCCGAGGGAGGAGGCCAGTCCCGTGGCCTGGAGCAGAGGGCAGGGGAGCTGCAGGGTGACCCCAGATCCCAGACATTGTGCTCAGGGGCTGGAAGGCAGCTCCTCTAATGCTGGATCACACAGTGAACCCGCCCGACGTGTCTATCAGACAGAGGTCACCTTCCATCGCGGGGATTCATTCACACAGGCAAATCGCCTGCTCTGAATGTTTCTATCATTTGAATAGCAACTGTGACAACAGGAATGGCTCACTGCAGACATTTGGGGTACTGATGAACTCATTTTCAAAGAGCATTGGAAAAATAGACATAATTGTGGGTGCCTTGCCATTAACAGAAAACTAAATCACACAACATGTGATGGTCCTTACCAATAAAAGCAGTGTGCAGCAGTAGAAAGGATATTGTGGAGAGACTAAGTGTTAATACACATTTTGAAGTTTGCACTTCATCTCTATTGCTATTGTGTGCTTCCACTGTGATCTTGGATAATCCTGATCTCGCTGTTCTTTCCTTACCTGTCCTTATAGTGGAGTTTTTGTTCTCTCAAAAGAGAAGCATTGTTAAGAAAAAGCCATTAAGCTTTAAGGGCTATCCAGCTATGCTGTGGAGGAGTATCATAAGCTTTTGAGTCTGTAAATAAAAGATATATATAAGAGAAGATTACCCTACAAAGTCTATATCATCCCAATAGCCCTTGATTTTTAGTTATACTTGTTCTATTTGAACTATTTAAAGAAAGCAATCATGAAGCTACCAGCTCTATTATTGGTATCTTAAGAAATAAATTGGTGGGTAGAGCTGTTTCCACACTTTAGAATTATTTAGCATTTTTATTTTCCCACCAGGGAGGTTAACCGTAACCTTCAGACATTATTTATACACCAGTAGTCAGCAAAGTATCACAAAAAGCTGTTCATCGCTGTTTTCCTTTTATTGCTGATCTTTTCATAGAATGGATAGAAATAACCATAAATTAGGAGAGAGATTTATAGGATGTAGTATCTAGCACACTATGAAGTACCCAATCGTTTTGCCTACACGGAATTCCATTTCTAAACAATTCACTTACAATTAATATTATACTGAAATTGTATTCAACAAATCATGCTGTCTTTAGAGAGAAAGGTGATGTGCTGAACACTCAGGAGCTGCACTGACAAGAGTAACCCAGCATTGCCCAGTTCTCAGGAGTATCCCAGAGTCAGATGTGCCATCACTTTCTCCCTATTCACTGGCCCAGTACTGGCAGTTTCTTGACAGACATCACACACCATGTGTAGTACTACAAAGAAAAATCTGGGGGTGAACAGACAGTCTGGAGACATCCCCAGGAGCCAGGGGATCAAACATCATCTAGAGAAAAAGCTGCTGGAAGCCTTATTGTTGCATTCAGTGGGGACAGCACCATATCCTGTGCCAAAGCAGGCATACACTGCCTTTACTAACACTGCTCCTGCACACACAGACATCCTGAAGCAGCAGCAGAGAGGGTGTTGAAGCAGTTCTAGTGTTCAATCAGTTGCTGATCTGCACTGTGAAAACCTGCAGGGTTCATAGTTCCCTGGTGTTCGAGTTACAGTGCTATTTCTGATTCATAGGACAATTAGCTCTGGCCTTCTTAGCCTTCAACCCTGTAAGAGACTTAAAAATCCTACTTGTCTTAAACACAATTAGGATCGCTGAAGGATTTGCCCTCTCTGGCAAACTATAAAAAAGCTGTGACTACCAAAGCCTACCCCCACCCCAAATATGCCTCCAGGATTTCTGGAATTTGGACTTTGAGTTAAGCCACCTGACAGGACCTTGAGATAAGACAAACATTTACTATTGTCCAATTATCTCAGGTCTAAGGATAAGTAAACATGGCTGGGGGATGCCATAGCCCACAGGCTCATTTGCTGAGGCCAGGTTTTCACACTCCTTCCCTGCCAGTCAAGGGGGAGGAGGAGTTTTTGAGTGATGGTGAAAGCTCTGGACCACATAAGACAGAAAAAGTGAACACCCACCACCAGAGGCTGCAGGCTGGGCTAAGCAAGCAGACCCTGAGGAGATGGGATGGTGCTTTTTGTCATGTGAATTTTCTTCCCTGGCACAAACTGGCCCAGTTGTAAAACTTCCCCACCCCAGGAAGGTCACATTCACACGACACACTTATGTGAGAGGCAGCTGCCATGTCTTAGAAAGGATCATCAACTATCCCTCAAAATACCCCCAGACTCATTCCTGAGGCCTTCCACCAGAGAACCGGGTGTGATCCACAAACGTGGTGACAGATCCAGTCTTGCAAAAGGCAGTGTAAATCTTCCCTGGCCCCTGCAGGGGTGGTGTTTGGGTGTACCCACATGTACCTATATTAATGGATATTAACCCACTGGATTCTATGTTTTGGGGGACCCCCATGACCAAGAAGACCAGAGGAAGAGGACCAATGGGATGCCGATGGATCCACAGGGATGGTGACTATCTTTCTACTCTAATCTGTCAGTCTCTTTCTTTGCCCTCTCTCTCTCTCTTTTTCCTATTTTTCTATTGCTCTACTTCACATTTACTGTTAAATAAAATCCATATTAATGATTTCAGCATAGGATCTCCTTTGCATATTAATTTGTGCAGAGGCATCTCTCACTAATCAGAGTAATCACACAATGAAAAATCCCCAACATATACACAACTTAAGGGGAAAAAATAGCCTCCTCTTTCCCTTTCTTCTCATTTCCCACTATCCCTTAAGAGCCAACACCTCCATGGGCATGGAATATATGTTAGGTCAGAATTTCCAACGAACCTTTTCCAACAAACCCTTTGTACAACCTTTTGAAGTTGTACACTGCAGTATGAGTCTGGGTTTAAAAAAGCAAGACTATAAATTCCTAAATCTTCAGTTTTAGTCTGTGAAAGCCATCTATTAAGCTTGTACAGTGTCTAGAATAATGTGCTTTTCAAGTACAATATAATGTACAAATAATATCATATAATGCACTATAATATTATGAATAATAAGATGAAGCACTAGAGTTAGAGCCAAAATTGACATTTAGGTGAGTAATGTAACAAGAGATTTATGGGTTTACTTCCTCCTCTTTTACAAGAAAGCCATCTGTGAACAGGCATATACCTACTCTTCCTATTAGGTTCGTGTCACTGACAGTGACTACAAAGAAAAAAGAGGCAGGAAATGCAATTCATACTCTCAGCAGATATATTTAATGATGCTGTAAGAAGCATGGATGATCTGCAGTGGTGAGAGGGATATTAGTGTGCAATGTCTGCTTTTCCCAAAGCATTGGCTGTTGCTCAAGTGGAAAAAAAATTACATTTTTCAACAAGGGCAGATCATCTATGTACAAATAGTGGCTCTGGTAGACAGAGATCAGGAATTTGGGATATTAAATACTCTTCATCAGGAAATTATTGTTTCAAAAGATTTATTCAAAAAGATAAACACTTCATGAAGATATCTAGCTTGCAGTTTGGAATCTGAATCTCCACATCTGAAGTGACTGTCATAAGGACAAGCTATTTTAAGGGGTTTTACCCCTTCTGGGGAACAGTCTAAAAATACTCTTCTGTTTTTTTTCTTTTTTTTTTTAATCTCAGAAGGGATGACAAAATTCCTTTTAATGGGATGAGAAAATGGTTTCCTGCCCAGCTCTCATGGTGAGTGGCTGGCAAATGATAGCAACACACAGAATGCAAACAGCTGGATTCAATCACTGCACTTTGTATGTCCATGAAATGGGATTGTGGATGCACCAGGTACTCTAAGAACCAGTAAAGAGAGTTCTTGCAGGCTCCAGGACAGCATCTGGCATTAACAGAGTCCTGAGACTATCAGGGAACATGACACATCACACACCCGACTGATGAATCAATTAATCACACTGTAATTAACAGAGATGTGTAACAAGCTGTGCTTTGCTGTCTTTAGAGGTATTCAGATACCAGAAGGCACAGCAAATTCTTGAACTGTCTTACTGAGATGTTGGTTCTTGAAAACAAAGTGACTGCCACACCTTTCTAAAAATACAACTAAGTGTTTCTACAGTAAAGCTATTTTTAGGAGGAACATTGCCTAACACGTGTCACTCACAGCACCATTTGGTGGAAAAATGAAAAAGAAGACATCTTCTAGAAAAAGATGTACAGATTCAAACTCAAAAGAAATGCATTCTTACCCTCCAGTCCTCTTGTCCTCTAAAATTCAGTATTTTTACTGTAATGTGTATCTATCCCACCACATTACTGATTTAATGGTTTGGATAAGTGTTTTCACATCATTGTATAACAGAACGATATTTTCAAAGTCATGCTTTATTATTTTTTTCAAAGTCATTTTGTATTATTTTTCTGATGGTGTTATCAGATAAAAGATCAAAAAGTGGAAGAAGCTTAAAAATAAACATATTACAAATCTTTGCAATTGTCAGCTTTGCTAAGTCACACACTCATAAATTGAAATTTTATAGACATGGGAAAAGTTGTGTTAGCTGAAGGGGTTTTGTAAGCTTACTTAAATAACATGTTTTATATCATCAGTCAGGTTCCAAAAAAAAAATGTAAATTAAAATTTTAAAAAGAGAACTCAAGGAAGTCCTTTTTCACCTAAGTTGGTAGCTTATGGCTAAGCAAGGGGTTAGTCTAGATTGACTTCTAGACTTCCTTCCAACCTGAGTTTTGCTATGATCTTATCAGCTGGCTTTAAGTTTAAAGCCTCTGAATAGAATACTCTAGTAATTTGACTCCTAGAATTATTTTTAATTAAAAACAAAACAAAACAAAAAAAAAACCAAAAGGAAGATAAAAAGGCAGAGTAATTTCAACAGCACCAACGTGCGACACAGCCCCACCACAGCCTGCAGAGCTGCACCTCTCAGGCAAGTGGACAACTCAGCCCAGCAGCAGGACCCTGGTGTGCCTGTGCTGAGATCCTGTAACAGGGATTGTTACAAGGTCCTCTCACTGTCACCCCCTCTGCCACAGCTCATGACCACCCATTGACCCCGAGTTTTTAAACAAATGCTATAATTGGAGCAGGGGTGGAAACCCGTTTGCAGACTTGGGAACGTGTTATCAGGATATGTTACTGCAGGTTTGGATGAGCCAAAGTGACTTTTAGAACAGATTTCCTAATGTAGGAAGGATTTTATAAGAATGGACTCGACACATTTGTTTCCACTTAAAGGTAGAGAATTAATGCCTAAGAATAGCAGTCAATAAAAAAAAAAAATTTAACAATATTCCAATGAATGAAAAAGGCCTTTTAATTAGGAAATAATAATTTCCTGTTTGAATAAACCAAGTCTATATAATGGCATATAATGAAGACTGAAGCTAATATGCAGTAGCTCTTTGTCTGCAAGCATTACAGCAAAAGATTTCTGAAGAATCTTTACAGAAAACAGCACTGAAAAAGCAGGAAAGTAATGCTTCAGTCAGTGGGGGTTCTTACAGCTTCTTTATGCAAGCTTGTCTTCTCATAGTTTCTCTCCTACACTCAGGTAAAGTGTATGGTAAGAAAAACAAAGAAATAAAAATTGTTAACAGAATCCTATCAGCCCTTGTTTGATTTGTATGTGTAAAATAAAATAGCATGATGATGGTATAGATCCAGCAGAATTTGATTTCAACAAAAGCTGAAGAAAGCACAAACAGGACACAGAGAATCTACTGAACTGCTGTCCTGCACAGTCACTAATCCCCACCAGGAGTCCCATGTTTTATATCTATACCTCACCTGAAACATATTTTGCACTTCTGCTACCTTGTACCTCTTTTTGTTAGATACAGAGGAATAAGGAAAAACAATGAGAAAATTGAGAGGGCATGCTGGAGATTTGGGGATACAGAATGATCTCTCTCAAAAATTGGCTCATAATGGATGAAAATGCAGTCTAAATGACTTATGGAGTTTGTTTCCTCACAATCATATTTAGTGTGTTTTCCACATCTCACATGAATCTACCATGTATTGTTGAAAGTGAATTGTTTTATTACCTTTATCTGTGCATGATAATTACATCTGATGTTTTACATTTAACTCCTTCCTTAAACAACATTTTTGTGTGACTTTAGAGAACCCAGGTACATTGCAGGAAGTAATTCAGCAATTCAGAGAATTATTCAATTGTTCAATTCAGAGAAATGTTTACTCTCACTCCAGAGAATGTGAGTGACTATGTAAGAATGTGAGTACATGCATGATAGACTGCTCCTGATATGAGTTTTGCCACTCTCTTAATTACTGCTTTTTTTACTCATAAATTAATTACTTCATTTACCTGTCTAAAGTAGTAAGCATATCACAGAAGGTGATCTGATTAATACTCAAATACTAATGAACTAAAAATATCTTGGACCCATCTCTAAAAGCTCCAGTCAGGATAGATCATCATTTTGCTGAATCTTAAAATATATGCAGAGAACAGCACCCTGCCCATCATGCATATGTATTACAGTTAAAACTACAATAAACAAGAAAGGAAAATAAGAGAAATATAGTTTTTCTAAACAGATTGAGATGTCTTTATTAGTACAAAGTGTCAATGACTTCTCTCTATTGCTAACATACTAACCATCTTTCATGTAGTTCCTGGGAACTGGGAGAACAATGATTCTGTATTTAGTTTTTATAACACAACTTCAAATAAGCTATTGAATGGCAGCACTACAAATTTTAAACATTGCATCTCTACTCCATTCACAAATTTACCCAGGTACTCAAACTGATTTCTATATGCAAGACTGTATTCCTTTAAAGTGCACAGTTCAAGGCAAGTTTTTGGCACATGAATGCAAAAAATCCAATAGAAATGAAAAATATGTTTTACAATAGCAGCTCAGAAAAGAAGACCATGTCTTTGACTATGAAATTCAAAGTAGATACCTAGCAGCCTTGAATTGTGATCCTACCAATAATATTCCACAGAGCAGAGCATACAGTGTGAGTAAACTATGTGTCAGAATAACCTTCAAGAAGCACTGAAAAGAGAGAACATCGCAGAACAGCAAAGCACCATTATTATTTCTCCAATTTTACAGCAAATTACAGCTATTTATGGAGGCCAGGACTCAAAAAAAAAAAGTATGCAAGCCTTGAAAACAATGTTGAAATGCAAAACTAGGGGGTATCTACATGATTCTCTAATCCCTTCTGAGTACTTAAATTTGCTTAACTGCAAAGAAAGACTGAGAGCTCCTTTAATTTCCTATTTAATCTTCTACAGATGAACTGTACTCTAAAAGCAGACTCTAGAATTATTTCTGGGGATTTGGATAGTATTTATATATTAAAAATATTTAATGTAATTTAGGACTTTTAGAACTTCAACAGAGAAACACCTGTTAGTATCTAGAAAGATCATAGTATTGCAGCACTTTTATTCAGGTATTTCACTGGGAGCCAGAAGACATACCTTTAATAAGATAACTATAACAGTCCAGAAGTAGTTACTCAAAAGAAAAAAGAACAAAATAACTCAAATTAGAAAGAAAGTCTGCATGGCCTATTGAGCTATCTTTTACAGTTTTCATTACTTACATGAGCAATGACTCATTAAAAGTCTGATAGCCAGTGTCTGTAGGACCTCTTGTCTTAGTCAAATACCTCCACACCTTTGAAAAATGCATATACTTATGACTTAAAATGAAACAGCTGTTTCATCATGAAACAGTTGTGGGATCACAGAATCAATTGGGGTGGAAAAGACCTCCAAGACTGAGTTCAATCTTTGACCAACCACCATGTCAACTAAACCATGGCACAGACTGCCACATCCAGTCATTTCTTGAACACCTCCAGATGACTCCACCACATCCCTGGCCAGCCCATTCCAGCACTTAACCTGTCAGTGGAGAAATTTCTCCTAATATCCAGTGTGAACCTCCTCTGGCACACTTTGAGACTGTGTCCTCTTGTCCTGTCACTGTTGCCTGGGAGAGGAGGCTGACCCTCAACTGTCTATAGCCTTACAGGTGGTTGTACAGAGGGATAAGCCTTTCCTGAGCCTCCTTTTCTCCAGGCTAAACAATTCCAGCTCCCTCAGCCACTCCTTGTATGAGTCACTCTCCAGACCCTTCACCAGTTTCATTACTCTTCTCTGGATGTATCAGAAACATCCTAAACAACGGTGAAATATGACTCTAGCCATTGCTAAGAAAACAAATACACAGAAACAAGAGAAGAAATTTAAAGTAGTCTCTCTTAACAAAGACTTTTCATCTAAGGCATTATTCTGAAGTATCCTATGACATCGTGCAAACCAACCGAAAATATGAGGAGAGGAGAAATAATCAAGGATACAAGCTAGTACAAATTTGGTTTTTCTGAGAAGGAAAATTTGTGGTCCAGGCACATGACTTGTAGCCAGGAAATCTGACTTTTATTCTCAGAACTCCCAGTTTCCTTGCCATTTTCAAAAAAGCCCTTCCAAAGCTGCAAATGCAGAAATAAATTAGAAACAACAAAAGGATGGTGATGGAAAAAAAGACCAACCAAAACAAAACTGGCTATGTTAATCCAAATTCTTTGGTACTCCAAAAACCATTGTGGATACTTGGTTAAGCAGCTTGTTCCCTGGCAGTCATGGCTTTCTGTGTTCCTGTCATCTAATGCATGGCCTCTGAATGTGCTGGCTTTGCCCCTGCACACCCAGCAGGCACCCAGAGCCACAGGCTCAGGAGTGTGTAAATATGCAGACAGACAGACAGACATGTAGAAAACGTGAGCAAAGCAGTAGGTACTTGAAACTGTTTACAAGATTGTTCCTTTCTTAGGATGAGCTTACCAAGGAATGATGACTTACACTAAGGATATAATCAGATTTTACACATCTGTGCAGCAAATCAGCCATGGCAATGACTCCAGACTATCTGCCACTACCCAAGTTTGAGACCAGCTGCTGTGGGAAAGGCTCCTCTCAAATTTTAGCCAGAAATTGTGTTTCAGCCTTGGTTTTTCCAAAGTAATTTGTGAAACTAATCCCTTTTTAGCATTATATAGTTATGCCAGTAGGCATTTACCACAGAGAATATTTCTCTTTGAAAATGTCCTGGATGCCAACAGTGATGAGGTGAGGGCAGATCTCCTAGAGAGTCATGGCTAATCATAATTGAAATTTCTTCTTAAAATTTTAAGTATTAAATGGCTTGGCACATTTTTGTATGAACCTGCATCTTGTGAAGAAAATACAAAATATTTCGTGCCAAATGTGATGTCAAACCCCCCATGTGAAAATAGATATTTTAAGGCTTTTACTCTTCTGCTAGATGACCTCTTATTCACTTAATCTTAGAAACCTTTCTAATTCTTAAAGCAGTCCTAGAAGTTATTAACTTTCATTTCTTGAGCCTTTAAAAACTAAACTTTGTGAAAATTCTAATGGAATAATTTCCAGTTGTGATAAATAATCTCTTATTTTAATCTACTGAATTTCCTCTCTCTCTCTTTTCTTTTTTTCTTTTTGGCTGAGCTGAGAGGGTCATAAGGAAGATATATTCAACTCAGCATTTCCACCATGAACCAGGAAGCGTTGCCAAAGACAGAAACACAAATAAAGAAAATGCTGCTTGTCTCCAGCTGTCAGGACAGTACATTTAGGATTACAGGGCTAAGTACTGCATCTTATTGAAGAGCCAAAGTTGCTTTTGTAACCACTTCAGATAAAAAAATCTGAAAAGGACTGTATTCAACAGCATTTTTGAGCTTGGGTTTCAGTAAAATTAATAAATATTCTTCATTTTAGAAATCAAACAATTGCAGTGAACAGTCTTGCCTGTACTAAAATGAAATATGTATAAGTAATCCCTGATTTTCAGCCCTGTATTTCCATAAACTGTTCAGATCCATGGCAAGGCCAGCACACAGATCCAAGCAAACACCACCTCTCTGGAGATAAACAGGAAAGGTCTGTGATGTTATAGTTTATTAGCCTTTGAAAATTAAGTAGAATAAACATCTTTTGTGGTTGGTGAAAGAGATGGCATTTGGGCAAGATTCCTTTGGCCAAGAGAAAAGAATCAAAAGTAAAAATTAGGGAAAAGTGGTCAATTTTCCTAGAAATAGGCTGTATATCTGAATATATAACACTACACTTAATGAGAAGGAAAAAAAAATTACTGTAATACCAAAAATTTCCAGTGTAGTCTTCTGTCACATAAACTGTTCTTATTCAGAGTGTGTACTACTCTGAAATTATTAAAGCAAGAACAATAACAACCCCATAGCATTCCCAAGGAAAGGGTTAAGAAATAAGGAAATATTTTATTCTTTTAAATATTTTAAATAACCACAAATTAAAGATACATTCCACTGAACCAGCCATAAGCAACCAGAGTACCACGTTGGTCACAGATTATGTTTCCCATGTTTCAAAGCACCAAGCTTACTAAAACACGAAAAAGCTGAGTTGGCCATCAGCTCATCATTTCACTTTAAACCAAGTGAGAGGGAGTAATTGTCTGGCACAAATGATCTTGATTTATGCACACGGTAGTGCTTGTGCTCTTTGTATGAAAACATGATTGCTTGCACTGAACTAAGAATTCCTCTATTTATTTTTTTACTTCAAAAATACTTAGAGGAAACAATGTATCTTTGTACCTCATGCACTTCCCAAACATATTTAATAACCATTTCTGCTGCTCTCTTGTGATTATTATAAATAAAGTGATAACTAATGCTTGGGTATTCAAATTATATTCTTGTATTATTGTGACCAAGAACTTTGCTCTTGGCTGTTGTTCTGGTAATATTTTGGATGCCTGCACTTCTGAAAACCTTTTCGTGCCTGAATACTTTCTACTCAGAATGAAACCAACTGCAGCTCCCTGGGCTAGTAAAAGATCTATGGCCACTTACTGCTCACAATTTCAAAGGTTTAAACACAGTTTAAAGAGCAGCTTCTCCTCTGCTCTCCCTAGATCCTTCTCCAGAAATGTGTTCTTTATAGTGGCAGTTAATAAATGTTTTTTTAAGAATATCTGGAGAAAAATATTCACAACAAAGCATACATAAAGAATGGCAGCAGTTTCACGTTAGCAACATTTCTGAGATTGTTAAGGTTGACTGCAAAGTTGGACTTCAGCTCTTGCAAATCCACAGAAAGCTTGCAGGGATTAAAGCTGACAGCACATAGAAATGGTTTGGCTGGTCATGCAGTGTCATCTTATATTTTACTAGCTGGTCACTAAAGCCACGCAAAGTGGCTCGTGTAACTGCTTAAAAGTTAAATTTTTCTTTTTATGCAATGTTTACTGTCTTGTAGAAAATCATACAAACATTTATCACAGTTTGAGGTGCCAGATCCTGTCCCAGCTGTAATCACAGAGCAATGCAACACAATGTTTCAGTGTACCAACTGGTACAGTGTGCCAAACAGAAACATCATGGTTTTCAGGCACTGCTACAAATCATTTGGATGGATGTTTTTGGTTCTCTGTAATGCAGATGAAAAGAAAAATTTGTGTGTTTAATTTTACCCTGAATTCTTTCCTGACAGAAAATGTTACCTGTATATTCTTGTCAGAATTTTGGATATGAACTTCACAGCAAGGCACAGATATCTCCCAGTGACAGAAACAAGAGTTTAATCATTCACGTTCATGGAATCAAAAATAAGACCAAGACTGGGGCAGAACCAGACAGGGCTGCCAAACATCATATCTGTCAATTTCTGATGTCTGGATTGCAATGATCATAGCTGAAATTCTAGGGACTTGAGGAACATGTGTCAACTGAATGTTTCTTGTTTAGTATTGCTTTCTATTTCAAAGCACACAGCAAATTGTCACAGATGTTAAAAACTTCTCAAATTTCGTGCACTTGCACTTAGCTAAATTATTTCCTGTGAAAGATCCTTGACACTTTATTTAATATTTTTGTTTTGCTCTGCAGAAAATACAGACATGAGATAGAAAGATTTTTTAAAATATTTGTTTCTTTCCTGAGGCTTTAAATGTTATTTCCCAATTTCCTCAGCCAATAGCTTTGTTTCCTCACTGTAAACTAAACACCAGTGGAGACACTTTGTCAGATAATTTTCACATGAAATTATTTTGCCTTTTTTCTCCTTCCACTGTTTAAAAACTGCACATCTATCTTTAGTTAAACTGGAATGCTATTCCAACTGGATGGGATACACTGTCACTCCTGAAGCTGCTCCAGGTCATGAAGAAGTAATGGGAAATCTTAACAGAAACTTCAGTGGCAGCTGGAAGGAGCCCGTGATGCGCACACTAATGGCTTTCTTTAAGTAGTGCCAAGGTCAATTATATGTTTCAGACTTGATTATTTGAGCTTGTTCATAACACTGCACTATTTCAAAAGCATATACACAATAGAATGTAGTAAGAAATCAGAGAAATCTTGGTTCAGGAGTAAAGGTATGTGTATGGGATCAGTTCCTCCCTCTACCACAGACTGCCAGTGTGGCATGAAGCAAACTTGCCTTAGTCCAAAGTCACAGTCTATACCTAGAGTAAACATGAGGGAGTGGGAAATAATTTCACTGGAGAAATGGCAATCAAAGCACCTGAGGATCCACCCAACTGGTACCTTGTAGTTACTATTCCAGTATTCTGTCGTTTATCAAAAAAGCAAAAGCCTCAAGATAAAAATATATGCAGAAAATAAAAAGACAGAACTATATTGTCAGCAGCACATTCTGCTGAAATAATATCAAGCATCCACAGGAATGATGGGAAATTATCAATATTAGTCAGGAATAATTTTATATGTCATCAATCTTTGCATATTAACATATACTTAATAGCTGGAAACTAATACTGTTAGCTATATAAGCTGGTAGTAAGAAGTGCAACCAGAAACTGAAATATCAGACAGATGTACTGAAGGAAAAAGAGGTGGTACAACAGTTACTGTCATTGGCACCAGCTGTGAAATACCAGCCCTTTTGTAGCCTGGGAAAAATTAGAAAATCAGAAGCAGCAAATGTAAATCAGTCTGGCTGAAGATTGCATTATTCTATTCAAGAGAAAAAGGTTACAGACCTTTATCATTAGGCAAGGATAGACCTTTAGGTCCAATTTTTCAGTTACTTCACTCTTACAGGAGGAAAACAACATGGGAAGAATAAGAAAACCTATGAATAGTTATGCCTAAGTGCAGCTGATCCTCCATAAAAGCATGTGGAAAATGTAGTGAAAAGTCCAGCAGTTCTTTCACAACCTCCCAGAAAGCAAAGAGGCTGAATAGCAAAAGCTGTTCAATACTCAGATTTAAGGAGAAAGAAGGGAAAGTGGAATGAATTTCCATTAACCTGCAGTCAATATGCAGTGTAAGCAATTTTCTTTGAGATTTAAGTGGAATTTACAGTATCATAAGTCTTCCCTTGTGGGTCCAGCCCTTTAGTCCACTAAAACATCATTACAGTTTAGCTCTATTGGCATTTTCAGATGAGGAGCCAACCACTGAAGCACTTACTGAGCTGAGTTTTTTCTCAAAGGGAAAAATTTCAAATTGAAAGACATTTTGGGTTCAAAGAAAAATGAAAAGCACTTAATTTGTCTACTCAGGAGCACTTTTAAAAATACACGAACAGGGATTCCCCAGAGAAGCAGTCTGTAATTCCTCAGATGCCCTGAGGATATCTGGGACTTCTGCCCCTCCAAGAAAAGCACAGATAATCCCAAACCTATGCCTATGTTTCCTATTGCTATTTCTGGTCAAATTTATGAGATTTGAAGCTGGTCTGAGTAATTTTTAAAATATATTTCTACAGTCCTGTTACAGTACCCTAGCTCACAATTTTCACTTTCAAATAAATTTTTTGCCATGGGAGGTAAAAAATAAAACCTGAAGATTTTTTACTTATTTGATGTGTGGAAGAAGCTGAAATCTACTATACTTTTTAAAAAGGGTAGAAATCAAAGATTTTGATTTTTATAAATAATTTTATTAAAAAGGACTCCATGCAGATGATAGTTTTTCAACTAGAAATACACATATAAGTATCAATTAAATATAGTTTTTATTTTGGAGGGGGTTTTGTACATATTTACAAGCCTAATTAGCTTCCTGATTTCTCTAACTGTGGCCACAGTTCTCAAACCATCTGCAAATTTCGCTTTTCAATGACTTGTCAGTGCCTGCCCACTTGTACAAAAATCAGCAGAACAGGACCCTAGGTCAACAACTAACAATGGCATCTTCTGTTTTCTACAATTCCTGACCCTATCTTGCATTCCTAAAATGCAATGGGGACTTTAGATACTCAAATCTTCTTACTTGCCAAAAGCAGAATAAAAGCAACGTGCTGTCAGCATGTTTTCCCTCTCTGTTTGAATGTAGCAATTTAATCACTTTCAGGAAATTCTCCAAAGTGATGAGCTTAGAAACATGGGGTCTGATTCTCTTATTTCTCCCTCCAGAGTACTTTAATGGTACAGAGACATTATTTGTATTAATACATTAATTTTCAGGTTAAGAGCGAGCAGGCTTTTCTTGGAAGAGCATTGTGTTTTGCTAGCAATTTAAAGCTAGTGAGTGCAGATGATTTCTCAGGGACTCCATCTTGGCCCTTCCTCTCAGGGAGGCACAGGTTACCCCTGCCTGACCATGTGCAGCTGCTGCCCCAGGTAGGGAGGGATCCCAAGGGAGACCCTGGGGGAGTTCACAGGCAGAACCCGCAGCAGTTCACAGCAGCCTCTGGGCCTCTCCTGGGGCAGCCACGTGGCTCCCACTCCCACAGGGCATTCCTGCTACAAATTCCAGGGAAATGCATCCCCTTCCAGGGCTGCCTGGTTGAAAGAGGCCATGAGGTTTTGAAGTTACCACAGGGATAATGGCAAAGAACATACTCAGGCACACAGTGCTATGAAGATGGAACCAGGCTGAAAACATCTGATCAACCTGAGAGAGCAGAAAGAGGAAAACAGTGTGAGGCCCAGAGCTTGCCCTGCTTTGATGAGCACAAAGTCCCGAGTCCTCATTTTCATGAGTAACTGGAGAAGCCAAAGGAATGCAGTATGGGTCAAGTAAGTTAGGAAAAGATCCCAACAAAGACCATGGCTCCATGAACCTGCTCAGAAACTTCAGCTACTGCAGTGGCACCAATACAACTTTCTGCAAAACTCCTCTTCCCATCCTTCTCCTTTTTTTTCTTCAGATAATGAGAAAATAAGAGGATGTTCCCCCAGCTGAAAGAACTCTAACAAAGCAAGTAGGTACTGCTCATTATATTTCAGTTCCTGAGCATCTCTAACTTAATTTTGGTGCTGAATGGGATGCAGTCAGTAGGAGTCTTCCTCCTTTGAAAATGTCACCGTGACTGATGAAAAGGACAGAGAAGATAAACATCACAAAATGCTATCAGGGTAAATGTAGGGGATATAGATTAACTTTGATGTAAGCCTTTTATGGCATACATAAAAATAAATGATCTTAAAAGTTAATACCAATCACCAAGCACATATATGTGAAATCACAAGAGCCATCAGAGTTACAGATCTCTATCTGAGTAACAGGACCCACGTGCTATAACTCTGGATAAATCATATTTACATAATCTGGCTGTGCTCCCTTGCACATATCTCTGCAAAGCATCATTTCATTATCAAGACTGTTTCTTCCCTGTGAAATGTAAATCTTGCAATAGGGGCCTGCTGAGATGCAGGGCTGAGTGCAATGTGACTCCACCATGCTAATTAACTAACAGGCAGGCTCAATCTCAAAGTAAATGTCAATCCATGTGATTCGAGAAATTGCTGCACTGGCATTTTCTTTACTGCCTAAATAAAGCGACTTCAGAGTCATTCTTTACTTTAAATGCCAAACTACAGCACACTCTCTAGTCCTAGGCTACCATTCTTAGTTGCTCTATCATTATCCTGATTTGTTAATTTTCTCCTTTTTAAAAGTCAGATATTACAGGATAACATTATAGAACGTGTATACTTATGTAGGTATAACAGGTGACATTATCAAGGTGCATAATTTAAAACAAGTTTTCCTGAAAATGATACAATTAAACATAAGACAAAAGAAGATATTAAAACAAGAGACTAGAGAGAAATCACATTGCAACAAAAACAGGCTTGGCGAGAATAGAATAAATTAGAGCTCTCTCTGGCATATGTCAGAAAAAGACATAGCCTAACACATAAAGTCAACCACTATAATTATCTATTCCAGAAATGATTAAGGATCATTTTCTTGCAGTTCAAAGAATGCAAGCATGTAGTTATGAAGCCATCAGCTTGCTCTTTTTTCCCCCTACTGTCTGAAAGCATTCTCCACAAATATTTTGTTACCAAACCTTTCAAACAAAACAGCTACAACCTCAGATACTTGCTCCTTTTCTTTGCAGGGCACATACAAGGCAAGGCCAGTACAACCTGTAGGTAAATGTGCCAGGCCTCAAATTCCCATCCCAGATTCTTTCCACATCAGTTCCTTCTTTACATTTGTGTCAGGATCCCCACTTCCATGAACTTCCTACAGGCAAAGTAGATCAGGCTCAGGAGCCATCATTTAACACTGGTGGAAATCAGTTCTGATACTCAGAAAAGTGGCATTTGGTTTTGTCTGTAGCTCTTTAGGTTACAGGCATCAATTCCCTTCTACACACATGCAGAGGTTCCCAGAAGAAAGCAAGCAGGGCATGCAGGTACAGAGAGAGGCGCTGTGCACTCCCCTGCCCACATCACCAAGGGCTGAGAGGCACAACTCAGACTTTAAAGCAACTGGGGCCTGATCTTAACCATGACAGGAAGGGGATACAGTCACCCAGAACTTCTTCAAATGCTTTTGTTTAATCAGGAATGGATGAACATTGAATGGGATGTGCCTTTAATTCAGTGCCTTGCAGAAAGACACTTTCATTGATTCTGACAGATATTGGTTTCAAGTATAGTACCTACCTGAGTTTGTTCCTCCTGAAGGTTTGCTCCAATTTTGTTTTAAACCCAAACTATTTTTCATGTTTAATTCATAAGTTTCATACCAAAACGGGAAACTCAAAGCAAGATCTGACCATTTTTACTGATCAGATATTGGATTTTAAGACTTCAGATCGGTCTAGCTTTTGCATGCTTTGTTGGTTGGTGAGTGAAAGCAGAAAGAAATCTTCTCTCCAAAACTTCTGTTCTGTACTTCCTCTTTCTCCTTGAAATTTGATCTCACTTAAACCACACATAATACCACCCTCTTATCTCTTTTTACTGTTGTCATGGATTAGCCCCAGCCAACCACCAAGCTCTATGGAAATGACAGCTCACTCCAAGCTCACTCACTCCCCCACCAGCAGGAACAGGGAGAGAAGGGGAAAGGTAAAAGAAAACTCATAGGTTGAGAGAAACACAGGTTAATAGGAAAAGTAAAAGCTACACACATAAGCAAAGCAAAACCAGGAATTCATTCATTACTTCCCATGGGCAGGCAGGTGTTCAGACATCTCTCCAGGAGAGCAGGGCCCTACCATGTGCCACAGTAACTTGGCAAGACAAAGACCATCACTCCAAAGGTCCTCCCCTTCCTTCTTCTTCCCCCCACTTTATACACTGAGCATGATACCAGATGGTCTGGAACATCCCCTGGGTCAGTTGGGGTCACCTGTCCCAGGTGTGTCTCCTCCCAACCTCCCATGCATCACCAAGGTCCTCACCAGCACGGCAGCAGAAAAAGCAGAAGAGGCCTTGGCTGTGTGTAAACACCACTCAGCAATAACAGAAACATTTCTGTGCTATCAGGCATGTGTTCAGCACAAATACAAAACAATACAAAACAAAATACAAAGCCCCATAGCAGCCACTGTGAGGAATGTTAACTCTACTCCAGCCAAAGTGAGCATAACTGTTTGTGATTTCAGTCTCTCTCAGCAACAAAACCCTGATTCACTCACATCACTCCTGGAACTTTTGTCACTATAGTGCAAGAGTTCTATTATCACTACACAACAAAGGTTCCATACTGCTAGAGTTTCATACCTCCTTGATGTGTCTTGTAGACAGCTCTCCCACACACTGACTCTTCCTTATCCTCACAGCAACCGACCAATCCACTCTTTTATAACACTCTTCTGATTGATTGGCTACAGGTGTGGCCTGCTAACATCAGACCTGCTCCTAATCTTTAATAATTAACCCAGCTGCAACTCTTCAGGGGGTAAGATTACTTTCTACACCACCTTTATTTACCTATATTCTATCCTCCTACATGGAACCAAGCATCACCTAACAGACTTTTCAGGAATGGTCTTTGATCCCTCTCCTGGAAGGCCCATGTTTGGGTTACATTGCATTCACTAGGTAAGAATCTTGATCTTCTCAAATTTTTACCTTTGAGAAAGGGAAAGAGTTCAGATGACTAACTCTTGTTTCCCAATCAATGAGAAAACTGGTTATACGCATGAAAAAAAAGTTGATCAAAATAAGCCAAATAAACTAGCAGCAGGTCCACATAGAAAAGTGATATTTCACTCAAAATCTACTTGACAAATAGCTACAAGAAAAAGAAATTTTCCAAATATGGTGATGTGCACTAAAGTGTCCTGATTGTTTCCACTTGCTTCTCATTTGGTTTCAGACAGAAATATATAATTTTTTCCTGAAGTAAACATACTCTTTTCTCTTTTCTAGTCCCAAAATATTAAGACAATATCCAGCCCTTGGGAAAAAGAAATGAGCACTTTCCTTCTCTTCTAATTAATGGGTATCACCATGTCTTGAAGACTCCTTTTGTCAAAACATGTGTAACTTGTAGCAGTTTGCTATTAGTAATGATGTTAACAATGACCTGTCAAATTAACTAAAAACAAGTGAATTAGGATTGCTTGTGAAACAGACAGAAAGCCTGATGGGAATGTCAAAACTAACAGAATAGTTTCAACTCTGGTGGTCTTCTAGGATTATATATGACATCCTTTGAAAGGTCAGAAACAGTTAATCAGCTTAACATAGAAGACTTGACCAGAATTGTCACTTCAGAAACATTTCTAAACATTATACATGCCTTGGTTTAAAAAAAACCCCAAAAACCAAAAAAGTGCTTATTATGAAAAATCTCTTCAGTGCATTTTGACATATTCTGTTATAATCATGTTTCTGTACCACAGACCTGTCTAGACATAAAAACATATCTGGACTTTAGAAGGACCATTATTCATTACAGCAATTCACCACCACCTCACCAAAGGAGGAATGTAATTAGGAATGTAACTCTTACATTCCTTAATTAAATGAATAGAAGATTTAGGTTAATAAAATAATTCTTGGACCCAAGGTTTTCTTTAGGCAATAAAGAGTTTTCCAGTACACATTTCTACTTAAAGGCAAGTAACATCTGCAAAAAAACCCCATTAAATGGGAGCTTTGGGAGCATATACATAAAGATCTGAATGTAAACCCCCGTTTTGAAAGCACAGCTGCTAATCTCCTGCCTAGAAGAAATGCTCTTCTTTGTCCATTCTTGTTTCAAATACAGATATATAACAGGAAAAAAAAAACCCAAACCAAAAACCACCATCTCCCAAAGTGCATACTTTATTATCTACATCAATGAAAGAATCAATTTTTTACATAAATGTAATGCTGTCAAATTTGCAGATTTAATTATGTGTTTTCTTAAAATATATTGACATGTCACTACCAACAATACCATAAACCAGCAGAATTTTAATGTTATATTTATTATTAAATTATTAAATACAAATTTATCTTTATTTTCAATACTTGCAATAGATTTAGAAAGACATATTCTCACACTATCTGGATTTTACATAAGCATCCCAAAACATTCCACTTTTCCCTGTCTTGAAAGTAGAAAAGCAGGCTGAGGTTTATGTCTAAAGACCTGACTCTGGGTCACAAAAGGAGAATTCAAAAGAAAGAGGCAGAGTTAGTTGCTAAGAGACCACAGCTACTGAACACATGCTGTTATCTAATGGCATGCAATGGAGGCTTTGCAGTGAGAGAATGTGTAATGTATCTCTATGTACCAATAACTCCTGTCATTTACTGAGGGCAAAATACCATAATAATAGTGCAGGAGGCCCCTCATTGTAAGCTGAACCACACAAATGCTTTAAAAAACCCAATTCAAAAACAAAAATAACAAAAAAAATTCCCCCCTAAAAGTTGTGAGCCCCCTTGAATTCATTATTATTTCGTCGTGTGCTTTTAAGTTACTAAATTGTGAGTTGGATTACATAATTCACATCTCTGTTACCAATTTATTGATATGAATCCATATCTTATAATCAGCAGTATAAATTCCAATGACTGAAGCATAGAGAAGAAAGGAGTCTCTACCAGCCTGGTCATTCCAGAACTAAAATGTTTGTATGTGATGTTCAGATAATAGAATACCATCCTTTTCTGCAACAAGCTTTTAACTGGCAGAGTCCTTTTTAGAAAAAGCCAGCTTTGGGCTTCACGCTGAATACAAGGCAGCACAATGCTGTAAGCGTGGAAAAGGCAAACTATTTCAACATTTACCAGGTTCAGATTACAAAACCCAAAATATTTTTTAAAAATTCTATTTAGAAATTTATTTTCCATATTTATACTGCTTATTAAACTTAAAAGTTTCACTAAAATGCTGCAGGTATCTCAGGAATATCATGTGGAGAATAGATACTGCTTCTGGCGCTCCTTTGCTCTAAAAAGTTTCAGAAATGCTTTTTTCTTAAGCAAAGCATTCCTTCTGTCTCCCAAATCACTTTCTTCTTCTTACTCCTCAAAATGTTAATCTGTCTGAACTTGCAGAAGAACAGGCAGCTGAGGAGCTGTGAGCAAACCCAGCCATGCTCAGCTAGGCCACTCCTGCTCAACCACTGTGCCTGTAACTAGATTCAGCTTCCTTTCACAAGTATGTCTGTCCTCTGGCTATACAAGGCCAGTGCAAGACTAGCTGAAACCAACCACTCAAGTTGTCTATAATTAAACAAAATTAATTCCACATGTACAGTCATAATCATAGAAGAGTTCAGGCCATCTAGTCCAGCCTCCCTGAAATGAGCAGAGACATCTCCAAGTTTCTCAGAGCCCCATCCACTCTGACTTGAATGTCTCCAGGGATGAGGCACCTACCACCTCTCTGGGCAACCTGTTCCACCATCACCACTCTCAGTTTAGGAATCCTCTTACTTGTATCTATGCTGAATCTACTCACTGTTAGTTTAAACCTTGTCCTACCAAATGTGAATGTGGATAAAGTAGCACGTGGGGTTACCAAGATCCAGGACACCGATGTACACCCTGTGACTTACATTTATTTATGAAATTTATGCAACTTAACTCCAGCAAAAACAGGTGGGATGCTTACAGAATAAAAACTAAACCAGGCTCTTTCCATTCTTTTCCTTTGCAATATCACACCAAAAAGGCAGCTTTAAGGTTTCTTGCACAAAGCCTGTGCAGAGCCTTTTCCCAGCACTGCTCTGCCCCGTACCAGTGGCTTTTTCCAGAATAGAGCATCCAGAAAGAAAGTGAAGCTCTTGTTCCTGGAAAGGGAATACTGATGCTCCCTTGAAGATGTGAATCTGCTCTAGTTATTCATCCACAGAGCTACAATGAATATTTGCTTCTTAGCAAAATTATTGAACTAATAAAGTGTAATTGTTCCTTTTCAGCTATTGTGGTCAGTAACAAATCCAGCTGGCATGAATGTGCACTCTGTTCTTATGACAAAATTCTCAAATAAACAAAACATTGTGACATTCTTCCCTTAATGTGTGTGTTTAATTACTGATAAAAGAAATGGGAGTTATAAATGTGAACTAAAGAAAAATTCTGTGTATTCACCTAAATTCGATGAGGTTATTTCCCTCCCCACAAATTCCTGAAGCCATAAATTTAATTGCTGTTTCCTTCAAATATTCAAAAGAGAGGAGGCAGAATTTTCAACCTGTTCAATTCTAGTACCTTTTCTGTTCACTCAAAAATGCTAACTAAAACTTCTGGAAAAAAATAAATAACCCTATGCCTATAATTTGGATCAGTGTCCACAATCAAGATAGAAAAAGGGGCAGAAAGGCAGAAACCTTCCCCACTCAAACACCAAACTCATAATGAAAAAGCAATGAACCATGCATTTAATTTTCGAGAATATTCAATCAGAATATTAAAATGCATTCTGATTATAAGACACAGCTAAAAATCCACATCTGCCTTATATCCATAAAATCTTTAAGTGATTTAAAAAGTCAACAGAATTTCCAAATTAAACTTACAAATACTTAAGTATAATCAACAAAATCAGCACACGCATGTGTATGTATATGCTTGAGCATTTTAAACAGAACAGCTTTTATCTGTGAATAAATTCATTATAAATTATAGTCTTCCAATAGTTATGTTTGCAAGAGCTATAATCATGGTTCTGACTCCACTGTAGTCATTTGAAAACCTCCATTTTCTTTTAAAAGGTTCATCTCTCTTCCAAGGGTACTAAACATAAATAGGTTTGGAACTATTAGTATTCTTAGATGAATATAAGAATAAGACCAATGTAAATACAGGCATGGAAGTAAGACCCAGTGACCTGAGTTTCCATTTCTATCTCCAAACAGTCACCACTTCAGAAAAGGGCAGATCATTGCATGCATCAAATAAATTCTATAAATTATATTGCACTATTGTGAGGCACTAGCCCTACATTATCTGTCCTCTGCTAATGTTTTTCATAGTGCTAAAGAGTTATAATAAAGAGATATAGAAAGCATCTGTTATTTTGCATTTCAGTAATCATTTAAATTGAGAAAAATATATGTTTGTTCCAACAGAAGTAAAAGCCTGACAAAAGGCTTGGGATTCATTTGGGGTTTTTGAGTTAAGGAGAGTAGCATGATTTTCTTAATCTTACTGTAGAGATTGAGACTATGAGGGAAAAGGTGTGCTTGGATAGAGTAGAGCATGAAAAACACACCTTTGAGAATTGAGCCTGTTGCACAGAACCACATTACACACATAGCATGCATTCTTTGTAATAAAGATCTACATTTCAAAGAAGCAGTTAAAGCCTTTCCTGAGCAGGTTGCAAATCCCTCTAAGAGCTGCACAAACCAAAGCCACTTTGACCTCTCTGTGATGGATTGCATGTGGAAGGTTTTCTAAGGAATTTGAGTGCCAACACCTGTTCCAATGAAAAAGGGGCTCACAGTTTCTGGCTCTGGAAATTCAATTTCATAGAAAAGGGTCTTTGACTTTTGGTCTTGAATTGTCATTTTCCACAATTTGACACTAAATGCAATAATCCAGACATGTGAAAAAACCTACTAGAATCTGCACAAAATTGAACTGGAGGCTTCCTAATAAAAAGTTAGAATTATATTTTTATTCTATGCCATGGAATGAAAGGATATTTCTGACTTTCCATTGATTAATATATGTCTTTGTAACAAATAAAAAATAGTTATTTATACTGTATCACTAATGGAATCTTACAGCAGTTGCTAAACAACTTGAAAATACAAATAAATAAAATTTCTTTCCAATCTGTTATCAATTACCCCATCCTTTTGCCTAGGATATATAGTACAAAACACCATATGTGATTACTTCTGACCTCTGAAAGCAAAAGAGTTGTCTTCTACCAGTATATCTAATCTCTGTAACCAGTTCAATCTAAAAAATTTTCTCTCACTTACCTCAGTGTCATGTAATTTTTGAAAGACTATAAAAACAGGCAATTAATTAATTTCATTTACAATTTAGAAAGTACTTAATAAGTAGTCTCTTTTTTAGTTTACAAAAAATTGTTGCTTTCAGCAGAAGTGTCCATAGAATTATGCATTTGGTGGGGGTTCATACTTTAGGAAAATGCTAGCAATATACATGTTCCCTACTTGAGTTAACAATACCAACTACATCATTTCAAGTGCAAGCATTCTCCTTGCTCCTGGCTCCCTAGAGAAGGAGACACAAAACCCCAGGAAATCCCACTGGCAGAAAGAAAAATACTGGGAGGCCCTGAAGTGATGCTCATCCAGACCTTTGAAAGCCCCACCAAGAGTTTCCTCCACAGCTCTTGGGCTGCTTCCAAAGGCAGGAATTCCCTTTGGCCTTCACTGTTCCCTGCTGTGGACACAGAGACACAGAGAGCAGAGCCCTCCTGGCCCAGCCTCCAGGGCAGGCAGGTCCTGCACAGAGCACAAGTGGCACCAACAAAGGTCCGGCAGGGGAGCATCCTCACACACCAGCTGGACCAAGGAGCAGCTCAGGGCACAGGGAGGTGCAGGCCACTTGACTCATCATTCAGGTGAAATAAAGCTAAGTAATATGACCATGACTGAAAAAGTAGCAAGAAACTGTTGATGCTTTGAACCCTGTGTTCTCACGGGGTTCTAAAAGCTTCAGTATCTGAGAGTAAGTAGCAGACAGGACAGAGAATGGAGAAATTATTTCCTGCTCTTGCTGATGCCCATTAATCTGAGAGTCCAGAACAAACTCAGGTGCTGCTTACTCTTACATTTTGGTTTACTAATACTGAATTTCAATATTAAATCTGAAAGTAATACTGATTCAGGGAGGCATTCCAAGGATTACCTGAGAATATACTCTGAGCAAAGCTAAAAACTTTCACACTCTGTTCCAGTTGTAAGTGCTAATAGGAGAAAGACAAACAGTAAGATACTGAAAGCAACAGCATTTAACCAATCTCAGAGAGAAAGCACTTATCTTTAATGAACAAATAGCAGGGACAAAAGGCAGGGGCATGCACTAGTCATAACAATTACATCAAGAGTCTCTCTGTCGCTAGCTGTCACAAAGACCAGAGAGGAACAGAGCAGATTTATTGCTAGGCTTGTGTAGAGGCTAATCACTAATTCCTGCTGATAGTTTGAAATGTTTTGGATGGTTGATTTTGTTCTATTACCAGAAAGAAGCCATCAGCCACTACAGAGAAAACAAACACTTTGTGGCAGATACAATATTCCTGATCAATTACCAGGCAGCACAAGGACCCGGCTCAGCTGCTCATCATTTCAGTTATTCACCAGCAGATGGGACTTACAGCATATTAGTGTTTCAATTAGTCACCATCCTTATGTACTTCATAAGAAAAACCCAATAAACTAACTAAAAACATTCAAGAAAGCTCTTTTTTTTTTTTTGAGAAACACATTCCAATTCTGAGAGTCAGGTCTGAGTGTCTAAGGGAATGACAAACTGATTCAATAGCTCTCCACTGCTTGAATTTGAGCTGACTTTTGCCATGGCCCATGTTTGGTCCCTTCATCAATTTCTGTTCTGTATGAAATCAGATTCGTGCTGTGAGTAGCTATTGAATCAGTTTGTCTTTCACTTAAACTCCTGTGAAATTAACTAATTAACTGATGTTCGACACTCAAAAATCCAACAACACAAAACAAAAACATACCATCAAAAGAACAAAAAAAAAAACAAACAAAAAAGGCAAAACAAACAAAACCCCCCATATCCACCAACCAAGAAAAAAAATCAACAAAAAAATCATCTTAGTCATCTTACAAGCAGCAGCACAGGCCCCCCAGCCCCCTGCAGCCTCCATGCCTGAGCCCCAGCTAAGGATGAGCAAGCAGCTCTGCTCTTTGCCTTTTCATTTCCACAGAGAAAAGAGCCTCAACAAGTTGCTATTTCAAGAGCTTGCCAGAGGCAAGAAGAATGGTGCAAAATGTTCATAACTACATGTTGCACATGAGGCACCAAGCAGGAATCAGTTTATTAGTGCTGTCAATCGCCTTTGATAAGTACTGGAACATCTACAATGAAAGGCTTTGTTTCTTCACTTTTTATGAGGCACCTAATTGTCCCAGCTATTTTTACTCTCAGTGTCTTACATTTTGATGTTGAATACAATCAAGGTCCCAGACTCCATATAAGCCCATATGCATACAATCCCATACTCCCACTATGCCTAAGTGACTGCTCAGTTTCAGATTACTGCCAATTAAAACACAGAAGAAGAAGAGGTCCAGAAAGGAGATCACATTGCACCAAGGTAGGACACATATTATTCTATTTAAAATGACTGTAGATGTATTTGAGACAAGGAAAGCTGTGAGGTTTGCATTTTAGGAGAAGGAATCAATTATCTTGCTGCTCAGGGAAAATAAGGATTTAAAAGAACTTCTGTGGCACAGTGGAAGACATCATCTTTCACTGCAGCCAGCATCAGATTATAGGCAGGAAACTAGAATGAGGAATAAGAGAGTATTTCAGCTTCTGGACAACTATTTATTTCTAAAAAAAATAAATCAATAGAAAGAAAAAAAAAAAAAAAACAAAACCAAAAAAAAAAACCAAACAAAAAAACAACCAAACCAATGTCTATACAGATACTGTTCTTATTAACCAAAATCTGAAATTTTGATGTAAATTATTTGCACCATGGAAAACCTCTCTTGTGCACACTCTTGATTTAGTAACACAAGGTCTTTATTTTTGCTCAGTTTGACCTCAAGCCCTGCAGTCAATTTGTATTTTTTAGTAAGAATAGATGCTCTGCTTCTCTGACTGGACTCCATGCTTCTATCCACAGGCTTATTTCCCATGCAGAGAAATACAAGATGCTTTTTCACTAATTTCCTGTTGTATTTTTATAACATTACCAAAAAGTCACACAGTGAGGTCTTAACCCCTATTGATACCTTTTTTCTCTTTTCACTAGAGATGTAGTAAAAAATAATAAAAAGCGGGCAGATAATAGCTATGTTATTGAATTTTGAACCTAATTTAGTTGGATTTCAGGTTTTGTTTCTAGAAACTCTAGGAAAATTAGAAGGGTTTCAAGAATGCAAAGCATACACTGTCAGAACACAATAGAAGAGGAGTGAACTGCTTAAAATCCATACACAGCCAATTAACTTATATGGCACACAAATGATTACAGATGTTTCAAAAATGTAACCTTTTCCCTGTTCATGTTTAGAATTCACACTGACAAAATTCCCACCTCAAGTTCCAGCTGCTTTGAAAAGGCTCCTCAAATGGTGTGCACAGACATAACATGCAAATGCTTGCATTAGTTAATTAAGCCATGTTGTGTGGCTGAAATTGTGAGAGTAACTAGGTCATCAGTGTCTCAGGAGTCCTGTGTGACATGCTGAGAATGCTCCCTGCACAGGCTGCACCCAGGACTGCTGTGTCTTCTTTCCCCAGGAAAGCACAGCCACAGTAATCCTGCCTCATCATCCTAATATCTAACAGCTGCAAATTTGTGGAAGGGGCTAACAGCGGGCCTGTTAGCTAAAGGAGCGAGAAGAAGCTGAGAAGTAAGAAGAAACTGATAAGGAGCTCTCTCCAAGGCTGTAACCAAGGAGACCGAGAGAGGAGGGATAGAAGAACTTTGCAGCTGGATGAAACATTTTTAGAAAGTTAATTAAGTCACCGTAACTTTTTCACCAATAGTATTATGTTGATCTATTGTGGCCAATAGTAAAGATAGAAGAAGGATAAACAACTGGAAAGTGTATAAAAATCAGCCATATTCAATAATAAAGTGTTGCCAACTGAGACTGCTTGTGGTCTCTGCTTTATGTCGTGACCGCCTCGACAGCGACACAAATTCCAAGTCCTTATCTTTCATTTATCTGCATCTTGTTGTTTTGTGGTGGGATTTTTAACCCCCCTCAACAGCCACTGCAGAATTGAACAGCATAGATGGATTTAGGCACAAAGGTCATCTGGGCCAACCTCCAGATTAAAGCAGGAATAATCAAACCTTCTAGGACTGTCATGCCAGAGGCCATACCTTCCAAAGAGAGTTTGTCTCACAGAAGGCTCCCCACTTCTCTGCAAAACAGCATCTCAGTGAGGGACACATTTTCTCCATGCCTTGAAAACAACCACAGGGCTGGATTAAGTGATGCTAATGGGAAGTCCCACATCTAATGTGGAGGCGTGGGAGGGAAGATGGAGAAGAAATAAAGCAGAATCCCATTCTGTTTCATCCTGATCCAGTGAACTGAGAGGAGGAAGACAGCAGCCACATGAAGGAGCAAGAGGGAACGCAGAACCCAAAAGCCTGTGTGAGGAAACCAATTCCAGCTCCCCAAATCTGGTGTCATCCAGAGTGCAAATATCCTTTAACACAGCACTGCTTGGCCTCCCCTCTCCTCTGCCAGGTCTCAGAGCTGCTTCTCATGTGATGCTGGTGGGAGTGCAGCAGGGTGGGAGTGCAGCATGGGCACCCACTCAAGTGCTGAAATGACAGAGCCCTGTCAGGAGCACGACTCTGTGGGGCTGGGACACAGTGTGCTCCTCTGGAAGCTGCCTGCTGAAGGTAAGGCAGCTGTGGGCTCATACCAACAACACAGACACCCTGACCACAGGGCCTCTCCTCCCATCTGCACTTTTGTTCTCCTGAGTGGCTTTCACCTCATTTGTACTGCACAAGGAATGGCAATATTTCACCTAATAATCCATAAATGTTTATCAGAGTCCTTACAAAGACAAAAAATTATTTTCCTCATTTATCCCGGTGCTCTTGATGTTGGCCCATTTTTATTTTCATGTACAAAACTAAGCACTGTCTGTTTTAATAGAAATGAGACTCATAATATTACTTGCAATGAATAGTTTGAGCTGGAAAAAACCTCCCACTTCAGCAATAAGTTATCTCCAAGAATAATTTTCTGGCCTCATGCTACAACACTGCCCCCTAAATACATTTTCTCTTAAATAAGAGAAATAGTTGAAAGAGAATATTTCTGCAAGATCAGTTCCTCCTGCTTTGAGAAACAGAAGTCTCAGATTCCCAGTGACATTTGACATTCTATGAATGTCTCAGTATTTTACTGCTCATAAGTGATCCATTATTTTATACAAAAGCTGTACTGAGCAGGCACCACCTTTTGAATGTCCCACAAAACCATGGATAAAAGGTCCTTAAAATTCTCCTTTTGTGCAGTGTGCATTTGATCATGGTAGTTTCCCAAATGCTGAATTCCTAATATGAAGTCAGGTTTGTCTCCCCGTCATTCTCCAGGCAATCTGAACTATAAATGATTTTCATTATCAGTTGTCAAGTCTTCATACAGAAGAAAAGTCATAAAAAAAACCCAAGAGAAAATACTTAAAGAGAACTTGTGAATGAGAAAGACCATGATTTATTTTTGATAACAGGATGATTTTGACTTTAATATGTGGTTGCCTTCAGCCCCTATGGTCATCTCAAGGGTGCTATTTGGATTCTCAATTAAGCTAGTTTAAAAAAGAGAGGCAGAGAAATATCCTTGCAATAATAAAAAAAAATTATGGCCCAAGCCAACATTAAGTCTAGTCAGCCTTTTAAAATAATAATATTTTCAGACCTGTCAAAGTAAGTGTTTTATTATAAATGGAATTTATATTGAGATATAATTAAAAAAAATAAAAGGAAAAAAACCCACTTAAATATCCTTTCATTGTTTTCTTCAGATCATTCTATTAGATGTACCATTTCTGATGTTCTTAAACTGAGTGTTGGCTGTGCAAATCCAGGCATAATCTCAGTGGCTCAAACAAGCAGACCCAGCTCGCTGTCCCTTCCCCAGGCAACGAGTTACTTCCAGTTAAGCCTGCAAGGGAACAGCACTAACACCAGTGTGATGGAAAACAAGGGTTTTAAAGCTCCACAGATCTCCTGGCTGGTTATGCCCTTTTTTGACCCACAGTCTCAGAGGAAAAGTCCTCTCCTTCTAGCAGAGAAGGTTGTGAAAATCACCCTTTTTAAAAACACTTGTGTTGATATTATTTGTGTTTAGAGAAAGTATCAGATGTGGACATGGGACTTCCCCCTGGGAATCCACCAGCAAAACAAATCCTGAAGACACACATTGATCAAGGGAATGAATTCAGTGTGTGCCCTGCATTGTTGGAAAATAACAATGTCATGACATTTTGCTTTCTAGAGAAATAATGATCTCTCTCTTCCCTAAGTGACTGAGCCAAAACCAGCATAATCTAAATTATTTCAGGGAAAACTTTCAGTATTTTCTCTTTATATGCAATAAGATTGCAAAGCCTAGCCCATGCTTCTTTTTATTTGTAGAAATGTACAACTGAGTCACTTCTCATTTCAGGCAGCAATGCCAGTGCTACACATGTATCCATTCAAAGGAAATTATTTTCTGTAAATTTCAATCTTTTGTTATGTTGTCAGGAGACCTAGTAAGACTGGCTAGCAGGCAGAGCATCTTAGTGCTATTTTCTGTTGGACCCTCTTCATTCTGTTTTTGTCTCTCATCCTGAACCTCTGTTGAATATCTCTGTATTTCTAAATATTTCTCAAAGGACCTTCCCTGGATGGCCTTGCAGAACCTCCTCCCTTTCCATCTTTCTGGCAGGCATGCCCAGAACATTTCTGTGTCTGTCACCACTGTATCACCTACCATGTTCTTCAGGGTCCTTTTCAGCAGTTTTGGATCAGACTCCACTCTTCTTTCAATTAATGTACAAAATCAGACTCCTTCTGAACCCATGGGTAATCCTCAAGGACTCTGGACATGAAGGTTTGGTTTCAGGACTTGCCTGATTCACATTCTTCCTTCTTTCTTCCTTGTGTAAATCTGTATATTTGTCTTTGCTTCTGTTATTCATTTCTCCAATTCTTTTAAACAAATTTAAGTTCTCTAGTACTATTTTCTACAGATTTTAGTAGCCACTAGCATCTGCCTCCATGTTTGAATTGTATACAGCATTTCAGATTAAGCTGGGATGAGAAAAGCTACAGAAAGTAAAGCATATTGGAAAGATTTGTGTTGGTTTTATACTGTGCTGAACTTCTTCCCTACCACAGCTCAAGAAAAAGGAGGCAAATCCAGACAAAAGCTCATTAAATTGTGCCACTGCTTCTTAGACACTGTCTTATATTGTATGGACATAAAGTCCATTTATTTCATTGCTTTTTACATTTCCTAATTTTGTTTACTGCTGTGAATAGAAGTTCCTATTCCATGTGAAGTCTTATAGGAAGGACATTCAGAGTGATAATGAGGCCAGCAAATCTATGTTAAATTAACTTGGGAAAGCCATGATGTTGTTTTAGCAAGACTGGGTTTTCAATAAAATGTGATTAAGAAAATAACTACTACCTTACAGTTGAAGTCTAGCATCAGAATCTCTCAGATTTCAGAGAAACATCACAGGTAAAAAAGAATACAGAATGCCTTTTGTTGTTGTTGCTGTTGTTATTAGGGAACCTCTCTTCTCAAAAAATTTTGTTTGTGGTTTTTTTTTTTGCATGGTTTTTTCAACAAATTTAATTTAAGAAGGGTAGACAAGGTATGTCAGATCAGGCTCCAAACATTGAAGTGTGAGAAAATATATTTGTCAAGATCAGTTTAATTAGACCAACTGGCATTGCACCCAAACCCATATGGGAAATACAATTTCATCACCAAGAGCTCCAGAAGAATAGACAGGTCTCTGGCTAACCTACCTTTCCACCTAAGCAAACCAATAATATGAGTGATTATGTTATTGTATACCTATAAAAATAACAAGCATTGTACTTAGGTAAAATCAGAATAGACAAGGTAATCTGAAGCTTCACCAGCATAGGCTTTTAGTGCTGAAATTAAGCAGCATTTCCAAGCTATTGAGGAGCTCAGTGCCACCCTCCACCCCTTACACTCCTGGCACCATGCAGGTCTCTCACACATGCATGACATCTGACTATCACAACAGGTAACAACAGGGCACAGCCATGCTTGAGTTTAGGCAAAATTATATTTAAAAAATCCCTTTTACCAATGGGAAAAACCCACAAAAATTGTAATCCTTGTGTGGTCTAAAAGTTAGTGCAGTTATTGGTTTATAGATGATTTTACTGGCTAGCAGTTTCTCATTTCAAGTAGATTTATAAAATTCAAATCATATCTGCATACATCTTACTAACCTATAGACTGAAGTTATTAAATAAGACCTTGAAAAATTTCTTGTAATTAAAACATAAAGTGGAGTCTTAACTCAAGCTTTGGAACTTCAGTTGAAATTAAACAGTAATGAACCTGTATTTTTACAGAGTTTTTTACTTTCAACCTACAGTTTGCCACATCTGCTTAAATTGCTTTCCAAAGCTATACAAAAGCTGACCTGTTAATGGCTTATTGTTGTGTAAACTGTATTATTAAAGTATGCATCTGTGTTTTTTCTTCACCTAGGTAGTCTGTTTTATAGATTGCAACTTTTTTTATTTACATGTTTATTTATATGCATCAGTCATAAAAATAAATTTTATAGTTCATATAAATAACCTGAATACTATTTTAAGGATCACAAATATACTCTGTCACCCAAAATGTGGGACTGGGAAGTTGTGTTTCAGCTCACTACCTTCCACACATAATAGGCAGCAGTTCTGGTTACAAAAAATTTACAGTACATTAGAACAGTAAAAAAAGGATGAGGAAAGTGCCTTTATTAGCTTTCCCATGTTATAGATTCAAACCTGAGAAAATTACAGCCTCGGGTGTACAGAGGGCCACCATTTTAGGGACAAAATTATGACCCTGTGAAGTGTGTCCAGCCAGCAGGAAAACTCATTACTCACTTCTGAAAACTGAAGTATTTGGCTCAAAGTCACCCTGAGAGTCAATAATGCAGCCACGTAGCAATCCATGTTTCCCTCACCCCAGTCCAGCTTGCAGAGTGAAATTATCTTCCCAGTTAAATACAATATTTAACCCCAGTCCCATTTGCTGTTCTTTTTCCTGACTTAGGTTGTTTTTACTGTCCCCCACTACAAGCACTGTAGATGAAGCCAAGAGCACTTCCAAAGACCTGTATAGTAAATATTCACCAGGTATGCTGCTGCTGTTCATTGCCTTGCTAGGGCTGAAAAATTTACCCAGAATGGGTAAATTCCAGTGTTTGCTTAGCATTTTGTTGGGACACAGTGCCTGTAGTTATATGAGTCCATTAAATGAACCAGAGATTGCTCTCTGGCACAGGCAAACATGGAATATCTCACATTCACACTGCTAACTTCTCATGCTCTCTGAAACAGGGTGGCCACAAGCACAATCTCTTGCAGGGATTATCCCTGGCTCATCCTGGTGCCCAAACCACACCTGGGAATAAGGAAGGCAGCATTAGTTTGCCAGGTCAAAATCATGTTCAGGTCCTTCCCCTTAGCAGAGACCTGCCCTGGTCTCCTGCAGGTCCCTTCTTCCGAGGTGAATTTCTGTCCAAGCTAAAGAAAGATAATTTCCCTTTATCTCAAATTTCTAACAACACTAATGGATCAAATAGCAGCTGCAGCAATGTAATGACTTGATTCCTTCTCAGTCACTAGGAAATCAGGTTTTTTATCCACACTCTTTTCACAGTTTTGTGAGAAACAACCAGATCTATAATTTTTGGTGCTTCCAAATTTAAGGAAAGAAAAGAGCTGTTCTGCAACATGACCATTAATAATGAAAAAAAAATTGCCAAAATTATTAGTTCTCAAATCACAGGGACCCAAATTAAATCACCCATAGAAAAATAAAAATCCTTTGATTCCAGAGTGGGAGGAAAGGCATGTATCACTTTTGATCTCGCTGGCAACTTCCATGTACTTTCTACTACTCTGCATTTCCAGTACTGCTATACGGGCTGGGGAGAAGAAAAATACAGAGAGAGCAACTCCGTTTTCCTTAGTCTGATAAGAACAACATGGAGAGGCTGCTTTTTATAACAAACACACCTCCTAAAAGTTAATTACTTTCCATTTAACACAGGGGGAGGGACTAGAGGCACCGCGAAACGCACAGTGCCATCTAATGGAGGAAACACCTTGTGTAACCTGGGCATCCAAACAGGGAAAAACAAAAAGTCCACACCGGATCCGTGTCAAGCCACAAGCACACCAGGAATTTTTCAACCAATAGATGATTCCTGACAAAAAACGTCATCTGTAAGTTTAGCACTTTTAAATAATCCGGCTGCATATAGGGGTAATTGCAGCAAAACCCAGTGGCTGAGGCTGCATTCTCTTCTTCCAGGGTGCACTGCAGCAGGGTGCCAAAGGAAAGCACACCAACACAAGCTGGTGGCACATGCCAAAAGGGACAGACACCTACAGAAGGGTGGAGGAAAAATAATTAAGCTTCAGTGCTGCTCTCCTCTCCCCCAGCATCAGCTCTCCCACGGGGCAGTGATAGCACACAGCACCCTGCCAAAGGGCTGCCTCTGCTCAGGGCTCTTGCAAGCTCCTCCATGGACTGTAACTCTACATCAGAAAAAAAGGGTTCCTTCTATAAATACCATTTGTGGAAACGAAATGGTAATGAAAAGTCCTTATATGGCTTTTCAAACCTAAACTATGTCATAGCTGGGAGGGGATTTGCAGGGGGTGTTAAACAGTTATTTTTAACTGCTGCTTGTTAAAAAATAAAGAGAAAGAGAAGAGAGGATTAAAAAAAAAAGCAAAAAGAAAGAATGCCTGCATTTTTAATAGATAACACAAATTATAATGGTACTTGAATTCCAAAATCCTCAAGCCTTAGAGAAATATCTTAGGAAGGCAATACAAATTGAAGTTCAGTATACAAATGAAAAGAATGCTGAACGCTTGTATGACAGACACAAAAAAAAGCATAAGAAATAAACTTTTTTCAGTGGAAGATTCATTGAAAATACCCCTATATTAGAATGATACCAGGAGACTAATTTTGAGACAATTTTAATCCTTAATTCTCTAATAGTTTTAGTGTTTGAAATTTCAAAGTATAACTACACAGGGTAAAATAATTTGGTATTTTAAAAGTGCATAATATCCTCATGTAGCTAGCAGAATATTTTGCAAATTCATATGGTGAGATATATAATAATATCAGCATATATGAATAATTTGTAACTCACACCTGGGCTGCCACATCCTTCTAGAAATTATAAGGAAGCCCTATATTTAAAAGAGAACCTTAGAGTCTCCAGTGATAGTATATTTATATGCCACATTTTATTCAAGGTTGATTAAATCCATATTTACTTTCAAAACTAAATTCAAAACACCACAATTATACATTTTGTATGCATACATATATAAAATATTGCCTTGCTTAGTAATTTCACAACTCTAGTTTTTACACTGAAACTACACTGCAAGTTTATAAAAAGTGAATAAGCACTAGTACAAATCTAAATGTTTCACCCCTCTTTTTCTTTTCCTTTACATATATGAGGAAACTAGAATTTAGCAGAAAGAATTAGGAGCACGTTTCATGTAAAAAAATATTTATTTCATAAAAATATAATAGATAAGAATCACAGAATCGTTTGGTTGGCTAAAAAAATTCTATGGATTTTATAAATATTTGAGGCCTAAAAATGGCAAGGCAGTTTGAAATAAACTAAAACCAAATGTATAAATGCCTTCAGTGTAACTGTGAATTTAACAGCAAACTATGTTATTATTGACTAAAATAGAACTCTGTCTTTTTTATATTACTAAAGGCATATGTTCAACCATGGTAAAGAATGTGTCTTTCTGCATGCCTGATTGTGCTAGAGATAAGATGGTGTTAAAGTAATTTAACCAGTCCATGAGGCTTCAGCTCCTGTTTACCCTAAAACTCATCCTCACATCATCCTTCTCACTTGCTCAGCACAGGGATTCTCCAGTAATGCGGTTGCCCCTACCAGGGATTTTTTCTCCCCACTGGTACATGGGATGAATCCACTAGGAACATTTGCTTCATTGCTGGTATCACCAGCTGATTTTTTAAATTTATTTTTTTAATCATTCCTGGTACTGGGAAGTTCTCCCTTAGTAATCAGGACTAGACAGTGTTTTCTTGGGATTTTCCAGGGAGATTTTTGATGGAAGTATGAGAAAAAAACCTCAATAACATCAAGTTTCTTGACATTAGTAGGCTGACCCTGGCTTAACTTCACTTGTGAATTCTCTATCTCCTCCCCTCCTGAGGCACAGGGGGATGGGGAATGGGTGTTGCAATGAGTTCACCAGGTGTGTCTGACACTCCCTCCTCAGGGGGAGGATCTCTCACACTCTTTCCCACCACGGCTCCTTTCTGCTGGTTGAAGTTCTCTACAAACTGCCCCAGTGTGGGTCCCTTCCATGAGGTGCAGTCCTTCAGGAATATGGCTCCAGTGTGGGTTCCCAGTGGGTCACAGCCTCCTTTGGGCACCTGCCTCTTATGGTGTGGGGTCCTCCACAGGCTGCAGGCAGATTCTGCTCCAGCAGGGATCTTCATGGGCTGCAGGGCCACAGCTGCCTCAGCACCATCTGCACCACGGGCTGCAGATGGATCTCTGTTCTGGCACCTGAGGTACCTTTTTCCCCTTCTTCACTGCCCTTGGTCTCTGCAGGTCTGCTTCTATCACAGATTCTCACTCCTCTCTGGCTGCTTCTGTGCAGCAACAGCTTTCCCCTCCTTATTAAGTTAGCACAGAGGTGCTGCCACTGTCAGTGATGGACTCAGCCAGCAGCAGGTCCATCTTTGAGGAAGCTGAACATGGGGAATTGTGATGGTGTTCGCAGGGGTCCCAGGATGAGGGAAGAGATGAGAATGTTGACTCCATGTTCCAGAAGGCTTGATTTATTATTTTATGATATATATTATATTAAAATTATGCTAAAAGAATAGAAAAAAGGATTTCCTCAGAAGGCTAGCTAAGAATAGAAAAGGAATGATAACAAAGGCTTGTGATTGACTGAGACAGTCTGAGCCAGCTGGGCTGTGATTGGCCATTAATTAGAAACAATCACATGAGACCAATCACAGATCCACCTGTTGCATTCCACAGCAGCAGATAATAATTGTTTACATTTTGTTTCTGAGGCCTCTCAGCTTCTCAGGAGAAAAAAATCCTAAGGAAAGGATTTTTCAGAAAATATCATGTCTACAGGGAATCATCTAGCAGCTTCTCACAGAAGCCATCCACCACCAAAAGCTTTTCCTCACAAACACCACAGCCTCCTTTTTCCACCTCCACCCTCTCACAGGCAAGGATGTCATCTCCTGTTCACTCTGAGTAGTTTGGCTTGCATTACCAAACACAGTTTTCACAAGAGACAGGATGTATAGAATAGGATGCACCATGCAATATTTCCACCAAACCTCTCCCTGGTACAGCCTTGCCATCATGCAGAGCTGTACAGGACAGGAAAGAGGTGCTGGAAGGCAGTCCTGCCTCAGCATCAGTGCTCACCACAGTGCCCTGGCATGCCTGTGCCACATGCTACCCCAAATGTACCCCCAGCCCTCTGCTGTGCCCCACCCCAGGCATGCAGAGCACTCCCCAGGATCAGTCATGGGACACAGGCACTCTCTGTGTGCCACTGCAGCCCAAGGCCCACTGCTGCTGGAGATGCTTCACCTCTGCCAGCAGAGGTTACTTTGAATATGGTGATACATTCACCAAGGGGTGGTTGGCTTGGATGGATGATCGAGTGGTCAGTGCTCCTGCTTACTGATTTAACAATTGAGCTGCCCAGAAGATCAAATGGCTTTCTCTAAGTGATTCAGTAAGCCAGGGCCACACTTCTCATTAACACCCAAAGTATTTCCTACTGTCACCTTTAGCCCTGAATAGCAAAGCTGCCTTTCCAGAAAACAAAGAAGTTGAGAAACCTATTGTAAAGTACATTTAATTTCAATGAGTGAACAAACTGTGTAGAGTGTGAAAGTGCAGAATGTTGACAGATAAATCTTGAAAGAATAAAGGACCAGAGGTGTTGAAAGACAAGCAAAAATATAAAATTCATATTGTTACCTATTTTAGGAAGGGACATAAAATATTTTTTCAAGATTAGAGATGAAAAAGCTACATTGATCCACATTTATCCTCAATTACTTCTGGGAGATCAGGGTTCAGCTTCTTGTTTCATCTGCAGAATTCTTTTATGAAAAGTCAATTAAATTTTCTCTTGGTTGAAACATTGTACCTTTTTGTAAAATCTCTGTCCCTTGCTTCTCTGTTTCTCAGATTTTCCCTGGTAAAGTCATGATAATGAATGTTTCCTTTCTCCTACCCTTTATCTGAAATGGCTTTCAAGTTCTGAGGAAGCACATCATACAAAGTGACTAACAGGAGAAAGCCCTATTCTCAGCAATTCCCCTAGACACTACTAGGGAGTTCAGAATATGAAAGGTTGCATAACTCTTCCTTAATAAAACAGAGGTTAACAAGACCATAAACCCCTATCCGTAAGTTCAAACATTCTTTCAATATTACTGCAGTGATAAATAAAACATCCCCAGCATTAAAGTTCCCATCATTTAGGCCTTTCCTCTTGATGTTTGCAGTGTGTTTATCAAACTGAAAAGAGTTCATAAAGGAGTCCCAGGCTCCAACTATCAAGTCAATACTCTTCCCCGTAAACAGAGCATCAAAAAGCCAAACTGTTTAAAATACACTAGACTATAAAGTTTTCTTTTCATTTGTTTTCTCTCTTGCACCTGCTCTAAATACTTCTTAGCTTAATTGATGGTCTCTAAACAATCAGTGTTTATATTCACTTTGGAGCTGCTTCAGAAGGAAGATAATAGTCCCTGTTTGTTTTCCTTTGTATCCCGGGTGTGACTCAGAGCCACATTGAATGGAAACTTGATTTCCATTGCAGGCACTGGCAGGAGAGTCCTGCATCCACCACAGACATTTGTTGTTGGACTCTGGTTAACAATTCACACATTAACCATGTTACTTTACCTTCCTTTATGTTCAAGCATTTTTATTGCGTTCCAGTAAACCCAACCACCTTCAAGCAACAGCAACATGCAGGCTGGTAAACTTTGGCCTGAGGCCAGCCACTCCTACACCAGCTCTCTGGGACTGTCACCAAGGAAGTGAACTGTTTGTCCCTGAGGTTTCACTGCCCTGAACTCACCTACTGGATGGACCATGGGGTTGGTTTGCACTTCATAGCCCTGGGACAAATAACCCAAGAGCACTGTATTTAGTGGGACCTGAACTCTGTTCCCCACTCCTGGAATCATACAGCCTCTGAAGAGTTAGAGCATCTCATCGCCATGGCCCAGACTCCCAGAGTGGTCACAAGGAACAGGAGACATAATCACAAGCTTTGAACATGTTCCCTACACTTCGAACCTGAGTCTGCAGAGCACTCAACAGGATAAGAAAAACTAATGTTGTGTAGTTGAATGACACATCATGAAGAGGAGAAGAAAATGGAGAGGCCCTGTCTGGTGTTTTGATAGGGGGAATTTCCATATCAATTTAATCATTCATTCTTCAGTAGGAATCAAGTTCAAAAAAGAAGGAAAACAAAGAAAAAAGGTAACATTTTTAGCTTCTTTGTGACAAAAATGCAGCAATCTCTGGAGAATGTTAATGCTGCAAAATATAAAATATTACTTTTATTACTCAGTGTGCCTCATCTATGCAGATGGAGTCTCTGCTTACCCCAGCAGTCAAGTTCAGCTGACAACCCACTGAGTAAATCCCCCATGGAAAGCTGGGGAGCAGTGGCACCTTGGAAGATTTCCATCAGCCCAAAGAAGACAGGCACCAACAGGCTCAGTGCTTGCACAGTTCAGACTTTGGACTCATATGCACCCCAAAAGACAATAGGGACCTTGAGCCCCTGAGCTGAGGGCTCATCATGAAATGATGAGCCAAAATGCTGTCAGGAATGATCTCTCAAAACTGGGACAGGCAAAGGTGTCTTGGCACAGCCCAGCTGCAGCTCTCTTGAACTTCAGTTCTGCTTCTAGGGCACCTCCCTACGGGCAGACACCACTTCTCAAGGGAAGCTGGATGGTCATTCACAACACATTTCTGTACATGCATCATTTGGTAATTTTATTTCTGCATTTGAAAACAAACACCTCTCTTTAGCAAACAAGAAATTAAGACCTATAATATTTAAATTCCTGGAGAAAGTGTGATTCCCAGGAAAATTGTGATTTCCAATAGCAGGTCATGGCTAAGGTAACATTTTTATCACTGCAGAGTTAGAGTTTCTCAGTTACATGTTTCTCAACAACACATTTTCTAGCATTATCAAAGAAAATGCAGTGATACCTAGATAATATGCCAGCATCCTCTCTTAAGAAACACTTCCCACAGACCAAGAATGATGGGTGTGCAGAATTCCTTGCAAGAGTTCACTTAATTATCTCTCAAGTCTACCCTTCCCAAACTGGGAGGCAAATGACAGGCAGTGTCATTTCACTCACAAAATGACAATTTTCAGAAAGCATGGAAATGAAGGTACAGATATTGCCAAAAGTATGCCTACCTAACAAGTACTTTTTAAGGAATGCAAAAAGAGACCAAAAAGCTTCTTTCTCAAAAGGGTGCTGTTAATATTTCCCTTGTGATCTGAGTGAAAACATGAGAAAATAGTGATTTCAGCTGTGAGGTTTTTGTGGTTTAGATAAACATTCTTGCTGTTAGGGAATTGATGTCTGACAAATTCCATTCCTTGATTTATCACATTTCACACAAAAATTCATCTAATTGCATATTGTTATTTTTTGCATTTACAGTACTATCATTGTAGCCCACCATGATTACAGCACCTGTGAAACTCAGTGCCTGGGGGAAAAACTACCTTACTACCTTCTCCTTTCTATTAGTGGAGTAATTCAATATGTTTACCTTCCTGAGCACTGTCATTTTATACAACCAAAGCTACATGTTTCCTGCTGAAACACTGCAAGAAACATTCTTACATTGTGCTTGCTTAATATGCTGGGTAATTCACAGGAGGAAAGAAAAGTATTTAAAAAAATAAAAGGATACTCATTTTACTTTCAGGCAGAAAATCCTTTTTACTACTTATTATGTTTTTATTTTAACTATTTAAATAAAACTCCTCTTTTCTACAGTTTGGGGGGTACTTGAACAAGAAATTAGCAATCAAATTAATCAAGTTTATTAGTAAGGATTTCCATATTGATTCAGTTACATTTTATTTTTTTATAGCCATCCTCACAGGCTATGGAAACTTACAGTACTTCCTGTTATGATTATTATACAGAACTTGTAAAAGACCAAAGAATCATGGAAATTTCATTTGCTTCCCTCATTAAGTAAAGATTCAAATTCTGCATTTTATTGTGCATGCACAGCTTCTCTTTCTACTCAGTGGAACTGAGGGCCAAGTCACATCCCTATTTATTCTAAGATCTTATTCAAAGATAATTCAAAGCATATCTTTCCTCTACAACTCTATCAACAATGAAAAGAATTGTCAGCTTTGGTTTTCAGTCTTTAAAGCAGATCACTGACTCGACAGTTCTTAGAAAGTGTGCTAAAAATGACTAATGTCACAACTTTAAAGAACATGTTTTCAGATTCTCCTTGGTGTCTTTCTTATAATCACACAGCAAAAAGGCTAAAATCAAAGGTGACTACCCAGCAACAAATATTCCTCTTGAATCTGCTTATCTAGATTTTATCCATTAAAATGGCTACAATTTAACTGAACAAAATGATATCATTTAATGAATACAGACATAATCAAAATCCATCTGTTCTTGTATTTTTGAAAACCCCAAACGGATAACAATTCAAAGGGTAGAAGGAAAAATATGAAAATATATGGAAGATGGCCTGCTTGTGAGGCAGCTTTGGACTTAAAGGAATCCAAAGTTAGTTCCATAAATATAGGAGTCTCCTTTTCACTTTAAAACAAGCCTCTAAAGGTGTTTTGCCCTTTGCTGGAGATACTTATCAAAGTGCTTATGAACAGAAAAAACTGCTAATATTAAAATACTGTTCAGTTGGGCTCCACTTCAGCAGTCGCTTTCCTTCTTTCACTGATGCACACACAAACCTGTGTACTCACATCTGCACATACATGTATATATTTTAAGAGTGTGAATCAGAAGATTTGGATGCATCAAGACAAGGATGATGCCAGAATCTTCTGGGGATGAGTAGCTCAATCCTACAAAGTATGGCTGTTGTGGATTAACACCAGCGGGCAGGTAAGCGCCACACAGTCACTCAGGCACCACCCTCACTGGGATGGGGGAAGAAGAAAGGAAAAAAAGACAAACCAACAAGAAAACATAAGATTGAACAAATAAAAAAAAATATAATTGAATAACTAGAAGAAAAGGGGGAGGGAGATTGGAGAAAACAAGCAATGCAAAAGCAAGCACTCACCACTTCCTTTGGGTAGACTGATGTCTAGAGAGTTCCTGAGCTAAAGATGGCTAATTCCCTATATCTCCCTATTTTGCCTTTTATTGGGAGGCATGAATTTATATGCCATGGGATATCTCTTTGGTTGGTTCAGGTCATCTGCCTGGTTGTGAACCTTTGCCCTCAATCTATTCAGTGGGGTGTCAGGGTGACAAACAGAGCAGACCTTGATGCTCTACAAACATTGTTTAGCACCAGCTAGAGTATTCAGTGTTATCACTTCTATTTCAGTCAAAATTCTGAAACACAGCGATGCTATGAAAAAAAAATTCTATTCTAGCCAGGGCCAGTGCAAACGTATAATTACTCTCATCAATCCTGGGTTATATTCAGAAGAAAAAGAACAAAAAGGAATGTCTCCTAAGGCATAGCAAATGCTGGCAAGCAGCTGGGCTGTTGTGTTTCTTAGTTTTCTGGCAGTAGACTGTACCTTTCTCTATTAATTTATTAATTTAGAGGGACCAAAACACCTAGCCAATTCTGCAAATGTTCACTTTGATTACACCATTGCCAAACTTTTAAAGGCAACCTGAGTTTGTGTATTTTTCTAGAGCCATAGCATATATCACTAGGAACTCTAAGAGGGCTTACTTCAAGACAACCTTTCTTATCTGTGAGAAACTTCATAAAGCATATGCCTGCACATTTGGGATATAATTTTGTGGTGTTGCAACTGCCACAGCCCATTCACTGCTCTAATAGGCCGGACACTCGTAGAATTAACAGTACCAAAGACTCCAACCTTTCCCCTGCCAACCTCAGGACAAAAATCATCATGTGCTTACTCAAATTTGAGGCAAGTTTGGAATTTTAAAAATGGCATGAGTTTAAATATGACACTTTCTAGACATAGTTACTCCTATTCAACCTGACTGACACAGGGAGGATGCTCAGTCTCTGCTAGCATCCCTAGTATCACTGTCTAGCTAGGAGAATTAGGTCAGTCAAACTGCTACTTCATGGAGAAGCAGATATATTTGTAAGAGCCCTGCCAAGTCTCCCACCTGAGGTCTAAAAGGACATGCTGATGGAAGATAATCTGGAACCATTTCCCCTTGCTAACTGGTCAGGGGAAAAGCATTTGTCACTCATCATTTTTTTGTTCTGTAGAAGACCCTTGCCTATGAGCCTTCCCTCTTCTCACCTACAGCTGAGAGAGACCTGCCTGTTCACCTTGGAGAGAACAAAAAGAACAAATCCAGCCCTCTCTAACCTATCCCACCCCCAGCACTTGTACTTTTCTCCTTGCCTGAAGTACCTCTTAGCTGAATCCAGCAGAGGTGATAGATAAAACCCTTCTTATGCTACTGCCACAGCTAAGGTGAAGAACAGATGCCTAAAGGAAGGAGCTAAAGGTGATCCCATCAAGTAAATGGCAGAGAACAATGAAGATCCAGAAGTTCTGTGTTTGAAAATACAGCACAAATATGAGGAGAAGCAGGGAAATAATGCAACTAATAAATGCTAGGAGGTCCAAGGAGATGGAGTAGTTTTCCCCAGATGGGTACATAGGAGTTGCTACCCACAGCAGATTTCTGGAAGAGGCTTGGATTGAAGTAATTTGCACATATCAAGAAACAAATTTCTAAATTGCAAATTTGGCAATGACCTTACAGATTTAGGAAGCTGGTCTACCACTAAAAAGGAAAAAAAACCCTTATGGTACATTTGCCTCTTATAGATCATAAAAATATTTATTTGCTGAGATAACAGATATGTTGGTCCAGAAGGATTAAGTGCCCTACACATTTTACTTAGAGGGCCACTAAGTTACAAAGAAATTCTCAGACTGCCACAGGAAAGAAATCTTACCTTTAAACTTATTACTTTGTTGGCACTCACAATTCCTGCTTCAAAAATACATTCCTAGGCACCAGTGGGGGAGTCTTGACAGACTCCCAGAAGAGGCAGCGAGCCAACTTGTAGTTATTTTAAAGAATGCATCAGTTGTCTACAATTTTGCACCCTGGTACAGATCCTGTTTGTCTGAAAAGGATCCAGGCCATGTAAAAACGGTCTGTTGGACAGAGTCCAGAGTTTTACAGACTAAAAGCACATAATTTTACAACCTTCCACCTCAAATCTTGCATGAAAATGCTGGTTAGCAAATTGTGATAGGTAAAGGGAGGCAAGCAACTTCTAACATTGTCAAAGCATTTTTGGGTCAATCTCAAGACTGTGGGAAGAGCAATATCAGCATTGGGAAGAGCAAAATGGAAAAGTAACATCTATAAATATTTTGTGTTCTAGTCTTTCTACGTCCTTGCAGTGACACTTTACTCTGGTACACTTACAGGGAGGTGTTACAGGGAGATATTTTCAGTTTACAATATATAGGCTCCTTGCCATCTCTTCAAAATTCAGATGGACAAAATCATCTAGCTGCCAGTAGGTTCTGTTAAGCTATTCTGCAATACTATTGAGAATCAAATATGAGGCTTCAGTTCTATGAAGACCTTCTTACATGATTACTTTTATTGCCACAAGCAGACCTACTAACCTACACAGGACTATGCTATACAGTCAAGTTAAGCAAATGTGTAAATGTTAGCAAGTTCAGATCATTAGATCCCTGTTCTGGCCCTCATGACCCAACATAGCAAATAATATTCACAATAAAAAAATTGAGTCCTTTTTAATTGTTAAACACTGAAATTTTGTGTGCAAGATATGTAATTTCTTTGTACCACTTAGTTCTGAAAGTCCTTTAATGCTGTAAAACTGGCCAGTGATATGAATTCATCACAGATAGCTTATGTGCAGGCACACTTGTTGTAGGCACAGCACCCCACTGCAGTGAGAGTGGCATGATACCTTTCTCAGCATGACCATACATGCACACAGCTGAAAAACAACAGGGAAAGCTGCTACATTCAAAGAATCTTGTTCCTAACAGGCTGCAAGCCTTGCCTAGCCAAAAGTCAAGTTTACCAAATAAACAAGCTTTCAGCAAAGAGCGATCAGGTTTATTAAAAGAGGGAATCACAGCCAGAGCAAAACCAACATCTGCATAAGTGAGGACAAATGCTCAGGGCCCCAGACAAGGAGACAGGCTGACAAAGCTGTGGATAAATCAGGATGCCATCCTGTTCAAAAGAAAAGATTCAAAAGAGGCATTGGTGCCCTGTTATTAATCCAGTCACTTTTGAGTGGTAGATCATAAGAGCAAAGCTGGTAGTTCACATGGTTAGGGGCCCCCACATTAAAAGCCATTTGAACTTGTTCCAACAGCATTGTATAAGAAGCTGCCAGTTGTACCAGTCTGACATAAAACAAGGTCCCTTCATCTTCCCTTATAGAGCAGCTGCTGCAGAGATATTTGCCTTATAGGACCACATTTGCCTGCTTCATCATGCCATAATTCCAACAGAGCAGGGTATTTTTAAAAGTTACTGCAAAGAAAGGAGGCACAGGAAAAATTAATTTTTAGACAAAATACTTTCTAACAATAAACTTAAAACTAGACAAAAAGGTTTTCATTTCAGAAATTCCTCATTATACACCTAGGTAAATTTATGGTGTTCTGAAGCAGAGAAAGACAACAGAAAGGAAGACTCACTCACTTCAGACTCTGATAAAATACCTTAGAAGTCACTTCAGATGTGTGCTCTGAGTTCTTCTGACAAAAAACAAACTCAGATAATTATACAAAATACAACATTAGAAGCTGCCAGGAACAGCTCAAAGCAGCCAGAGACTGGGTCACTTATTCAAGACATAACAGACTCAGGGTTAAAATCCCATATCAGAGCAAATTCATATGCACTTTTGAAGGCAGCTTCTCTGTTCCTCCTCCACACCCTCCACTTTAATGGCTGTTCTTAAGACTGAAGAGCCTCTTTGTAGTAGATGTGTTGTCAAAATTAATCAATTCTTGCAAGAAAACATTTTGACCCACTCATGCTTTCAACCAGAAACAGTAGATGAAAAAACTAATAAAACAACACAAACCAGAAATAAACAACTCACAGGAGCTTCAGCAAATATGGAACATGGCTATTTGGCATATTTCTAAGTAAGCTGCTGAGATGTTCTTTACAGATAAGCTAGAAAGCCCACAGTGGGTTCTAATGCCACCCCTTGTAATAGAGGTACCACATCTATCAACCTTTTTCTCTTTCTCATAACACAAACCAGTCATGTAATTGGTGGGACATTTGCTATTTCAGAGTTTGTTATTTCTGGTGCTTTGAACAGTGATTCCATCCCTAGTTAAGCTGTCACACAATTCCCCTGAATCCCAAATGCATACATATTTTCAAATTAAACACAAGAAAAAACCTCCAATCTGAAAATTCTCTAACAAGAGAGTTGGAGGAAGTAGTTCATTTATTCTGAATGCTGTAAATTTGGCACAATCTGGTGCTTCTGCATCAGCACAACTGTCAAAATGCAAGTCAGAATTGAGACACAGAAACTCCACCATGTCATCACATCCACGCCACTGCTCCTCTCAAATCTGCTTTATGCAGAGCCTTCAAACATTTTGCAGACCTCATTTGCCAACAGTTGAGTACACAGTGCTTCACCACTTCCCCTGAAAGACTACTCCATAAATATTAGTCATAAACTGAAGAGGAATTTATAATTGGATACAGATCTCTCATCAAAATTGTCACACACCATATATTAATTTCTGTGTGCTGAGCAGTGCAGTTTGCAGTTTAAATGCTTCTGTAATACTCATTCAACATTCTCTTTGGTACATGATGGAATGAAATACTGTAAATAATTCCTCTTTTGTGCTTTTGAAACCTTTTCAGACAGTTGTATTCCTTATAGCAGATAAACAGAGCACTGCAAAAGCAACACCACGCTACCTGTTGCTTCAGTTTATGAGCTTGCACCTTAACTCTAGAACAACATATATGATGAATAATCTCTCTTGAAACAGAAAGATGTTTTGTCTTTTTTGTGGAAAGGGAGAAGAACAAATATCTTTATTTTCTATGACACACGGACAGTGAGGTTCAGCACTGCAGTATTTTTCACTTGAAGACTCAAAAAGGAAGTGTACTTACCATTGCAATTGTAAATGAGATTGGAATTACACCTATCTTACATTAGGCAGAAAAAATAAACAAGCTATAGAAGGGAAAAAATGAAAGCCTTAATATTAGCTCCCCTGTTACTTCAGTCTCCTGCACCTGGGATCTCTTCCTTTAAGAATAAAGCTGGAAGTCACTTTGGAGAGAAGCCAGCTGTCTGGAATCCTTTGTCCAAAATCAAGTGTGGGCTTCTAACAAGTCATAACAGAAAAAGGCAAAATCCTTTCACTTTTTATAGTATCTTAAAACCTCCTTTCCCTGCAGTTTCAAAGAAACTTAAAAGACAAATTATACCAGTGCAATTGAGAACAGAAAAGTCATGCTTCATTTTCAAATGTTCAATATAACCTATAGTAGATACCACTGTACATAAGAAAAAAGTTCTACCCATCTGAGAACATGAGAAAACAGGGGCAGGTAGTAAAAAGTGAATATAAAAAACAATAGAAAAACTGCCTTCAGCTCTTACATGTGTTTGCTACTGTTGATGAATTTTGATAATACAGAGAGATTCCATGACACACCTGCAAGTTTTAAAAACGAGCTCAGTCTCACTTTACATGGACTATTCTATTTACTTATGTGTTCAGAGCCCTGAAATCTTGTGGTCCCATAAACACAGGGCTCTCTGCTCCCCATAGTTCATAAGTTAACCCTTTTTCCCCTAGGAATTGCAGGCAGACTAATATTACTGCTTTGAAAACACTGATCATTCTGAGAAAGCTGATGTATCACCAGGGAGAATACTCCAAGGGATTTAGACATTATGACTTCAAGGGCACAGAGGAACTGACCTTGGGAACAGTCTCTCCTAGATGGGAATGTGTAATGCTGCCACCTTCCCAGCACTCTGCTCAACAGATACATCCCCATTCACCCTCCACTGAAAAACACACAGTGCCTTAAACATGGGGCCTGGGAACCAGGGGTAAACAGCAGTGACTTCTTCAGAGTCTGAAGAATTACAGTGAAACAATTATAGTCAAAAAATTACAGTGAAAGGATGATTAATTTGGACAAACTTTGTTTTTTAAAAATCCAAGAAAAACACAAATCAGGTTCTATGCTTATACAAACATCTCAGTACCTGGTTGCTATCTCTATCTATTCATAATTCAAGAGACCCAAGTTAATCAAAGTGCCAGAAGCCCATGGAGGCACCTACCTTTAGATGGAGCTTTTAAGGCTTTTGAAAGCCTGTTTTGATTTAGTCTTAGTTTTCCACGTGTCACATTCGCCACCACGCCTCCATGATTTTTTGGGTCAACATCCTCATAATGTAAAACATAAGAGTGACATCAGTTATGCCCACAATCCAGGGTACCCCCTTCCTTTGGTGACAGCTCTCCACAGAGGACCACAAAGTCCTGACTTTTGTGACATTGTTCTTCCAGTGATACAGACAGTCCAGGAGGGAATGAGTTTATATTTACAGAGTTATGTCACTTTGTGGCCATAGCACTGCCTCTTTAGGAGAGGGAAGGTTTCCAGCACTCATCTTGCATTTCCCAGGCAAGTTAGTAATAAAAAGATAGATAAAACCTAAAGAATCTCTTCTTGGGCTTATAAAACAATGAGCTTTGTCCAGCTCTTGAGAGAATAGTAACTAGCAACCACACTTGGAAGAAAATTGCAAGCAAACAAAACTATGCACTGGCACTAAAGAAATTAGTGAAGTTTCTGGATATCAGAAGAGGGCAGCCCATCACTCCCTGTAATGGGGATGTTGTAGGTCTTGGTCTGGGATAGTGACTGCAACAGGCACAGATGTCAAGGCTTAACATCACACCTCACACACTCTGAAGTCTAGAAAAACCTGGTCGCAGCACATATCTTTCTCAATCTCGTGTTAAATTATTTCAGTGGAGGGGAAATGCTGAGACACAGTTCTTTAGAAAGTACAGAATGTTTTTTATTGAATATTGGTTTCATACTTGCTCATTATTGTCCAGATTTTCTTTTTCAGAATACAAAACCATGAAAAACCACTGACCCAGTCCTGATGTAGGAGAAACATTGAACTTTTCTCAGAAGAATCTCATCTTTCAAACAAGGTTTAGCTTTAGATGTAGTCTGTCCAAACATTTTAAAGAGTATTTTCCTCTAGGCAAGACGTCAAAAGCTGGGTTGGAATAGACATATGGCTATACAGTTGGCTAAAATTACTGAATATTTTAGTAGCCTGGTTCAATTTAATTTTTGCAAATTATTTTTAGATAGAAAACTTCTAAACCTCAGAAAGAGAGTCGTATAGTGTTGTTGCCTGTGAATATGAAATAATATGCTTCTCTCCCAAAAACACAGTAATTAAAGATTGTAGTAATTATTGCCATCACAAACCAAGTATTCTTCCTGACAGTTACACATTGGCTGCCTGAGACAACGTTCCTTTCCTCTGTGCTCAGAATAAGGATTGAATTAAGACAGAAACCACTGTGGAAGACAGTAAATTTCCAACAGGAATGAGCAGAATGCATTATGGCATCCCTTCTACAAGATGGAGTCCCCAGTCAGCCACAGTCTTTGCCCAGAGAGCTGTGAAATTCACAGGGACTTTCTCGCCACTCTGCCTAAATACTGGCCTGGAGAAGAGTTCTGAAGAACAGCCCCAGCTGTGAAAGGAGGAGTGAAGCATATTCAGGCTCTGCCACTGAGAGATGTCTTTGAACAGTGTGGTAGAAAGCACATTACTGCACCCATTACTCCACCCATTACTGGGTAGAAACCCACCATTACTGCAAATTGCCTTTTGTTCTGTGAGCAGATACCTCTGCTGTAACACCTTTGCACCCTCCAAATCAGAGTGGAGTATTCAAAGGCAAATGAACAGATAGACTGATTCAAATGGATGACTGTGATAGTAAACAGTAAAAATATTCACCTATATTTTAAAATCACAGTAGAAGATAATTTTCCAGTTTTAGGAAGGTCAACAGTTCAGCATTTGCCAGTTCATGAATTAGACACTAACAATTAATTTAACCATCATTAAGGAACTCATTCAGTAAACAAACCTCATGAATCATGATCTCACAAAGTAGCTAACCTCAGAAATGCTGAGTCATGAGAAGGTTATGGGAAGTGTCAAGTAGAAGAAATTAATCTCACTCCCATTTCTTGTTTTTCTATTTTCACATTCTCCTTTTCCTGGATCATTGCCTTTAATCTGAGACCTTATTGAATGCTATGCCTTGTACTCTCAGAGAGGAATTAATGGATATAGCACTGCAGTGAACAGCATCGATCCACCGTAATCAATGACTCAGCACTGCCACACAAACAGGGGAGACAGACTCAGCTGTGGCCCGTAGCACATCAATAACACATTTTACACAACAAACCAAATTTGTTCTCCAAGAAGAACCTTGTCATGCAACTATCCAATCTACCTCCTACTTAGATTTGGTGCTGAGGAGAACAGCCTCCTCTCCTCCACTAACATAATCCCCACTTTTATTTACAGGAGTTATGTGTTTGCTTACTTTACATCAACAGAGATTGTGCTGTTCCAGTTTTCATGGCTACATTGCATGATATACATAGTTAGAGAAAAAGGAGTGTATTTTGTAGAGTAAATGGCAGTGGCTTAAGGCATCATTTCCACACGTGTAACTATTCACACTTTTACCATGATTTTATTAGGTTTTGTATTCATTCATGTAATCTCTGTATTTGTTGTTACTCAACGCTAATGTTAAATTGGGAGTCTTGGCAATAACTCTTGAGACTGATAACTGGGTAGAAGCTCCAGTAACATAGTCATTCAGAGTTCCCAAACTAAAGCAGTGAGTCTATGGTACTGGAACCCATAAAGAGAGTAGCAGTGGGTCCCAATCTGAGGCTGAACCTGCTCTTCTTTACAGGTAAGGGCCAGCTGTGAGACATCAGTCCCACTGCTGATCTACCTGATTGGAGTATGGAAACTGGAGGCATGAAGACATGAAAGGAAAATGCAGGCCCAGCTTAAGCACTGCTACAGCAATGGGACATGGACACGAGACAGGCTGTGGTCTGAAACTGGAAAATATTTCCAGATTTCATGCTAGGGACACAGCCAAAGTCATAGCAAGCAACTATAGCTGTAAGTCTGAAAAGTCTTTGTGGAGTCCTGCTCACCATGAGGATGAGCTACATTTAGATCCTCCACAAAAAATATTTTGTTCAGTCTGAAAAATCTCCAAAGACTGACCTGGCAGCTTCTTTGGTTAACCCATCACAGTAGAATCTAATGAAACCCACCATTAATGCAAATTGCCTTTTGTTCCATAATCAGAGATGAACAATTAATTACTGTCACATTTACAACCATGTCTGTGTTATTTATTCTCTTTTCTAGACAGCAATTTATCCAGCTGAGCTCATGCAAGGAAAAGCAATGAGTTGCCAGATTCGGGGGTGGCTGCTGCAACTGGATGTGTTCACCTTTTGCTCTCTCCTGAAGGCAGCCGTGGGCAGCAGGAAGAGCTCAGCTCCTCCCTGGACATCTGGGAGAAGGCAGATGGACAGAATATTGGTTCATGAGATGCTTGTACAGGACACACTGGGAAGCCAGATTTTCAATAAAACACACTCAGTTCATGCAATCTACGTCACATTTCCTTAGTACAATTTTTGCTTTGCTTTCCATCAGGCTTTCTCCAGTTTATTTCTGTATTTCTTAAAGTATCACATATAAAACTGGGTGAACAATTCAGGATAGCATTTATCACAACAGAACAGGGCAAAATGTTTACTTCTCATCCTCTTGTTGATAATACCTTCAGTAATGACTCCCAGAATGGCTTTCACATTTCAGCATTTTGCCTCATCAGCGGCTTGCATTCATTTTCTAATTTGTGGTAGCCCACAGATACTCCTGCTGACTGAATTATTCCCCATTTTCTATAAATAAATTATATTTTCTTCTTTGACTATAGAAACTCATAGCTTCTTTTGATTCCATTATATCTTCTTGATTTCAGACCAGCTTGCCAGCTAGTGAAATAACTTTCAAATTTAGTTCTACCTCCCTCAGCCTGGGTGTTGTACTGGAAACTTGGCAGATGACACTGACTCCATCAATTAAACTTTTTGGTTTTGCAAGCCCTTTCTAGAGAGTTTTTTGTTTTAATTTTTATTATATTATAGCAATTCTGCATACCAACTTTAAAATGTCTGTGGGGGAATAAAGGCCTTTCAGCTGATGGTTCTGCTCAACTGTAATCTTTCATTTTCTCCTTGTGTTTTGTTGCTTCAGTTCTCATGTGGCAGAGAAAATCTACAAATTAAACTCCTCATGGTACAGAAACATATGAATTAAACCTTCAAGGCACATTAGCTTAACCTCCAAAATTAAAATGCAAGCTAACAACTGTAAGTCATTTCTCTCACTTTCATTAATCCAAACCAAAGTAATCTGCTTGTGCATTCCAGCAATGTGGAATGATACATGCTAGAACCAACATGGCAGGTCTCTGAAACATCAATGTACCTATGGGGTATTGCTGAAAAATTGCTGAGATTAACAGCTAAACTTATTTCCAAATCCAGGTAACCTTTTCCATTAAAGGCAGCATTCTAGAGCATATGTAGATATATCAAAATGCATGTTTTTTCTGACAAGTATTCCACTCATGCCATAAATGTGGTGAGATCTAGAATGAAGGATATCAAGCTTTAATAATTTTGTTTTCTATCAGGTGCATTTCTCTGTTCTCATCATCATTGTCTTACATATGGATGCATATAATCCTTCCTTTTGTATTGACATTTATGTGACTCCCTCCAAACCCTTAAAAACCCACTGTTCTGTGTATATCATATATATCATTCTTTAGGACATGCATTTTATTATAAACACAAGTTTTTTTTATTAAACCAATCATACATGCTCACTGAGTCCAGTGATTCACATCATGTACAAACCAAACATATTAAGACACATGTGCAATAAAGGCAAACAGATCTTTGCAGTCCAAGTTTGCATTAATGGTGGTGGCATGGCAGCCTATCAAAGGCAAATGCAACATGGCCAGAACTTCCCACTGGAGTGTTAAGCACAGCTGCATAACTTTGAGCCCACAACCAATAGGATGTCCCAAACCACCCTGGGTACATTGCTGTACTTGAGGTAAGAATTCATAACTAACTGCTAATGCCTAAACTCCCCAGCTAAAATTGGATGGAATTTCCCATGAAGGAGGCAACTAAGATATGAAGAGTATAGTAAAACAACTACTCATTTTACAGAATTAACACAGCAGGAACATTAATGTTGTTTCATACATAGTGAAATTAAACTTGTCCAAAAAAAAAAAAAAATCCACCTTAGGAGGCTGGATCTGAGGTTTTATATGGAATTTTCCCAGCTAGGCAGCTACAAAACAGAAGTATTAGAAGCTCAGCAGCAGGAGTACATGCATCTCTGGAGGAGCACAGCAGACAAACCATGGCACTTTCAAAGTGACACCCTGAGCACTCTGCAATCCAGTGTGTCACCAAGCAGAGCCCTCTCAGCCATTGCAGTGACTGGAACTGTGCACGAGGGGTCAAAAATGGCCTTTCTTTCATAACGCTGAATGTGAACACTATGAATGCTAAATGAAGCTGAACTTAATAGAATGATGTCTAATAAAAGCAACTGCTTTTTTTTTTAATATGCCATCTCCCTAAATCCAGGACCAATACAAAACCAGCATTGAGTAAAACTACTAAAGAAAAGAGAGAGTGCAACTTAACTTCTACCCCCTAATGAACCCTTAAATGGCAGATCTTAATATGTTCGAGGAAAATCCTGAGTATTAACTGATTTACTTAAAAGCAAGTACCAATTATTCCAGTCTTTGTGCACACAATCACATGAAAATAGTAACTTTACTAAAAAAATCAGCAGAGATTTTAGATGCATTTAAAATTGAACATGTGCTACAATCATAGATATAGATAGATTAGGAAACATGCATGTGCCTTTGTACAGACTTTTAGACTCAAGTATATTTCTAGATATCTTGTTGAACAAAAAACATATTTAGTGTGAAAAAATATTAAAATATGGAATCACACAAAATTTGCAATGAAATATTGTCTTCCCTTGATTACTTGCTACACCATGAAAATCTAGATTTAATATTAATATTTTTAATGAAAGAAAACAAAAGAAAACAGCAGGGAAATACATCCTAAGCAGCTGGTAAACTCAGACCCTAACAGGTTGCATATTTTTAATATCTTGCCCTTCTGAGTCTCAAAGCCATGTGTACTCCAATTTTCAGCCCAGTCATTTTCTCAACTTTTTGGAATGAATAAACATACAGGAAGATAGGATAAAAACTTCACATCTTCATCACAGATTTTTCATGCTTCACATTTCCCAACCCTTTTAAATAAAATACTTGCATTTTTCCTGTCCTAAACAATTACATTACACAATACTGAACAAATATACAGATGTTACAGACTTCTAATCCAGAGCACAGTTGAATGTTTTCTCATCTATGAAAATGCCTTTTGAGCCATTCCTCAGCTTCACACTGTCCAGCTTTTTGCCTCCTTCATTTTCATGACTCTTAAGCACTCATGCTCACAGGAGCTGTACTGAATGCAATGCTAGGCCAGAGGTTTCTCAGGGGGAACACCCCATCATTTTTAGGTTGTGGTTGCAGACTGCAATCATCATAACTGTATCCTGAAAGTGGCACACCTGAGCCGAGCAGGGCTCTGCATATGAGGACAGCTGCTGGACTAGAAAGCCCAGGCCAGACTTGGAATGATGCTTTTAACTTTAAATTCCAAATACATTTACCAAAGGCTGAAAAAAGAGAGGCCAGTTTTAAAAAAGGTTAAAAAAATTAGGCACCACACACTTTTTGTGAATCACACGATCTCTGGAGAGCAGCATTAGGCAGATGAACTGGGCAGACAGATAAAGATGCCCTTCCTATAATTCCTTATCATTCATCTTCAAAGCAAGTATTTCACTTCATGCAATACAGCGAATTCTACAGAAAAAGTGATTTTGCCTTTCTCTCTAGACACCCATCTCCACCTTGAGTTATTCTTAGAGCTTTTGCTCAGAGCTCTTCAACTGCAGATGGCAATTTTCAATTAGGTATGTGCTTCAGGGGAAATAAGGAATTTACTAAGGTCACTTAAGGGCAATGAAATCACACATGCCATATAAAATGCTTACACTACAAAATGATAGCATAATGGAATGGTAAAGCCTTTAACAAAATCGTAAAGGGAGCATGCAACTACAGCATGTTCCTTTATTATTTCAAGCTCTCCAGTTGCACCTTTGAAAGGTCAGTATTTTTTTTTTAATTTTATTGAATATGTGTAAAGATACCAGGAAAAACATGATGTACCAACGGCCTCCTGACAATATGTAAGGGCACTCAGCTTCAAATTATATGCAAATCAGAAATTGAAAGCAAAAATGAAGTGATGGATGCAAGTCAAGCTAGCCTATAAAAAAGTGTCCTAACTTTGTTTTTAGGATGGACAGGTTACTAAATGTGGAAAAACTTTGAAGACATTTAGTATATTCTTTCATTTCTAAACAAAAATTTTATAATACTATATGCTAAATAAAGCAATTTCTGATTTAGAAGTGACAAATTAATAACAGTTCTCATGAATTAAGCCATCAGTAATACAACAGGAAGGCAGAAGATAATTTTGGTTCATTATCAGCACTATCAAGTCCAAGTATTTCTGCTTTCCTTTAGTCTTGTCCCAGTTACACAACTAAAGCTGGCACCACAGATGTGTGCACAGACTTGATGTGCTCATTGCCTTCACCTGGGTTCAACACATTCATCCTCAAAATATACAGTCCAACACAACACCATTATTGCATTCTGAAAACAGTTCTACCATTAAAATTTATACAAAGGAATCCTTGAATGAATGAAAAAAAAATCTTTAACTTTTTTCTTTAATCAGTGAATAACGCTCATCACCTATTAACCTGGGTTAGAGATCCATGCCTAGGGTAGCAGGCTGACTTGCAGGAGCTCAGGCCACTGCAAGAATGGTCCATCCCATTACTATAACTTTTAATTATCCCACATTTTAAATGGGATAAAAATATTTTTAATTTTATTTACTTTGAAATTCTTTTCACACCATAAACAAGGATAAAATTTCCCTGGGGTATATCTCCCAGGCATCAGTTCTGGCCTGAAAAGAATTTGCTTTTTGTGCATCCAGGCCACACCAGAGGCACAGCACCAAGCTGAGGTAAAACCCTGGGGCAGACATTGGTTTTAGGCAGGTCCCCCGATGCTGCAAGCTCTGAAGCCACATCATTGCACATCTCCTGTGGGTGGCAGAGGCAGGCACTGTGGCTGGGAGGGGTGAGAACCAACTCCCCCCTTGTGTCCCTCAGAAGGGTCACAGCCACCAAGCTCACCAGGGGAAGGCAGGCCCAGCATGGCCACACAGGTCTGCTCACATCCTGGGACACAACAAGCTCATGCCAACCCCAAATACACTGCAGAGACTTTGGACCACGTGTCTACCTGGCTTGGCACTGGGAAATCAAAAGACCATTAACGATTGCAACATTGCCAGACAAACTGATGGGGGCAATGCAATTTCCTGCAGAGACATGAAAAAAGTGATTTAAGAGCAGGTTTCCCTGGAGTCTGCTCTTGCCCTTTAAATTTGTGCTTTACTAACAGCACTGTTAAAAGTCCTTTCTCTGTACTCGTTTTCAATTCAAAATAATAAAGATATCCCACAAAACCACCAGGATGAGAAATGCAACAAGTGAAATTTATGGTTCTGGTCCACCAGCCTTGCTTTCTTTGTGGCTTCACCACAACCAAAGATGATTCATCCCAATAAACCCATTAGCTTCAGTCCTGAGATAAGTATTTAGGAACTTGCAATGTACTTTGTGGTGTTGAAGCTCCTGTAAAAGTTTCTACTGAAACTACTATAGCTATCCTGTGTCATTCCCATTAAAACCTCACTCAAGATTCAAAGTCAGGAGTTAGCAAAAATCTTACACAGAAATTAATGAGAATCTCTATGAACACAAGTGACTTTTAATTCTTTCTTTATTCTGAATTAATTTTAAGGCGGTAGTACTATGTTATTAATCTCAGGGAGACATAAGTCACAGCTATTTAAAAGGAAGAGGGTTTTTAAATAATAATCATCTTTATTGTAAGCTTCTAACCTCCTAGGACTTTTACTTTCCCACTAGGAAAGATGTAGCTACATCTGCCATAATGAGTGCATTCACATGCCTGGGCACACATAAATATGAATAACCAGGAAAATAAGAGAAAGCAATCACATATCTATCAATCAGTCTCTAATGTCAAAAAACCAAAACTCACTCTGAAAATGCATTCTGACTAGTGCTCTGCAACTTTTTTCCTTAGAAGATACTACCAGAGATCAACTGAAAATATTTTTCCTTTCCTATGTAATACACCATAATGGCAGAAAACTTAAATAAAGTTCCACAATGAACATGCTGCTACTTAACAGTAACTGTCCTGATGGACTGCACACCAGTATTACAGCTAGAGACCTATTGGAAAATAGTTTGTAATTTTGTTTTTCATTATGCCTTGACTAAAATCTGCAGGGAAAAATTTCTCCCTCTTTGCGAGGATTTTACTGAAAACCTGTTTCAAAAATGTTATCATACTTTGCAAATACTTCCTAAGAAATACAAATCCTTGTTTTGAACTGGGTAATCCCCAATGTAGTAGAACCTGTTTAGCTTACATTTCCTATAACAGTACCTGAAGTTTATTTTTTAACTCACTGCAAAATCTTTATTGCTACAGGAACTCCCTGTATTGTAACAAACACATTCCAGCTATGCTGATTTAGCTGCATTCACACACATCCAAATAAAATACACCAAAACCCTAGACAGGCTAGAGTGCACCTTTTGCAAAATCTACAGTTTTAAATTTAAAAAATTTTAAGAAATTTAACACATTTTAAAAAATGTACCAAATAACAAACACCTCAAGAACTTATTTCCCCAGATATACTAGGATGGTAACATCATGGATTTGCAGCGCTTCAGCCAACAGACCAAAGCATCTCAGCTCTGTTTCCAGCCTCGGCTCACATCTGTGCTCCAGCAGCGCTGAGAAAGTTTGAGAATCTCTCGGTAACACGAAGGTGCATCCGCTGAGGAGCACCCGGAACGTCAGAGGAGTTGCGGGAGCTGCTCCCCAGCACCGCCCGCTCTGCCCCGCAGCCCGCACGGAGCTCCCCGGCCGTTCCGCAGCTGGCAGCGCAAACCTCGCTCCGACCCTCCCCGCACTCCGGCTCCGCCACCCCGCAGCTGCGAGGACCCGCCTGCCGTACCTGCTCCTCCATTTTTCCCCCTGGCAGGTTTTGTCTCTTGTGCCGAGGCCGGAGAAGAGCGGGACGGTCCCTCCGTGGCAGCGCGGCGCTCGCTGGGGCTGCGCTCGGGCCGCTGTGCCCCGCTCGGCTCCGCTCTGCCCCGCCCGCCTCAGCGCCGCGCAGCGCTCGCCCCTCTGCAGGCGCACACAGCCCTGCCCCAGAGCTCCCCCAGGTCCGACAGGTTTCCTTATATAGGTAAACACAAATTGCATTCCTGGGGACAGAGGCTAACTGGAAGTAAGCTTAATTTGGTTAACTCCACGGATACCAAATGGGTCCGAGCGCCTGGAGTTTGCTTAGCGCAGCGTGGGGAAGGGACTTCAGAAGGGAGAGCAGTTTCCTTGCAGTAGTTCTGTAAAATCGTCAAGTGTTTAATGTCATGTGAACTCAGTATTGCTCTGGCTTTAAGCAATGGGTGCATAGTAGCACCTAAGCAGTTATTCCATTACTTAAAGCCATAGCAATACTATGTTCACATTACATTAAACACTTGACGATTTTACAGAACACTGAGATTGCATTTTCATCCTAGAAAAACGGAGGTGACAAAGGTTTGTGCACAGACCTTATAAAAATGTTAAAATAATTCCCACAATATTGAAGTTTCCATATAAAGATGTACTACATACGTAGTAGTACTACAAAGTGACAAAGGTTTGTGCACACACCTTCTAAAAATGTTAAAATAATTCCCACAATAATGAGGTTTCCATAAAAGACTATCATATATCAAGTGTTATGTGAAAAGGTTAGAAAATTAGGATTGCATTACTGATATCAATGGAAAGATGCAGTGTAGGAAAACTTGTTTTACTTTTTCCAGGTTCATTTTCTATACAATGTAATGGTTAAGTATTTGGTGACAGATCTGTCTTTGTCAGAGATGTGTGATTACAATATATTAACAGACACACCCCTACCTAAACAGGGAAACAGAAATAGAGGAAGTACCAAGAACAAGCCTATGCTGCACTCTACAGAGCAATGACAAATGTATTTCACATATTTTTTTCATCACCTTGACTGCTCACTGCTTGCTAACCTTTTTTTGCAAATACAACTTGTTTGTCTAGAAGAACTTCAGCAGGCAGTTAATTAATTAATTAATTACATGGAAAATCATGTAATACGTGTCACTTTATTATATTCAGGCAAGATTCACTATTAGTTATGGCTTTTCTACAAACTAAACCACTGTTGATATGCAGGGGGAATTAGACAGCAAAAAGCATGAGGATAGGGAAAAAAGCAATAAAAAAATGATGGAGGAGCACAAAAATATAAGTGAAAATGAGAAAATTTTCAAGATTTGATAAGATTATGAGAAGCTGACTTGAAAAAATACAATGAGCTCTAAAATATACAATTATTTTTCATTCTGTCCCCTGGATATATTGTTTATAACTCAAAATGCACAAGAGACACACATTTGGCTTCCTGGTGACCTATGAAGTGTTAGAAACCACAGTGTATCACCCAAAAGCTGGAAATCATAATTATCCATTGGACTACAGCATTTTTTATTGCTGCCCAATATATGACTTGAAGATCATTAAATAATATACTGCACAGAAAAGCTATTCCTAATGTCCAGTCCTAATGGTTTCAATACTTCTTTAGTTATAATTTTCCTCTTTCCCTGAGGCATAAACATTCAGCCTCATGATACTGAAGGAGTTTGGCTTAGAAGTTGAGAAAAATGAAAAACAATATCAATAAAATTGTAAGGCACTCAATAAATACATCTAAAACAGTCTCTCCATACAGTGTATAGGGAATCAGGAATATGTGGCCAGGGGTTTGGTGTAATGATCTTCGTTTGGTTCTTTTGGGACAGATAACTCACTTGTGGCTCCACTGCATAAGAAGAGGATCTTGGCCTTGCCAAGTTCATGCTCCTGTGACAAAGCATTTGCACTGGACTACACAGCCAAGTATTCCCTTACCACCATGATCTCATGACCAGTTCCTGAATGAGTATCAGGTTTTTTGCATGAGTCAAGCCAATTAAAATTCGTCAGATTCCCAAAACTGCAACAACAAAAGAATTTTAAGAGGGCTACTAGGCTAATAGTAGATTAGATAGTAGATATCACTTCAAGTGTGGTTGACAGTCTATCCTTAGGCTAGCACTTTTTCTGTTAGCCAGCCCAGACCCACAATAAACATCACATTCATTTATCTAAAATACTCCCTCAATTAAGGATTTTCCCACCATTTCTTCAGTGCCCATACATGAGCTTTACTTACCCTAGTCTCAAGCTGAAAACTCAACTAACTTTCATACTCTACACCTGACATACCCCTTTACCTCCTGACATACCTGTTTACCTCCATCTCTTTACCCAAACATCATATTGAGAATCAGTCAGGGAACCTAAGCTCTTAGAGCCAGGCATGAAATCTCTTTCTTTACTTCCTGGCCCCCAAGCTGTGATTTCATTAGAGTGCTGGCAAAAGCATGAAAAGTTTCCCCAAGTCCTGCATATGCTACCTTTGCAAGAGAGAATCTCTTTGCTTAAACAATGCTTGTAATAAAATAAACATTCCTTCCTCAAACATAAATCAGAAAAAAAATTATTTATATTTTCACTGCATGTCTCTGCTGAAGCAGCACCAGCAGTTGATCATAATAGATGTCATAGTTAGTTCTTTTTTTATTTCTGAGTTCTTTAAGTTTTTTAAGAAAACTCTATATCATTCTCAAGAAATTTAGCTAATTCTTGAAGGTGAGAGTAACTTAGACTTATTACCCCATTTACTGTGCTGTCACACATACCTATCCTCATATAATGCTAAGACTAATTATGCTGAAGCCATCTTCTCCTTTTCTCCAGGAAGAGGTCTGCACAGTACAGAATACAAGCAAATTTGAGCTTGTATTCTGCATCAGAGGGTATAAGAAAAGATCTGAGCAGACGTCTAGGATATGTTGGGTTTAATGCTAGGAATTAAATGTTCATTAGAAATTAATGCAATTGATGACAAAGAGTTATTTTCTTTGCTGCTGTGCTCCAAGCTGCCCCCAGCAAAAGCCCAGCATTAAGCAGACACTCTCATTCAGTGTGTCATTAGCTTGTTTCCTGTGCACAATCCATACAAACAGTTTATTGGTGCTATTTTAGTCCCTGCTGTTAAGATAGTAACTATTTGTAAGCCAAATGACCTTTGTCCAGCAGAGCCAAGAATCACAGTCCTGGGCAGAACCCTGGTTACAGATCAGTGTGCTACTGCCTTTCTCTTTACTTCCATTTGCATGCCCTACTAGCCATACTTGCTTCATCTCAAAAAGTGGTTTATGAGAAATACTTTCTCTTATGAAAAGACTGATGGATTTTCCCTTTTCCACTTCTGCCCACTTTTTAAATACATAGTCATGTCACTCTTTGTGTTTTTGTACCAGAAATGGAAACCTAGTGTAAATTTTCATAGTGAATTTTGCTTGAATGGAATAGGTGAGAGCAGTACATCAAGAAATGTATATGAAACAAATCATGTTAGTTTCCTCTCATCTTGCCATGAGTCTCTAAATATCTGCCTTCAACTTTTTCCTTATTAAATGCTCAGGGTGAAACACAGCAGGTTTAGTCTCCTTTCGCTGAATTCTTACTTAGTAACAAGGTTTGCTTCTGAAGTTCTTTGTAGGCTGAAATTGTCCACACTTGAGTGGCTAAATAAATTGGCTCAATTTATCCAGGTAAGTATAAAGCAACAGAGATCTCTCAGGTTTCACTGCACAGTGCACAGCGCTGCACATTTTCCAGAATCAAGCTGTTCATGCATTCTCGAAGTTCTAATTTCTTCCATGCAATGGCAACACTTCCTTTCACTTTGATACAGGCAAGATTTCAAACCTCATCTTGGTATCTGCATCTTTACATCTTCAGTTTCCCTCAGAGATGTGCATCACTGACCTCCCACAATGTCTGTTCTGTTTGTGGGGTGCAACAAGATCATTCATTCAATAGTTTATTTTTTTGTTCTCAGCTACATTACCCAGCCCTCAAATCAGGTAACGTGCTCAGCTAGAATGGCAGCAGTGAGTACCTGACAAATGAGGTAGATTCAGTTCTAATAGGCTTTGTTTCACATACAAGTCTCTCCAAAGATATGCAATATCATAGGGCACCTCTCTTTCTACATGAAATGGTTTTTAGATTAAAAACCTAAACCCCTGAATACATTTCTGTGTACAAGTCCGCAAGTGCTTTTTCTTTACTGCCATTAAATCATTTATACATACAGAAGGCTAATATTGCATTTTAAGATACTGTAGCAGTATACCCAGATACACAAATACACAGATTCACTCAGACTTTTAGTTTATAACCTGAAAAAACTATGAACAAAATGCCCTGGTGCTGAGTGCAGCCTTCCCCAAGCAAGCTAACTGCTGGAGAAATCCATCTGAGTGGATTTGTCTGGGATAGAGTTAACTTTCTTCTGAGGGGCCAGTATGGTTCTGTGTTTTGGCTTTGTGGCTATAACTGTGTTGATAAAATACTTTTGTCTGGCTGTTACTGAAGAGTGCTTGCACCACCTCAACACATAAAGTTGCCCTTTTTTCTCACACTGCCCCACTCCAGTGAGAAAGGAGTGGGCAAGGAAACAAGAGAGGAGAATACCAGTAACTACAGCTGACCCATGCTGGCCAAAGAGACGTTTCATACCATCTAAAAACTATTTATAAAAACCCAAGATTGACTAAGAAGAAGGGGGGTGGCTTCCTGAGGTAACCATTGTGTGGAGAAAAAACTGGCTGGACACTGGTTTATGGCAGTGTGGTCACTGTGTTACTTTGCTGTGCTTTCCACCATATTCACCTATTAACTGTCTTTGTCTTGGCTCATGAATTTTCTGACTTCTGTTTTTGTTGTTTTCTTCCCAAAACTCACTGGGGTGGGGATGAGAAAGTGAACTGTCCAGTCCAGAGACTAACAGCACAGAAGTTTTGGAAATTTCTCTTTACTACTCCTCATCAGTTATTTGCTTTTGCCTCGCAGAAGATATTTCAGAGTAGCTTGTATAAATGCTTCCATCTGATTTCATGGAAAAGTAAAAATCTCTCATTTCATGGAAAAGTAAAAATCTTTCTTTTCACACATTGCCCTCTGCAGTGACTCACTGAAGTCATTTGACTTCACCTTGAAATGCACTAGAGGCATCTAAATGACAGTCACACATCTGAGAAAGAGCTGAAGCTGTTGTCTCTCAGCCACAAGTTCCTTGCCTATAACCATGTGCACACAGGAACTTCAGGGAAAACCACAAGATTTCCAGGTCAGCAGGTACCCTGGCCACAGACTTGGGCCTGAGAGCTATGTAGCCACAAACTGTAATTTATTCACTCAGCTAAGAGAAGGCACAGGGGTTTGCTTTTCTTCCAGCAAAGGCAAACTAAAAATTATTGTAAGAACCTGCATTTGCTCAACATTCAGGCTGAAAATGAACGTAGTCAAAAAGAAGAAACTAAAAGGTTAACTTATTCAGAAGCAGTAACTCAACTGCACATACTGTGGGCAGCTGAGCATGTACCTTATCTGGGGAACACTCGCTGTACGAATCAGTTAACTTTATGATACAACCCTTACTTTTTATTATTTCCTGATCTGGTGTTCAATTTTACAGCCTTAATGCAAGTACTTCGTTAATAAAGCATTACTTATAAAATTTGACCACATTACTTAACCTTTACACAGAAACAAAGATGTCAAAACAAGTTAAGGCCAATGACTGAGGGTATTATTTTTACCCTTGGGAAATGAATTGAGCTTTTTTCCTCACCAGTCTTTCAAAATGCATCATTAAATCAATGTAACATGACAAGTTGCTATCTTTACCCTTGTACCACGTGTTCTTCAGGTTTCAGTAACACACACTAAACAAGAGCTTTATGATTTCATTAAATATATTTTAAACTCAGGGTTGTGGTATTAGATGAAGCCATTGGCACACAATCCAGCAAAAAAGCTATTTGCTTCTGTAGAATTTAAACGCTTTATCTGGAAAAGTTAATGAAGTAATTATAATGTTGTTATTAATGAAGATTAGAGATGGATTTAAATGGCATTTGGAAAATAAACCAGACAATTAAACAGGCTTTCAGACTGTGTAAATTCCTTAGGGTCCGGGGAAAAAACTCTCAGAATACCTACACTAAGAAGGACATTTGGAAAACACTTAGTTCTTAATGCCATAGAATTCCAGACAGCAGAAATTATCTTCATGTCAACATCAACAGTGGGGACTTCAAGCACTGTGATGCTTAATGCTGACCAGCTGTGCTTGAAGGTTTGTTTTAAAGTCCTCTCATGATGTCTTTAACTGCAGCACCTTCCATATTAAGCATACTTTTCTGATGATGGGGTAGTAGAAATGTCATTAATGTTTGAACTGACATAACTATCAGATTAGTTAAACACAATTTTGCATGGAGGAGAAGGATGATGCTGCAAATGGAAGAGTCATTGGCAGATTAATTTTTTATATTTCATCCCATGTAATGCTGCAGAAAATAGAAGAAAGCATGTGTACTGGAAAATCCTGGAAAATGAGCCCAGAGAGGTGCTCCAGAGCAGGAGTGGGCAGGAAGGGCAGTGCAGGACTGCAGGTTCCCTTGCTGGCCATGAGGGCAGCATCAAACCCATGGTTTGTTGACACACTTTCCCTGGTGCTTTTGGAGGACTCACAGCTTGGCAACTGCATGAATTCACTTTACCTGACTGCAAAGGTGAAGTGCTGAAAATTGGAGCCTGGCCACCATAAGCTCTTCTGTAGTTTCTGGAAGAAAAGTATTGCTGTTCCTCAGACCGTGAATAAGTGGATCACCTGAGAGAGGGGCACCTCTCTTAACCCTTCAGAGGGTGACCACACACATGGCTTGGAGTGCCAGTTACATTCCTTAAATTGGGAGATATGACTGCTGGCCAATGAGCTACACGACTAAGAAAATATTGAAGAAAATGGATAGTAAGCAGATTATGTGACTCAAACAGCACTATTTCTTGGTAGAACACATGGACTAGTTTGATCCTTAAACAGTCCATATCTTTAAGACTAACTGTGTGTATAACAACATCAAAACTTACAGACAGTAAAGGCCAGAGAAAAATTTGCATTCTGGGAGATTGGAGTATTTAGAGGAAGTGTGGATTTTTTTTATTTACAGGCCTTTGTTATGTGGAAATCCTGAAACACTAGTCAAAAGCAAGTTTTGTCATGGAGTTCCCAGATGAGGAAAAGGAAGGAAACCATTCAACAGCACCTAAGGAGAAATGTGTGTGTATTGCAAAATCAAAGGTTTTTAATAAAAAGTGATCTGTCCCAGCCACTACTTAAGGTAAACAGTGAACTCTTTTGTTCCAAAACTTATTAAAAATAACTAGTCAAAATGCATTTTTAGATTTTGTGTCTAAATAAACAAAAATCAGAGATAATACTCTGATCTCTTCTGAAAGAACACATATTCCAAGAACTGTACTTGGAAATATGGGGGTAATAAATCATGTATACACATGACAGCTGAGGCCTCACTTAGGATATCCTTTGACCTTCTCACTGTGAAGATGAGAGAGCAGCAAAGATGAAGAACATTAAGAAAGCTGCAAGCTATAAGGAACAAGATGGAAAGGACATGTAGTTTAAACAAAATATGGAACTTTGAAGAAGTTTTTGAGGGAAACTTCTCAAGATAAAAGAGAGAGACTTGATTGTGGTTGTTTAAGGAAAATGTTCACCTAAAATACGACAAATTTAGATTAGATGTGAGGACAAATCTCACAAATAAGAGTTATTCATCAATAGAGAAGTCTGCCAAGAGTAACTTCTGGGATATCAGAAGAGGAAATGCTTAAAGGGAGATTAGATAGTATACTCAAAATAGTGAAGCAGATAAACCTGCAAAATATGCAAAAGACTGGAGTGGATAGTTTCTTTCAGCCTATACTAACTTCTTTCAGCCTATGCTTCGGAGTCTTTGTTTAGGATTTTACAGATAAAAATTCTTTTACTGTATTTGGCTAGTGAGAGGAGTAAAGATCCAGTCTGCAAAGTCTTGAGCATTTTAAAATTTCCTAGCTATGCAAGTAGTCTCTCTGAATTCAGTTTAACTTAGTTCAGATTATTATATGCATATATATTTTTATAGACAGTAATTATATATATATATATACGTATTATTATATACAATATAGAGTGACCAGAAATACTCCCTAACTACCTTAATAAAAAACTATTTTGACAGCAAGCAAAGAATTGTAGCTGGAGACTAGCAGATAGGAAAAAACAGAGGTAAATTTTCATCTACTCTAAAGAAAATATATTTCCTCCATTATTCCATTGTCTCCTGCTACCCAAGTCTTGCTGGTGAGTGACACCTGGACCTCCTTAATCTGGTGTCTTCTTCCAAAGGATTTCATTACATTTACCCATAAACATTCTTCTGATGTAGATTGAAATGTTACTAAATAAAAAGTTCAGGACATCCTCCGGAAATAAAAGGGGGAAGCTTTATCATGCCAGACCACTCCATCATTATTCTGCTGTTTTGGCCCTGCCACTCAGCATCTACACTGCCAGCCACAAACCCAGGCAAAGGGAAACCATTGCCCTGATACCAGAGGTTTTAGCTTTTATATTTTTCAGATTCTTTACTGCTTTAGTGTGTAGTTCTGATCTTCATATTAGAGGATGGTAAGCTCTCTTCACAGAGTAGGTAGACAGAACAATTCCTTTCCTACCTTGGGACCAAGGACAAAGGATCCAAATCTCAGGCCCAAGAGCATAAACAACAGCAGAATGAAGAGAGAAAAACAAGAAGGATGGGACTTCATAACCTAAAGCTATAATTGGACAATTAACTCCAATATGCAAACAGACCAGAACTTATAAAAGTGACTGGTGATCCATTTTGTGACTGTTTTGGGTTCATCTTGGGTGTAGGCCTGCCTGGGCTCTTGTACTGCCCAAGGTGTATCCATTGAGGAATTATTCTTTATTCTTTAACTCCTTCTAGGCTCTGTTCTAGGCCAGCCTTCACAAGGCTTCACCCTGCCAAGCTACTTGCTCTCTCAAGCAGCATTTAACACCTGGTGCACTATGCTGGGATGGGGAGTTATTAAGCTTAAACTCACTTGTCAAGGCAGCTCTCAGGTATGTTGTTGCACATGGCACAACAATCAGTTCTGTGTATGTGGAAGCCACCTTACCCTGCAGCAGCATCTTCTATAATCAGATTCCTGCCATAGGAAAGGTCTTCCCAGATCCACAATACAGCTGCCTCCACTTCTGAGCTATGGGCTGTTGCTGTATTTGAAGTCAGCACTTCCAGGGCTCGGTTTAGCTCAGCTATTTTAGGCATCTGCTTTAGGAATTATGCCCTCTAAGTGCCTATTTTTCTCTGGGGACTGTAAAGTGAATATTGATCGTTGGCTCAGACACTTTGTCAGCTGATTCCCACCTCTAGATATTTATTTTTCTGTAAAATTTGGCATCACCTTACCAACTATGGCAAGCAGTCAGGCAGTAGTAGAAAAGTAGCAGATCTGTCACTGGAGGAATAGAAGCAAATCATCAAATAACCTCTAACCAGTCATCTTCACTGCCAGGATCCCTGGAGACATTATGTGCAATAGAGAAAGTTTAGCTATTTTTTCTTGTAACTAAATATAATCACATCTGTAAGTATTTGGTGGGTAGAAGCTGGCTGGTTAGATTACTTTTTAGTTTTTTAATTTTTTTTTTGTTTAACTTCACAGGAGTGCTGACTGTTCTAACTCTTTTTAGTAGAGAGAAGCAATAAGCTAGCATTTTTTCCTTGTCTTTTTCCTTTTCAAAGCCCTCCTGAAACACACTGCACTCTTCTAAGTAGGAAACTAACAGGTCTGTGAATGTTATTTCAGATCCACAGTTTGACCAATTCTAAAAGGGGTCAGAGCTGCATGAATAATTAAAAATAATTTCTCTGTTAAAAAAATCTACAGACTATTGCACAAGCATGTTGGCCCAACCCATGTTAATCACAAAGGTGAGGAATAAATGCTCAATTAATGGCAGATACAGAAAAAGAAGTTTAATTAAATCTAACTGTTAAGAAACTTAGTCTGTGAGCTGATCTATAGCTAGGAAAATGTAGTCACTGTCCTTGGGGTTCCATTATCCTGGCAACAACATCTACTTTTTTCCCTTTCCTATTTCCTCTGTTGCTTAAACACCTCTTGTTACTCTCCCTTCCAGTAATATTGAAGGTGTAATTGAAGGAAGAAGTGGACAAAATTGTTCAGCCATTATGGAAAACGCTGCAGTACATTTTTAAAATTAATTTGGAAATACTACCAGTCGTGTCTAAAAATTGAAGGTAGTAGTACCTTGTTTTCAATCCAGGAGTTTTGAGTTCAAAACAGTGTTAGAATGACAGCCTTCATGGAATCAAAAAACAGTTTTCTTTACTTTGGGAGCTCATAGGTCAGGGAAAATGGGAGAGTTTAAAGAAGTATCTGGTTTTTATGGCTAGAGATACCAGAATAACCTAAAGTGCTCAGAAATCCCTGTGAGCAAGACCAAAATCTCTGTGAGAAGTGAAGGCAACTTTCATTCCCTGATAAGTTCACTCTTCTATATTGGAATATAAGCTTTCTACATGCTTTGTCTCCAAACTTGATTGAAAAAAAAACCGACAGGACCTATTGTGGCTTGAAACATACACTCCAAAGAGAAGCATCAGAATTTACATAAAACATTTAAATACTGATTTCATTTTGCATAAAAAATTATTTATTCCACTGTTGAAGTAATTAAATGTACTTCAGTAAACACACTACGAAATGATACCGAGTAACACTTGCCCTTTTTTAAGAAGCCATGTTTCAATGGCCTCTCTCCTCTTGTTCAAAAGTCAGGTGCTTGAAGGTGACTTGCACTTTAAAAAAGGAAAAAAATATTGCTCATTCTTCATGGTGTTGAAAGTCTGAAATAGGAAGGATACTAATAGGAGTTACTTTGACATTTTCATTGATTGTAGGCTTAGAAGAAGCTAAGTCTTACAGGTACTTAGACCAGTACAAGGTATTTTAGAGCAAGGTGCCCCAGTGTGTTTGATACCACAGTTTTAAGACATGAGTGACAGTAAGGTGCTAGTAAATAGATAACAAAGCTAATAATGTTCTGCTTCCCTTTAATTTGGGACAGTGAAGACTTTAGTTAGTTAGGAATTTTTCTTTTTTTTTTTCCTTCTTTCTGGTTTCTGTGGCTCTGTGGTATGAAGTATGCATCCCTTGGAATTCTTCTTCAGAAACATGTCAGCTTGAGGTTTCTTCTATTTCCAGTGAACAAGAAGATAATTGAAACCCTTCCTGAGTTACAGTTATGTTTCCTGCTGGAGACTGACAGATCCAACCAAGCAGAGAGAACACTGAAATGCAAAAGAACATTTGCTGTTTTATTCCCTTCATACTTTCAACATATACAGGAATTCCCTGGATCAGACTACAGGTTCTAAGAGGCAAATAGCAAGAGATGCCTGAAAAACAGACAGGAGCAGAATTTTCTTAATTTTTCTGCAGCCTGGGAAAGCTCCAAACCCATCATCTACAAGAGAGCACACCAGCCTGGCTGCTGAGGGGCAGGGAGGGATGCAGATCCATTCACCACCTGGTTTCTCTGCTGAAAGCCATCACAGTTACCTGCCCATTGTAGCAGTGGCTTGGTTTGTGCCAGGAACACCTGCCTGGGATGAGTGGTGTTGTTATCCCCACTGTGGGGATTGCCTGGGCTTTCCAGCTGCTTCTCTGAGAATCTGGGGTCTTCTCTACTTAGTCCTTTATGGTGGGACCTTTGTTTCCCCTTGTATCTGCACCCACAGACTAGGAGAATACAATGTAAAGCCCACCTGTGAGACACAGCAGCTACAGAAATCTGATGTGACCATAGGGCATAGTAGGTTTTTGTCTGATGTGATGGGACACTCAGACTGTGCTAGTAGCAACTAGCTGGGCTGGATTTTGTTTCTTCATCACAAATGGAAACGTTTATATTTCTAAGAAACAAAAAAATTCCACTTAAAGAAAAAAAATATGTTGGAAAGTGTTTTTCCCAGACTCCAGACGGACTCTTCTGTCAAAAGGAAAAAACAGCTGCTGGGTAGGGAGTACAGAGCTGTCAAATCTGTATCCATGTTAGGCCCATCGTGCACTCCTCTGGAAAGGAATCTGTTGGCAAGCACAAATTTGCAGCCCCCCGGGGTGTCCAGCAGAGAGCAGGGCAGCCAGAGCAGCAGCGCTGTGCTGAAGAGGCGCGCACTCTGTGGGAGCTGGCATGGTGTGCTTGGGCTCAGCAAGGGGCTTCCACAGCCTGTCCTGGGATGTAGGATGCATCTCTGGATGTGACTGGACACCTATATTTTTATAAGGGTTGGATATGTAAACTTTAAACCAATGCAAATTATGAAAATTCTACCTTTGGGTTCTCTACCAAATTCACACACAGGCTATCCTAAATAGAGTTAAGATTTCTCTATGATTACAACACACAAAATACTGATAACTGTATTTTACATGATGATAAAAGTGCACTTTCCCCCCCATGTTGATATTGAAAAAGAAAGATCATGTTGTTTTTATCTTACACTGGAATTATATTCAAATATTCGTGAACAAATAAAGCATCATTATTCAATTCTTTAAGCTGTTTGCAAAATGATTCAAGATTTTGTAATGCTTCTTTTACGTTTACCCTGTAGAAAGTCTCATGAAATAAAAAGAAGGAAAAAGAATATTGCCAAATTACTTGGATATTTTTAAAATAATAAAGACTGTACTCTAGTATGAGCTAGGAACACAAGAGATGGAGCTTTCACAGTCTCAGACTAGATTCTGAGTCCCTCTTTTTGGTTTCTGTTTAAAAACTCTAATTGATTGGAAGAGAAAGATGGAAAGAAAAGATTTCATAATTTAACACACCAGTGTAAAATCAGCTTTTTGATTACAAATATAGCACTTGCATTTCCTAAATGTATGTTCTTTTTAGCATAAGTTGTGTTACTAAATGCATAGCCTAATGTGTAGGGATGTGAGTGCATAATACACTGGAAACAAATTTGAAAACATAACAAAAATAGGGAGACAGCCCTGCACATAATTTATAGTCTCAAAAATGTATTCTAATTTTTTTTTTTTTTTCATAAAATAGATGGGGGAAGAGAATGGCAAATTTTCTTTACAATTTCTTCCAAAAATAATAAAATACTTGGAGCTTTTTCTGACTCTAATGAAGCAACTTACTGGGTGGTGGAAGTAGAGAAGGGAAGCATCAGCTGTTTTTAAGAAACTTACTACTCTCAGTTCAGACAGTGTCTGAACACTTATGAAGCCACTTCCTGACAGGACACATTTAGCAAGGAAAAACTGTGGGTATCACTCAGTCAGTAACAGGAAATTTATACCTGTCCACAGCAGAAGCAAGACAGTGCTTTGAGTGATGTGCTAGTGCAGAAACATCATTTCTGTATTTTAGAATTACAGGCCAGTAATTACAGACCATATTAGAGTGAGGTGAGAGAATAAATAGCCCTTGGCACCAGTAAATCTCAGGACTGGGATTTAATTCTCATGATTGGTCTTTGCAGTCCAGTTTTTAGTCCTGTAGGATCACACATTTGGTAAATTTGAAGCAGAACTGCTCTCTTGGGGATGTCTACCTTTAGCCAGGTTGGCTCAGGTGTGCAAGGTGTGCATCAAGCAATATCTAGCTGAGCTTCTCAGTTACCAGAACTTTTGGTGAACTCTGCACTCCATGAGTTTGATAATGTCATAATGCCTTCATATTTGCATGCTGCTACCTAGATACTCCTGCTGAAACAGCCCTAAGTGACAAGCTGTCACCATTGTGTCTTCAATACATACTGTTTCTAGCCTGTCCTTTGTACTGTCCCCTTTTCATTGACCTGGTAGTTCACAGTTCACACTTTCCAACACATATCAGGTAGATAATGCATCAGCCTGCTTGTACACTTCAAAAAGCAGCAATGTTCCCATGGAGTGCAACTACAGAATCCTGGTCTCCCACTAGCACAATAGCCTGGAGTGTAATATTAGAGCTTAATTTGTTTTACATATGGAAGACTTTATAAATGTACCATACATATTTCCATGCTGTGGTTGGATTTTATGGAAAGACTGCAGAACTAGACGATAAAAAATATAATGTAATTCCTGAGCAATTCACTATAAACTGAATCTTGGAGAAAGGCCTTTGCATAAACAAGAGCACCAATAATGCCCACAGAGTGACTGTAGGGCCACAGAAATCATATAGAAGCAAGAGAAAAAGCCACCTACATTAAGTGTCAGGAGGAGAAACGCTGCATTTTATTGTGGAAAAGTCATTTCAGCATGCTGTGCAATAGTCAGCACAGTAATAAACCACTGTCATTTAGATGCCACTGAAAGAAGCACCATCCGTGCTGGTTCACCTTCACTGCACCTCTTTGCCCACTGTTCTGCTCCCTTCAAATCTCATCCAATAGAGCAGAGACCATCTCAGGCTGCAGTGCACAAAGCATTTACCTGTGAGCAGGGACTGGCATCTCTGGGATACACGTACAGAAACCTGCTGCTGCCCCAGCCTCCCGTCACACAGAGCTACTTAGAGGTCTTTAAACGTGTTAATGTAGTGCTTCCTGACTGTCCACTGGTTACTACTTTCATTTCTCCTCTAAATTACTTCACAGACTACACATATGTTATTGGAATTTACACCTTGGTGAAAAGCATGCCTGGGGAGGCCAGGAGAGGCCATTTATTTACACTTGCTTTCTATGCCAATCAGCCTCCTCTTTCCTCATTTTCTCTCAAACTTTTCCTCTTTATGTACCTTCATTTTCTGCTTCTCTCACCTGTTTACACCAGGAAGGAGAAAGGCCACAATGAGATTATTAGATTTAAATTGCCCTACCCCATTTGATGTTGCAAGGACCTTTCTCTGGGACTCAGGTGTATGTATTTTTCACCACCTGCAGCGGCAGTAACACTGTTATTTTCTATCTCCCTGGCTGCCCTGGAAGCTGTGCCCCTTGTCACAGCCAGAATGATGCTTGGCTTCTTTGGGATGATGTCACCGTGGTTACAGGTGGTGGGGCAGCAGAAGATAACTGAGCCTCCAAAGGTCATGAGTGAAGCCCCAGGTAGCAGCTTGGAGAAGGACATGGATGATATCCTTGCAGAAGGATGATATGAAATCCTGCTCCTCTTCCACAGCTACTCCCCTTCCCCTTATTGGTTCTCACAGATGGGCAGCCCAGGACCTCCATGCTGCCCCACACATTAAAAACAAGCTCTGAACCTGACCTTTGCCTCCCTCCTGTCTCCATGGGGCAATTATTCATGGTTTTCTGAAATGTTTTTTGGTGGATCAATATTTTATTCCATTATTATGAAAAGCAAAAAAGGCATATTGCTATCAAATGTTTTGTTTCTCAGGAGAGCTCACTCTCCTTTCATGCTTCTAATTAATCTTAGAGATGCTAACAGGAACATCCCTGGTCTTGCAACAACACCCATCTCTTAGCAGACCAGCTGCCTCTTTTCACTTGGAGCTTGTGGCTCTCATTGCCTTTTTCAGTGTCATTGCTGCCAGACCTTGGGCTTGTAAACATCATTCTAATTTTCCCTGTCTCTTTATTTGTTATAACAAGTATTATTGCAATCTGTTCCTCTCATACAGAACTTCATAAATTGGTCTTAGTACTGCTGGATTAAACTTTTCAGCAAATGTGAATTATAAACTTTCCTGTACATCCAAATTCAGCTGTAGTTCCAGTCAGGTTTTCCACATGGACCTCTCTTAAAATTTATTTTAAAGTTAATGTGGTATTTGTTTCATATGGTTTTGGGATGAGAGTTTTCACATGAGACCTTCATGCACTGTACCATATAGTAGAATATGCACTTGGACAACATTTGCTTTAGGGAGCCAAATCATCCATTTTTCACTCTTGTCCTTCTGACTGAGTAATTTGCCAGATACAACAAGGAGAACCCAGAGGTGTATAACTAGCCTGAAAGAAAATTAGATGATCCATTTCTGGTGTAATCTCTCTTTCTGTTATTCTGGAGCACTTCAAACAGAAAAAAAACCCCACTCCATTTCCATTTGCAAAGCTTGGGTGTCATCCCTAACACTGTCCACAACAGCTTTTGTCCCTTGGAAGGCAACTTCCACTCAGGAAATAAAACTATCAAGATCAAGTGTCTTATATACCAAGAGTTCTAAAATCATCATAGTGCAAGGATTCCATATTGCCAGGGTTTCATACTGCCTCAATGTTTCTCATAGGCAGCTCCTCTAAGCACTGACTGTTCCTGGTCCTTGCAGTCATCATCTGACTCCAGATCCCCCCAATCCACTCTTTTATACCACTTGTTCTTATTGGCTACAGGTGTGGCCTGTTAAGATCAGGCCTGCTCCTAATGTTTAGTAATTGGTTCAGCTGCAACTCTTTGGGGGATAAGATTACATTCTATACCACCTTCATACTGTATCCCCCTACACTCAAGAGGAACAGGTGTGCAAAATGCAAGCAGTGAGTAAGTAAACTATGGGTTTGGAAATCCCACACATAGGGAAGGGGAGCACAGCAAAACATGGCAAGGACAAGGAGAACAGCAAAGCCAAATGTGAGTAGCTACTGAGGTGTTTCAAGGCTGAGATCCAGCACAAGTCTCTGTGGACTCAGTTTTCCATAAGGAATTTTACGCAATATGAAGCTTTTTTGTTCTCTTGCTTTTCATTAGGTTTTGTGCTGGTAAATAAATTACAACTAACAGTGAGGACATAATTACTCAAATAATTACTTTTATAATCTGCTCATACAAATGATTCTGAAGCCAATAGCAAACCTGTCTTACTTGTGGGTGCCACTTCTGCTGGTCTGTAGCCACCCTTGCAGGAGGACTGGGTAGGTGCAGAGACAGCCCAGCGTGCCGGGGCAGCCAGGCAGGGAGCTGGCTCAGGTGCCACAAGCACAGTCACAGTGTCATTCTCCTCAGCCAAACTGGCATGCCAGGCAAGAGGGCTGTGAGGAACAGAGCTGCATCCCAGCCTGTGCAGCTGCTCATGCATGACTCTCTACAGGCAGGAACCCTGACATCTAAGTTCACCTTTTGCTTGCATCCTACCAGTTTAAGACATCCAGATTGCTTAACTTGGCTACTCAGTTCTCAATACTTTGACATGCTTTATATCATCCATAAATTTTATTCACAGTGCTTTTATACTTTTTCAGGTTTTTATAGAACAGTACTTCATAGTCTTGACCTTTAACTCATCTCTGCAAAATCCTATTTGAAATACTTCTATTCAGTGATAAATCTTCCATGACATCGCTTTGATGTATACCAGCTACCAAGTGTCTAAATCCATTTAATTTACACTTAATCAATATCAGATAGTGTTGACTTCTAATCACAGTAACATGCAGTTCAGGGCTTTATGAAAGGCACTTTCTATGGTATGAAACAATTGCTTTAATGAAGCAAACTTATCAGAGGAATGAAACCAGATCCACAAGCCATAAAGGGTGGTTGACTCATATTGTCATCTTTTGAGTTGTAAAGAATTAAATCCCATATCAGCATTCTGATGTTCACCCTGTTGTCTAGGACTGATGACAGCCTGGTTGGTCTAATAGCTTCAGTTATTCTGCCTGCCCTTTTCAGCTACTTGTATCACCTTAGCACACACCCTCCTGCCTGGAGCCTCTTTGCCATCAGGTAGATAACTCAGGGGTTTTATTTGAATCATATGATGTTAACAGATTCATTCATTTTCATAGTTATAATGAAAAGCATAGACTTTTCCATATCCTTCACAAAATCTTTTTCTGAATATCTGTTTTATTAATTGAAATAGCACCATGGAAGACAGAAATTGCTATGGCTCTAGCACATACAAAAATTCTAATGTAGCATGACTATTCAAAATCCTAGCCTCAGAAATATTTTATTCAAGGTACAGTAGTGTAAGTATTAATACCTGGTTTTGCAAACAACCTCTCTCAAATTCAAAATGGATGAAATATAAATACTATGAAATATATGACTTCCAAACAGTGACAACAAAACAAAATCTTTTTTCTAAGTTGTTTTTGTCATAATCACAAAAGTACAATTATGCAGAAAGTCCAGTTTCCAGCTTAACATACTAGAGGGCACAAGCAAAAAAAAGAAGCTCTTAGAGTAACAGACAGAAAGTTAATGCCTCCCATCTGTAGGCATGCAACTCCACAGCAGTATCAGAAAACAATTCACTATGTTAGCACTTCATTTTCAGCTGCCATTTAAAAAGACCGAGTCCATTTAGTCTACCTGATCCTCAGTTATGTCAGATGCATTCAGCTTTGTTTGGAAAGATCCTCTGTACGTTTTTCTTTAAGGGCACAGGAAGCCTAAGAAGAAAAAGTTGAAAACATCTGACAAATGTTTCTGTCATTTGATTTTCATTGAAGAGAGATGCAATGGTTAAAATTTAGCCACATCATATTTTGTATTAGCCATAGCATTTTGAATGAACTGCAACCTATTCAAAATCTGGTATTTTCAATTAACTGGAGCTTATTCACATCTGGCAAGCCAGCAAACAGAGCGGGAGAGTGTTACAGCAGCTTAGCAGAAGCCTGCCATGAATACACATTTGGACAGCCTGGGAGAGCATCAATGTCATTCTGGGAATGTTCCTGGCAGGGTGAAAGAAAAACATCAAAGACATTACTGATTTAAAACTGCCTCCAAGAGTGCAATCTGTAGTGACAGGAAATGGAAAAATTAGTCTCAAAGGGACTGTGAAGAAAGAGCTAGTCCAGCATGATAGTGGGTTCCACACATACAGCTTATGTTTTGTCACAAAAGCAAAATAATGTGGTTTCTTTTGGCTGAAACTCAGAAATAAGTCTTCAGGGCAGCTCAGAAACTGCAGGAACCAAACCAAGTTTGGAGGGGACAGCTCAAAAAGGAAGCCTTGTCATCTGCATGGTACATCTAATATTTTAAAAGGCTACTGTAGCCTAGATACCAGCATTTAAAAAACAACAAAAGACTAATAAGGTCGGAAGATGGAACCCTAAAGAGCTATGAGAAGGAAAAAAGGTTGAGCAGAATAACTGTCTGTGAGCTCTGCCTGAGACTACTCCAAACATGCCAAAATAGTACTTGTGGTAACCCAGCAGTGCCTTTTCGAGGCTGACATTGCCTTGGTGTGATTGATGGAATCAAAAGCTTCCAATAAACACAGGGAAGAATAAGGATACAACTTTGATCCCAGAGTAGGCTGAGGACTATTATAGTCCATGGAATTACTATGCATGATTCCACTGCCTAAGGCACAAATGCAAATTCTCAAGAAGTATATGTATTAAGGTTGAATTGGAAGAATTAATTGACAGAGAGTTTTCCAGTAGGAAAATCTATTTATAAGGTGTATTTTTGTAAACCATGTCTCTTAAGTTCCTTTAACAGTTTTCAAGCTGAAAAACCTAGCTGCTGCTAAAATGTATTTTTGGGAAACAGTTTAAGCATTCAGGGACAATATACAGAGTAAATTTCTTGTTACAGCCTGAATCCAATCACTACAAAGTGCCCGGTAAGAGCACTTCAGTACAACATATCATGCTGTTTACTCTTTAGCATTTGAATATTGCTCCACAAAAATTAATATTCCATAGGGAAGACAGGACATTGGTTACACTCCAACTTGGCTCCTCACTTCTGGGGCATTCCCCTTTGTCCTAGGCCACCCAGAGATTAAGTCCTTGAAAAAGTGGAAGGAGACTCACTACACTAAACTTCATGAGCTTCAATAAACTCTTCCAACCTGCAGGGGCTGTGAAAATGGTGTGAGAGTTTAAAGTAAGGTACAGCTCTCATGTTAAAGTAATGGGGGGGAAAAACCCATGTGAACTAAAGAAAAGAGTGTCTTGACTCAGATGTTTACAACAACAGCTACTTCTATTAAAAAAATCAACTCCTAAATTCATCTTTGTATGTTTATAGAATCATAGAATAGCTGGAAGGGACCTTTTAAAGGTCACCTGGTCCAAGACTAGCAGGGACTTCTTCAACTAAACCATGTTGTTCATTTAGTAAGGATGAATTTTTGATCTACCACTCCTTGATGAGTCACATGATCTATTCCTATAGAAACTAAATAATATGTATACACAGTCAGTTCTTGTATTCCTGTTATGTTTTGGAGGTATCAACACAGAAAGCAACAACCAAGAGTTTTGGGAGGAAAACTGATTTTCATATATATTTCCTTGGGACATAGGTACCTATTTTAATAGCTCACCAAACAAACTGTAGATCTGGGGTATTTTTGGCTATGTCTTGGATTTGTCTGCCAAATTTATAATCACTCTTAGGTTTCCCATGTGTCCAAAAGATAATTCCAAACAGCTGCACTGTTTGACCCAGGGGGCCTGTACGACCACATCAAGAAACTCTGAGGAAGAAAAAGAGCATATGCTACGAGATGGCAGTGGTTGAGGATTAAGTGTGCATTTGGGATACAGACAGCCTGGAAAAGCCAAGGGGATCATTCGTGCTGAGAGTCAGTCTGTGCCAATGATCAGGCCAAATGTAATCACAGTCTGAATGGCAGAGGGGGAGATGGGCTGTGTTTAGGGACATAGGACACTGGACCACATCCTGCATTTAATTCCACTTGGAAAATCTGAGGCAGCCAAGGAAGGAATGTGATTTAGAAACAGTACATGCATGTGTGACTACTAAATGGCCTACATGTTTAAAAAAATAAATCTGGACAAAACCATATCTTTGCACATTGGCAAATTTCTTCATCATTTAGATCTCTTGAGCAAATCGGTACATAACAATATCTCCAGTCACAAAAAAAGTCAGAGGACACAAGAGGTAATATTCAAAGAAAGACAAAATTACCTGGTTTCCACCAGAAAATCTGCTCTCTCAATCACAATGTCTTTTTTTGATATCCTGAAGCTAGAAGAGGAAAACAGAAGTTACTGAGAACAAATTGTATAATATATATGCTTTTTAACAGCATTGCCCTTGCATTTGCCACGGCAGAGATGTCGTACTTTGCATTAAAAAACCTTCTTTTTCTCACAATGCAAATAATACAAAATTCTGGACCACAGTGCAAACGAAGCCAAGCACATTTTACTCTGACTCATGTTAAGTCAGGTTTTTTCTAGTCAAACTGATTGGCAGTAATGTCCAAGTTTCCTAATTGTTTTAGGCAACCTTCTCAAGATTAGCTGCTGTGTTTTACCTGTTATTTACCTAAACCAAGATTTCAATTCCCTGACCTTTTAAAAAAAATTTGGACATGAATCTAATTTGGTTATGCAATGCCATTATTTCCTCCCCACTGGGGAGTTTTCATATCATGTTGGGACATTTAACATTGAATTACATAGAAAGTGTTGCCTGAACATGATATTGTACCAGATCTTCAGACAACGAAAACATTATGAAATCTTTATGGGCATCATTCCCACCAAAAAATATTTTCCATATTAAATGTTCGTGTAATTTTACTCCAAAGTGCAATCAATTTTTTTAACAAAAACTAAATATAAATGTATTTTCCAAACAGTTGATAAAAAAGAATAGACAGGTGTGTTACACATATATGACTCTAAAACAAAGACCTACATGAATCTTTAATTTTAATTATTTTTTGCAATACTGTGCTTAAAAAAGGATTCCACCACCACAAAATCAATTCAGCTGGGAGAATTTTTGAGATCACAAGGACCAAAGATACTAAAACAGAGACATAAACAGGTCTAATAAAATTAGTACATAAATATTTGTATATTGCCATTTTTAGACCATCATAGTAATTTTTAAAGAGTCTTGATCAGTGTAACTGAATTGTTGGTAATGTGCAATAAAATATAAAGTAAACTGCTGCTCAGGTTATCCAAAAGTATCTCCTCCCCCTCATCAGTCCCATACCCTGACCTTGCTTACATTCCTGTATGCATCAGCAGGCTGGATTTGGGATTAAGAGATTCAGACCAAATTGAAACATGGCAGGTCCTTTGGCTTTAGGTTGTGCTCTAACTTGTACCCTCATACTTACAGAGCTGCATGCTAAGAGTGTCTTCATTCACCTTTAAACCTTTAAACCTGCCCTCAGCCACACTGATTGAGCATAGTCTTTTTTGCCTTTTCATAGGCAAGCTCCAGGGACACAGCCAAGAAATGGGGAAACCCACTGGGCTCTAGTTCAGCACATTATTTCTGTTGCTGTCTCCAAAGTAAGCATTTGAAGAGAATAAAAATATGCAAATGGTAAATAGCACAAACAGTGGTAACAGCAGGACATCTAAAACACTGCTGCTTCTACACTTACTGAGAACCCTCAGTTCCTGATAATTGTCCCAGGCCCTCAAAAAGTGTTCTCAGAACATTCTTCAGAACCTGTTCCAGTAAAATACTGAAACAAGTTGCCCACAGAGGCGGTAGATGCCTGATCCTTGAAAACATTCAACATTAGGTTGGAGGGGATTCTGAACAACATGGTTTAGTTGAAGAAGTCCCTGCTCATTGCTGTCCTTTAAAAGGTCCCTTCCAGCTATTCTATGATTCTATAAACATACAAAGATGAATTTGGGAGTTAATTTTTTTAATAGAAGTAGCTGTTGTTGTAAACATCTGAGTCAAGACACTCTTTTCTTTAGTTCACATGTTCTTTCTTCCCCCCATTACTTTAACATGAGAGCTGTACCTTCCTTTAAAATGTATCTTAAAAGATTTTCAGCAGGTGGGATAATTTCTGTACATTGGATATAACTAATTACTCTAATGTTTTTAAACAGACACTACAGGTACACTTTTTTGCCAAGCAAACCTGAAAAACCAGTAATATGAAATAGCAATAGCAGAAGTGGATCATTTGAGAGAAAAATGAAAATTTTCTTAAGTAATTCTAGCAAATTCCAGTCACAGAGAGGAAAAAAATCTTTCATATGTAACAGTGACTTTCTACTGTAACATAATCTTGAGAAAATAGGGAAAACTCATTAGTAATTTAAAAATAATATTAAGGAATGGCTCATTTCAGTTGTCTGAAAAGGCACTCCATCTTCCCTGCTGCATTCAATTTTCACTATTGCACAAAAGTAACACACTAAAAAAGTTATGAAGACTAAACTTTACTTTCCGTATTGATTCTTTCAGGAAAGAGATGAATTTAACAGGTTATGGAGAAGAATCCTATCAAACTATTTTATAGGTATGAGATGGAAAATTTCTGTCCCATCTATGCACTAGTATAAGTTCCTTTTTAAAACATTATGTCTATATATATAGTTACATAGATATGGATAAAGATATAGAATCCATGGTTTCATAATATTTTCCCTTCTTTACCTCATATGGAAGAGAAACTCTGAGACACAACTTACTGAACAGGGCAGATGATCAGATTCAGACATGGGACATAAAACAAAACTTGCCAACAGTTACCAATGTTTCAGCTTTTTAACCTATCTCCAGCAAAGGGAATGCAGCAGAAGTTGAGGACAGATGAGGACAATGTGGCTGAAGTAATGTGCTGCATTAAGCAGACCTAGTGACTCCAAGCTGGGGCAGGCTGAGTGACAAACATTGCATGACAAGACAACGCCGATTTTCTCATACGACTCAAACACAAAAAATTTAAAACTGGCAAGAACTTGAGGATATTTTTGCAGCTTCGAAAATGAGGAACATAAAGGGAGTAGATATTGCCATTGTTGTAAACTGAAGGTACCAGGAGATACAGACAAAACTTAGTTAACCTCTTTGCCAACTCCACCACCTTCTCCCAGATTTCTTTAAGCTTTTCTCTGCCCTAGTTCATGAAGATGAATACAGGCAACATGAAATCACACAAAACCTCGGTAACATCCCTGATGGTTGCAGAATTGTAGATGTGGGCACATTTAAAAAGTTGGAGGCAAGGCACTGTTGGCATTACTGTCACCTGGATGTCAATATTGCCAGCAAGGTATAGCTGGATTGCAGCACATCCCATCACATCTGCACGCTAAGAGTGAGCAATCTTTTTAAGAGATTAACCTGCACAAACAAGGATCTATTTATTAGTCATATTATTAAAAAATTATGTGCCTTCCTAAGCAGTTTGAGAGAGAAATCCAAAATACATCAACACTTGAGAATCTGATGAGCAATGAAGTACTAAAACAGAAGCATTTGCCTCCACCCAAACTTGTTAAATACTCTGGGTCTTATTGTAATAGTACTATAGTACAGAATTTTAGAATTGTGCTTCTTTAAGTTCCTATTTCTGTGGTGAGAGGACTGCTAATTCTTGTCAGCCATCCTGGGTCTTATTGCTTTTGTAGTTAGAAATCAATAAGAGTTTACTGAATAAATTAGTAGTTAATTTTAACTCCCTTTCCTGCAAGTTTGGGGTCAGCAAACACATGGAATTTTATTTGCTTCCACAGGTAATCAACAATCAACATCAACAATAGCATTTGCCACCTGGTGTTTCCCTCATTTCTTCCTTTTTTCCTGTGTCTTCTCATGAATTTGACGTGCCAAACCAAGAGGATGACCTCCTCGACTGACATGGCTCCCTGAGCTGCCCAAGGGCACAGAAGCCCTAACAAATCCATTCCCTGACTGATGGGAGAGTTACAGCAATATAACAGAGTAATGGTATGGTAGGATTCCCCTTGACTGCATTTCTTGCCTTTTCAGTTTATGCAAGACATTGCACAAGTTCAAAATTTGTTGAACTGCAAATAAACCTGCTTTCTGGTAAATGATATAAAATATGATCCACAGCAGGAATATTATATTATGTTAATAAGGTAACAATATGTTTTCATGACTTGGGAGCTCTAATACCACACTATTTCTAAATCCTTGATAATTGCAGATTTTCTATCATTTACATAACATATTCAGTATATTGTTTTATGAATCCTCTTGAACTCAATTGCAGTTTTAGGACTGCAAAATAAAATTTACAAATACTCAAATAAAGTATCCAGTATAGCTGAATTATCATCTGTCTGTATATTGGAAATTCAGCAGAGTAACTCTGTGTGCAGTTGCATTTGTGACTGCTTGGGTCAGGGCTGTTCCAAGGTGCAGGATGTGATGCATCTCAGAAGGAAAGTAGATGCCACAAAATGGGAAGATTCAGTCTTGTCTCAGCCATAGGAGTGCCACTGCTTGAGCTCAGTAAACCAAAGATTCCAAAGTACCCTTTCATACCTTAGAATTGTAAAGTATAAGACATTCAGATGTGAACCTCATTGTTAACATGAAACTAGCAAATGCTAAAATGGCTGAGCTGAAATTCATGGGGAAAAGGTCAATTAAAAGACTGCATCCCTGTGAAGAGACCATATTTGACCTATTTCTAGATCTCCTCACAGATGTCAGTAAAACCAAAGCTCAGTTGCTACATTTCTTCCCAGCTACCCATTGACAGTAATTTGACTCTGAAAAGTATTTTAGAGGATTGAATTGGCCAAGCTCAGTGAACATTGCTATGCTTGTGATAATTATACAAAAGTAGGTCACAACATCACTACAGGTGAAAAGTGTTCTGAATGAAGGAGATCTATAAGGAAAATGGAAATTTGCAGAAATCAGTTGAAACACTTATGCTAGACGTAAAAAGCTACACAACTTCATATAGAAGTCCTACTAGATATAAACCTATTAAATCACTTCTGTGGCTTTTCTACCGTGAATACTTTGATATGGATATCCACAACATCATCATATCATATCAACCTCTAAATTAAATGTATGCTGAGAAACTCCATAGCAGGCATTCTCAGTAGAACCATAGTGTTGTTACCAATAGCTTTAAACACACTATAATAAAGTTCAGTAGAAATCAAGCCCTATTTGTACTCCATTAACTGCTTTGTAGAGACTGCCTTTGCTCAGAAATCAAGCTCAGCAGGACAGCAGAATAGGATTCTTAAGTAATTTTTTCAGTATATATCTAAATATAGTATTCTTTAGGCATCATGACCACCTGGAAATATAAACAAGGTTGCTGAAGTGATATAGTTACAACTTTTTAGTCACACACATAGTTTGCTTTATAACACATTTAAAAGATTAATTTTTTTTAACATTTCACGCAGTTATGAACATTTTTCATCTCAATGTACTTTAAAACGACTCCAGCTTAGAATCTACTCATGTAAATTTCCACCTCATCTTTTACAATTACTGCAACAAAGCAGCACAATTTCCCCACATTAGCCACAGAATGAAGCAAAGCAACTCGAGTGCTGCAAGTATCCTTTTGCAAACAGCTTGACAACTCTGCACACTGGTTGAAAGTTAGTAGAGTACAGTTTATTTTTAGGACAACTTCAGTTTTCCCTATTGGAATTCCATTTCTTACAGTCTAAAGAATACAATTCTGATCACTGCAACCAATTAGTAACTGAAAGTAAACAGAAAAAGAAAGACAGCAGTTATTAACTTTATTTGCATGGCTTGGGGAGGAAAGAATTACCTAAGGCTTCATCCATTTTTCAATTAAGGCCTAATTTAAGACATTGACTCATAAATACATTTTAGGAGAACAATTTACAAGTAGAAATGAGTCTCCAAATGCTTCAAAAACAAGTCAATTGCAACAACAAATTACTGAATACCCAAAGGATGTCTAAGTCCCTTATTTGCCACCACCTACCATTGCAATTCATACTCAGGGGGGGTCACACACATGCATTACCTACAACACTGCATTTTTTATCTGTTTTTTTCTGTGTTTGCAAAGTTATATTAATTCACATAAGACTAAAAAACAACATCACAGATGGATGAGGTACAAAAGTGAGTTATTTCAGCAGAATGTAGACAATATTTTCTTAAATGACACCACGAAAACCCAGCCGTAATTCTGCAGAGCAGTGAGAACAGCTCTCACCCACTCAGTCCCCTTCAATGTCTCAGTTTTTCCTAATTTAATATTAGAGGGTGCCCAAAACATTGCACTGTGTTGTTTGGTTTTAAGCTTGAACAAAAGTAGGAAAAAATGCAGAGACTTTTGCACACTGGAATATTGTGAAGATACTACTTTTTATGATCTGCCAGGTAAATGCAATGATTTGCAGGCAAAATGTGGATTAAAGACTCTCACCCCAGTTTAGCCTCTGGCTTGAATATTCAGCCAAAATCTAACAGGCAACTGAATAAGCATATCAAGGAAAACTAACTTTCAATTTTCTATAGTGGGCTAAGCATGAGTGCAGACTGTGTAAGTGTTTGACAAGCAGTGTCCTCTTTCGTCATTTCACTTGGGAAAAAACAAAAATATCTTTAAGATATTTTCATAATAAGATATTATCTGTCATACAGCCAGATATTTGACAATTTGAAATTAAGATCGTTGATTCTGACTCTGGAGAAGTCTGAATTCCACTGTATTATCAATTTACATGAAGAGAAATTGCAAAATGTCATCTCTAGACCAGAGGGCAGGACAACATTCTTCAATCAAAAGAGAAAACATGTCAGCTTCTGAAATGTTAATATCTAAACAATCTTGCACATTGATTTCTGCAGCTACAAGGAAAACTCTATCTCTTCCATAAGTCAAACAGCAAAACTTTAACCCTTGCAAAGGCATCTGTGATTTTTTGTTTGACTGTAGTTACATTAAGCAACCTCTTCACATTGATTCCAAATTTATTTAAATGTTTCCCAATTAGGATGTCAACTTGATCAAAGTTTATGATCCTTAGCATCCTTTTTAGGGTGTGAGATCAAACCAAAGCATGTAGAAAACTGAAAAATTATCAGGGATGTACTCCTACCTCTCTTAAGTCATAACATTAAAATACTTGCATTTAAATATTTAGAGAGAGGTTATTTTAAATGCTCAAAAAGTTTAAAAGTACGCATACCTTCTACCTGCCTAACCAAAAAGGAATGAAGTTAATAATCTTATATTTAATGCTGTACTTCTTTACTGGAATGCTTCCACCATACTTTACAAACAATATTGAAAATGTATCAAGTAACACTCCAGAGACTCAGCAAAAATGACTTGCACAGTAGAGGTTCTTTTCTCATAAAGCTGGAGAGGATCTCAACTCTGCCATATACCTGGAGACATTTCAGAATATTCTCCCCATAAGAGGAGAAAGCCTAAAATGGTTTTATAAATTCCAGTTATTGTATTCATACATCCATATCTGTATCTATAGTTGTGTCTAAACATACAGATACAAATTTAGTCTGCGTATGTAATATATAGTAATATACATACACCTCATGGATTTGTATACATATCACACATATTCTCTCATTTTAATATCTTCCCTCATAACTCAGCATGGTGCATAACTTTCTTAACCATTTGATTTTGTATTTTTAAGTACATGAAGAATAGCATGAAGTAACTTAACATCGAAATGATCTCGTGGAAAAATAATCTTTTAGTTGTAAAAAAAGTGTGCAGGAGATCATTTTTCCATATTCTTGCTCTCCAGGGCTGCACACATTCTCTCTACCTCAAGTTTCTTCCTAATTTTAACCCTTGCACAGGCATCTGTGATTTTTTGTTTGATAATAGATGGGTTAAGCTACCTCTTCACATAGATTCCAAATTTATTTAAATGTTTCCCAATTAAGATGTCAAATTAAGATCTCTGTTTCAAAGTGAGGTTATGCTACAGCTGCATTTTCACTGCTCAGCAAGTACTAGGGACCAGCCTTCTTACCAAACTTCTTTGTCTCCATTTTTCCTCTATTGACCAGCTGCATTTGGCATGATCAATGCAGTCAGTATTATCTTGTTTCATCACTACTGTCACTCTCACCTTATAAGTTGTTTTTCTTTTCTTTCTTTTTCTCCAGCACCTTTTGCCTCACCATCTCCAGGTAATACTACTCCTGTTCTTAGCTTAAAAGTTGTGCCTCCCAAAGTGCACGCACAGCTTTCAAAGTCACTTCCTGTCCCTGGCATTCACCCTCAGATCTACCTGTCAGCAGAGAGTTCCTCAGAGGCCAGCACTCACACTTCCTTCAAGCCATTCTCTCCACCAGCACTCCTGTTCTGCCACTCCTGCCCCATGGGGTGATGCACTATTGCATGCCACTGATTGCAGCTTCCATGCCTGCTTCCCCAGTGATTACTGAGTTTGGCACCTTGTGATAGACAAGACACCTTGAGACAGGCATCTGGCATGCAGGTATACTTAACTCTGAGCTCTTTCCACCTCATGGCCCTGAATTCTCAACTTTGTAATAGAAAATAATTTCCCCTCCCCCCTTAACAATTAAGAGACTGCATTGCTAATGTTTGTGGAAGAGTGCTGCCTCTCCAGTGATGAAACTGATTGGGAACAAAGAGCACACTTCATCTCCAGACAGGAGAAACAATGGACTTACTGTTGTACCCCTGTGTACTACTTACCATCTCCAGTGCCCACCTTAAGATTTCACTGCATTTTGCTAAAACTGTTAGGTTTACTTCCCTTACTGCTTGGTTTGCTATTCTTATTCCTTTGTAACTGATTAAAATGATTTTATGAAATATTTCTGGCAAATACACCCACCCTTCCCATGATACCTCTGCACACCCAGGCTGGCAAAGCATAGCTGTGAATGGGCACAGGCAGATCTGATGCAAAATTCATTCATTGATGGCTACTCTCATTTGTTCTAATGGACTTATGCTCAGGATCATTTGGCTCATTAGAACAAGTGAGAATCTGCCACAGTATCCCTAATCTTTGTTAGCAGATGTCTGTCTTTGGACCATATGTTGGGTGTAATCACTTTCAGTTGCCATTTCTGCTGCATGGTGAGCAATTTGGCAACTACTTCCTCTCATATGAGAGGCATCTGGCACAGACAAAAGCAAACCCTGTGGATTTCTCTACCAAACAGAAAGATATTGAAAACAAATTATGAATATCAAAGACTGTATCTGGAATGGGCAGATAGTGTTTCCACAGCTATTTGTCTTCAGTTATTCAGTTTTCTGTGTGCATAAAATTCATTATTATAGAAAATTCATGATATACAGAAACATTGTGGTGTGTGACTGCACAGAAAGTGAACAACAATTTCATCATGATTTTCATTAAAGCATTGGTACTCACGTTGTTCTGGGTTTCAGGACATTCCCCCACCTGCCATACAGTGGCATTGTAATTCATGCCAACAATTTGCACTTCACTATCACCAGAGTGTGTTGGTCTTTCTGTATCTCTTCTGTATCTTTTGATTATGAGCACTAAATAAGTAAATCTTGTAGAAAATTAGTAATTAAGGCTATGGAATGAAGTCAGCTCTGTGGAGTGTTAAATGTTTGTGATTAAATACAGGAGGACAGTGAAACTGCTCATAAATATTCCTCCCAGTTTCTTTTGACAAATTTCAAATATTTCTCAGAATTCAGACTTAATTTCTTTCATTCTTGACAAAATCATTTGATTGATGAACATACACCAAACACAGTGTTATTTACACTGCTTCCTCCTACTTGGTCCTCATGTTCCATGTCAGGTGTTACCATTGCTACTGCACTATAAAAACACTGATATTTCATCCAGCAATTATTAGTAGCAAGTTGCCCTTTAGGGTTTCTTTTTGCTTTAAGATGCTTTGTTGGTAGAGGAATGTTTCTTTCAGACACAGTATACAAATTCATTTTGATGCACTATAAGGCAAATAACATTTGTAGCATTTATAGCATTTGAAAGAAATAATTAATATATTTTATAGCATTTTAAATAAATCTGCAATTTTTATAAAATTTTAAATAAATCGGCAATATTTTAAATAAAATTCTGCGATTTTATAGCATTTTAAATAAATCTTCCTGTTTCTCACTTGATAAAAACCTGCTGTGTTACTGGCATAGCTGTGAGTACCTTAGGGAATTCTGCAAACTCATCTATGCCAGTGGCACAACTTACTTCAGCAATACCTCTTTGACCAATATGGTTGTTATTCTGAAAGAAATGTGGTCTGTGGGAAAAACTTCTGCTCAAGAGTTTGATCTCCTGAATGAGGCTCAAATTCCAATTTCTAAGCATAGTGACATAAATCCAATGTAATATCAAACGCCAGGATGATTCCACATCCCATACCTAAAGAGGAAAGTTGCTTGGTAAATTGCACACACATGAAAATGAGAACAGAATCTGAACTGCTGATGAGAGAGCATCACAAAGATTCATTTTGTTCAAAACCTCAAAAATTGCAGGCAGACTTTACTCAGCATGTGTAAAGGTGGCAGACATATGCCAACATTTGGAACAAACACATTCGCTGATGTTTTAATCAAATCTTGGTTCAAATTTAATTGAAATAAGCTTAAGAATTCTCAACATCATTAATTGTTCAGTTCTGTGTGTACAGCATGGATGGAAGGAAAGAGACACATGCTGATGAGGGCATATTAGGGAAAGCATCCAAGGAGCTTGTTTCCTTAGCAATTTACAAAGCAAATGAAGGTAATGTGAAACTTCAAATCTTACAATATCTGCTTTATTAGACTTTAGTTTCTTGTTACTCTTTTCTCATTAGAAAACTCTTTTAAACACTAAAGCCTCTATATAATTCCTCCACCTCTTTCAAATCCCTTTCTCTAACCCCAAGTCATGTAGTAGGCTTCAAGCTTGGTACATGAATTAGTTCCTTGTGATACTGTCCCACAGAGGGTATTTTACTGATCTAATAAAACCACAATGAAATTACTGTACACAGCCTAATACTGAAGCCAAGTTATTGATTTTTAGGGCTTCATTTCCAACCCTAAAGTGGCAGCATTCTTGAAATCCATGCAACTATACATGTCTTTGGCAAAGAACCAGCCAGCCATAGCAACATACTGTTCAAGCATTACATTTTCCCCACTGCTCCAAGAGCCAGGAAATGATGTGTGCCTGTGGGTACATACAGTATAGATGCCACTCAACCATATTCCACCTCTCCAATTATTTTTTATTGAACTGGGTTTTTTTTCAAACATTGAGATGCCAGGACAGTAAGAAGAATGATGGTGCCTCAGTGAGGACATGAGAAAAAATTAATTTAGTACTATAATTTTTTGTCAATCCCAAAGTGTCATTTATTCAGGTTGAGGGGCTTGAGAGGAAGATTAAGTATCTGATTAAAAAATAACACAACCCAGCTGGTCTTGTCTGTGCTACAATACTAATTTCCACATTAACTTTGCTTCAATATAAGGAAATGTTGGGAATTTTGCCTGTGAATATTTGTTCATGAGGCATTTTATACCATAGTGACTGCATCCATGACTGTTCCAAAAAATTACCTTAATTTCTATAAACTTGTAATGAAAGTGCAAGAGTTCATTCATACAACTAATTGGTGGAAAATTTTGTAATATACTATTAGAGGAAGATTTCAATGTTCACATCTATTATAAAGCTTTCAGAGAACATAAAATAGTAAAACAGAAACTATGCATAGGAAAAATAAGGTCAAGAACTCATATCCCATCCTGAAATGTATTCCTAAAGGAATAACTTAAGTGCTGTATGAAACTGAACTACATACTTCCCTTTTCTTTTAACCCTCTGAAAACAATGGAATATGAGAAGAGAAAGAATTAGTGGCCAAGTGTGTAGTACAAAGTTAAATAGAAGAAACAAAGTAAAGCAAAGAGAATAGACAACAGTTGAACTCGGAGCTCTAATGTAATTTTCCTAATTTAGCTTTCTTCTTCATTTAAATCCTCTTATTTCCAGGAAACCATTGAAAATTATTTGATTTCACATTTTTCCAACCAGTCTTTCACTCACAACAACCTATTAATGTCTTCAAGGAGGCTTAGTTTTTACATGAAAACAAGATTTTGACCTGGATGGATTAATAGAGAAGGTCTCAATTGGTACAAAAATTACATGCACATATCAAACAAGGTCTTCCACCTTCTTGCTACCTAGACACAGATTAGCCACTCTTATTTGTCAGTCTCATAAAAGAAGCAGCTGAACTGCCTGTGCAGTACTCAAGAGATGGGAAAAAATAATGTGTATAAAATGAATACATAAAGAGTGTCTCAGAGGTATTAATGGGAGTAGAAACAAAAAGCTAGCAGAAGAGGACATTTTGCACAAGTTTTTAGAAGCCACCAGTAATGAAACAAACTGTTCTGTCATTAGGGTGTACAGCCTAAAAGCATGCCTCCAGGGTACTCATTGAATTATGATGATGGTTGACATGAAATTAAGTGTCACTTGGTCTCTTCTGCTTATAGAAGAACTTGTCTGCCAAAACTGTTAAAGCACCAGAATCAAGTTTGGACAAAAATACAGGAGCTGTAATGGCTCATCGTGGGAAGAAGCAGTGAGTTATGCTAACTATTACCTTCTAGCAAATCTCTTGCTTAGTGCATCTGTTTGATTTTAAGGCATGATTTTTTTTTGTCTTGTAAGTACAAGAGCTATCTGCAAAACTCTCAAAATACTTTTCATAATGGTCCCATCACACTGTGTATTATGTAAATATTTTCCTCTTCTCCAATTCTAGAGCCTGTGCAGTTATTTTAATCAGATGTTTACCTTTCCATATAGGGGGAAAAGATTAAGGAAAACTGAAGTCATGTCTCAAATGTTTGTTCTCCCACTGCCACTCATAATATTATGTACAAATCAAAGCAAAGTGGATTTTGAGTCTGGAAACTCCCATATATAATTTTCTTATTAAGACTGGAAGTCAGACATTCAGAAATTATCTCCAGTTCAAAGCTCCCTTTATTTTATAATGCTTGCAACATTTCTTCATTACTTATAAGGAAAGCAACTGAAGAACAGCTATGTAAAATTGGAAACCATAATCTTTTGATGGAGAATCAGAGCCCAGTAGTCTGTCTTCCATAGGCAACAGTAATCTCAGTCCATTCAATCTGAAGATTTACAACAGCAAGAGTGGATTAGCAGTATTCTAACTCTAGAAATTACCTTTCAATTTCACTTAATTAGAGTCTGAATTCAATATACAATTTCATGTTGAGCAAGCAAAAATAAGCTAACAAATATGCAGCCTGTCAGTTCCAGTGAGGCCAGACTGCAGAGAGCTGACAGCATATAGTCTCTCATACAGCTATGAAAATTACAGATTGTAGCATGAAAGATTACATATTGTTAAGCAGTGTCAAACCACGTTGGCAGTTCTCACATGTCAAATGTGTAATTACATAAGGATTATTGCTAGAAAAGCACAAGGTCTGGGTGATTTGAGCTGAGTGCCAACTCAGCCATTCATTTGAAAACACTTCAGGTATATATGTAGTTTGGATTCAAAAACCACTGTGTTTGAATGAATTTGATTTTTCTTTGGCTGATTCTTGCACTGTGACACTGATGCCATATTGTCATCTCTAAAGGACACTCCTCCAACCTGAAAGCATCATCCTGTGAATGTCTGAGTTTGAAGGCATGCACACACAGGAGCTCACTGATTCTGGGATGCTACACCATCCGTACACTAGCATGAAACAAAGCAGCCCTTACTTTGGATTTTCTTGCTTTTGTCGGTACAAAGCAGAGTTAAAATTCTATTTTGGATAGGATGCTCACACTTATGATTTTTCAGGGGTGCTATGAAAGACTACTACCCACATCCAACTACCACAGGTATGGCAAAATAATGCAGGGTGGAGAAATGAAAAATAAGTTTGTAGAGAGATGCAATTGGACCAGCTGGGGATCAGGAAGAGGAATGAAACCTGTCATAAAGCTAAATTTCATAAAAATGGCTGAGCTGGCAGACAAACCTCACCGCCACCCGCACTGGTATATTTCTGGTCCTGTGACTAAATGTGAATTTACAGGGGCCTGTGAATAGGTGACCTCTAGCTGAATTTTAAGAGTCACTTGCTACAAGCAGAAGTTATTAACTCTTTCTTCAATTAAAAAACTTGTGAATATTATCCCAAACACTTTATTGTAAGTACATAATTTATAGATATTGCTTTTAGGGCAAATAAATGGCTATTTCTTCACAGAACAAACATCACTACATCAATCAGAACTTAAAACTAGTGAAGCAGAACTCAAATCTTCACAGGTGTTATCAAAAGAGAAAAAAAATGGAAAACCAGAACCCAAACAACAAGAAGAATATTTTCTTGGAAAAATCTTCATTTCTCTCTAACCAGGATTTTCAAGTCCATTTAGGCAGGGTTGGAAGCTGAATCCAAGTTAACATCAGAATTTTCAGACTTCCTCCTTGGAGACTGGTATCTTGGAAGTGCATACAATGGACTGCCATCATCTGCCTTCTCCCACTACTGTCTTCACTCCAGGATGTCTCACCAAGAGCAGTGGCTACACAAGCCAGAGGGATCAGTCTCCATCTCCAAAACAAACTCACTCTGTGGGCGTGCCAAGGGAGGTAGCTTCTTTCTTTTTTCAAGGTGTATCTGGCAACAATTCTCACTTCAAAGCCAGTTTTCTGGGTAGGCAGGTTACAATTTTCCCTGAACTCCCTGATGATGTGAATTAGTTGTTTTGCATTGTATTAGTGAGCACTTCCAGCAAAGCACAGTTTCTGAGCTGCACTCCCTGCCAAAGGTCTGGGACATGGTCTGAATGAAGATTGCCAAGAGCTTGGCTCAGTCACTCCCAAAGTGTCGAATACCATCTGTGATGGGCATATTTCCCTTGGGGATATATCCCCTCTTTCAGCTGCTGTCCCAAATTACCAGGATCTGCCATAGTCTCATATATCCTGCATAATATCTGTCAACTACATAAGGCTGTGAATATATTAGGGAGCCCCATAGTGTGTAGGAAAATTAATTATACCCAAATTGATCATTTGTATCCAGCATTGTCAAGATATCTCACCAAATCATCCTATTTTCCAAAAATCATGGAACCAGATTTACTCCTCTAGCAGTTTGCTTTCATTAGAAGACCTCATTTAAAGGTAAATAGAACTTATTTCCCTAGTTGAATTTTGTAATTAAAAAGGTATTGCCTGTATTGACAGGACAGCCATGAGCAGCCTTGTCTCAGACCATTTTTCCTATGATGAGGATCTCCTAGCAGTTATTACTTGGGGTTTGCAGGGCCATATGTCAAACCCAGTGTTTGAACACCCCTGCACAAAGGACACATATCCCTTGCCAGCTTGCTCAAGGCTTTTTTCAGTCAGTGAGTGTCTCTGGGACTGGAGTTTCATGGACTTTCCAGGCAGTCTGGTAAAGTGTTTACCTGCTGCTAGGATAAAAATTTGTATCATCAAAATCAAGACTTCCCATATTCCACCTTGTGTTGACTTCCTCTTCTATCAATGAAACCACCGGTAGAAATTTGGTCATGTAGCAGTAAAATTAAATTCCTATCCTAAAGCCATCCACATTTAGATATCAATGCTCTTAGGAAAGCAGTTATTTTAGCAATATTTTGAAGTCATGTATAAAACGTGTACCACTAGATTCCTATTTTTCTATAATATTGACAAGAGTTTTACAAATATTTGGCATTTCATATTGGTTAACTCAATTAAATTCATTTTTATGTATGTGCTAGAGTGCATAGAAGTCTATATATTTATGCTGATTGGGTTATTTGACTAAATGAAGTCTAATATTTTCTGCATCTTACTTGAAGTCTGCTTTGCAATAAAAAGAAGCCTTTTTCTACATTGCATGTTTGGTCTGAGCTCACAGAAGGATAGCATGAGATGCTTCAGAGAGAATTTAGATCTAAACTAATAGGAAACCAAACAGTAAGACTTAACAGAAATTATCTGGTAAATCTCATCTTTTTTTTCCAGGACTATGATGTACTTCAGTGAGTAGCTATAAACAGCCCACAAAAAGAAAAAAAAAGTAATTCTAAGGCTTCTTTAAGAGCAATACCAGATGGCATTGGTCTTAAACGAAAAGTGGAGAAGGTGTAACCAGTGTGCCTGGCAGGTGGGCAGAATCTCAGGGAGGAAACACCAGATACTGATGGAGCAGACCCACAACACGTAAGGCCAGTGCTGTGCAGGGTCCTCTCGTGCTGCCCCTTATGCCACCAGGCCCTTTTGCCTTTCTCTCTGGCTGATCTCCTGCTGGGTGCACCAAGCCACCCTCATGGACAGCTGTGTGCCCAGGGCAAGGGACGTGCCTTGGGGCATGGTGTCATTCCAGTGACGCCACAGCAGTCCTACCCCCAGTCAGGAGCTTCCCTTCAGTACATCCTCAAATTTGTAAATCCTCAGCCTAAAGAATTTATGACAAACTGCCTGGCACTTTTACACTCTTGATTTGCCAGAAAGATGCCTTAAATGACAATATTTGATATGATTCTTTGTAGAGGCCATTTCTAACAAGCTTGCAAATGGTGAATTGTCTCAGGATCATAGTTTGGGGATCACTACCTTAATGTTAAAATTCTTAGGTAAACATAGCTAATAAATAACATGGTTATGTTCCCATGATGTTTGTCAAACTACTGCTCTGTTCAGTCTGCTCATCAGCCACATTCCTCTTTTTTCCACTGCTCTGAGTATGAGCCACTTTCAGCAGAGGATTTCTTACTCAGTATTTATAGCTCATATAAACCCCCTATTGTTCCTTTAGACATGATAAAAATATTTAAGGATTGGCAATTACATGCAGTTTAATGGGTATCCTCAACAGCCATTGTGATTTGATAGAGAAAATAATTGTCCTGTACTTCTAGCCCAAGCTTGTCTGACTTTTGTAAAGATCAGCTCTCATTACCTCGTGATTCCACAAGCTTCTGTAAGTCCTTGATGGAACTTTCTTTAACAAAGACCCTTTCCAAACTCAACACTTCTTTTCAAAAGCTTTAGAATTGACAGACTTCAAGAAGTCAAGAACAAATATAACAAATATAGCAAAATTCCAGCTGCAAGCTGTAATAAAGAATTAAGGAATTACAACAACTACTGACTCCCATAAAATTAGCTCAAGTCTTCACATATTCACATATTTCCAATTTTGCTATAAAAAAGCAAAGACTGATTAATAGTTTCTATATCTATGTTTATTTTCTGAATTTTAAACATAGAGTCTTGCCAACAAACTGAAGTAACAGTCAAATAAAAACAAACAAAAAAACTTAACCTTTCAAAAATTATTTGCATCATTTGTGATTTTCAGATTCACCAAGGTTTCTGGGGATAAGTTTTCATCTTGACCCTCAGAAGACAGTTTCTGTAAGTTTATAGGCTCAGGAATTTTTTTTGAGTGTCCAGATGTCTCAGAGCATCAGATTTAGAAAGCCTTAAAGGGAAACAACATTCATATAAAGCTGCTTTGCTCTGTTGGAAAAATAAAAAAGCTTCTAATGAGTGTCTTATGTGCAACAACCAATACAGCTTAATATTTGCAAATTGGAACTGTTGGAAGTTCATTTAATATTAATGTCATTTTGATATCTGCTTATTAATTTACTAGTTGCTTTCAAATTCTTTGTTACTTGTCCCTTGTGTGCTTTGTAGCATACTGAGCTACTTTCTGTTCATAAATAACAAATGTATGTGTGTTCTGCAGGGATGTGGGACCCTCATGAAAGCAACTCTGCTATGCATCAGGGAGACAGGAGAACTTGCAGACAGTAGTTCATATCGCTGACTTTAAACCTCTGTGTCCAAGATAGGATGTAGGGACCTTTGGGAATGCTTGTTTTTTCCAGTTACTTACAGAGTGTATTGAAATGCATGGTTCAGACTATTTTTATTGACCAAAAATGTAAATGATAGGGGTTTCCAGATATTCAGTGTTCCTGACCTTTTTTTGCCTTGAATATTTGTTGGTTTTCCCAACAAGCTTGTTAGCAAACCATCCACAAACAATATGTTTCTCAGCTAAAGAATTTTTCAGTCTTACTAGAGTACAGATTTCTTCACAAATTATTTTTTTTAAATCTGTTCCAGTACACTAATACCAATTAATACAGTCTTTACTTCCTTTGGTATTCCCAGTGCAGCACAAGAAACTTTGAATTACATCTCTATGAAACCAATGTTACTTTGATAAACGAAGCATTTTCTCATTAGCAAAAAGTACTCATGCATATGATAAAATCTCCAGCAGGGTTAGCAGCTGTTTATTAATGGCTGTTGGCTTGTTGATACAGACATTTATGTTTAAACATGAGCCAACACATTACTGCAATGGGTATATCTGCTCCTGTGTTTTCCATTTCACCCAGGCATATCAGATCATATTCCTGTTTCTTTTACCATTTGAGTCATTGCAGACTGGGAGCTAGTCCTATTAAACTCAAGCAACCACACCAGTGTAACACTAGATAAAAATGAGAAAACAGACAAAGTCCATATTTTTCATGCACAAGCATTTGCCATACATTATGGGTGCTTTATGCTTTTCCTGTTCATTTTCTACTTATATTTCTGAGATCTGATACACTAAAGTATTCAAAATTATATTGATGAATTATTCAACAACTCTCTTAACTATGATTTATCTGAAAGCAGAGAGAATTCATCACCAGCAGAGCTAAAATAAACACACTCTTATGACTCTAAGATTAAATTACTGATATAAACAGAATCTGAAATTCCTTCATACAGTGCTCTACATGAACATCAGCAGAGAAAGGAATATTTTCTTGTAGGGGCTGCAAGAGTGCAGAAACCATTTCTTAGCAAAGATAATACTTCTTTCACAAGGGTAGCAGAAGAACTATGTATCTAAATATTTCCTCCAGTTGTATTTCTCACAATAAATGGTGACACAAATGGGAATTTACAGGTAGTGCTAAAGGTTTCATATAAAGCAGTTAATAAAAAGTGCAGTTTACCAAGGTTCTCTTGATGCCAGTTTTCAGCAATGAATAAAACCTGTAGTATACAGGAGTTATATATTTTTTATTTAACTTTACCTGGTGTGCTTTTAATTGGCCCCTGAGGAATGAGTTACAACCAGTGAATCCAGTCATCCCCTGGGTCCTGTAACCAGGGGTACACAGTTCAGCTTTAGTTCTATGCTTCATAATTAGGCATCCATGATGAATACACACACGAGATTGAAACACAGGATTCCATTGTGCTTTCACTTATTTGCAAACCCGAAAAGTTTATTTTTAAGCTCAGCATTGTATAGAGGGTCTTTTCTTTCCCTCCTGTCACATGAAATGCCAGAGAGGGATGGTTATTCTGGAAGGCCTTTTTTGTTAAACGTGAACAGCAAAGAAATTAAATCCCAGGCCAAACATTTTAGGATTTGAAAAAGGAAAAAAGTTATAGAAGGCCAAAAACAAAACAAAATTCTTTTTCTGCATTAGGAGTTTTAAAGAAATTAATGTAATTCTACTGACTTACTTCACACTTATAATAGCATAAGAAAGTGTAGGACTGGTGGATTTACAGTGCATTGCACTGGGTTAGTGCTCTTCTTTATGTTTTTGTACATTTTCCTGTCTGTTTCAAGAAGTTCTCACAGCTCCACATATATCTGTCAGATCTAGGTCTGACTTTCAGGCATGTGAGCTGTTTAAATCCAAGGCCTGAATTAAGTCAAACATCTAGTGACTGGTGAAAAGTTATTATCATTAAATATAAACTTGTTGTCTTTTTTCAAAAAAGATTTTTTTCTCAGTTATCTTTCCAAAGTTTTCATAATATTAGTCAAAGTTTGATTTATCAAAACACAGCTGCTGGTGGAAAAGACAAATATGTATTTTTAGTGCCATTTGAAAATATTAGAACTTTAAAAGCAACTCTCTAGGACGTCATGTTCGGCTACAAGTAGATATTCTCACAAAATACTTTTTAAAGTACATTTTTAATCAAAAAAGTTTATATCTGAACTACTTCATCTCTGCTATATTCCTCATCTACTTGCTGGAATAACCATATCCATATGACTGTTTTCATCTTGTCTCAACTCTTCTCAAACTCCCTCACCCTATAAATTTGCACAGCCTTTAACAATGGCACTTCTATCTGGGATATTATTTTAGATATGACTGTGATACTCATCATAATAGCAGTAAGAACTGTAAGCCTTTTAAAATCTTGCACAAAATCCTGCTCTTTCAATTTTAAGATATTACTCCATTACCTCTTTCACAACCTTCCTCTCCAAAGCTTAGCCTTGGGACATATGAGAAATACTTAGTCACTTGAAGTGTCAGATTGGCACATTTCCTAGAACTGAAAATAAAAAAAACTTCAGCTTCTGAAATAAACAAAAAAGAGCAAGCAACAAGCTGTGTGTTTTAGACGTTGTGAAACCCTGGATTTTATGTGACCTTTCTCCTCTTCTGGAGTGCACACTGGGGCACAAATTCTCCTTCCTGATGAAGCACAAATTACTATACAGCAGAGGGTTTCAGAAGCAATGAAAAGCAATTTTTTATTATATTAGCTCCTACAATAATATGCCTCCCAAGGAAATATTTTCCTTTGAAGTTGTTACTGCAAAATATTTAATGCTTCTTTAACTTTATGTTAATTGGTAGTCCCATTGTCTTCAAGTGCAGTTTCTTTAAAATTACAGCTTGCATTTCTTTTCTCTTGTTACACACAGATGCTTCTCCTCAGTAGCAGAAGAAGACATCAGAAAAGAAAAATGAAATTTCTCTCTAAATGGATATGTTAAAATGTAATGTCTGAATTGACAGGACCTTCTGTGCTTTAGAATTAAGAAATGGAGAAAGTATACTTATAAAAGATAACTTCAGCAAAATGTATCCTCAAACTTAGAATCCTGGTTAGTGCAGATGTGTGGCAACCTTTTTTCCTAGAAAGATGAGAGCTTATTTCTGGTTTAAGGTTTTTAAATTATTTTTCATGAACTCTCAAATGTCAGTTTATGTTAAATAATATTCCAATCTTCAAAAGTTCCCTCTGGTATTGGAAGAACAAAACACAGGAGAAAGTAAATTCCCAATATGCAAACAAACATAATAAAATCAGACCTTTATTATGCAGATTGACATTTTCAAATACCTTTTTATACTAACATATAAAATTTTCTTCCTTATAATCTATAAGAAAAAATAATTTCAAAGATGGCCAAAGACGCCTTCTGACATTGAGTGTAAGGCAGGTTTTCCAGATATTTTGCTGACTTTCAACTCTTAGCATTTTCAAAAAAAAAAACTAAAAAAAAATTAATCCAATTTGGGTTTTTCTATTTTTGAAAGACCACAATAAGAAAGAAAGAAAAAAACAACAATAGCCATAAAACCATTAACTTGACCATAAAGTATTTTTGCCTTACTTAATCTAAATTCTGAAAGATATAGAAGTCTTAACCTGCCATGCTTAATCTTTAGATTTGGCCCTAGTTCAGAGCTTTACTAATGGACTTCATTGTTCTTCTTAAAATTAAAATTTAAAAGAAGCGGAGAAAGAATTTAAATAAAGCATTTTCCAAAGAGATGTCTAAGGGTAGTTTTTAATTTATTACCCTGTGGCAACAAAACAATTCCAGAGGAAAACAAACCAAAATCTCTAACAGAAAGAAACTGTATAAAACAAATTAATATTCAGGTATTTTGTCATTCACATTTTCTTGAAACAAATTTATGTAACATTTTCTTAAGTCCCTTGGGTTTATTTATTTCAGAGTAAATTAGCAAGCCTTGAAGCTTATGGCTTGTAGTTTATTTTTCTCTCCTAATAGCAGCTACACAAGGTAACATCATTTTAAAATGCCCTCTTCCCAAAGCCTATTTGGGTTGACATTTATCATTTGTATATATAAGAAAAATTTAGAACACCAAAGTACTGTATTTTTTGATGAAAAACTGGAAAGTTTGTTTTAGGAGCCTCTGAAAAGGATTCAGTTTGAATCTGAAGCTTTCACAGAATTCTTGTTGTCTCTGTTAAATCATCTGCTCTGGAGTCACTGTTCAACAGCTGTGATAGGGATTCACAGTGGCTAAACCATTATTTAGGGGAAATGTGAGTCTCACTGTATGTCATACATTAGAGTGAAAAGCATGAAACATCCATTTATGAAAATCTATTTTTCCTGTGACAGAAGTAAATCAAAACTCAAGAGTATATGTAACAGCTGTGATGCATTTAATGCACTGCTCTACCCTGTTTAAACCTGTTTTGAAATAATGTGTGAGAGGTTATTCGTGGAACTGGTATAAAGGGAGTTTTGACTGAAAAATATTTCCTTTACAGAGTGATGAGGCAAAAAACTAAAACTACCTTCCTATGTTAAACACTGCTACCTTCCTATGTTAAACAAAGTAAGCCATACCACTAGGAAGGCATAATTTAGTTTTTTCTTGTTCCTAAAGGTTGTTCCTAATTATATTTAATGAAACAGAACTATATTTTTGACACAAACACAACTGCAGAAGTTTGATGGTCTTAATTAACAAGAGCTAATTAAAGCACTATGAAAGACTGTAGCAGAATGGTATTTTTGGTTCATTCAGTTCAAATCTCAGCTGATTTAGAAGACAGTTTGATTCCTTGCTTGCATTCTTTAGCTAGGATTTGTGCAAGCAAATATGAATAATAGAGGAATACTATTACTGCAGGTTTGGGAGACAGCTGAAAGCCAAAAGCACTACAAATGAAGCAGTGCAGATCAGATTTCTGAAAGAATTGTTTTTCTAAACATGGCTGAAGAATTAACATTGAAAACAAATGTTAAAAGCTTTGAGCAGTTGTGTGTCTTTACCTGGGTTAGATTATACCATTGTAAGTTGAAAATTAGTCAAACAAATTAACTCTGTGTACCTAAGCATCACTGAAAACAGAATTAAAAAATTGAGATGTATTTCTTTTTTAAATTAAGTATTTACATTTGAGATATTATTGACACTATTTTAAGGTAGTCCTGAAACTTTGTTAAGACTAGTTTGGAGAAATAATATTTGCCCAAATTTTGCCGAGACAATCATGTTGCACATTTTCATCACTGAAATGTACAATATTATAGGGGAATGTTTACTTTGCAAACTTTAGTTTACTTGGGCCTGCTCATATATCCTGGGCTTCTGGAAAGAGAATTTTGAAAGAAGTGAGTCCTAAAAGGCTGGGTCAGTCATAAACAGCATGTGTCAGGATACGACAGAGTGGCTTCATAGAAAGTATAAGCCAGTAAACTGCTTTTGTGTCCACCAGTTAGCTGCTGAAGAATCCTAACCTCGCAGGGAATTCATCTCCAGTAAGTCATTGAAAGTCCAAAGCTAGAACATGGGCTGCCTCTGGCCTTGAAGGATCCCTGGGACAAAAGGATACCAGAGTCTGAGACAAAAATGGACCATTTTGTGTAACAAGCCACCCATATATACCCAAGCAAATTGATGACCATAAAATATTTCTGTACCAGCCTTGTTGAGGACATAAACTTTATCCTTACAGTCTATGCAATGCCATGCACAGAGGCCAAGACCTTTTTGCATAATGGAGGCCAGATATCAAAGGCAGGAGTGGTGCTCAATTAAGCTGTCATAACAGCCTCTTTTCCCTCTTCTGCCTCCCAAGAAAATAGTTCTAAGCAAGGTCTGACTCTCCTACTCCTGAAAGAGTCACCATGGCTGCTCAGCACCAGAGGCAGTGCTGGCTTTCTCTGCCTGCCCACGACTTCCCATTCAGCCCCAGGTTATCCCCAAGAGAGGATCCATGGTTTGGATGCTGCATTGGCAGAGGCAGGACTCTGGAGCACAAAGTCTAACCACTGCCTGAAAGAGGCATTGTCCACCCAGTCAGCAGAATGTTCAGGAGCTGGCTACAACTGCAATTTCTGTGCAGCGCTCCACCCACGTGGCAGCAGCAAGAGATTCTTCTAAAGCACTTGGGAGCCATCAAGTGCCACGTAGCTTAGGATTTTAAGATTCTGTATTTTAAACAGGATTAGGTATGAAAGACTTAATGGCATTTCTCAGGGAAAGACAACAAGAGAAAATGTGCATCACATTTAGGCTTAAAATAGACTAGGCGGGTACTGGATGGGGATTTTTCACAGATTATGCTTCAATTGTCCACCAAGATTCATCTCAAACTCTGTTTAGCAAGTGAGAACAAGAGGCATCTGAATTATTGGCTTAATTGAAGCACCTGAAATGTAAGGTAATCCAGCAGGAATGGAGACTCTCCATGCAAGTCAGCATGTGTTGGCTGACAGACACCTAGAAAGGAGTAGGAAAACTAGTGGTTCTCATAGACTGTAGTAGTCTCACAGGTCATAGGGACACTGCAAGATGAAGACTTCAGGGTACAAATTTATAGCTTAAATTAGTCAATAGGATGTATGGTTGTAAGGGTGGGATGATGATTTACCACTTTGGGCATGCAGAATCAGATGAATTGTCTGCTGTCCTCTTTAGCTACCTGGCACTTAGCAGAATTATGCTCCCCTGGTGGTCTTCTCATGTTTTATACCATGTAAATTTAAGTTACACTACACACAATTCTCACTTTTTAATTCCAGCTGAATAGTAGATTTGACAAAATTGTTTCACAAGAAATAAATTCACAGATGTCACAGAGAATTTCTGCTCATTTTAAATCTCAGAATCATCCAGAATTTCTCTCACTGAGAAATCCAACAGTAAAAAGCTATGAACAACAGTAAAAATAAAACAACTTTCCATGGAAGTATCAAAATAATGTTTTTTATATAATATACACTCCTACTGGAAGCATGTCAGAGTTTATGTATCTCACACCAGAGGAAAGGTAATTAAATTCTCATTCTAGATTCATGCTAGAGTCTGTTCCAAATAATTCAGTTTTAATGGAAACTTACTGATCTGAGTCAAGAGGTCGAGGGCCATGTGATCTTTGGCATGACATTTCTCTGTAAACCAGGCTGTCTTGTGAAACCATAATCTATTTTGAACTACAAAGATTGGCACAACTTTTCAACCCTGGCCTAAGAGGCTCAAAAAGTTCAGGTGACTGTTGATTCCCAGAAAGACAGGACAGGCCATAGAGCTGTAAGTGCAGTGAATAACTATGCTCTTTTTGTAATGCCTGCAGTAACATTAAGGACACTCTCTTCTTCACAGGCAGGGGATTCTGGCCTCTTGGAAATCTTTACAAGAACATTGAATCTACTGTTTTGATTCAGCCTATTTACATCATAATTTTTAATAAAATTACTGAAGTTTTATGAGAAAGCAGAGATGAGTTAGACATGCCACATGACTTAGAAGCTAGAAAAGCAGCTTTGGTTTAATTTTATTTCATGTCAAAGTAACGTGACATGTAAGAAGCTATGATCACTTCAGTCACTTAAATATGAAAAACAGTAGGCAATTTGGGGTAATTTGAAGGAACTACAATCTCAGGATTTCTAACAATGCACAAAAAAGAGAAATGTCAGACAATATAACCCACTGCTGCTCATTAACGAGCTCGTGTCAATGAGTTGTATTTGTGTGTGAGAAATACTTGCTCTCATAGTGAGGTCTCAGGTTATATCTGATCAGGGAATTTGAGAAGGTTTCCCTGCTTTACAGTTGTCTCCCTGGCCCAGACTATTTTTTATAAGGACAGAACCCAAATACACAACATCATTTCCCACTTTCCACAGAAAGGAAACCCAAATACAGGGGTCAGACAAGAATGCAAGCGATGCATGGACCAGAACTACAGGGCATGCATGGTATGCTCCAGCAGAAAAATTAGACACAGCTTTGAAATATTAGTAGGAAACTAATTGAAGAAAACTCATTTGGTTTGTAATGTCTGAAGTGCCCATCAAAAGTGAGTTTCCCCAACATCAGCTTGTCACAAAACCCAGACTCTCAGAATGGGGCTCTGTGGGAAGAAACCTCACTCAAGCAAAGATTTGGCTATCAACATTTGAAAAATTCTTCAATATCCACTTCCTAGTCAAAGAAAAACTTGCAGCACTGGCATCATGATAGGTACATCCTTCAATTCAATGAGTGAAGCTAATTTAATTTTATACCTTCTTTAATGTATCAAGTGAAGGAATCCCCTAATCAGTGAAATATAATATTAAAGCAAAATAGAAGCTTCAATATTAACCCAGTGTAGCATATACAAAACTTCACAAACCACAGTTCTGGGTCTCCAGGTTTTCCGAATTCAAAACCACATGGGTTTCAACTTTCAAATCATAATATTATTTCATTATGCTGAAATATTTAAGATGTTACTACATTTCCTCTTCAGTCTTGGAGACAGATGGAAGAAAAAAAAAAGGAGAAGGAGAAACTACTAAAGAGATGAGTGGGAATTATTATAGCACTGCACAACAAATAATACCATCACCATTTAAAACTGGCACTTTTCTGTGCATGCCAAATGAGACAAGGCTTTCAAATTTCAAAATTAGAGCTTCTATTGGCAGTTTCATTTCATTTTTGTTCCTTGCTTTTGTCCCTGTGTCTCTGTAACCCTATTACATCTGAAGTTACTAACAGCTTCACTTCAACAAATGAGGGAGAAAAATATTCTTTTCTTTTTGTCTGGCCTCTGAAAGAGTTTTTAATGTCTCCCTTATCTATATGCATTGTTTATAAATATGCATTATTCAGTACCTAATTTGGATAGTGATGGACCAAAAGAATTTGCATGGATCACATTCATAGCAGCTCAGAGAAAATTACTTTGTCAGAGACACCACTCACACTATCACTGAAGAAGTTATTTGTACTAAGCAATGGGTAAAAAACCTCAAAGACATCTGCTTAAAATACCTAGGTGTGTATTAGAATAAAACTAACAGAAATATAGAAACTGTTTCCTTAGAAATTTAAGGCAGATTTAGTGAGCTTTAGTCAAATCAATGTTGTTGCCAGAACAAATATTCTGGATACACTGGTTTAGGGATTTGTTTTGCTGCAAAGTTCCACTGGAAGATTCCCAGCTACAGACTACCCCCTTGATTCGCAGGACTATGTGCAGGAATATCAGTTTTTCCCATGCTAAATTACAACAGCAGAGAGGAAAGGTCTTTACATTCAGAAGAATATTCAGCATAAACTGCTACAAGAAGTCTTCCTTTGAAACTTTATTTAGTTTTTGTTTAATTTGGTTTGGCCGTTATGAAATTTGAATAAAGATGTGAAAGCCTTACGGGAAAATCTGTTGTGCTTCTAGTCTGTAAATGACAGTTTTAAGCCTCTTATTTTTCTTTTTTATTCCCTTTGTTAGCATACTATTGTCAAAAAGCACTGGGGAATGGATCCATCCCCTAAAACCCTGAAGGAATCTTAGCTATTTGCTGAGCATACACAGCAGCACACAGTCAGCACTTGTCTTGTGCAGTGCAAGGTTACCTTTCTTCACAAATACAGAAATATACTTTATGTCTACAAATATCCACACAAACATCTACACTATAAAGGTCTTTGATAATTTCAACAAAGTGCCCAAGATGTGATGAGACAGATTGCCAATATATCTCCTAACTCAGTGACCCATTGTAAATGGCATCCGTGGCTCTGTGCACTTTTTTCCATTAAGGAGCTTACCACCACAGCATCACCTAAATCAGCTCCATCCTGATGCTTTACTTCACTTCTGACCTGGACTTTCAGTGAATTTTGGTGTGGATCTCTGCTATTTCAGTCCAAGTGCAGGCTCAGCAGAGTGACTAAGCATGGATCAGTAAGACTAAGAAAGGATCAGTACCTAAAGGTTGTGCAGGGGGTTATGGTGCATGATCCCCTGATCCAGCATCAACCCAGCTTGTTCCAAATCAGAAACAATACAGTCAGTAGTGAATTTGGCTGCTTTGCTCCTGGAATAGAGACCAGCCACTTCCAAGGAATCCTGCAGTCCTAAGGAGCTACTCTGCTGTGAGTCATGGGGACTCACGATTTTCCCTACAGACACTGGAACTGTAAGAATCCATTACTTCTCCTACATAATGTCCTATGGCTCTGTCTCTGTGTGAGAACAGGGAAATGCCAATAGTTCATTTAGTACTAAACAGTTGACCCAGTTTTTTAGTTTTTAAGTTGACCCTCTGCCTTCCTCCAGGGGCTCTGTGAAGTCCAGCATCTTTTTTGTCAGATAGCCATACAGATGGGGCAGCCAAACAGTGGTTGTGGTTTGAGAGAGTGGTGAAAAGGGAAAGCCGCCCCCTTCCTGTTAAGATTTCACTTTTTGGTGACAAGGCATAAAGTTGGCCTGAGACTTTGTGGTGTAATGTAAACTGAACAAAATTGGTAGATCTTGGAAGGGCTGAAAGGTACTTACAACCATCACAACCATTCCAAGTAAAGGTCTCAGCCTTAAACTTCACCTAAGTGAACTGAGCTGGCAACAGTGACTCAGGGGAGATGGTGAGAATGCCTGTCACGGCTGGACAACTCACATACCTGCCATGGGTGGACAAGACACAAGATGCTGGAGGTGACAGTGCTGGCAGACATGGTGCCACCCTGACAGAACACTGAGAGAAATGGATCTCCAGGAAAGGCTGACAATGAGCACTGCACACGTTCTCAGGCTCCATCCCTGGGGATGCACAAAGCCACAAACTGTGGATGGCTCATCTGCACTCACATGAGGCAAAATGCTGATTAGCAGCTTCAGTTTTTTCAGTCTGGATCTCAGCTGGGATAGTGTTCAAAGGCAAAAATACGACAGACTAAAAATAGCTGTCAAAAGGAGAAGCTGGAATCTGGTATAGTGTCTGGGGTTATTCAGGCTTGTGAATGTGTGATGAGAGTCTAGGGAATTACAGACCTAACACTCTTAAGGCATTCCTCCTAAGGCAAACAGTAAAACTCCTGTGATAGGAAGTTAAAACATCAAATTTTCCAATTTCCTAATCATCTCAGTAGTTTGAGAAAAGAGCTTAATACCTTGACTTTCATTTTATAATTTGCTCTTGATTAAAAAGAGGATGAATTACACATCTGTGTGACTAGATTTTATTCAGACAGTATAGGAAAGGAAGAACAAGTAAGTTTGTGGATATTTTAAAATCTAAATTTATTTCCTTCCTTATTTACGGTGACAAATGGATTACATTACAAAAGCAAAGTCTGACATGCTTAGTTTTATTACCATAGTGACATATTTTCCTCAGTTCACATATCAACTTTTCTACAGCAACACACTTTATAGAAGAGACTGCAGCACACCAGAAAATATTGCTGGCTGAAGTGCACCCTGCTAACAACCACCTCTCCACTACACACTAGAAGAATTGAGAAATTAAAGATCTTTGCCTCTTCCCATTAGAGAAGATGTCCAAAGTAAACCACGAGTTGCCAGGAGCTTTCGTTTTAGGGTTTAAGCCACACTCATTCAAAGTCCCCCAGTGTTTGCCCTCCTTTTGCTTTATTAACCTATCAAAGTCTCAGAGAACGCATCTGTGCACAAGCTTGAACTGGCCAGGGATGTGCTGACAGCTTATCCTGTGGCCAAACACAGCATTAGCTCTTCATTCTGCAGGCTCCAAGCCTCCCCCACAGAGCCATGAATGCAGCTCTCTGCAGGAGCACAAGCCCCAGCTCCCACTGCTGCCCTTCCCATTTGAGATGGTATTTGGTGCAACTCCCTCCATCCTGTCTGCTGTCCTAAACAGTTTGTCTGTTCAGACATTCTGTGTTCAAGCATCTGCAAACTTTGTGGGGAGATTCCAGGATGAGACAGCTGTTTCTGCATCATTTCAGAGAATTTTAGGAGCCAGTGTTGAAGATGTGGAAACAAACAAGGACCTCTTTAAAAGGTCTGACTTATCATATTGCTATTAAATGGGGACTGACCACTATTAATCCACAAAAAATTTGTACAAATCTCTTGCAGTAAGAAAATAGGTGTGGAGGAAATAGCAGCTTTGCAAAATTGAAGCCTGTGTTTAATTTTCTAACAGGCAAGTTTATGAACCCGATTTCTATAATTAATGCCTATACACAGAGTTCCCTGTCCTGAGTTCCATCCAATACAAACACTGAGTTTCCAGCAGAGGAGAAAGCTGTGATATGTTCTGCAGCAAGAAGGCCAAGCACAAGGGAAGAGTGCACACTACCCAGATGGTGCAGAATGTACAAGACAGCCTTGCTGCCCCTGCCATAATATATATGTTTACTTTTAGCAGGTAGGTCTTGATCTAGGAAAAGAACAGGCAAACAATGGTATATTGCCCAGATATAGCCTAGAAATTAATTTAATTTAGACTCTGATGTCTTTCTCTTCAGACCTAGACTGTGCATATGAAAAGAGAATGCATAAGATATATAGATAGATAGACAGATATAAATATATATATGGATATATATATATATGGATAGATACATTTTTTCAGTTGATTTATGTTTGTTCCTTTCTACCCAACAGCTGCTGCTGTTATTCCTTCATCTTTCTCCTCTGCTCTCATTACTCCATTCCATCACATTTGTCCTCTTTTTCATCCATTTTCATTCTAAACTGGATGCAAAGCCAAAAACATTTATTCTCAATGTATTAAAAGCATTAAAAATGTTCATGAAAAGTAAATTCTCACCAATACATAGCAGCTTGGTATATATATCTCTAATCACTGCATATAAAGCCTATCTTAAAAAAGTTCTAAAAACAGTGGGGTTTTCCCACAACTTTCATTTGTCATTGACATTAGCCCTGCTACAAAAAGCAAAGTAACTATAAATAAACTAGTCAATATATTACAAGGGAAAACTATTAGAGCTAGCTATGGAGTACTTGGGTTTTCACTCCTGAGGCTATACAGCAGTAAGCCCCCTATTAGAGTTGTGTTTATTGAGATCCCAGTGAACTGCATGAAATTCTAAAGATGTAACCCATGGCTTGCTTTTTTAATACTTTATGTACTTGTTTGCATGTAAATAGAAAATGCCCCTTTCAGCTTTTGCAGTCTGGCTCTCAGTGAGGAAGATCACAAAAACTTTCCCATAGAGGCAAATAATTTATAACATCAGTCAGTGAGCAACTGGCTCTAGGTGCAAGGGACACCAGATAATGAATCTAAAAGTCTGAGATTTGCCAATAGCTTTTTACTTTATGACTTGGGCAAAATATTTCACTATGATTTTTACTTTATGACTTTGGGCAGAACACCTCACCATTCTTTATGTACTTATGTAGAGTCAATTTGTGTTAAATTCTGCTACCAGAATTTAACTGATAACATGAAATATTTAAATCATGTTTAGTATAACAAAGTTGATTCTAAGATTTCAAAAGCTGAAATCAGAGTCAAACTGAATTTGCTTTTCAGGTATGGAAAAAAAAAAATTGTATTGTATGCTGAACAACACACCATCACTTTGCATGTTGAAAGATTGTCTCCTTAGCACTATGATTTAGTTAAAAAGGAAGCAAATTTTCTGGATAAGCAACCCATTCTTCATAAATATGAGCAGTATTAACTATCAGGCAAGATAAATCCATGGTGCTGTAAGTGAACCTTACTTTAAGGTCAAAGCCATCCCTCTGGCTATTGCTTGCAAAATGTGCAAGACAGAGAATTGTACACATTTATTCTTCTACTCCATTTCTCTCTCTGTCTTTTTAACTTATTTGACCACCCTGGGCTCAAAGCTTGCATTTGCAGATGAGTGTACTTTCCAGGTGGCTTCCCCCAGCCCTTCTAATGGGAGAAATTTTCTCTTTAAAGTGTATACAAACCATCACTTAAGTCCAAAGAAAAACATTGGCTGAGCGATGTCAGTTTTACGATGCTGTTTATTACCAGCTATATAATCCCAGTTTTGGGCAAGGATTACTCAGCATTTACAGATAATCCACTCAGATCACTGCTATACCAGATGAGGACAGCACAAGGTTATACCAATTTAATCACTTTAGTTTCAATAATCATTTCACAGAAGAAAACTACAAAGTGACACTAACATATGACTTTAATAAAAATAATAAGTTTCTTTTAGCTCTCATGTTGAAAGCCACAAGGTGAAAGGTAGAGAACACAAAGCTCATTCAGAAGTACAAGGAAATTGGCAATACCAAGCATCTCCTGTGTTTCTCCAGCCTCTGCAGAATTAGGGTCACTTCACACATCAGCCTCCCAGCAAATCAGATCAGGGAAACTGAAACTGAGTATTAATGAAAATTCAGAAATAATGTCATATACTGAGATTTGCTCAGCCACATCAAGCACATTTTGAGAAGCCATGTCTAACTAGATGTGACAGAAATAGTGTCTTAATTGCTAAATTTACAATCTGATTTAGCAATCACATGATTTAGGAAGTAAAGGACCTAATATGTTAGGACACAAATATAATGAATGCCTTTCCCTAGTTTTCAGGCACATATTATTCTAAACAGGTCAGACACCACTCCTGTGGCTCCCCAGGTAGTATCACTGAGCTCATCATGGAATGTGGGTTGTGAACATCTGCCTAATTCATGACCTGAGCCATGGAAAAGAGTCAAAAGCCAAGTGAACAAGTTTTACAAATATTCCCACAAAAGCTGCAATATCTGAATCACCAGAAGACTGAACTTGCAAGTGACAAACAAAGAGCAATTTGGCATATGCAGAATAGGGCATGCTGACAAAGATAAAGAGAAACCTCCAGCTGGGACTGGGGAGACAGCCATGAACTGCTGATAAAATCCTTCTCCTACCCATCCTCATATAAGAAGTACAATACAACAAGTTATTCCTACCTCTACAATATCTCTTTCACAAAAAAGTTCATTTTCTTTAATAGCTGGGATAAATACATTGCTTACAAGAGTCACTAGCATGCTCTCCTAGCCCTGGCTCTGCTGCAAGCAGACAGCTAGCACAGAATAATTTAGGGGGGTTTACTTGGAGAAGCAGGGTGGGGGAAGACAAAGAAAACTAATAACTCCAGCAGTCCCCCTCAATCATCTCCTAAAAAGGGTCAAAGTGCATCTGCCCTGAAAAATCCAGGCCGTGTCTTGCCTGAATTCCTGACATTTGCAGAATTCCAGACACGATTAAGAGAGCATTAATGACAGGGGAAAGCATTGACCATGTGCAATACAAACTGCAATTATCAAAACCATTGCCAAGTTTATGTCCCAGGGATGCACACTTTGTTAAGTGAAATGGTTCTGATAAGCAAAGTATGGCAGCTAAGGAAAGCAGAGCATGGCAAAAGAGTTCTTTGGTGAGCTCTCTCCCTTGGGCTGCCAGGAGGTGCAGGAGATTCCACAAGGCTGAAGTCATCTGAGCTCAGAGAAGGTCCTCGGCATGGGAATGACACACCTTCATTATCACCAGTCTCCAGCTTGAGAGGAAACCACCCTACCAGCCAGGGAGTTATCTGTACCTTCTCCTAAGCTTTTCTCCTCTTCTCTCACCCCTTCAGTAAATCATGTTATCAATGAAAACACAAACAAAACCCAATTTAGACCAAAATAATCTTTCCTTTTTCTTTTTTTTTTCTTTATTCTTCAAAAGAGAGCCAGCAGAATTTCAAACATCTTATGACTGGTGATGAGAACATGAAGAGAACATTTCACAGTATGTGGCAAACATAAATTTTTAATTTAAAGCATGTAGCTGCTTCATGAAAAAAAAATTCCTTCTGGCATAGGCTAAAATGGTTACAGAATCCTGAAAACCAGTACCAGCCATATACATACTGATGTGACAGGAGGAAAACTGTCACCAGCTTGAAGGCAGTGACTGGATCCATAATCTTAAATTAATGTATGTGGGGATAATTCACTTAATGCATTCAACTTTTATATGTTATATCAAAGAGCATATTTTCTTAATTGCCATAACTGCCAGGAAGCACACAGTAACACATTAAGATGCCAGCTACAATCCACAGTGCAAATAGTCTGAAAGACTATTGAAGACATTGTGAAAGGTACAGAAGAAAGCAGTTGAGGCAGAGAAAATATCTTCAAGAGGCAGACATAGAGACTGAGCTTAACAGGGAGAAGATTGACAGACGACATGGCTGCATGCAGTTATGTCATAGAGAAAAACAACAGGCTCATTAATTGAAGAGCATAATCCTCACTGGTCAGAAGCTGATGCCAGATAAAGTTAAATTGAAAGTAATCATTTGTTTGGACTTTGTCAATCATCAGCAAAAAGCTATCAAAGCAAACCTTCCCTAATTTCAGATCAAAACCGGATGCCTTTGGGAAGGCATGTTTAAGTTAAACAGGAAGCAATGTGTTCAACATGGATAACAGGATAAAGCATAGCAGCCTGTGAGATACAGAGAGCAGACCACACTATTGCCTTCCAGCTCAGGCTTCGTGAATCCCCAAGTTTTTTTGGTGGACTTGGTCAGACACTGCCATGAACCATTTCTGTGCATTTCACAAGCCTGGCTTGACCTCCATGTACACACTGGGCTGCACTTTGCATTCTCTGCATGAACCTTTCCCCAGCCTGTGTCACAGGCAACTTGTTAGTTCACTAAAAATTCATTTGAACAAATTTAGCAAAAAATAAAGACAAATAAATCAGCTCTGAAACCTGTGGCTGGGAACCTAATTTTCAAAATATGTGTAAGTTGGTGACATGAGAATCAATTTCCTCTGGAATGTGCTTCTCCTCAGCAAGGGCTATTTCAATGCCAATGTGCTCCCTCACATCATCTGGTTTGGCTGTGATACTATTAAATGGAAGTGGCAATTGCTAAAAATGCTAATTTTCTGATGTGACTGAGCAGGGTTTAAGGTCTAGGAGGGTTTAATAGCCTTAATATGTGTATTTAGAAGAAACAAGGTCTGAAATTTTCAGTGTGAAAACCAGGGAATATTAGATTACAGTGATTGAGAAAAGCAGCTGGGAGAAGATTCAGAGACTTGAAAACACAACTATGCTAAAGCTGTAAGTGCAATTCTGAGAAGTGATAAACCAACCAAACAAAATAACCAAAACAGCCAAATATCAATGGAGTTGCAAGGAACAGAGCAGAGGGAAATCAAACCTCATCCCTGCCATGGGCTTCCTGCAGGGCAGCACAATGCAAAATATCCCTGTCCCTGGGGTAGGCAGAGGGAGCACATGGGGAAGAGCAGCAGCAAAACCCCAGCAAGGCTGGCAGCCCCGGGAGCTGACACCGTCTGCTTCAAGCACCAAGAAATTCCTGCCAACAGCTGTTCCCTGGAAGGGCTTGGGGCTGAACGTGTTGCCCTTGAAGGATACAGGACATGTTTGTATCCAAACATTGGAGATGCCACTCTTTGGACCCATGCATAACAGGAGAAAGTGGGAAAGTGTGAAAGAAAAAAAAGGAAAGGGAAAGAAAGGAAAGGAAAGGAAAGGAAAGGAAAGGAAAGGAAAGGAAAGGAAAGGAAAGGAAAGGAAAGGAAAGGAAAGGAAAGGAAAGGAAAGGAAAGGAAAGGAAAGGAAAGGAAAGGAAAGGAAAGGAAAGGAAAGGAAAGGAAAGGAAAGGAAAGGAAAGGAAAGGAAAGGAAAGGAAAGGAAAGGAAAGGAAAGGAAAGGAAAGGAAAGGAGAAAATAATATTTTTAAAAATATATATATAAGAACAAAGAAAGAAAGGAGAGGGAAACAGGAGGGAAAGGAATACATGATGAGAAATCTTTCCTGTTCTCTCTGAGCCCACAAATCCTCAGGACCACCCTGGATATAAGTGAAAACATGCCAAAAAGAAAAGAGGAAATGCTTTTCACAGAGCTGTTACATTTCACCTCTCAGCTTTAGAAATGCCAGGCTGCCATTTTCAGAACTTATATAAGTAATTTTTTTACTCTCAATTTTCTTTAGTCATGAATCATTTTACAATAGTAATCTATTTTTAAAAATTATAGCAAGAATCAGCTCTCAGAAAGCAGAATCTGTCATATCCATTCCTAAATGCAAACTTGTTTCATCCCATTCTGAATCCTGGTTAGTAAACAAATCCATAAATCCATTTTGACAATGTCATCAGATCAAGCACTGTTTTATTCAGGGGTGCAGGAGGGCATGACAGGACAAGAAAAAACTTCAGAAGAATAACAGAAGACTAACTTTTTTTAAATGAAGTGAGAGAAAACATGAACAGTTCAGTGAAAAATAATTATTAAAACCCACACCAACCTCATTTCTTCATATCCAGCAGCATTGAACTGGGCCTGTTTCCACCAGGAGTGAAGGTTTTCCATATTCCATATGGGGAAAAAAAATCCCTTCCCCATTACACAGTTATGATGGATTTTGGTGGGGCTTTTTGGTCTGGGTTTTTTGGGATTTTGTTTTGTGGGTTTTTGATTTTGTTTTTTCTTTGTGCCAAATCCAACCCAGAAAATTAGTCACCATCCTTCATTCATCTGAGGGGAAAAACTTGGAGCATAGTAATTTCCTTTGGTTGAGGACAAGGAGAGAGCCTGCAATACAAAACAGTAAGTTCACAGTACCCATGGTCTGAATGCATTTGCTTCATGAGATATTAATATGGGGCTAAAACACACACATGTCCTGCATATTTATATCTGGCAAGGGGCTACATGACATTTTTCATTCTAAAAGATTTGTGGAAGATTTTATAAAGATAAGCTTCATTTAAAATGGAAAAAAAAAAGTAGCAACAACAGTGAAACCAGAAATGTTACAATTAAAAAAAATTCCTGGATTAGGGAAATGGCCTTTTTTATGCTGTGAATTTTAGCTAAACTAGGAATTTTCACAACTCTGTATGTATCCTCATAGGCTTTTCTAGGGAAACTCCATGTCAAGAGCAATAAATCACACAAGGACATTTGGATTATGCCTGTACCAGAAAGTGACAGAAGGGGATGCTCCCAGGCACTACAATTTGTCCACGTGTATCATTTCCTTCTGGTTGGTTTTGACTTACACTGTGGGGAACACTCCCAGACTGTTTCCAGGGGTAATTTGGGAGTCAGCTTGGGTCCATTGCTAACAGGTGGTCTGCATGGCTGCTTTGCAGGGCAGGAGTTCACCAGCACAGCTGAGAGCTGCTGCCCAGGCAATGGTGAGTGCACCAGTCTAGACCAGTGCCAGGCTGATGCTGCTCCTAAGCAAGCACACTCTGTGAGCAGCACATCTAGAGCTGCTCTTTCTGTCATCAGAGAATGAGAGTGTCCATATGAGCTCTGTCAAGCTTTTCCCACAATCTCTCATGCAGTCCCAGGGCTTCCCACATCATCTAGGAGGCGGAAGGAGGAGAAAGCTCAGCTCCCTGTTGCCTGCCCACAGACCCCACACAGAGCCCAAAGCACTCCTTGGCCAACAGTTGGACAACTTCACTCATCCCCTCATTCCTAGCAGCAGAAAGCACAACAGGAGTAACTTGCTCAGTGCTTAAATAAAAAGTTACATATGCTACAGGAGTGATTATAGCTTGACAACACACATTTCATTTTACTTTTTATACTAATGTTGGAAAATTTTCACCAATCCTTTATTAAATTTATGATATTTTGGTTGACAAAGCAAATGTCTGTGAAAGTTACGAAATGCCACATTGAGATTTCTGTGCAAACATTATATATCTACATCTCTGATGTAAGTTTCCCCCTAAACCAGTATTTTTTCCCCCCTTGCAAATTCCTCACTGCCAAATAAATGTATTTCCAGCTGTATCTGTGGGAAACAAATAGTGTCATACAATGAATGACCAGCTAGGAAATGCACACCTGTCATAAACTAAAGCGCATCTCGTGGGATATATTGTATTCCATTCCCAGCTTACCAAGAGAGGATACAATGAAAAAATGGATTGGTGTCAAATGCCAGATGTTTTCAAGCCTCTCTAATTAGGTAAAAATTAAACAACTGCTATGTCCTATATTATAGATATTTTGCAGATGTGTAATTCACATAAACATAAAGTCTGATTTTCATTTACACAGAGGCCTCTTTACGCTGCTTTGGCATCACAACATTGCTTAATATTGGCCTTAGTTACTCATGTTTGCATTTCAAGTTTTTTTTTTTACTGAGAGAGTAAAATAATCAATTTCACATAAGCATCCCAGAATAAAGCCCACAGTATGGTGGGGATGACTTTAGCAAGGAGTCTTGAGGGATACCAGAAGGAAAAAGAAGCCATATTCTCTTTTAGTACTTATATTCCATGAAGAACAAGTCTGCTGAGAATGACTAGGTTCAATTCATCTGTACTGTACAACTTTACAAATGTCATTGCATATTTAATTGCAACTGTGAATAATTTGCTCATGAGGAACACAAAATATTAAGCTGTGTCCATTACCTGCTTAGCCCCTCTCCTCAGGCTCTGCACAAAACCCAAAGCTGAAGAACATCTAGGGAAAAAAAAATCAAGTAAATCCTGTTTGTACCAAAACAATGACAGTTTCTCATCTTACAGATTAAAATAAGAGGAACATTATCATAAGTTAAGGTAAAGGGAATAAAACTTCAGTGTAAAAAAAATCAGTATTGAACTTAATTAACTACTTAATTCTGTTCCTAACAATCTGGGGGGGACAGGGGGGGAGAGAGTTCCTGTGGTTTTTTTTAATAAAAAGGCTGATTTATCTATCCCACAGAGTTATCATACACGAGGAGCTGTAAGATGAAGGATACTTCAGTGCAAATAGGTCTGCTCACAGGAACTCAATATGATTTCTTTGTACCCTCATCCCAAGTAAAAATTGCCAGATCTTTCTATAGTCAGATACAAATTTGTAACCATAACAATTAAGTAGTTTTTTAAAAGAAAGAATACCTGTTTTACAAAGAACTAAAGATAGGAACATGATTGACAATGCTTATCAGCATCTGACTCCAACTATTTCAAATACAGTATTCTCATTCTCCTCAGACATGGATGTTTGTATTAGCACTGCAACTGCAACACAGTCCCTCCACTGGGGACTGCTGCTGGGGAGAAAAGCCTGATAAACCATATGGTTAATAGAAAGAATGCCTGGACTGAAAATTATTATTACTACAGAAGATTAGACAAACACATTTACATTTTGCCCTTGGAGGAGATTCAAGCATGGTTATTAATGTATTTGATTTCTTTCTCAGCATTCCTGAATTATTATTTGTCTTTTAGCCATCTGGTCCAATTGTTAATTTTCCTTAGAGATGGGCAGTCACACCATGTGCTTATGGTAACCATCATTTTGGTAACTATTTTTTTTGCTATTATAGGCAGTATCTGTCCAAATAATATTGCACTAGTTGAAAACATTTGTCCTAAAATCTAACAAGACGTCATGAGATAATCCTGATTAAAATGGTGTAAGTTTTCTTGCTATGTTACAAATTGCTCAGAGAAAGAGAGTGTTAGTGTAACCCCCATGTTCAGCTCTATTTGGAAGAGAGTTTTGTGAACTGCAGAGAGGTCTGTTTTCTTCCTTAATGTCTTGTTCATTTTGTGAATAAATTCAAAATTACAAGGGGAGAATTGTTTTTCACATGCATGGAGCATAAGGATGAAGGCTGCCACCTGTTCATGGACAGCATATGCAGAAGTAACCTCAAATATGGGCTGACAAGGCAAGGAGAGCCCAGGAGACATCAACAGTTGGGCTACAAACACCATCCCATTAATCCAAGGTACTGTGCAATATGCATGTGGGATAAGTGTGTCCAATACTATGTAACATATCCTAAAAATCACACATAAGTCCTCTTCCTCCTGATGTAGCCTAAGCTGCAGGGCATGTCAATGTCTATGATGTTGTCTTGGTTTGGAAAGACAGGTGTCTGCTAAGGAAGGCAGGACCCTCCCCTGAAATGGAAAAACGTAAACCCCTCCCTCCGAATTGTTATAAATTTGAAATTAGGGAGCTCTTAGGCAAAAAATATGGGAGCAGGAATAACAGTTCTTTAATAGGGAAGAAAATTTTAAAAAAATAGAATAAACAATGCAGTAAACTAAAACAACACTGACAGAGTCAGAATACAACCTGACACTCTTTTGGTCAGGGTGTTGGTAGCAGTCCAGTTGGAATTGTGGCTGCAGTCCTCCTGGAGTGTCAGGTGTGGTTCTGTTGGAGCAGGGATCCTGTAGAAAGGTGTAGTCTTCCTCTGAAGATCCAGTGGAAGAGGCAGCTGCTGTTCCTCTGGGAAATCCAGCGGAGAAGCTGTGCTGGTGTTCCAGAACCTCAAGATTATATCCGGGTAGGAATGCTTGGCTCCTCCCTCTGGGCAGAGCATCTCCCAATGGGATGCTGTAGCTCTTATCAGTCATGCAGTGACATTCAATAGCTGTTATCAGCAGATGTCTCCCCGGAGGGAGGAGTGGCTGTGGAAGAGATAAGGAAAACTGCCCACTTAACAGAAGACAACTGCCATACAGATGGCAAATAGAATACAGTTTTCTTGGCAATCCAGAACAGATGTCAATACTTTCATAACTTTTCTGTTACTTTTCTCTCATTTGCTTACTTGTTATGTCTCCATCACTCTATTCTTTTCCAAAGTCTTATTTAATACGTGCTCTGCCACTTGTTGACCTTTACTTCAATCATCTTTCTTCCCCGTGAAAGAATGGGGATAATTTCATGGCACGATGCAGCATTATCCAAATGCACTTGTGCAGGCTCTGGACTGGACAGGCAATGTCTGGATTCATTAGCATGTACTCCCAGACTAAAGTTCATTTGCTAGACACACCTCAGGGAACTGTTAGTTCAGCTGCTTGTGGTGGCCATGCCTTGGTGCTCCATGCTCCGTGTTTCAGTGGAGCATTGTTGCACCTCGCTGTGTCAGCAGACACAGCTGCCTCAGATGCTCAGACTAAGGATCACCATGCTTTTTATTGGAACAATAGGCACTCTCAATTCACTCAGGCATGAAAAAAGCTGCAAAAGTATTATGCTGGTTGAGCTATAGGTCACAGGATAAAAACAAATTACACAGGCACTGTCCCTTCTATATCCTTCTCTCAACAACATCAGCATGGAACAATTAAATATCAGTAACAAAGGGGCAGTATCCATCTCAGCAACACTTTACTCAGTGGAGGCATTGAAGAGGGCAAAAGACTGATAGCTGCATCTATTGCCATCTTTCAGAAGAGCTCAGCACTTAGATAGGATGTATTAGAGAGAACTTGCCCTAGGAGCTGAGCTCAAGGGGATCACAGAGGAAGGAGAAGGGGCTGCTCCACCCCATTCACAGCAGGTAGCCCAATGAGCACTCCCCTCTCCAGGTTCCAAAAGGATGCTCCCAACCTTGCCCCATGCCTATCCAGCTATGCCTCCCAAAGCCTGTCTGATGACAGTAAGCTGCTCCAAGAGGAGTCCACAGTATGGGGAACAAACTGAAATGAACACCTACTTCATATTGGACCAAGAGAATTTATTTCACTTTCCTCTTTTCTAGCAAAACTACATGTGTGTGAAGATGGAAGACAGATGCATGGCTGAACTGGAGATGCTGGAAGCTCCTCACAAAAATTTGCATCACTCAGCAGCTTTGGGAAATACCAGTAAGGCTTTATACGCTAGTAGGTATTCAGGTAGGGGAAAGGAAGTTTACCAGCAGTGTTGAACAGTAGGGACAGAGACCTCCATCTCTCCCCACTGAAAGCCAACCCAACCACCCATTAAAACATTCCTCTCTATTCCAGCACAGGAACAGCTCTCACCTCCCCTACAGCCAGAAGGGACTTTGTGCTCTAACCAGAGTGCCCTTACCCCACACAGACCAGACACCCTGATTCCCTGTCTCTGCCCCTCACCATCCTGTCCATTCTCACCAAGGAAAGCATTTTCTTCCACCAGTAAGAGTCCCCTTCCTTCCCTTGGTCACCCCTCACACCACTCCTTCTTACACCCCCGTGCTTCCTGCAGCACTGACACGGCTGGGAAAGAAGCTGTGGGAAATGTTCTCCTTGTACCATGGGGAGAAGGAAGCCAGAGTCAGGAGGGTCCCATAGCTTGGACCTGAGGATCCTGCTGCCCCATCAAAGATGGGAACCAGCAACCACTCATCCTGCAGTGTCCAGCTCCCCTGGGGCTTCCTCCTGTAGCTGCACCAGCATCACGAGGCATTTGGTGAACAGATACTCCTCCAGAAGGTGTTCTTCAGCAGGAACACCAAGGCAGCCAGCAGTCACCATCTCCTCATTCCTCTTCATCGCTGTAGACAACTGCCTTAGGCAATCACATCATTAAAGAGCCCGATGGTTTTACTTCCCCCCACTCCTTTTCCCAGCAATTCACTGAGCCCCTGGCCACCCAGACACCTCTCCCCTGAGCCTTCCCAGCCAGGAAAAACTGCTGCTTGAGGACCTCAACAGACCCAGCTTTTAATATACAGCAGCAGCAACAACAAAATTATTTGGGAAGGGTTTTAAGTACATCTGGTCCTCTAATGAGTTTGTAGGATGGCCTCTTCAATGCAACTGAGGGGACAGAAGTGAGCAGGAATCAAAGGATCCCTTTGTCCCATGGGAGCACAGAATACAATATATCACCAAACCTCATCTGTTTTAATAGCCTCCCTTCCCAAACACACCCTGGGACTTGTAAAGCAAGAAGAGTCATTAGACCATTGGCCTCACCTTAAGGAAGTTTACTGTTGATCTGTAATCTCTTGGGTTTTATCTCTGAGAAAAGAGCAGTGGCACGTCTGGAAGAACCTCTGTCTACGTCAGTGCCTATGGCCCTGTTTGCTTGCCCCCACTGTGAGCCTCCTCAAGAGCTAAACTGCAAACAAACCAGCTCCTACTCTCAATAAAATTCAAAGAAAGTCTTCGTTGAGATGTACTGGGAATCTTAAGTGCCAAAACAAAACCTTTGTGTTCCAGTCCTTAGCTTGGGGATTCAAATGGGATGCCTATTTCTTTAACTTCCTATTTTTAAAGAGCATTCCAGTTCTTACTACATCAGTATTTTTATTCTGAATATGATCATTCCTATCACAAAGGAGGAACAGATGGACTTTCTGCCCATTATTGTAAAGCAATTTAGCTCACTCATATTGACTGTGTCAATATTGAACTCCTGAGCTTGAATGCTATCAGAGTGAGGCCTCGCCAAAATCCTTTCCTCAAAACCACAATATTTCCTGATGTGTGTAACTCTGAATGTCTTAAATGAAGCATTCAAGTGTAAAGCAGATAGGGACCTTGGAATTTGGTCTGTGATTATGAACACCTTTCTATTGGATTGGTCAATTATCACACATCACCTCCCAAGTAAAATAGATCACTAATCTTTTTGCATGAACATGTATCTGCATTCTAGCAATACAAGATTAATCAGAAAAAAACCTTTCTGAAACCTCTACTAAATCATACAGAGGAAACAAAATAGAAAGTTTAACAAAGATTGTTTTACATAAGCTTGCTCAAATAGAAAAAAAAAACCAAAACAGGTGAATATGTGACAGCTATAATTGATATAAACAATGTTTTTAATTTCAACTCAACATATAAGTATCTTCTTTGTAAGTCTGATGAAATTAAAAAAAACCATAAATCGGTTTATCAAGTTCATCAGGCACAGCACCAGAAATAAATGGTTTTAAACTGAAACAAATGAGGTTCATGTTAGATGGGAGGTTCTGTAAACTTTTGAGAAAGATGATTGCCTAAGGAAACTCAGAGATTTCTATCACTATAATTCCCACAAGAACAAGTTAGACAAATTTGACAAGACATATATAATATATTCACCCAGGACTTCTTGGCTCAGGAAGGAACAAAAAAATTATTCAGCACAGATCATTGTTCTGTGTTATCACCTAAGTGATATTAATTTTTAATTACACAGTATTTACTACCTAGTATTTAAGAAACATGTAACTTGTATTTGTATTTTTGCAGCTTCCTTTCTTATTTGACAAATAAGAAAACAGCAGAAAAATTGTTTCATTACAGCCTTTAACAAATCTATAGCAAAGTCAACAATTCAGGAGTTTCAGCACCCATTCTCATGCCCATTAGTGGGATTTAATGGCTCTTCATAAAGGGCTAGCAAACACAGGTTGGTTTCTAGAGACACTACCCAGAAATTCTTTGCTATTGGTGCATTGTTTCAAATGAAATATCATTTAAAGCAAGTTTTATTAGTTTTAACTGTGGCAGCTGAACTTGCAAAAATATTCCCTCTACCATCATCTTGAGATCACAAAAGAAGTCCCAGGAGACTTCAACCAACAACTGCATGAGCTGAGTGTGGTGATGCCAAATGTCATGTGTGGTGGAATAGGGAAATGCAGAACTGGGTTTTACAAGCAGACTTGAAGGGAAAAAAGAATTTAAAATCTCTTTTAGGGCTTTGTGCAACATTAGCATCTTATCCGATTCAAAATACATTTTTCAGATTTTATCAAGGTACCTAACATCAAGTCATTAAGAAGAATTTTTTTTTTATCCTATGCTTCCCCTTACTTTTTCTTCAAAAGCAACATGGTCAGTAAGGGTTAGGCTTTGATTTTCACACAGACTTGACTTAGAGCTCCACTCTGCATTTGTTTTTTAGAAAACAAGCATACTTTCAAATCTTTAGAAATGGTTTATTGTTTAAAGAATCATATTTGATACATGAATTGTGATAAAGTGTACTAAAAACAAAGCACAGATAATGATGAATTGTCCACAGGTAATAAAGAACTTGCAGACAAAAAGCTTCAAAAGTAAAAATAAAATTGCCAGAATTTAAAAGCTATTAATAGCACATATGGAAAGTTCTGAGATAAGATAAACCTGAAATACTTTCGAAGTGTGCATTGAAGTGAATGAAACAACCTTCACTTTACTCTGCTTCATCAGCAACATTGGTTTAGAGTCCTTCCTGGCTATGTGCACCCTAGGAATATATTCTCCTGAAAAGTAGTTTGCTGAATTGAACACTGGGAGGGTGGAAAAACTCATTATTTTATTAGGAACCTGAACTTCTTGGATCTGTCTCTTTGGCTGCATTTGCCAAGGAGCAAAATGCACTGGAAGAATAAGTTAAAAATCAAGAAACATTTTTCCAGCAGTGACATAATTTTCCATTTTGGTTATAAATGTTTTAAGGTATTTCTAGGTTTGCTGTTATAGCCCTTTGTTTTAGTACCATCATTGTATCCCATCACATAATAAATATTAGCATGCACAATGTACCAGTTTGTATAAACTGCTGTACATATTTCAACACCTACCTTCAGTAACCTTGTCCAAGTATTGAGTTAATCATAACTGTACTGTACCAAAGCCTGTACATTTGAGCTTTTGTATTTTTTTTATTGTCTCTAAGTTGTACTATATCTAGCCCCTCCATAAGACAGCCCTCATTAAGAGTGCCACTGAAGAATGTCCTAGGGGTAGAGACTGTGTTGAAGCTGAGGTTCACATTTGTGCATGGACACCTCAGGCCACACCATATCAGTAGTTTTGGTTCTGGGCTACAGCTGAAAAAGTTGATTTAGGTACTCAAGGCTCAAAGGAAGGAGAAAGAAATTGATTCTTTGGAGCAATGTTTACAAACCAACACATTATGGAGGTTGAGATTTTGTTTTCTCATGCACACCTAAGACCACAGCCTGAAATCCCATCAAGAACCAAGCTCATGTGTTTGGGCATGAGAGCATTGACCCTTTAATAGTACTTACATTATTGCAGTAAAGTTGGCAGTAGTTGTGCCATTGAAGCCATGGTTAGAGCATTTCTCCATTTGAGCTTTTTTAAGCCACAACTCAAGTTTTGCCAGAGACTGCCATAACCAGGCATTCCTCGGTTGAGGAAAGAGACAGACTGACCACTTTCCATCCTTCACATGGATCAGAATAAAAGGCATGTTTTGGGACATGTGGGACAGCACAATGTGCTGCATTTAAGGCAGGAAAACAGAATTAAGACCAAGACCTGCTAGCACACATTCTGTGAAACACCTCCTGAGGACCATGGTCCAGCACAGAGTGTGTGACCTGGAGTCTGGTGTCACAGGCTCCAAGGCTAATTATGCTGCAGAACACAGTGGACAATTTTGTAGCTCTAACTGTGTCAACATCTCATTTTCCAACCTGTAAAACTGAGATAGTTCAATCAAGCTAATCTGTAAAGTATTTTGATATCTAGGGAAGTGCATGTTATGGAGAAGCTCACATTATCTTGCGCCTGCTTTGAATGGGAACTGGATCTAGCTCATGTTGCAATTCATTTGGGTTGGCTGGTTTGGAGGTGCCCAGTGTTAATAGTCATAGCAGGCCTGGGCTGTTTGGGACCCAGCCTGGTAGGAGCAGACTTGTCTGCTCAAGAGAGATTTTAGGTGATGAGATCCAGTGTGGTGCACATGCATGTGAAGTTGCTCTCCCATCGACAGCATCAGCCTCCCTCATCTGGAGGGATGAGAGGTGCAGAAGGTCTCACTCAGCACCACAGAGGTGCAAGCAGGGGTCAATTGTGGCTTCACCACTCCTGAGACCAGGCCTGCTAGGTTTTGTTTCCCACAAATATCCCAGCAGCAGCATTTCACTCTTCCTCCTCAGGCAGTCTCTGACTGCGGCCCAACACTGCTGAGGGAAGGGAGAACAAGAGGGGAGGGAATGGATGCTGTTACATAAATGCTTCCATAGGCCTGACTACTGTTTCCTGGGAAAGGAAACTCCATTCATCAAGTCTGTAATGAACTGACATCTCATCAGCAGGGGAAACAAGAGGAAGGTACTTGTGAAGGGAGAAATCTGTCCCTCTACATACAAGAACTGTTTTCCTTTGCATGCCTAATCTGTGAGGTGACTAAAGTTTCACCCACTAGTGCTATAATACTCACATGGGAAACATTAAGTTAAATATTACAAAATTAAAGTGTAAGAGTTATTGGAAACTAGAGCCGAACAAAATATTAGAATTTTCATCCTGGGGGAAATTCTAACATTTCAACATTTGTTTTCATCCAAAATTAGAATGGAAATGTTGAAATACCTCTTATTTCAGAGAATGAACATGTTCTCAGCTACTTTAACATCAAAATGAATTTGACAAAGGTGTTACAACATCTCCTGGGAATTGTTGTTAAGGTATTTTGTACTTAGAACCGTGTTAACAAGGGATATTTCATTTGGGTTATTGAACCAGAACTGTAAAAAATGCTTGGGGTCAGGCAGAACTTTCATTTGATTTTTGTTTCCTTTGAGGTTATTTAACCCTTGTATTCCCTTTAGCAATTGAAAAAAACAAAAACCAACAACACCAAACAAACAAAAAAGACAGAGAGAAAAAAATCTTGTTCTGTTCTGAAAAGGAAACAAGTTTTGCAACCATTCAGTTTGAAGCTATTCAAGAGTGTTCTGGATTTTCTATCTTATCCTCATATATGGTTCTTTTTATGGTTAAACTTCAAAATGAAAAAACTAATTTTGTTTCACATGTTCTTGCCAAGAGTAATTATGAATACAGACTCAACAAATTACTTCAGTGGATCCACAACTGAATTCATCAAGATGATAAATCACTGAAAAAAATCTATCTCATTTTTTAAAATATCTTCATAGGCTTCCTTCTTTGGTTGTGTGACCCATATTGTATAGTTGATCTTCAAGCCATGAAGTTGAAATCCTCTCGTGCTATTCTTCAACACTGGCACCTTAGCAAGTACCATCCTGGAAACTTTACTATTGTTTTTCTCTTCAGGAGGAATAATTCTTTTGTCCTGATATTGTGTTGCTGGGTGCTGCTTGCTGGGTAGGTCACTTCTTTTATTGGAGTATTGCGGGCATGCTGGCTGAAGTCTGCAGACTTAGTAAGTGATGGAAGTATGAGCAGAATGGAAAAATCTCAGGGAAAAAATGCCCTTATGGAGGTGAAAAGGTATCTTGCTGTAATTAAATGCACACTAAAACACTTGAGAAGAAAAAGGGGGACCCTACTGTTCAGATTCATTTTGCAGATTTAATCAGACTAGAAATTTTCCACTTACTCACAGATCATTCATTGATCTTCTGATGTTAGTTTAGTTGGCTGGTATTTTCTAAGGTCTCAGGCCATTTTTTTCTATTAAATAAATAGGACCTAAGACCTCAGATGTCTATATACCCACTTTTTTTAAAATTCCTGTCCATATTTTTTTTTTGCTGTTCTCATACAAAGGCTAAAGGTTAGGGTTTTAGTTTAAACATAATATTTTCATGGTTCATAAGAAAATCTGTATTGGTTTACATTTTTGGCAACTTTCATAATACCCTAGTGATTCCTAGAAGTCCTTGTACTTTCCTGCTGGTGAGAGATACTTTCCATAAAATAACACAGTATAAAAATAATAATTATTAACTCACTGTGATGTATTTTCTTAAGGTGCAGAGAGTGTGTCCAAAGGAATAAATATATTCAATGTCCAGTTTTGTGGCCATGTCTTCCGGTTAAAAATTATTATGTTGTAAAAATGTACTTTAAAATCAGCAAATCACTAATGGGAAAGACAGGAAATAATACTAGTTACTTGTAACATCCCCATATCCCCTACATCTGACAGACAACAACAGTTCAGTGTTTAAAAAGGACTTAAAGAGGATTTTAAAGGGCCTTTTCACTGCAGAAAAGTCCCACTTTGAAAGCAGCTCTAAAAATAATTCCAGAAATTTCAGCTCTCTACTCTGACACATTATCTAGGTTGATACCTGCATAAAGTATATTTAAAGGCTGCAGAAATTTTATATCCAGTACACTGATGCAAAAGAATTTTTCCTATTGTTTTTTTTCCTAAAGGATGTTTGAGTTGTCAGAAAAGTGTGGATTCAGCAAATTCTAAATAATGCACATAAAAAGCCAAGCCCATACACCACTGCTATGCACAGTGCTGCTCAACTGAGCTCAGATCTAGAAGATGCCTTAATTTAGGTGAAAGGCTCTGTGACTGGGAAAGGTTGGTGACTGATGGGAAATGGGTTGGCCTTCACACACACTGCCTGAGCTGAAGATGGGCATTGTGATGAAAGGTCATCCTGCCCAAATTGCAGGAATTCCTCTAAGCTAAATTTGTGTCCTGCATCCCTTTGCTGACCGTACAAATACAGAAGAGTGGCATTTGTTCCCAACAAATTTAACTTCACACCCCTGAAACAAGCTGTGCTTGCTGCCATGAGCCTTCCTAGGTCACAGAAACTGAGCCTAGCTCAGCTAGGTTAGACTGAGGAAGGCTCAAGTCTTTGCAAATGATCCTTGTCTTGCTGAATTTAAGATGGTATTTCTGCAGGACCATACAAGCCCAGGTTGTGTGTGAATCTCTGAGAAAGGTAAATTAATAGTTGTGTTGCAGGGGGTTTTCTTGTGGCTATTCAATATTGATAAATGTATTATTGTCTTTTTATGGAATTCGCCTCAAGAAAGAAATGGAATTTTATTCCATTAAAGCTTTTAGAATATCTCAGAATTATTTTTCTCCACCAAATCTCTTTGAATGTTCGCACCAAATTAATTCACTCTAAGATTGGAATACATTAACAGACTGAAAATATTTAAGATTTTATATGCTTGTCTTTACCAAACACTGTCAAGAAGAAGTCTAGATTCATCTACAGAACAAAAACAGATAACAAAAATAAATAGTTCTAATAGTGTGAGACATGCAGATTTTACAAAAATATACCCTATAACATATTATATATGTCAACAAGAAAAAAAAGTTGATCAAGTTTCTGTACATATTTAGTACAGACAAATTTCTAATACTTTCTTAAGTTGCTTGAAAAGATGTCTGCCAAAAATTACATCCAGAGTCATCTCATGTTACTTTGAAGTGGAAAGCAGAGCTGCAAGAAAAGATATGGAGCAAAAGGCAATACTGGTAATCTTTCACACAAAAAATTCACCCATAGATCCAAAGCAAGCAGCAATATATACATTTTAAAGATGGAGAAATGCATAAGCAAGGAAAAGGAGCATTAGCCTATTTGCTTAGGTTTTTCAATTCCTGTCTGCTGGATTTCCACTTGGATGTGTACTCCAGTAGCTGTAGGGTCCACAGAACCGCATACAGTAAAGTCAAATTCTAAAGCAGATTAAATAGAATGAAACAGTGAAGATTATGAATGGAAACTACATTAAAGTGTGCAAGGGAACACTGTGGGTGACAAGCTATAAAGGAAATTATTGTTAGCAGGATAATATTAAGAGAATCTAAGGCAAATGCTGTGATTTCATGAAGTGCATTTAACTACTTTAACATTTTTATTAGTAAGTGGAAAGAAAAAAAATCAAAATCCTACTTAGCAGAAAATAAACTCCTACCTCCTAACAACAGAACTTTACATGCTTCTCTAGGAATAGCAATGGCACGTGTTCATCAGAGACTGTGCAATCCTCACAAGTAAAAGCCCAAAGACAATAGCTTTGTCACACTGAAAAAGAAAAAACATAACTGTTCCTAGGCTGGACATGAATACTAGAGGTTGTACAGATACAGCCTATTGACAAAAACAGAGACCTTGCCTCAGATTTTGAGAGAGGCAGGAGCAGACCAGAACTGCTTTAGCTAAAAAGAATGAATACCAAACTATCCCTTATATTCATATATTCTGTTTTTCTTCGTGTACTCCAAATTCCTGTCCCTTTATTTAAAATATTTCCACTGCTCAAATTTTTCTAATCTTTCTTTCTTTTATAACTACTTTGTCTGGACATGCTGAACAAGTTATTCCTATTTATTGACTTCAGTCTGTGAGGCAAATTCTGAACATGCCAAAACAACTCATACAGATTGAGTCAGACAATGTGTCTGGTATCATATTTTGCAGAATACTTAAGTTACACATGTAAACACACATACACACTGTGAGCTAATTTTTTGAGATATGTTCATTCTAATATGGTTTCCAAATTCAAGTATTTCCAAAAAAAAAAAAAAAAATCATGTGTCCTTTAATCTACTGATCAAGCAACTGTGAGTACAAAATGAGTATTGTATATAATCTGTGTCATATCAGAACCAGCTGGCTTGAAAATTTCTCTAGGGATGAATGAGGGAAAAAAAATCCTTTGAAATAAAATAATTCTAAGAATCCAGTATGACTCTTAATGACAATCTTTCATAATGATTTCACAACCTAGGTCATATTATATCTGAAGTGATAAGCCATGTTATATTTGAAATGATATGGGGAAAGCAGTAAAAATCGAAGCCAAGTGTGGTAAATCATCAGTTCTAAAAGATTAAATACTTAAGGAACCATTGCCATAAAAGGAAACTTGCTGGAATGAGGAAAGAATATCAGATGTGTTTCATCTTCCAATATTCCGTGTATGAAAGAAAAATTGTTCTTTTCATAATGCACCTTCAATTGCACAATTAAAAACAGTTCCAGAGCAAACAGCATGCAGTCAAAAGTCCCAACAGGTAGTTATTGCTATGCACTTAACACACGAGCTCAGATACTTGAATATTCTGCTTTTAAGGGAAGAAAAAATACTGCTGCTTTTTACATGTAGAATTTCTATGTAGCTAAGCATTAAAGATTGTTTTTTATCCCTTTATTTCTGTAAAATGCTGCACATTTCCATCTTATATAATGTGGAAACTCAAATCCACCCATACAATGTGTTGCCTGAATAATTCCAAACAGCTATTCCTTCCTGTCCCAGACAAGGTGAAGTTGCCTTGGGAAGCAACAGCAGCTTTGGCAGCACCCAGAAAAAAATATATCCACAGACACAGGGGGCAGCTTTGGCTCCAAATCCAGATTTAGCTCAGACAAAGCAAAAATCCAAAGGATCAATGGTAAGGTAAATATCTTGTCTCTGCAATCAAGTTTGGAAATTCTAGATCATCTAAGTATTGAGAGAGGAGATCCTGTCTAATCCCCAAACTATCAATTCTTCCTCACTACTGAACTGAAAAGTATTGTAGCCTTTGCAAAATCCAGTTCCTATCCACTTTTCACTTCAAATACCCCTTCCATTTTGCAATTTGGATTCTTCCTACCATTTGCAGCCTTTTGAACTTCATTGTGGATACTGCTCAGACTTCCTTTCCTCTTATTCTTAACCTTTTTTCCGTCCTCTCTCCTATTATTCTTCACAAAGGCAAGACCACAAAGGCACAAAGGCTGAGATTTTAAATCTGAAACACTTCTGCAGAACTACACCTTCCAGAGAGGCATTTGGGCAGCTTGATAGTGTGTCCTTAACAATAACAGTTATTAGGGGCTACGTTGCAGGAGCTCATTTTCAGTTAACAGTCTGTCTAAGCTCCTGTAAAACTGCTACGTTATAAATCACTTCACTCTGTTATTATAAAAAAGGGGTAGCAGACAATTAGCAATATAATTATAGAATTATTATGCTCCACAAATTATACACCCAGGCCCCCAACACATGTAGCTGCAGGGCCCCAGTGCAGCCAGGGAATTTTTTTCTTCTAAAGAAACAGATGTGTCAAGACAGATTAGAAAGTTTTTGAAGATGCATATAATTTTAGGAGGGGGTTCTTTTATTATTTTTTTTCTTTTGCTGCCAAATCTGTTTTATCTTTTGAGATGTCTTCTCTAAGAAAATGTACAAATCAAGATATGGTAACGATGTGAATGAAGGCTGTGAAGTTCAGCTTAAGACTCCAAAATTTAGCAAGCCTAGCTTGCATCTTGAAGTGAGGATGCTTGTGTGACACAAAGATGAGCCCAGCATTACAGAGGGAGCTGAAGGCCAGCTGTCTTCTTCTCTCAGAAGAAATCCCTCAGAATGCTGAGCATGTCCAAGCTGCTCTGAAGGAGATTGGAGTCACTTGCTGATGGCAGAGCAGCAGCTAAGGACCCTCTTCTGCAGAGCTGAGGCCACCAGGCCTGCCTGCTACTCACTGGCTGCCCCAAGACAATAAAATACAGCACTTTTCCCAAGAGCTTAGTTAAGCCTCATTAATCAAAAAAGGTTGTGAGACAAAACTTTTGGCTATTTTGTACACACGCCCAGTTAAAATGAGCAGTAGTACCTGACTTCTGCTTACAAGAACATAAACATGAACACAGGTAGCCAGAGAAATTAACCCACTGACATGCAAGAAAAGTCAGAAGTTGGTCACCTTCTACAAAACCTGACATTTCCACAAGGCATTAGGAACCATCTGAGTTATCTATTCACCTAAACCAATTTGGCACACTACCCTGGCCCTAATCACAAACATAACACAGAAACAGATATGTGGAATTGGATCCAGTCTTTCCTTTTATGAGAGGGATGAGGGAGAAAATAACAACTCTTTTTTTGCCCTCATGGTGAGGCAGATGCTGAAGTCTGCTCTAATAATAAAAAAAGCAGGAATAACCAGAATGGGTTTACATTCTCAAAGAGCAAAACACAAAAGCAGCAACTGCCGCATCCCCCACACCTTTGGTGACTCCCCTTCTGAGACTCAATGGTATCTTTGAGGAATTTGAGGCACAGAGGAACATGTACAAAGTAAGCAGCATTCAAACATGTCCAGGGAGACAGCAGTTTAAAATACAGCAGTATTTCCAGGCTGCAGGGGGGCTGTGGGGTGCTTCTGTCAGAAGATCTCCTGTCTCACTGTCTGGGTTCAGTTTTCTACTTAGCTCCATGCTATAATTAGTCTGATAGCTGTGCACTTATTTTAATGAGTAGCAAAGCAGCTGCTGGAGTTGCCTATAGCTGAATTGGTATGTCAGCTTATAAATTACAGTTCTATTGCCTACACATTGGAGCTTTAAGTCCTAAAGACATTTCTCTGCAATTTGCTAATTATTGTAATTTTGATAATTTTCCATGACCACCTCTTTACCAAACAAACAATATATTGAAGAGTTTTAATAGTTTAAACTGTCTCAGGAGTTAAAAAGAAAAGCATTTAGCACTTCCACCATGGTTTTTAGTGTGTGAGTGCTGAGGGAACAAGTGGATACTCAACTGTTCATTTAGCTCTCAGGTCTGTAAAGAATGTCAGTCTAGCAGAAATGCCTACACAGATGAAGAGATAATTTTATTATAAGGAAGTGAATTCTCAGTCTGCTCTTCTTCCAGACATTTGCTATTTTTTCTCATTATTTTTTTAATGCCCAAAGAAAAGCAGCTTCTTCGGGTATCTCCTACTGGCACAGCCCTGCTCCAGCAGGAAGCCCCTGAATGAGGAGCTCAGGAATCTGTTTTTATCCATCAAACCCTCAATGACCCTCACCCACGCTCACTTTCTGCAGTTCAAGCCCTCATCACTCTGGCACCCCTGCTACATATTCAGTAGAATTCATGTCAGGGGTATGACTGCACCCCAAAGATGGATTTCAGAGAGGTGAGCACTGTGCTTCAGCTGTGGACATCTATTTTAAAAAGCCAACACCAGCATGCCCCAGACACTTGTAATGTGACTTCCTGTTCAAACCTTATCAGCTTCACCATGATCCAAAATAGCAGACAGCACCTCAGTAGCACGGGACCTTGGCACTCGGTGGTGTTGAGCTGTTATTCTGTCACTGCCTGGGGTCAGGCCACCAGAGAGAGATTTCCAGGGAGCAAATCTAGATGGACTGCCTGCTCCACTACCACTGACACCCTGCTTCCCTCCCCTGACCTCCTCAGGCTCTGGAATCTTTATAAAGAAAGGCCAGTAGAATTCTAGCATGGTGTTCTCTGCCTAGGAAAAAGAGAGGAAAGCACATCATTGAGCATGTAGATCCAGAGTGAACCAGAGTTAATTCCCTCTCAATTAACACCTCACCACTCTCTCCCCTCATAAAAAAAACTATCAAGGAACTAATAGCCTGCTCTTGCCAATTCTTATTAAATTATCTGGAAGCTTACACCAGATTATCACAGTGGCTCCATCTGGTCATATAAACCACTCTCTCCAAGTTCTTGCCCTCTGGAAAAGTCATCTGTTCCTACTGTGAGAAGAGTGGCAGCCCACCTCACACAGCAGTGATGTGGCACCTGATGGAATGGTATCCACCATCAGTGTACCCTAATAAACACCCATAGTTCCAACCCCAACTGGGTGCCAGGGTGAGCTGTCAAACCCTGCCCAGCTTTGCAAAACACAAGCAGAGCTATGTGGGACTTACAGCTCTTCAAGTCTATTTCAGTGCATACCTAAGAATCGTGAGTCTCTTTGAGAAAACAGCCTTTTTAATTGTAATTATTTTCCTTTTACAATAATACAGTATGTAAGTGTGGATGCAGAGTAGTTATAAAGCCAGCAAAAAATCAAGAGTAGATGTTCTGTACCAGCAGGAGGAATACTACTCTGCTCAGTGATGAAGACTGTCTCTAAGGTGACAGGAGAAAGGCCATGATCAGGATGATCTAAGCCCAAGCATCTTTTTTTGAGCTTGGACTGCACCTGGTACCTAAGCCATGATCTCATCCAGCTGAGGGGGAGCCACAGTGGCAGAAGGAAGAATAGTGACAGGGAAGGTTTTCTCTACACTTTTATAGTTCCCACTAGACTTGTTTTTGTAGGCTTTTCTAGCAAAGCAGATAAAGATTAAAAGATGTATACCAAACCATATAACAGGTATATGAAGAAATCCCAGCTGTTCCTGGTGCCCTCTGGAAGTACTTTAACTGTTCTAGCAGTAATGGTAAAATAGAAAACAAACTAAAGAATCACAGCTTGTCGTTTGCTTTTCACACTGCACTTCAGTAAAGATTATTCATTGTCAAGACAACTATTAACTGTCCAGACTATTAAGTTGTAAATTAGAAAAAAGGGCCATTATCTGCAAAGGGCTTTGTAACAACTTCTTATGTGTCCTTTCTCACACACAGACTGAGCTGCTGCCTGCCTGTCTCTGTAAGCCTGGGGACAGCCAGCAAGATCCCCACAGCTGGCTGCTCCACAGGCATGGGAATGCAGAACTCTGTATATTCTGGTGGGGTAGTTAAAAAAAACCCTAGCCAAACTGTGATGTTGGGGTTTGATATGCATTATATTATTCCTGGCTAAAACCCATTTCTGCATGGTAATTATCCCAAAAATTATTACTTTGAGATTTTATTCCAAAATAATGAATGTGAGAAACATTTTGCCATTAGTTTTCTCAATAACTAGTTTTGGTAGAAATCCTGCTTATACTGGAAAATTTGACCAATAAATGAAATAGAAAAAGCTGCCAAAATTATATTTACCTTTAAAATAATTAATTATTCATATACACTGAAAAAATATGCTGGGAGCTTTAATTATTTCTTCATAGCTTGTATCTTAAGTCTGCAATATCAGGTACATAGAGAAAAACAAACCAACCCCCCTGCACTTTGTCCCCTCTCAGCTTTCATTGCTATTTTTTAAAACAGAGAATAAGCAAAACCACAATGAATGCTCTTGCACTTAGATTTTATTGAAAGATTCTGGAAGACAAATTGATTCAAAATACTAAAGACAAATCTACACAGAAATCTCTCCAGATCAAACCCAGAAACGTGCATGCATTCATTTTTTCATTACTTTTGGAAAACCACATTAAAATTGTATTTCATGGTCTCTCATTCCCATCTTTGCTGGATATGGACCAAAGTCCTCAGTTGTAGTGAGAAGTCCAAATTTCCACACTGGGCCTTGCTCTTAGCTCCTTAGAAAACCCCAGTGGCCTAACCTTTGGAAACTATCAGTTTTCATCCAAAAGTGTACTTTGAACTTGTATTTTGCATCAGTAACCTACAAGATTAGCATCAGACCATGCAGGATGATAGTTTGAATGAGTTTTTCAGTCAAGCTGGGTTTCTTTCACAACTGGACTCTACTGCCTATGAAAATGGCATTGGCACATGTTGACATTGATGGCTGACATCAAATCATCAGCCTCATTAAATCTCTTCCCTACAGAAGTTGAGGAGATCTCAAAAGCATAAATGAAAGCTAATTTTGAGTAAGACAGAAAAATCAGATAAAAGTGCATGATTATATGAAGGAAAATATTTCAACATTGTTGGTTTTTTCCAAGGACTTTGCCAATTCCTCTTTTTATCACCCTCTTTCTCTCCTATTTTGAGTAATCTAGAAATCTCAGCGAGAACTTTCAGAAATTTGTAGAAATCTCACTTCTCAACTTGATTCTTAAGGGAGATAGGTTTTCATTCAGTATTATCATGATTTATTTCTATCAAAAGCTACTGGCATTTAAAGTGTATGGGTGAACTGGTGTCCAGTAATGCATGAAGGGGGAAATATGCCCTAAAGAAGTACAACTGAAGTGTGCAAAAACCAATTTAAACCTCTGAAATGAGTATTTCAGAAACTATGCATTTTGATATGAAAATGAGATTTAAATGACACAAAATATGATAAATTTATTTGTTTGCTCTGTAATATCCCTTCCAAATTTTTCAAAGCTCTGTGGCCAAATCATCTTATTCCAGTTACATCAGAAGAGCACAACTGTGAGGCCTGTGCTTGCAAAATACATTCCTTTAAAATGGCAAATAAAAGTGCCTGACTGAAATTCTCAGACTGAAGGGGAAAACAAGAAAAAGGAAGTTGTAAGGAGGGAATGATCTCTGCAGTAACACTTAGTAAGGATGAACAAATTGCAGTGGGAAAATAAACGACCACTTCCTTTTCTAAAGAGAAACTAAATCAGAATAATTTGCTTTGATGTTGATGGGAAATCACTGTATACTTTGAAACTTTGGGGCCTAATAGGCTGCCATTCGAGTGGAACCACAATGTCTGAATGTGAGGAGAGAGGTGTGTGGGCAGAGGAGTTCATATGGACAAAGCACAGACAGGGTTGCCCCCAGTGATGTAAAAAAGGAACAGGACAGCTGTGCTTCAAACCAGTTACCCACTGGATTTCATGGCTATTGTTAATAACACTTTGTAAAGAATATTTATTTAGTGTTAATTAAAAAATTCAGCTCTAAGGGGGAAAAAAAAGCAGATGTAAAATTAATGTCTCTACAGAGATTGTAGTGGTCCATTTGGAATTTCAAAGGCAGGAAATTCATGAAAATGATCATACAGTGGAACTGTCAAGCATCCAGTGGTATCAGTTACTTAGGGAAAGGGCTCAGTTTTGCAGAGGCAGAATCTGTCACTGATTGCTAAGTATATCTAATGGTAACTTATTCAACAATTCATGTCCATGAACACAACAGGAATGCCCAGTATGTGAGCTACTATTATTGAAAATGTTCCCTTTATGACCACTACATATTTGGTAAGTGCCATGGCTAAGCACATACTCTAGAGTGGCGTGCACACCATACACTCTAAAGTAAAACTCTTGCCAAGCTTAGTATCTGTGCAGGGCTTTTAATTTATGAAAGAACTGCAAACAGGCAATAATGAATGGACTACAACACCAGTTAATTGTTTTTATTAATAAACTATCAATTTTATCCATTCTGACAACCATGAATTGCTGCTGTTTGATCAGTGAGTTCTACAGCTCCTCAGATGACAAAAGCAAGGCAAGACTGAATGTTGTCACAAAGCCAAATTGCAGGGTAAAACCTTATGTAAGTTTTTCTTTCTCCTCTATAATTAGCTAAAATAACTCTATTGCTGTTGCCATTCTTCTCTGACCAGCTCACCTTATTGCAGTATATTTCTTTTTCTAGCTTGCCTGTGCATAGGGATATCATTCTGCCCATATTACACATAGGGATGGGCCAAGAAAAAATAATTTTCCCCATATGTTCCTTGTGATGTATCTCAAACTACAGCATAATCCACAATATATAAAAAGCCCTGTCAGATGCCATATGCTAATGGCAACTCTTCTCAATACTTTGGAAGAGTCTTGATGTCCCCCCACTACTTCCCTTCCTGAAGGAAGGAGGAGCATCTGTCAGAACTAAGCCTATATTTTTGTGATTTATTGCAAGCAGAATATGATTCCTAAATTTCTTTGAGCAAACCCTCTACATTACCTGTACCTTTCTTTACTCTGATCTACCACCACCATGGGAACAACATACCCTAGGTTTACCAGTATCACCTCTACTACTTCAACCTCAGTTTAATAACAAATGCATCGACATTTTTAACAGGACTCCCCACTTTGCAAGATTTAAAAGGGTTTTAGACACAAGCACAGAAAAAAAAAGATAAATTACTAAATCGTAACTCAAATAAAATCCTATGCTCCTGCATAGCTGTTTCAGCTCCACACTGCCAGAACCTCTGTCTTGCCTCTCCTTGCTGCAGGTCCTGGGACCCTGAACTCAGATACTTTCCTACCTCCCCAGCTGCTCCCTTTCTTCTGGACTCAAGTTTTCCTGCTAATTCAAGTGCCCCATGACAATCTATGTTGCTCTGATTTTCAGACTATTCAGCAGGATTTCTTCAGCCTCACTTTGCTTGTAGCCATCCAGGAACACATGATCCAAAAATGAACACTGATGGGACTGCTAAACTTGCATGTTTAAGACTACTGTCCTTAGTCAGCCCTGATGTCTGCCCCCCACTCAGTGCAGATCCCCCCTTTGGTCCACTAGAGGTTACTAAAACACTCATATTAAATGTCATACAATGCATACATTTTGTCCAGCTTGTGATCTAGGTCCCTTGACAGCTTTCTGTGGAGACCACACAGTGCTTTCAAATAGCTGAGAAACACTCTAAGAGGTTAGGAAGAGAAATCCATCTCTGCAGGACCACACTGAAGATCCTTTTAATTCAGAAGATGATGTGAGAGTAGTGAATATTTTGGAACAGAGTAAGAGACAAGGGAAAGCAGACAGAGATCTTTCCCTTGTATATTCTACTAGTTTCTGGCCCTGCACAATCTAAAACTTTCTAAGCCAATGGTCACATCAGCATCTAATGTTTAATAGGCCTGGCTGGAGAGTTCTTCCATGAACTTGTCTTATTGCTGTGCCTGGAAATGCTAGAAAGGCAAGCTCTTCTCCAGTCATTTGCTTTTACTGGGGTTCCCATGACACAGGAGGCAGTGAAATGCATAAGATGTTTCAGCACTTCAGAAGATAAGTACCTGGAAGACAGACAGCTGACTCAGCTTCAGTCTGGATGAGAGCTCAGTGCTGCTGTTAGATGGAAGGAAGCCTCTCAAGGGTAAACCACAAGCCTGGAATTAAATTTTAACTGAATATATCTGCCAGGCTCTGATTATAAACCACTGCACATTCAAGGGAGCTTTCTCAGCTGCCAGATGCCCAAGCAACAATGTCCCAAAAATCTACATAACAGCAGATGCATCATTTCAGAGCATGAATAGTAGCAGTCGACCTCATCCAGGCTCTCATCACACCAGAGCAGAGCTCAGCAGAGGGACCAGTCACTTTCAGCTGACCTGTAAGGTTAAGGGTGTTGGGTTAAGCAGTTTAATGGTGGCATAATGTACAGGATTAACTACCAGAGGTGTTTCAAGCAGTGAGCAGCAGGAGCCTATGGTGGATCCAGCTAGTGGAGACAGTGCTGACTGCCCCAAACCTGGCACTCTGCAGAGCCCAAGGTGGAACACAATGGCAGTGGTTTCCTCCACCCATGGCAAGGAGTCCTTGCCATCTAGACAGCAAGATTCAGGTTTGCAAACAAGCACACAATGAGACAGCCCTGAAGGGAAGAGAGCATACAAATGTCCCTCAAAGAAGTAAAGTCTATGTGAGGCCCCATTCCAGGAAAAAGGATGCATATTTCCCTCTGTGTAGCTGCAAAAACATCTATGGCCATACAACAAGCCTGTAGGTGGACTTAGCAGGTCATGAAAAAGTACTGAAAATATATTTTATTTCTGATGATTTTTTTTTTCCTAAAGCAAACACTTTTTAGGAGTCATGGTGACATCTAGACATCCACAGATTTCTCAAGTCACCATGTGGGTGCAAAGTCAGAGTCCTTGAAATGCTTGGTCTCAGATTCTAACTAGACAGAAATGTAGGAAGAGCCAGAGGCACAAAAGGCTTGCCTGGAGTCAAAAAGGCCCAATATCATAGAAAAGAAAAACCCCTGCTTCTCCTGAATTCCAGGCTAGTTCCCAGTGTAGGCAGCCTCACGGTCTGCACAAAATTCAAGCCATATGAAAGACAAAGAATTGTAAAACCTGAGACTAATGAAGGTAAACCATGGACAATACTGTAAAGTGGATGTATGCGGTATAAACTCAACAGAGCCAAGAAAATCACAGAGAATCCTTTCTATTAGCACAAATAGATGAAATTGATGTATATTTGTACAAGTCTTCTCCAAGAGCAATGGCATTAGCTCATGCTGTAATGCAAACCAAATGCAAAGGGAAATTGTATGACAAAGGCTTATTGAAAATAATAAATAAACATACACATATTTACACATACACACACACATATATGTATATATGGTATTATATGAGCTATATATATTAAATGAATACTCTTTATATATTAAATGAATCTCATGGAAATCACTCTTGAACTCTTCTTTCCAGGATAAGTTTTGAAGTTAAGACTTCTGAAAAACTGTGCTGTGAAAAAAACCCAAAGAACTCACCTATAATATTTGACATTATGGGTATTTGTTATTTTATTTTCAGTCCTTTGACATTCCTGCTAGCTGGGTGCATTCTCATCCTCTCATTTTTTCAACATCAAAATACCTTAAAATATCCTTTAGCTGCATATCAGCAATTGGGTTGAGTGTCCATGACATCTTTCTTGTTAGCTTTCCAATATTTGCAGCAGGAACCACTTGGTTGTACGGAAAATAAAATCCTATTATACAGTCTCCTATATGTAGGAGACTGTACAATATACTCAGCTGCTCAGCCATAGCAAACCAGTCTTTGTAGCACAATTCAAGGTTTGCCATTGCTGCTGTAATGGCAAAATAAACCATTCAGGATTATATTTGGAACACCAAATTTCTGTCCTAAAGAATAAAATTGCTGATGAAGATGGTCACAAAAGGGCTGACCCAGCATTCCTCCAAGACCTTCTTTGGAGGGTGGCAATATGAGAATGGATCCCAAGTATAACTAGTATTTCTATTAATATATAATTATTTTCCAGTGATGGAAATGTTAAGCCTAATCCAAAAAAAGCACAGATCTGGTTTGGAACAAATTCCTTTACTGCATCATGCCCAGCATATGAATTACTGCAGTGCCTTTATGGATATTTTTAATTGTCTTGTTATATAAAACATAAACAGTCAGGAAAAATGGGAGGAAGATCCTCATTTTATAGAAAGCCTGCTGATTCCCTAAAGACTGGAAATGCATTTCAAGAGTTATTTGTCTTAATGCAAATCTAAGCCATGGCTATTTTTGATGCAGTGGCTGAACTCATAACTTATAAAATGAAATAAAAACATTTGTCAGGAGTTGCAAACCAATTGTTGAAAGGCGTGCATTTATCATGGGATGTTAAATATAAATTTACACAAGTCCAGAAGGCTCTCCTGTGATGAGCCCTTTACAGAAATATTTAATGTTCAATTCAATTCATTCATGGCAATTAGCAAAGGCAATCATAGTAAAGTGCCTTTAGCAGCCAATATTTGTCATCTGGAGACTGGAACAAATCTCAAAAACCCAGTTATGAATATGGGAGTGATTTAAAGTTTATTAATAATACAACAAACAAACCTGATTTCCGTCTCTTCGAGGAATCATTGTAATTTGCAGATTGCAGTGCAAAATGAGATGGAGCACAATGATTAACCTTGTGAGCTACAGAATAACTACTATACATATAACAGATGTCTGCTGTGACAAGGGGCACATTACCTTCATGTTTATATTAAGAAAGAAGAGGGATTCAACTGTTTTATATGGGAGAGTTGTGGGAAAGATCTCAGAAAGCTCCCTATGAGAAGGTGGGGAATTATAAATATTTGCAAGTGTTTATTCAGGTGCCACTACAGTACACTGGTGAAACACGGATTGAATGCAAAGGGGCGTGAGGGGGAAAACATCTGATCTAAATGTTACTGGATTCATTTCACTGGTACAGATATTGGCTCAGTTCATCTCATCTGGTCAACACCAGCCCTGAGCCAAAACTTGCATGTTCATTTAACATCAGCTGCACAAGCAACAGGACATTTTTCAAAGTAAAATCTTGCTGGAGAAATAATACTACTGAAAGTGATTACCCCTGAATAATTAGAAACACAGGAAGCAGCTTACCTTCATAAAGGTGCGTGGATCCCAAGTTGTTTGGAGACACAGCCTCGACACCCTTCTGCTTTCCTTGTGCTGGGCTTTAATATTGAAAGCTGCTGATGCCTTTGCTCTTCCACAACCATCGCCCCCACCAGATTGCACCACAAAGCCAGGTTCTTCAAGAAGTGTGTAAAGTCAATCTTTGCATGAGCTGGTACAAGGATTTAGTGATTTTAGCTGGAGTCCTCTTCAACTTCTGATGGGAGAATGAAATTATTTCTGCCCTATATGAAAAACAAAAAACCAAAACAGCAAAGCAGACAATAGATAGAGAGGGCCGGATTCAGCTAAAACCACTGATATATTGTCATATGTATGTGACCCCATGTCAGCTTGGGGCTTCAGGCCCCACCACGTTCAAATTGCTCATCTGAAAATGGAGCTGTAAGTGATCTCCTGGACAGCTGCCTGATTTCTGCTGAGCTCACTTTGCCCACATGGTGACACCCACACATAGACATCTAAATGTAGGTGTCCCAATTTGCAAACTGAATATACCTGAATTTTGTCTTTATGAAAGAGAGACTATGAAAACCAGGACACCGTGAGCCTGTTTGTTGAGATGGGCCTTCCCCCCTCACCCATAACTCTGAGCATCCAGAGAGATTGAAGTTCTGGAGGTCTTGACAGCAATTACACTGTAGGGCACCCATAATCATTCTCCTCTCTAAAAACTGATCCCATCATATAAAAAATTGAAGAGTCACAACTGGCTGTTTCTCTCTCCCGTTTAATAACCTTGAGCAGTCCAAATAACACACGTTTCATTCCAAAATCTCACTGTTTAAGTTTGTCCCCTAATGGGAAATAGCTCCAGTGCTCACCAAATTCCCTTCCTCCCAAACGTTGCCTGCAGGGAGTGGGTCTGGGAAGAGAATTGTTTCAGAGCACACCCAGCTCCATTTGCCCCCATGGACAGTGGCAGGAAATGATCCCAATTAATTCAGCTTTAGGAATGCTGCCATCTGTACTGACAAAGGCAAATCATGAGACCATTGTCAGCTGGTGCTTCCTTCGCCCAGTGCTCTAGGTGGCTGATAAGAATTACTATGCTAAATGATGACAAACTAGGGGGGGGATAAAAAGAAGTTAGGCTCCAATCCAATATACCCCAAGGCTTCCCCAAATGTGGCAAGGATATAAGCTCAGTAGCTGGGTTTGCACAGTGTTTATTAGCCTGCTTTTCTTATCATCAATTTCTGATTTCATTTTAAAGATCTCCCAGAGGAACTCAAATGAAAAAAAATCAATTTATGTTCTAAAGCCAGACAAAACTGAAATAGATAATGTCCAACCAAGGGAAAAATTAAATCCAATCTGCATCTTAGCTGAGCAGAGCACCTTCATTGACTGGCTAGGCAAGCATGCTGTATGTTTGGGGCACAAAAGGTGTGAATTTCCAGCTGACTTCAAGAGAAACAGAATCAGGTCCTCCAGAAAACAATCTATAAAATATATATTCACTAAAACCCACAGGCATAAGCCTAACTGTATTTATTTCACAGAGGTTATTGGTATAAAACAGCAGTATCATCAGGCAGCAAAGCAGCATTTGGCTCAGTCTCCAATGAAAAAACTGAGAAATGCTCTACATGTAAGATTTGTGGCACCTCCTGCCTGCCAGTTCTCTCCATGCTTCTAAAATACCAATTTCAATTGAGACCTGGCAATCTTATGTATATGTAAACAGACCCAAATTGCATGCAGTGCAAAATGTGCCAGGATCAGAAAGCAAAATATTACTAAAAATGGCTTTTTCCTACCAGAAACTGGAAGTGCAGCTATAAACTCTGAATCAAATCTCATCTCTAATAGAAAACCATTGGCCCTGCATGGTCTCAGTGGCACCAATAAAAATTGTATTTCTTGGAGAAGATAATCACAGGAGGCAGGAAAGGGGACACACAACATTTCTGTTTGACCTTGGAACATCCCATATGCATCAGAAGTCAGAGCATGAAGCAAAGTGAGAAAACATAATCATGAACAGTAGATGCAAAAAAAGATAAAGGCAAATTCCTTTGGAGAGGAAAGAATCCCCTCAGGCCAGCTCACATGAGCAAACAGCCAACAGGAAAGGGAGCCGTGGCACTGCAGAACATGCTGGAGCCCTGACAGATGATCAGCCTGGGGATTGTAAAGGATTTCAAGACTGCCCAGGGTTTCTCTTCCACACTGAATTTCATATGAAATGTTTAACAGAATGACTTGCAGCAAAAACAAGATGATATTTGCTAAAAGAACAACTCAGTGTAATTAAAATATCAGGACAGTCAGAGGAATGCAGTAACCGTCCTTATTCCCTGATCTACCTCCTCTGCCTGAGAGTGTGGAGAGGTGAGAGGAAGGAGAACAAGATTTCCAGTTTGCACAGCAGGATAGAAACAATCTTGTGGGCTCCTGCTGTGGTACTCTACTTGTGTACTATCATCTTTACTGAGGCTGCAAACACAAAGGTCTACACCTACTTTTCAAAATCCAAACCAAACACAACAGATGAGTAAAAGAATTCTAAAAATAAACTTAGGATCAATAACTTGCAAATAAGAAATATCATGGGGACAAAAACCAAATCCTTCTACATGAATATCATCCAGACAAGCTCTAACTCCTTTAATTTTTTATAGGAAGAATATAGCAGCAGTCTGGAAAATGGTAAAAGAAGGAAGAAAATCTAAATGCCATTTTGCAGCCACAGGTATCTGGACCCAGCATTTATACTAAACATAAAGAGTATAAAGAACTTTCAGATCAGAAAAATAGCCTCTTCTGCCCAGGGGGAAGAACCTACAGAGGCAGCAAACCAGCTGTAAGGACAATTCTGACTGAGAACATTCACATGTAATTGGGAAAAGGCCTCTAATAATCTACAAAGCAAAGATGTGGAGCAGCCTTTCAAAAAGAGTCATGGGATAAGAACTTAAGCCTAAAAAGATTAATTTCTCAGGTGTTGGTATCATGTGGCTGTCTAAGTTAGCAGTGGGCTGGACAAGGTGATTGAGGTCCTTTCTTATCTGTATCTGTATGTCTCCACATAATTAACACAAAGAAAGATGGCAACTGTGACACAAGCACCACACAGCATCATTTCAGAGATTTTTTTTCTGCTGAGGTAACCTGCTCACTTTCATCTAGGTAACTAAGTAAAGTAGATCCAAAATAAAGTAAAATAGCTCCTAAAAAAACAACAACAAGAGAATGATAAAGAGTTGAAAGTTCAAAATTTTTGATCAAAAATAGTTATGTGGTTAGCAAGGTTAATTTTCATCCATGACCCTCATTTCCAGAATGCCAAAATTCATTAAGTCCCAAAGGCAAAATCTGTCTTTAAACCTGCTTACCAAGGAGCAAGCACAGCCCCATGAGCTATTCATTCTGGGTACCCAGCGTGGCACCTTTGAGCCAGAAGCTGGAGTCTGAATTGTGGTGTTCAGCTTGGTCCCTCAAACACTGTCACTGTGTGAGAAAGGCACTCCAACCCTACTGCCTTCACCAGCACAGCCACGTGTCTGTCCTTCCCACAGGCACATTCCTCCCTCTGACAAATGGGAGGGAGAGGAGGGGCAATGGCAATATTTGAATTAAACTGATTAATCTGAAAGTGATCCAGTTCTAATCAACACTTAAAAGAAAACCCCAATTTCTTTCCCACTGCCAAAATTAGGCCTTAGTCTCCCTGATCCTTCAGCAGTATTGAACTCAGATGCATTTTATGTAGCTAATTCACATATAGTCAGACAAAATGGGAAAAACAACTGCTGTCTTCCAACATGTTAAAAGGATCCAAAACAGCTCAATCCAAATCATCACATTTGAAAATATGTTCACCACACTTGCAAAAACTTAGGACCACCTTTTATTCAATTATTTCCAGGAAATAATGGAAGATTTCTATTAAAAGTTAAATCCCAGGATCACTGTTAGCAGAGTGCACAATGTAGGAGATCCTGGTTTAATGCAGCTTTCAGGAGTCAGATTTTGCACCATGCTTCAAGATGTAGTTTGAAACAAATGTCTGGTTATTAGTTGAACCCATTATTATAAAAGTGAGCATTCTGTAGCAACAGAATATGTGAACAGCTGAAAGAAATACAGAATCATGAGTCCTAAGCAAATGAAAACCTTCCATAAAGGAAACATTCCAAAATATATTTCTAAACAATGGTTGACTGCAACCAAGTAATTCACACCCCACTGTGAAACAAACAGTAATAATTTCTAGCAGACACTGGGGCTCAGAAACAAACAACAATCCCCCTTATTTCCCCCTCCTCTTCCAACCGGGTTTACCAAAAAAGTGTGATTAAAAGTAGAATATATTAAATAGAAGAACTGAACTCACTTCCCACTCTAAGGAGAGAGTACTTTAGTAAACGCATTTTTTTCTTTAAGTGCTATCCCCAGCAGAACAGTCTTTTAATAAAATCAATCTACAAGCTTCAAAGTCAGCTCAACACTTTAAAAAATCACTTTCTATCAAAAATATTTTGGCATGAGGTTTGGCTATTGTTTTCAGCACTCCTTCCAAAGGCTAGTATGCTGTAACAGAGTGGCTACAAGCTCAGGCCCCACATAGGTGACACTAGCTGTATACACTAATTTTGCAGTTCCTTGATCTTGCATGAATAGGGGCAATGCTCACTTATGCTCTGTGCTGAAATCACACAGCATTTTGATTTAAAATTACTTTAAACCACTTCAATACAATTAATATTTTGTGTTGACGCTATAGAGCACGTTTCCACCTTAGTCAGACAATGAATGTTTTGAGTTATTTGAGGCATCCCAGTAATAAAACTCGCAATGTTAATAATGCAGGGGTTTTGCTAAAGCTGTGTGAGTGACAGTTTCTGGCACTCTTTTAGACAGGTGGGGATGAGGATCAGCAATTGAGTGTCAAGCATGGAAGGGCTGCCAAGGCCCCACAGGCTCTCCTGGCCCTTCAGGTTTGGGCAGGTGGAGCATCCTTCTCCCAGGAGCTCCCCATGGTAGGACAGATCTCCTTGTGTCTGTTCTCTCTCTGGCCCAGGCAATGGCAAAGGGAGGCAGCTGGCTCATGGGCAAACATCAACCATGTCAGAAGGTCCTGAGGTCTGCTTAATCCCTAAAAAGTTGGGTCAATTTGAGAAATCTGTATCCCCATCTGGAATAAAGACCAGTCTGCTATGGGGCCTAAAGCTTTAACAAAAGCTGAATCTCCTGAGAGCTTTTAGTGGTCTTAGTGTCAGAGAAGAATTAAAGTGCAAATGTTGAGGGGGAGTGGGGGGTTTCTTTTAAATCATTAACATTTTGTAGTTGATCTTTGATGCAAACCCTGAGGCTGTTTTCTTTTACCAAATCCACTCACCTGCAGCAGAGGTATGAACCTTGGCATTTCAGTGGTTTGGATACCATGCAAAGATTGAATGTATTTTTTGTGCTACATACACTGCTAAAATCAGTGTACACTTCCTAATGGAAGAAAATACATCCTGAACAAGTTAGCTAATGCTGAATTTCTCTTTTTAAATAACAAAAAAGAATTTGCTGAAGCCTGATGAGACTGACTCAATTTTACAGAAATCTCAAGAATCTGCTACTGCTCAGTAATAAAATCATAACAGAAATCCAATAATAAAAACACTTTAACAGCAAAGTTATGTGTAAATGATCTTGCTTTGCCAGCTGTTCTAAAATGTCATTTTTCCTTCTAAAACTTTCTCTGAAAATTTTTTCCCAAGTTAAAAATTACAGACATGAAAGTTTTTAAAGGTAGAAATTTGAAAATTTTTATTGATGCATATGGTCATCCAGAAAGATTATTTGAAGTTTCTTATGACCATGTTTGTGGTCTTTTTCCCTTGCTCTTGCCTTCTATAAATAAAAATTATTCAATTGTAATGCGGACCATCCTTATATAAGGTGTATGGAGCAAAGATATACTTTCTTTTTATCTATGTATCTATCTATCTATCTATCTATCTATCATCCATCCATCCATCCATCCATCCATCCATCATTTCCATGGTACTTAGAGAAAAGCCTTGATTGGACACTGTAGCATACAAAGCAAGGATGCTTTTTCACAGAAAGTGAGAGATGACCAAGGTGCTGCTGCTCTTGCATCATTCTAAGCACGACTTAAATTCTGAGGCTGAGGTTGTTTAGAAAATTGGTGACTCTGACAGAATCAGCCCCAGGAGTTTGTATTGCTTTCTCTTAGGAAGGTGGCAATACAACTGCCAGGATGCTAAAAAAAGATATGTCACTTTTTTGTTTTGTCTTGTTTGGGAAAAGGAAACGTTTTCCTGTTAGTGGTTTTGATTAGAATAACCTGACTTCTCTGCTGTGAGGGACAATAATGCCCCTCAAGACAGAGGGAATAGTGAGTCAAACCCTGCATTACTATTTTCCCTGTAGATTTGATTTTTAGGCTTTGTAGCATTAGGGAACAGATTTTTGGCTCTTCTACAAGTTCCCTGAAAGTCACCACCATGGGCCTTCCCTCTCTTCACCTCTTTGAGCAGGCAAACTGGAAACCATAAAAAGATTTTAGAGAAAACCCATTCTGTCTCTTACCTCTGAGCATCATCCCCAGATGTTTCAAGGCAAGTTCAGCTTCCCTGCAGGAAGGAGGAAGCAGCAGCTTACATCTGTGAAGGCTCCAAAGGACCTTGTTGTCCATGCTCTGAATCCCTCAGATATCCAAGGAAGATAACTGAATGAATCCCAAAAACAATCTAATTAAGAAAATTGTTATGGACCTGAACAGGTGTGCCAGAGCAATGAGGTGTCTGTACTCTGAGTGGACCCTACTTAAGGAAGTAGAAATAAAAGTTTTAGAAATTCCAAGACAGCTGGGGACAAATGGCATTGCATCCAAAATTTGCACACCATATGAAAAAAAAACTCTTCAAGGCTTATTTAGGTCTTTTTCCTCTCACCTCTCTCCTTCTAAACCTCCAGCATGGAGATTAGGCTCACACAGACCGCTTACATCCTCATTTAATGCCATCCAAAATTTAGCTGTATTGAGTGTTCAAGAGTGTGATTTGGGGAGGAAGGATTTACCACAATGAATATTTGCAAATGGTCTACAGGAAAAAGAAAAATTTAATGGACTCACATATAATGAATAAAATACTGAAGCTCCCTCACATATGGATGCCAAAGGTAAGTTTGGCTTCTTCAGTTCTGTGTGTGTATCTAGAAATATAAACCCACACAGGGTTACAATGCAGAAGCTATGCTATGTTTGCTTAACAAATGAAATATAGATACTTAAATGAAAATTAAACAGTCAAAACTTTGTTATTGTAGTAGAGCCAAACGAGCATAAAAACCATAGAATAAATAATCTATATAATCCTCTGGTTAAAGTAATTCAACAGACTAACTCATATCAACTCCAAGCATTTGCTTATGCCTGTCTGCCTGACTAGGTCTCTGTCTTTAATTTAAACTGCAAATAGGATATGCAGTTATCTTCTGAAGGACTTTGCAATTGCTTTTCTCTAAATTGTTTGTAGGATTCAGCTGGTTCTTAATCTGGATGGGACGAGATATGTCATACAGAGAGCCTTGTTTGCAATTTCATTTCAGGTTTTTGTAATCAATTTCTTAAGAGGATTATATTCAGGGTTCATTCAGTTATCTCAGCACTGAGCCTTAAGTTTTCCTTGGCCCTATACTTTACAGCAACACTCCTACTGTGACATTGGATAAAGTTGTTTACTCTTTATGTATCTGTAATTATCAGCACCAAGTGTAAATGACATAATGCTGAGCATGTATTTAAAATAACTTTAAAATAACAAAAGATGGAAGAAAAGCTAGATATCATCTCCAAACCAAGAGTACAGCATGAAGGAGACATACTCTGACTGCTTAGAAAATATTTAATTCTAAACCCTCAGAAGCCTAAATTGTTAGCAGACAAATAAAGGGGGAAAATGGGAATAAGTGGGATCATACTTCTCTGAAATGATTTCATTTCTGATTTCCCTAAGAACCATAGATGCCTCTTTGAAAATCCTGATGGACACTGATTGAAACTGCTCCCTCAGCCTGTGTCAGGTTCCTGAGGGCTGCTACAAAAAGTCCTCAGGCAGAAACCAAGCCACACTGCTTATTTTTGTTTCCTCTTTTTACAGCTTCTGTACAAATACTTTGACCCCAAAATTTTAAGGTTTAGAAGACAATAATACTGGGTGTCAGTCAGTGTCTTTAGCAGTTTCACCAGGTGAAAGGATATTAACTACAAAGGCTGTGAGCACCATGTAAGGCAGCACAGGGCTTTGCCTTAGAACAGCAGCATGGAATCACAGAATATTTTTGTTTGGAAGGGACCTTTTAAAGGTCATCTGGTCCAGACCCCCTGCCTTAAGCAGGGACACCTTCCACTAAAGCAGGTTTCTCAAAGCTTCATTCAGCTTGGCCATGAACACTCACAGGAATGGGGCATCAACTTCTCTGGGCAGCCTGCTCTAGTGCCTCACCTTCATTGTAAATAAATTCTTCATTGGATCCAGTCTAAATCTACTCTCTTTCACTTTAAACCATTCTGCCCTTGGTGCCAGACACTCCTCCAGGCAGAACAGTCCCAACTCTCAGCCTGTCCTCACAGGAGAGGTTACTCCAGCTCTCTTACAATCTTCATGGCCCACATCCTTCTTTTCTTGGGGGCCTCAGGGCTGGACACAGCACTCCAGGTGCGTTTTCACCTCAGTGTCCTGTTCCTTCATCTTGATAAAGAACCACAAGGTTTGTAGGGAGGGATGGGGATGTGCATTTTTATTTTATACGTGGATGTACTTGATTGTGCTCCAGAGTCATCCCAACAGAAGGTGCCTATGGAGCACCATGGGGTGCAATGGACCCTGCACAGATGCCTGGGAGGGCCACTGGGCAGTGGAGGAAGAGCCTCCCGGAGCAGGCTACAAACCAGCCCCCATTTTTATAGAAACCTGCAGAAAATGTCAGGTCAGTCCTGCTCCACTGGCTGCCAGATCTCCTGTTACCTGTGCTGGAGAGAACTTATTCACAGCCTGCTCCAAATCCCACCCAGCCTCTCCCTGCCTGCTGCTCCCCACGCCCCAGCCCACCCCCACTCTGAGCTGGACCTGGGAAAAGGAAAGGACTCTTATAAGGATGTTTACAGGGGAGGAAAAAACACCAAAAAAACCCTAAATATACAGCTGAAGAGTTCCTCCATCACTAAGCAGTCCAGCGGTCAGGAAACATGAAAGGTCTGGGAGTACAGACAAAAAAACCCTTCTATTAGAGCCATAGCAAACAGGGATTTGCACCAGTATTCCCACTGCTGAGCATGAATGTTTTTTTCCTTGAAATCAATTATTGGAGCACAGATCGCTTCATAGGGAAAAAACCCTGACATGGCATTTCAAAAACTTGGTTTTTAATTAATATTTTTAACTATTGTTGCTATTATTATGCAAAACAACAAAAATTCCTTTTTTTTTTGTAACCTTTAAAACCCATACTTAATGTGATTTTTGTCAGTTTAAAATCTGCATAAATCTCATTCTTGCATGAAACAAGAAAACAGAGAGTACATCATGAATGGGTTCAGGGGTATAGGGTGGAGCTACTCTTCCATTGTGGACATCTTCCACTTCATCCAAACACACAGCTAGACAGCCATTTTTTGTATTTCTCCTTTTCTCTTCCTACCCCTATAACCCTCCATAGTTTCAGTCCTCATAAAAGGAAAATTTATGCAGTGCTCAAGCACACCTTCAGGGTGTCTTTTCTCTGAGAACCTTAGCTGTGTCCAAGGACCTCATGTTTCTTATTTGCTTATGAAAGTCTCTGATAAGGGATGCAAGATAAAAGAGTAGTGGGTTACCACAGGGCAATCAGTGTCCCAGCCCCACAATACTGACCAGTACATAGGAATAGCTCTGCATTTCCCCAGATTATCCCTGGACATCAGCCCTCCTCCCATCCTCTTCAGACAACCCTGGCAAAGCACCAGCTCCTGAAAGGCAAAAGCAATGCATGTCTGCCAGGTGTGCCAGTCCACGGGGTCACAAACCTGCTGCCAACACCTGTGGGATACAGCGAGGCTGGAGGCATCTCGGTTGCTTCCCAAGGAGAGTCAGGCCTGGGACAGAGGGGAGCTGAGCATCCATGGCTGCAGGGAGGGATTTGGGCTGGAGAGGAGTCAGGCAGCAAAAGGATGGGGGTAGAGGAGAAGGCAACTTTTGTGCACGTGCAGCAAAGGCAGCAGCAACCCAGTGAGTGCAGGTATTGCAGAGATCAACCCTGGGGAGCTGTGCTAAGAACTTCCTGTAAAAAACAATCTGCCCATTCTCCCAAAGTACTGATGACAGGAGAGAATGAAGTCAATTAATCAATCCTTCACTAAATGCATGTATTCTTGAAGTTCAAAGTGTCTCCCCATTCATTGAACAAATCCTCATTGGCTAGGACATTGCCAGTCACCTTTGTTTAGAAATCCAGTCAGTTACTAAAGAGAGAAAAGTTGGATTATTCCTGTGCTTATCTTCCAGAAGAGCAAACTCTTGCAGACTCTACTTAACAACCTAAGAGGCGAAAAATAAACAAAACATTAGAAAGGTTTGAGGTTTTTGTGGAAGAAAGGATCTAATCCTGATTGTGAGAGTATACTGACAGTATAATAAGTTAAAATTATGCATCCCTTTAAAGTCATACTATACATTTTGTATTGTACCTATATATTCACTAGAAAGTAGAACTGAAACATTAAAAAAAAAAAGAAGTTATGTGAAATGCAATGTAAAATATAAATGAGCTGTTTAAGGGTCATGTGTCTCATAAGCCAAAACAGAACAGAATTTCAGTCTACATAGATGTGCTTTCAGCATGAGCTGAGGAAAAGGGGGCATGTGTGCATGTGTGCAGGCAGGTTTCATATGAGCACATCTGAAGCTTTGCTCTCGTGGCAAGAAGAGGGTTGGGTGGTGCATGTGGTACACTGCATGGAGGAAAGGAAAGAGCAGAGGCTCAGGCTGACCACCAAGGCAGAGCTCCCAGTCTTAAAAGAGATATTTTGAGATTTTTAACACCCATTGCAGGTAGGGTCTGATGTTGTCCTTTAAATAGAACTTTCATCCTTGACAATACAAAGGTTGTTAAGTAGGGCTTCCAGAAATGTGCACTCACCTGTCTCCAAGGGCTTTAAAACTGGCACAGTAATATTTAAATCAGCTGAAAATGCTACAGGATAAGATAACATCTCCTCAGGGTAAAGAACTGACACTTGTTATTCCTTCATTCCCACCCTAACCTTTACTTACTTACAGACTATAGACTACAATTGTATTTGTAATATTTGGGAACTTTTCTCTTGCAAATACCAGTTGTTTCCTCCTCTTGATAGACTAGATTTTTTTTTCTGCTAAATTTTAATTGTATAAAGCATTTATTTTCAAGAACGACCAACAATTGTAATATGACTTCCTTATACCTGCAGGTGCTCTCACCTGCATTCACACTGCTGCTCACAGCCAACTCTGAAGGCAGACAAGTTCACTGCAAGGACTGAACATGCTCAGTGTCCAGTGTGTTTTTAGTAAATACAGATTTCTTAACCATCACTGTGCTGCTTGCAAGAGCCAGATTTTAATGTTACAATAGAAAACCAGGTTTAAGACACACCTGGAAAAAAATCTTAGCTTTCAGCACAAATTTACATGGCCAACTTTGCAAATAATATCCTAGTGTTTATCGTGGTCTTGTTCCAAAAATCCTAGAGGGAGTTCAGTAGTTTCCACTCCAAAGATGTAAAACATCTCATTGCCCTCTGAGATTTCTTACATATTATGTATAAACCTTCAGACACCACAATGAGTGCAGTGCATACAAAGTAAATGCTGTATATTTGGAATTGCTGTCTGCAGTAAGTAACCATGAGAACTAACAGGAGGAATACAAGCTCTTACTCAGCCTAGGGTCATGCTTTTCTGCTTTCTTGAGTTCTTTCAGATTATTTAGCAAGGAACCAATTCAGAATTCACTGAATGGTTATGCCTCTAGGACCAAAACCTCAGCATGGTCCAAAATATCTGAGATAAGGAAAAGAAAGAGAGAGAAGATATTTTTTCTTGCAAGAATTTATTTCTCGTGCAAGCCATACCCAGCATCTCTGTCCTCCTGAAGATACCTGGGCACCCCTGGCACAGCAGCCTGAAGGACCACACTATAGCTTTTATCCATCTTGCAGCTAAATGAGCACTTTGCTGCTAGGCACCATCATGTGCCCAGGAATGGATATTTCCAGTTCAAGAGCTGGTCTTTAGGCCAAAATAAAGAACATATCACTGAAAATGTTGGTTTTATTTTCTTGGAAATAATCCCACATTTCATTCCAAATCAAGCAAACACTTGTCAGGACCTAAACCAAATTTCAGTCAGCGCTGGTGCTCCCACAAATACACACTCCTTCATTCAAATGGCCAGGACATTTACCTGAGGCATGTAAAATTTAGTTCAAATCTCATTCTCTATGTAAGGCTATTTAATTTTTATCATCTGCCTTCTACATGCCTTGTTCTTCAAGTGATAAGGGTTGTCTGGGCAGAGTTCCCTCACTCTCTTCTTCACAACACAGAGCTTTGTGGAAAATACTGGGCTCCAGCCAGGGGGAGGAGCTGCATTATGTCTCACACTCCCAGCATGTCTCACCTCTCAGCACTGTTGCCTATTTTTTTCCAATATCTGCACATTAATAATGGATGGCACAGCACTACCAGTTCGCCCTGAGGAAGATCTGCCTGCAAATACCCTTTAGCCATAACCTGTCCTCAGAAAAACTGGGATGGGAGGAGGAGGGAAGGGGTTGAAATTCCTGCTCAGGAAGAGAAAGTTGTCAAAACTTGGTCTTCCACATTCCTGCTGGACTGGCTATTGAGCAAATTGCAGAGATGACTGACTCCCTTCTATTCATCTAGCATAAAACAACAGAATGCACACTACCCAGCAAGTTCAGGCACATAGCTTTAGGGTGCCAAAGCTGCATTTTTCCTTGAAGGAAATAATCCCTCTCCCCAGTCCCGTTTCCAAGGGGATTAAAAAGAATCTGTCAGCCCATCCCTCCAGGCTTGCTTATACAAAAGCAGCACCCCATAAGAGCATTTATCTCTTGAGTCAGAATAGTTCCTCCATCTAGTAAATAAAATATTTTTTGGTTTGAATAAAGAACCATTCATAGTTAATATCTTTAAAAAGAACTTTTTATATAGTTCCAGAAAATAAACCTGCAACTAATATCCTGAGTCTGAGAGTGTTACTGATCTTGCCAAGTCAATCTAGTACATTGCTTTAGAGAGTAAGAAAGATAATATAGACCCTCTGGGTGGGATTTCTTAAAATGGGCTCAGAGGAGAGAATTTCTAGAGGCAGATCAATAACAGGGAAACCACCCCTTCCCCTCTCTGGTCCCTGAGTAGAAAAAATATTCATATTCCATCCCTGTCCCTCACAGCAGTGGTACATTATGTACCACAGATCCTGGCACAGATAAAACCCTTATCTTCCCTCACCATCATTATCTCACTGTGGTGAGCCCAGGATGGCCCCTAAAGACAACTCCATGCTGAGAAGTGTTAAAGCTTCTGGGGGGTTCATGGCTGAGAAGTGCAGAGGCATGGAAAGCATGAGGTATACAACAGCACAGAGCAGAGAAACAGAGATATACAAAACATAGAGAAAACAAGGATTTTTTCATAAACAATTTTGTGAGAAGAACAGATGGATGTAAACACTAAACAAAGGCTGCAGCAACTGTCCTTGGTACAATGGGAGTAGTTGTAGGGAGGGAGGCAATTTCCTATAATACTAGTCCCAAGAGGAGGGGGTTTACACAGAATTAGTAGAACAAAGGACTTAACCACTTGCCCAGAAGCTTTCTCTACAACTCAGGACTAAAATGAGGGATCTTCTGGAAGGATTGGACTTCATCAACAAAGCATTTGTTACCATTCCTGTGTCTGGCTACATCGGTGAGGGGTGCTGGGAGTCCCTGTCATGAACATATGTGCCACTGTCAGTCAGGGCAGCAAAAGGTCACTGGATTATCCTTTAGCTGAGACAGATTAAGCCAAAAAACACAGTACAGAAGGCCTTCAGTTGCTGCAGGATCTTAAGTGCTGATACCCAGTTTTTGTGCAGCAGTCTCAGAGATTTTGTGGAAAGAAAAAGTTTGTGTGATGAAAGAGGGCAAGCAAAGATTCCTTTGATAGGGATAGAAAAAAATTAAAATGGTAATTTGTCTGAGTAGGTTAAGCATAGGTATACAAAAATCTCCAAACTGCTGTAGCTGGCTGTTGAACTAGTAGGGGTATAGTTATCCCATCACAGTACTGTGTGAACACAGTAGATTTTAACAACCTGACTGAAAGCCAAAGCTCATCATCCTCTTCAAAATCCTAGAGCTTCCTGACATAGTGATGAGCTGCTTTGGAATACTCATCCTGATGTTTTACATTACAAAACAGGGTAACTCCCTATTTGGCTGGGACAGAAGGTGTTGGGATCAGCAAGGTTGAAGCTGAACCTTCTGCTCTACCACATGTGCTCCCATATGTGCTCTTGTCTTCCATGACAGTGGAAGCCTCAGGAACCACTAATGAAGAATAGCAACCCAATCTGTTTTACAGATAGAGCTTCCAAAAGGAAACTGTGTGGATGCTTCCATCATCCCCATGGTCAGAATACAGTGGCCATCCCAGACTCTGAGAGAACAAGTTGCCAGCATGCAATTGAGCTATCCCAGGTGATGCCCAAGACACCACAGCACAATTAGGAGCAGCAGCACAGCTGGGATGCTACCAAAGATGGGACCTTTGCTTATAAATTTGTCCTGAGAGAAAAACAAGGCAAAACCCAAACATTTTGGGTAGCTAGGGCAGCAATGTCAATTAAAAATTCTGAAAGGGGACTTTGTCAATTTTTATTTCATACTGCCTGAAAGTTTATGGTATAAGAATCCTTTGTAAACTACTGCATCACATCATAGGATGTTCATCTGAGCCCACCTCATTCACTTTGCTGAGCATCTATCATGCAATATAGAGGTAAATACTAAGAAACATTTTAGGACTGCTCCTGTCTATGAGAACAGGCATTAGGATGTGCCCCCTCTCATGCTTGGGATGACAGAAGAGCTGAAAGAAGGGCTACAGTGTTGCTTTTCCCCAGGTGCTCTTCCAAAATATTGGGAAGGCACCCTAGCCACACCTGGGGCTGTGCAAGGATTTGTCTTGTGACGTGCAATGTCCCTATATACCCCCTAAAATATCAGGAGTGGATGTCTGAAATAAAGGACAGTCATTCTAAGGGGCTGTTAGAGATGACCTTTGATGTGAGCCATGAGCACATTTCTTGGGACACTGTGCTTATAATTCCATCAAGCGCTTCAGACTCTTCCTGAAGAGCACACAAAGGACTTGCTGCTGTTTCTGACACAGCACACACACTTGCTTTATACTGGTTCTTCTGGCAGCTGAAATCTCACTTCTCCAAATGATACTTTTTGGCATTCAGTCAGGTGGAAGGGTCAGTGTTACAGGAGTCTGTTCTGCCTTGCAGTGCCATCCTGTTAACATGAATCGCCAAACAGATTTTCTCTGGCAGCCCAACCATTCACTATTCACTCCAGAGTGGCCCTCGTGTTAAACATGTGACAACAACAAGTGGAAACACTGAAACAGAACTTAATGCCCTTTGAAAAGATCTGACAAACAAAGCTATTTAATGTCTGTTCTGCTGCATCTACCAGAGTATAATGTTCAGGAAACATGCAAGGTAGTTTAGCCCCCAGACTGGCAGACAGCTGGGTAATGAGACTCTTTCTCTGTTTAATCCCTTTCCTGGGAATATGGTCTAAAACTCTCACACTTTACAGAAAAGGTCCACAGGCTCTGACATGCAACAGATATCTGAGTTTTCTGCTGGTCTTGCTGTGTGACTTCTATCTTGGTTTACTGAATAAATCTATAAAGCTGAAAGGAAAGGCCTGTGTGGATGTATTTTAAGAAAAGTCTTTTTTTCCTGTCTCCCTCCTCACTAAACATCTAGTTCATAGGGGACAAGGTTGGCAGGGTTTTGGCTGCAGCCATGAGGAACTCAGCCCAGCAGCCTGTTTGCTGGTGGAAGAATTAAGGTATTCAGCACAGTTCTTGTTGATGCCAATATAATGGGTTTACATTAACACAATTGTGCAGTGAGCATAAACTTTCTGAGCAGAAAGGTCTGCTCCAGTTGCCCTGCTAGTGTGTTTGCATAGGCCTGCCAAACAAACAACATTCCCTGCTGGGTGATTGGAAACAAGTGTGAGAAGTCCTGAGTGTGAGATGCTAATCCTTACAGCATAATCTCATCCCTGCTCTACAAAGGTTTCTCCAGTCCCTGGATCTGACAGGGTCACTCAGGGCTGGCAGTGAGAGCTGAATGCATGGCCACTCTGAGATCCTGCCTGCAGCTGAGCTGAGGATGCAAAAATCCTGGGGCTCGTGGATTTTTGCCCACCTACCCCCTGGCACAGAGTCTTGTCCTGCACAAAATGTCCAGGCAGGGAGGGATGTGCTATGGAGGGGATCAGAGCCATGGAGGGTGTCTCCACAGCACTCAAGGACACTGGCAAATCCACCAAATTGCCTACAAAGATGTGACGTGGACGTGCACCAAGTGGCAAAAGCGTCATGACTGTGGTTCATGTTTTCTTTTTCTCTCCCCTCCCATCTAAAATACCCTTTAAGGTTTTTTCAGAGGTAAATGCAAACCTGAGGGTCAGCACAAGGCAGCTTTTGGCTTTTGACATTGAGTCCAAACCTAGCCCTACAATGGACATGCAGAAGTGTTTGCTGCCCTTTTCTAATATGCAGAACTGCAGAGAAGTGCCCTCCTTGCTGTGACTAGACAAGTTTATAGAAACACTAGGGGTTTTTTTTAAGGAAAAAATTAAGAGGGAGGATAATCCTTGTTATTAAGTTGCAAATACAAATCATGACCTAGAAATTCTGATCTTATCCTATTTCTTTTCGTTTTCAGGGACTCTGTATGTTGTGGCAAATGTCCAGACTTAGGCAGAAGGTATCCACATTTGACCATTATGATTGATATGAGCTTTGGTACAGCAGAACATGGCATAAACACCTTAACAGAATGGTTTTATTGTATGTGGTGCTCAAATTTATTTCCTTGCCTTATACTGTACTCAGTTCTGTCTCAGTCCACTGGCTGATCAGAATCAACATGGAGTATTTCTTGCTTGCTTGAAGGAAAAATGGTCATGGAAGATTTCTTAAAAAAATCTTTTCTGTGAAAAGGGATGGTGGAGCTTTCTGTCTTCCCAGTCTCCTATGGTTACTTTTATTCTTCCACTGCCATCTGCATCCCTGATGCTCCTTATCCATGGCCTTAAACTAATCCCTTGATACCAGAGTAAACAACCACTACATGTTCTCTCTGCCCACTCCCTTAAAACACAGAGTAGAAAATTGCCTGAGGACAGTATGAATATTAAACTAAAACTCCTCTGAGCAGCTGTCCTCACAAGGGAGTGCAGGTTTCTGCTCCCTCTTTAGCACACAGGGCAGATCCTACATTCCCTGTGCATATGAAGATCACAGAGACAAAGGAACAGAGCAGAGAAATACCGAACAAAACCAAGACCTCCACAGCAACCTCAAAGAGGACACACACCACAGTCATAGCTCTTGTAGCAGGGAGCTGAGCACTGCCCTGCCCATCCCAGGAGGGTGTGAGAGTGCCTCCATGTCTCAGGGCTTACCTGCAGTGACAATTGGATGTCTCTTTGTGGGTAGGGGCAGGAGTGATGAATTACCCCTACCAAAAGAGAGGTTTCTCTGGAATCCTTAGTTTCTTTTCAACCCTTCCCCTTGGCACTTCCCCATGATTCTGCAAGAAGAGTGAAACAGAAATTTCTGGTACCAGCTAGCAAGGGCTCATTTTGCAGCAGTAACACTGCTGCTTTCCCAAGGCTCCTGGCTCAGCTTGTCTGGCTCTTCTTAGGGAAAAATCTCATTTGGTGTCTGAAGGTGTCCAAGGGGTGCCTCAGAGTATGAGGCTTTCTATTTACTCCCAGCACAAAATGTGGTGCTGGCACAGGGTGCACAAAGCTCTCCCAAGCTCCCTGTGCCTTAAAGCACCATGGGCCATACCCACATGCTCAAACCCTTGGGGCGTTGGAGTCTCAGTGTAGCACAAGCCAAAACAGCTCAGGCAATTTAATCTTCAGTGCTGAGCAACTATCCAAGGGTCCTAGGGCACAGAAACTTCCACATAGATCCCGAGTACTGGGCAGCACCAACTTCAGGGGTGCTTCCCTGTCCTTGGAGGAAAACATCAGCTTCTCAGCTAAGCTCTGCCATCATGGGCTGTGGGAGAGACACACAGACAATTCTGAATTCTGTTCCCAGGAGAGAGTGGGAGAGCCTTGAGGAAGGTGGGACCTGAGAGTTGTGTGTGGTCCTTTGATGAGAGCTGAGCAGCTGCTGCACTGTCCTTGGTCCCGCCCATTAACCAGAGGTTTGGTGTGCTATTTTCGGGGTCCCCCATCGTTGGGAGGAAAGATGAATCTAACTCCATGTTCTTAGAAGGCTTATATTATATTATATTATATTATATTATATTATATTATATTATATTAATTATGCTATACTAAAACTACACTAAAGAATACAGAAAGGATACTTACAGAAGGCTAAAGGATAATAATGAACATTTGTGACTCCAGAGCCCCAACACAGCTTGCTGTGATTGGTCATTAAGTCAAAACAATTCACATGAAATCAATCAAACAATGATCAGTTGATAAACAATGTCCAAACCACATTCCAGAGCAGCAAAACACAGGAGAAGCTAATCAGATAATTATTGCTTTTATTTTTCTCTGAGGCTTCTCAGCTTCCCAGGAGAAGAAATCCTGGCAAAAGGATTTTTCAGAAAATGTGACGGTGACAGAATGGGAGAACAAGAGGATAGATACTCAGAGTTTAAATATGCCTGGTACATCCCAGAAGTATTGCTCAAATCACCAGATGACAGGAGGGACATATTGAAGATTATTTCTTCAGTCTTGGCTAGGGCACAAGGTGGAATAAAGGTGCCCTAAACCCAGAAGAAGAGCAGAACAAAAGCAGTGTGACTCTGTCCCTGCATTTGTGTAGCAATGCCATTGCAGCAAGGCTGAAAATTCACACAGATTCCCACACTCATCTTCTCACTAGCACCAGGATCAGACAGAATTAATTCCAGCACCATGGAGGACAAGACATGCAAGAGAGCAGGGCCTGATCACACCTGCTGGGTTCTCTGGACCTTGCTCCACTCCATCACACCAATTCTCAATGTTTCCAACTACACATCTTGACTCTTCAAGGATGGGAAAACTTGAAGATTTGGAAACTTGTCTGCTAGGGGCAGACATGGGAAAACAGCATTCACTTTGCATTACAAACTTTCTCTGTCTCCATCTTTCTTTCCTTTTTTTTTAAATTGCCTTTGTTGTTCCTTTGACAGAGGAGCCTCCCAGCTCCCTGGGTCCTACCACTTGCTTGCTAATGTCAGAGTTATAAGCAATAGGTTCCTTCAAAATAACAATCACCCACTGAAAGCCCCAGTGGGATGAGGCTGCTGCTCCAGAGCTCTCTTTTTTCACAGGCTGAAAAGTGGCTCATACTACTGGAGCCAGGGCTTTTTGTGGTTTTTTAGGAATATTTCAGAAGAGCCTTCTTGCGACTCTGAGCTCTTTCAGGGCTCCAGTTCTCCCTGCAATCACAAATAAGGCCACAACTACACAATACCAATACCACCCTGGGCAAAAGCACAGCTGGTAACCTTTAGCTGCTGTTCAGATCTACAGAAATAGCCCGTGGGTGAAAGGAAGAGTTTGTTCAGCATTTCACCCTTTTAAGCCTTTTTTTAGGAGAAAAGCCAGATGCTGCTTCCATATTCAACACTCCATCTCCCCAAAGTGATTCTTGTCCTCGAGTGAACAGTGTTTTTACTTCAGTAACCCTGCTTGGCAGGTTACCATGTGCATCTGTTATTTTCTGCATGATAAAGTGCTTTTTAGTCTGAATTTCCTTCCTTCCCTCCCTCCCTCCCTTTTTGAATGGTGTCTCTAACTCACCTCTGTGAATTTGAAGACAGTAATCAGGGTCAGGTGGTCTTTTTTCATAATGATTGAAGAGTTTCTGTATTCTAAAGGATGCTTTGTTTGGTCAATACTCCTTTTTCAAAGCAGACAAAATTTGGATTTCTATTAAGATGATGCAGAAAGAAATCGTTTTTCCCCAGGCCCATTATATTTTTTTTAATTAAAACCCATAGCTATGGTTGGAAGTAAACAAAAGAAAATGGAATTGAGCAAACAAAGCAAAAGGAAATGGTGATTGAAGGGTCTATTCATGTCCCTTTTGTTCAAAAGAGACTCTGTTAAAAGTTATTCTCTTTTATTTAAAAGTTTGAATAATCATTAGAAGAGTGCACAGAGTCTGGGGCTGAAGTCCTCCCCCAGAGAGTGTTTCAACCACCCAGCTGGAGATACTGCTCTCACCTGCACATGATTTCACCCCTCCCAACTGCAATTTAAGAGAGAAGTGGATCCTCTTTCCTCCTTCCTACTCTACTCTCTGACTCCAAAACTCCAGTGGCAAAAACATTTCCTTTCTCAGAAGCAGAAGAAAGAGAATTAACACCCATCTTGCAAAAAGTAAGATTTTATCTGCCTGTCTTTATTTGCCAGTGCCACTTGGGAATCAATACAAACCACCTTCCTCTATATATATAATGCCCAAAGAGCATAGGATCATTAAGAGATCTAAAACAGGATATCTCACACAGATTTATCACCTAACATAAAACTAGAAACTAGATTTCATGGTTGCCTTTCTTAAAAAATATATATTAAAGAAAAAAAAAAGGCATAAAGATTATGCCACTGATTTCAGCCTGGAAAGACTTACAACTAAAAATTACATTCTTAACCTGCTCATGATAATTCTGCTCTGCCTGTTCAAATGAAAATGACAGAAATGATGTAGTCTTGTCAAGTGTTACTTTAATTTATTGGAATTTATTTTGTATCTCTTCTCTTCCACATGACAGTCTGTTGAAATGTGTGCACACAAGGCTGTCCTCCAGCAGTGGCCTAGTCTTTTGTTTTCATCTTTTGTTGCATAAACTCTATGTAGATGCTAATACCCATATATATATATATATAAAAATACATATATGTTAATATATGTATTTTTATATATACATACATGTTAATTAACATATATTGTTAATATTGTATATGTTAATACATGTATTAGCAATACATGTTAATACCTATATATATATATATATATATATATATAAATACATACAATGAGAGGGAGTGGAAAAAAGCTATCTCTTCATGAGGCTGAGTAATCCTCAGACATCTTTCACTAAAAAGGGTGCAGGTAGTCCTGTATTTATAAGGGTTTAAAATGAAGAGATGGACATTTAGTGAATATAGTATCTTCTGCAGCAAGAATTACACTATGACTGGTTTTGAGGACTACTTGGGAGCTAATTCCCTGTAGCAAATCTGTATCAAGCCTGGAATAATACTGAGGCAAGATCAAATAGTGAAGATTATAAGAGCTCATTTTTGTCTGTCTTTATATTCCACAATCATTTTAATTTGGGGTGGACTGCCTTTCTTTTTGGAATAAATTGACACAGAGCTGCTGAAACAAAGGGACACACATGAACCTTTTCCTGTCAAGTCTCATACCACGATAATATTTGGAAAAGCCTTCCAACTACCAGAAGAGAATTTTATTTATTCTGCATAAAAAGAGCTACAACAGTCAAAAGGCCAAATCCTGCCCCTGTCTACTTGGCTTTGTGCTTTTATCTTATAACTTTACTGGGAAAATGGAGATACGATGAGAAATGGAGATCTGAAGGGAAGGACTCTTTATATGATGGATTTTAAGCCTCAAACCAAAGTAAAACCTTAAATCTTGTATATTTAAGTTGCATTTGAAGGTGGCCCTTAAGCTGCTATGCCTTTTAGGTGTTTTTTAATATAGATACTCAAGAATGCAATAAAAACACATCAATATCCTGTAAACCTTCAAAAAAAGGGAGCAAAAATTATGCTCATTGTTTTACTTAGCTTTTTATTCCATCAGTACGACACAAGATAGAACTTAAAGACAACATCACTGAATAAGTCTTCAACTTCATTAAGATTAAGACTACTATGTTTTATGAAATTATTTTGCTATGATACACTTTCCTTTGTGGAGTGCCAAGAAGGAATTTCTCTGGAACGCTGGAGTACATTGCCACCCGCTGCCCACAGGCGGCTCTGCAGCTGAAAAACGTGAATAAAACAGCAACATTTAACACAAGACAAAATACAGCTACCGAGGCAGTGGGACTGACCCCGACTTTGGCACAAAATTCATGGAAACACAGTTGTGAGCTTCTCCAAATGTCATGTTCATTCCTGAAACTCTGCTTCACTCCCTTTCATGTGTCTGTCTGCATTTTTTTCTTTTCGCTAACTTTCTTAACACTGGAGCTTTGTTATTTCAAAGGAAAAGCCATATTCTTTCTCAGTGTTATGCATCTCAATTTATTAGGTTTGGTTTTCTAAAATTTGGATTCCAGTTTATTGTTTTAAAACAATACATAAAATCATACATTTATAAATATATATATTATATCCTGCATATATAACATTGGTTTTCCTTTGGAATGGGAGGGCAGACTTTGCACTACATACTTTGTTGGTTTAGGCACAATGCTGTTCTTAGATTCTCTGAGCTGCTTCCTATCAGAACCTAAAAAAATACTTTTATAATCTTGTATCAAATTTTAAAGTTTTTTGCAAATACATGTATAAGAAAAATATTTTGTATTTCCCCCTCTAAGCTCACTACTACCCTTATAAAATATATGGCTTTTCATGTTCCACTTTATTTTAGTGTTTTTCAAAAGGCAGTGAAAAGAAGTACAACTTTACCCTTTAACAGCTTTTTTTTTTAATATATATATATAAGCACAGAAACCAGCTTGTGCACTTTCTATAGAATTCCAATGCATATCATGGTAATGTAAGTGCAGTGATTTTTTTAAAAAGCAGTCACGATTGATTGACATCTGTATATGAAAACATAACATGATTATCATACAATACCCATTACAGAATATACAATCATCAAAACTGCAGATATATAAATACATTTTTAGCAACATCAAAGCAACAGTTTTATCTTATACACAGCATATGAATACAGAGTTATTACACTAAAGTTTTCACCTTGCTTTTTCTCAAAAGCTTGCTGAAAAACAGGAACATGCTGTAGTTGCAAATTAACTGCTTGACAGTGCTGTTGAGAAATTAAAGTGAACAAAGTTTTAAAAAAGTATATGCAATTGAGTTGGTATAAAACAAACAAGCCCCCCCCATTTTCCAATGTCACTGTTGTTTTCCTATGAGACGGAGGCATGGGTACGAGTGGCAGTTCCACAGAGTCAGATCATACAAGGGTTTCTGGGAGGGCATCAGGGTTATCAGCTGATAACAGCTCCCAGATCTGCCACCTCTCCCTCTGCCACTCATTCCAGTCCGCCTCTGAAGCACTTTTGCTGTTCTGGCTGTGAGGTGCTGTGGAATAGCTGTGACCCGCTTGTGTGTGCGGGACTGGCTGCTCCTGCCTGGAGGCAGCCTGGTCAGGGGCTCTGCCTGGTGGCCCTCCAGCTGCTCTAGGCCCTGAGCTTTTTTCTGGGCGTTGAAGTCTCCACAAAGAGTGCGGCGTTGAGGAAACACTCGAGCTCGTTTTTGCCGGGCCTGGGTAAGGGGGCGGTGGCCGCTCTTTCCTGTAGGAGGGCTTGGCTGCGCTTTGCCAACAACCCGCGTTCGAGTCGCACTCACTCAGGTCCTCCACACTGCTCAAAGTCAAGCGCTGCTCCGACCTGGAGTGGGACAGCCCTGAGCTCCTGCAGCCGCCGTCCCTGTGGGGGTCACTGCACGGCCGAGACGCCGTGGCATGGAGCTGGCACTCGGCAATGGCGGCTGTCGTCTGGCTCCTCCGCATCGCCTGCCTGCCGCCGTCCAGGTCCGAGGAGCTGCCCTGCCAGCGAGGGGAACACGTGGCCAGGTTCCCCTGGGAGAGGGAGCACTGTCCGGGCCGCAGCGAGCTGCTCTCATAAATGTTTCCGTAAGAACCTGCGGGTGGGGGCAGAAACACAACATGAGCCTGCAGAGCCACTCCTGTGGCATTTAACAAGCTACTACTGCTTTTCCCTTGGATCACATGGTAGAGGAGAAGATTACCCAGAAACCTCATAGCACCTTTCAGTATCTGGAGGGGGCTGACAGGGAAATCAGAGAGGGACTCTTCATTAGGAACAGTTGTGGTAGCACAAGGAGTAATGGGTAAAAATTTAAAGAGGGGAAATTCAGGTTAGATATGAAGTAGAAATTTTTACTGTCAAGGTGGTTAAACACTGGAAGAGGTTGCTCAGAGAGGCTGGGGATGGCCCAACCAGTGTTCAAGATCAGGCTGGGTAAGACCTTGAACAAACCAGTTTAGTTGGAAGTGTCCTTGCTCAAGCGAGGAGGGGGTTAGGATTAGATGATCTTTAAGGTCCCTTCCAACCCTTATCACTTTATGGTTCTAGGATTCTACGAATCCTACAAAAATGTTAAGGTATTTCTTGAAGCAATTTTAATCTGACTTTTTAAATTATATTTGGTAGTTTGAAATGTTGTTGTTTTCTGTATTTCACTGAATACAGAGAAGTATAACCACTGTGCTCCTCTGTATCCTACTTAAGAGTCACCTTTTAAAAGTCCAGCTCTGGACAATGTGAATTCTCCTACTGGTTTCACTGTGATTTCTTGACAACAAGGAATTGATTTTTTCTTCGCTAGATTTGGGCTTTAAAATTAAGAAATTACTGACCTGTGATTACTGGATCTTTGCAGCCACTTTTCAGTGTTGAATGCCAAGTGCCCCAGATATCAAAATGATCTTCAGAAACATCTAAACAGCAGTAAGAGCAGGGAAAAGATGATTAATCAATCCTCTTCAAGACATTTTTTAGAACTACACAAGTAGAACAGTAATGTATCAGAGTCATTAACATCCAGTGGCACCTTCACTGTGTACCTAACACAAGCACCTCATATGTGAGAACCCACCAGGAGTTCTGTGTACAGCTCTGGTGACCCCAACATAAGGACATGGAAGTGCATGAAAAAATCCAGAGGAGAGCTGTGAAGCTGGTAAGAGGACTGGGACACCTTGTCTACAAACACAGGCTGAGAAAATTGGGGCTGTTCAGCCTGGAGAAGAGAAAGTTCTATGGAGACCTTGTAACAGCCTTCCAGTATCTGAACAGGGCCAAGAGGGAAGCCAATAAGGGACTCTCCATCAGGAATTAGTGACAGGACAAGGAGTAATGGGTGCAAAATTGAAAGTGGGGAAATTCAGGTTAGATACTAGGAAGAATTTTTTTACTGTGAGGGGGGTGAGGCACTGGAAAAGGCTGCCCAGGAAGGCTTTGGATGCCCCAAGCCTGGCAGTGTCCAAGTCACGGCTGGTTAAGGCCTTGAGCAATCTGACTTAATGGGAGGAGTCCCTGCCCATAGTAGGGGGGGTGGGACTGATGATCTTTAGGGTCCATTCCAACCCCTTGACATTTTATGATTCTATGTATTTGCTCACAGCTACTTGTTTAAAGATCAGATCCTGCAATGGCTTCAGTGAGCTCTGTATGGGCAGAGTGCCTGAGTTTGCTGAGTCCTTGAGTCCTCTGCCTTACTGCAGTCAGAGAAATTGCACAAGAACAGGGGAATTTGGTCCACAAAAGTTTCTGTCAAAGCTCCCTCAGGCAGCCCAAGCCCCAGGGGTCACCATAAGGCATGCTCTATCAAGCCCAAGGAAGCTGCCACTCTTACCCAGCAATGCAGCCACAGAACAAAGATTTAATAAAATGTTGGGTTATAAACAGTTTAATGCCTTTTTCTGATTTCACTAGTCAGTAGAGGAACTTCCTAATTTGTCCTGGTCCAGTATCATTGTGATGCATATTAAAATCCAAAAGATGGTTAATCCAATAAAACTTAATGTAATTTCCTGTTCACAACTTAATAGAAATCTGACAAAATTCTTAAACCTGTTCAGAGATTTAGATGTATAATACATAAGATAAATTTCAATTGGCATTTATAAAGCATATAATTGAGATATTAGTCTAAATCCCATTAAGTCCAAAGGGAATTAAGTGCCTATGCAGTACATCTGAAATTAGGAGGTTTTAAAAATACTACCAAACAGTTATGTGCATCCCTAAGCATTGAAAATTCTTCAAGTTTGGCGTGCTACGTATAAATTTCATGGATGACAATTTTTTAACATATATATTTTCATAGGAAAAGCATCTTGAAATGCTGGTGAGTTATTAGTTTAAACCACAGTTCTTCACCAAAGAAATCACTCAGGTAGGCACTCCACAGGTAGCTATGGGAATAAAGATCCCTGCACTAGTATTGCTCAGTGTGTAATTGGTTGCAGATGTAAAGCTGTGCAGCTCAGCTATGGTTTCTAGTGAGAGGGTTTTGAGGTCATTCTTTACAACTGGAAATCTTAAAATCTGAGCTTTTTCCAAAGCCTGAACCATAACCTTGCAGATATTATGGACCCATGAATCAGGACTGGACTTTGCCATGATGTCAGAGACAGGCTGAATAACTGGACATACATAGGTCTATTTTCCTAAATAATATCTCCAAGTTTTGAGAAGTGCCTTACCATGAGCATCCCTGACAGCTGGCTGAGTGAATGAGAAGGACTCAGCACAGATCCTTTGGGGCTCAACACAAAAAAAAAGGTTATTGGTTGTCGCAGACATCTTTTCATTAAAAATCCTTTCTTAGGATTTTTCTTCCTGAGAAGCTGAGAGGCTTCAGGAACAAAATGTAAACAATGATTATCTGCTGCCGTGGAATGCAACAGGTGCATCTGTGATTGGCCCATCTTGGATATTTACAATTAATGGCCAATCCCAGCCCAGTTAGCTTGGACTCTCTGTCCGAGACACAAACCTTTATTATCCATTCCTTTCTACTCTTAGCTGAGCTAGCCTTCTGAGATGAAACTTTTCCTTCTATTCTTTTTAGTATCGTTTTAATGTATTGTATATCATAAAATAATAAATCAAGCCTTCTGACCATGGAGTCAACATTCTCGTCTCTTCCCTCACCTGAAAAGCCCTGTGACCACCATCACAATTGGTCTGTCATTTTTTATAAGGTTATTTACACTATTGCTCCTCAAATCCTGGTAGCTGATAATACAAATCTGGCCCTTTTCAATTATTTCAGGAGTCTCCATCAGTCACTGAGGAGGAGCACAAGCAGGATGCACCATACCTTTTCCAGCCTGTGATGCAGAAGAATTCTCCTTTGGCTTAGTTTGCAAGTGTCCAACCAGTGTGTACTGCTCAGGTACCTTGTACAGCTTATCTGGGCTGTGGGCAACTTCTTCTGGCATTGCCACCAGCGAGCGCTCAGACAGCACTGGGGAGTTGTTGTCATAAGGGGAGACATCACCACTGGAAGCTTTGTTGGAGTCTGTGGAAGAATGTCTTTCTCCTGTGGAGTAGGAACCTTCCGACCGCAGCATCTCAGGGCTCCTGAGAAATTTTGATGAACAAACTACTGTTAATAAAAGAATGCTTCATGTTCACAGTTACAGGTGCAGTTTGGCATCAAGGCCAGGATGGATGGGGCTCTGAACAATCTGGGCTAGTGCAAGGTGTTCCTGCCCACAGCAGGGGGTGTGGAACTAGGGTACTTTTAAGGTCCCTTCCAACCCAACCATCCTATGATTCTACGATCACACAGATCAAATCAAACGCATGAGAATGGTCACAGCTGCTGAAATGAAAACACTTCAGAAACAGTTACTGAGGTGGATTTTCCATGAGTAAAACTTTTGCCATGAAGTGGCCAGCAGAGGCCACTCAAAATCAAAAGATGTTGCTGTCAAGAAAGAAAACAACAAAAACCCACACAACTGCATGGTAAACCAGAGGAAACCAAGCAGTTAATAAATTCCTTATGTTACCTTGACAATGTAGCTTGTGGCAACAATAAAACTGAAGGCATGATAGGGAAGATTAGTTTGATGCTAAGCAGTATGCTAAAACAAATTCTTGTATTCTGAAGTTTTACATAGAGAAAACAAGCACTCAGCTTGCCTGTCAAACTATGAGAACGATCCTCTTCTAGAGACATAAGAAGGTAAATATTCCACAGGGGACAACTAGTATTTACTGTACTTATGACTGGGGCATCAAACAACTGATTCCACTGATACCTTCTACAACTTCTTTTACCTTTTTGCCTTCACACCTCCAACAACATGAACTGCCTTTAATTCTGCCAAGAAAAGGCAAACACGACTCCCACCTAAGTACAGTCAAAGGTCAGAGAAACAACTAATTTTTGAAATGTGCTGGGAACAATGATGGAGATTTCTTGAACTGTCACAGTTTGCCATGCAGGTAGGAGGCAGGCTGTGGGTCACTGAATATCCACAAAGAACATGTAGAACTACTCTGGGAATAAACATTTTTTTTCCCTGTTGTTCCTTGCTAACTCATATTTCTATTACTCATTTTTCATTTCTCTGCACCTCTGTTTTGCAGATGCTTATCTTTTGCTTGAGTCAAACACTTCTTTAAGTGACCTCTCATTAATATCTGTTCTAATTTAATGTGATACAACAGAGACTCATTCCTGTAAAGTCTGAAAATGGTCAGCCCTTTTCATAGTCAAATCCAGACAGCTTGAATGTAGTGAGCAGCCAAAACTCATTTCTCACTATGGAACAGTAACTGTCTTTCCAGACAAATAAAATAAAACTGAAGAAAGAAAATAAAGAAAACACAGCCAACCATAGCACAATAAATATTAATACAGAAATAATGACAAAACTTAACACCACTTTCAAGCTGTTGTTTTTTCCCTGGCTGATTTACATATCACATGTCCCAGAAAATAAAATATATACAATCAACAGCAGGATTATTATGTCCTATTTTTTGGCTGCTTTCATACTGGACTATTTTTTGTCCAGTATGAAAGCAACCATAATGTGTCAGGAATTAATTAAATAATGTTACTCCTCAGTAACTCTCAGGGACAAAACCATCACTGGAGTTAAAATCAGGCAAGCTCAAAAAGCAGAGCTGCCATTTGGCAAAGTTGCTCTGTCACAAGCTTCCTAGAGAAGCATGGTGATGCTGGGGAACCATAAAAAAAAATAAAGCCTCAATTATATAACTTCTCAACTAAATTTCTTATCTGAACATAAATCCAATGTAAATTAGTCTATAAACAGACACACACTGAGGAACTACAGTTTTGTAAGTATATATAATTCTATCACAAACCTGTTTTCTCGTTTTTTGCAACTTGCTTCTTTCTTTCTGTCCTACTAAGTCCTAAAAACCCTTGCACAGTGATATGAGATTTAAGCAATGTCTTGGGATTTTCAGAAGAGCTAGAAGGACTTAGAAGAACTTAGAAAAGGGGAGAAGGAACTAGAACTTAGAAAAGGGGAGAAATGTTGGTATCTCTAAGTTTCCTATGACCAAATGTCCTTTTTTCCAGCCTGCTAGATAGAATGTCATCCAAACAGTAAGGTTTATTGCATGTAAGTCTTTGCAGCATCAAAACCATCAAAACTCTGCTGCACAGGGCGAAGACAGAGGTAAACCAGCACTTAGCCATGGCAAGGTAACACAAGGAATAAGGGAAATGGAAATGAAAGAATGTGGGAACATAAACTTGAGCTTTGTGAAACACTGATTTCATGTCTTACCTTGAATGATCTGTTATAGTCTACCTCTTCTCAAGACAGAGATCCTGCTAAAAATTTACCTGAATGGAAACTTTCAAGTCTTTGGAAAGATTCAGACATTCAATTTCTAAACTGATTTACAGTTTTGGCTGGTAAGTGCATATTATTTTTTATATACATATATAATATCACTTTCAAATTTGTTTAGGCAAAATAGCTTTAAAAATCAAAGGAAATGCTGTGTACTCTGTCAATCTTACTACAAGAGACCATCAAAATGGATTAAATACTTAAAAGCAGGAAGTCGAACTAATACATTTGCAGCTTTACTTCACAAACAAAATAAAACAACTTGCAAGAAGACTTTGGTTTGTTTCTTTGCAAATAAAGAAAGAATTCTCACAAATCTCTTAAAATGAAAGTTTTGCATCTGTTTGCTTTACTGTTTGAGTTCATTAGCAAACGGATGTTTACTACAATTCAAAATTCTTCTTCCCTTGGATAGTGAGATTCTCTACCCACTCCTTGGGGAGAAACTAAATTGGAAGGCAAACATAAATACTGTGTAAGATACCCACTCCTCTATATGCAATATATGAGGAAGGACAGATAATTGTCCCCACAAAGAATAATAAATGATTATGTGCAATCAAATGTGAGGAATGGGAAGGGAGGTAAAGTATTTTTCAGGGACTATGAAGTATGTTAAGGAAAAGATTTTAAAAGTGGCTAAGTACCAATGGAAAGATTTGAAAGCAGCAGAAGAAACCTATGCCACATAAATTAAAAAATGCAATTTCAGATTCCAAAACAACAGGCATCATTCTATGAACTGATGTTGTCCACCAGAGTCCAGCTGCATGGGTGAACTGGAAATGTGTTAATCACAATAATTGCTTCTACTGAGGATATTCCTACTTTTCTACTAGCATCAAGGTTATCAAAACAGGAAATCTCTTTCTGTTTCTGGCAGAAACCCTCTTCTTTTTTAGCTTAAAGCTTCTGAGTGGGAAAACAATTACGCCTTCAAGAGGCAAATCATATGGAGTGAGATGTCTTGGCAGCACACAGTACTAATTTCCACACATATCTCAGAAACACAGGTGCTACCAACAAGGCAGATTACTGTGGGATTGTGATGAGGTTGCTGCTGTAACAGGGTAAAGGACTCAATGTTTCAAGAAGCCTCTGCAGCTTTAAAAACTGCATTTACACATACTCTATGACCTGTTGTACGGCTTCATCTTTGTGTCCCATAAACCAAAAACATCCAAAAATGCTGTAACTTTGAAACTTATTTACTCTGAAAGGACTACTAACCATGATAAGCATTAAATAACATAAGAAATAGATTTTATTTTTTGTTAGTTTAAAGATGCTTCATCTTACAGCTGTAAACCCAAATTCCATTGTCATCAAGCCAACATACAAAAAATTGGGAAGTTATCCACAAAAGCACACTTCACAATTGCTGCCATTTGTAATTAGCACTTTATCATGAACAATTTCCATAAATTCCCTGACACACTGTTCACAATGCTTAGCTCTTAAGGGAACTGAAAGATGAGGAACATCAGATTTGTCCTCCTCTGGGGAGGAAAAGAGATTGTGTTTTCTGTGTTAGATCAGAGCCAAGAAAGCATTTATAATGACAACAAGAGCAGAAATATGAGGGCAATTGCAGAACAGGACCTTCAAAGCAATAATTGAGACATTAAAGTCTCAAAGTTGATTCTATACTCTATGAGTCAACTAGCTCTTCTGATGAGGACTGTCTCAAGAATATATAAAGTTTTTTGTCCACAGATCCACATTTGTATTTTGAGTATGTGACCAGGCAATTTCCAATAAGAAAGATATGTTTTGGAGGCTCATTTTTATGAAATCAAGACAAACATCCCCTTGTAGTCTGCTGTCTCACATTTCTTACAGGAAAAATAAGCAACACATTTGTAGCCTCAAAAGTGAGATTATGTTGTGAAATACATGAATCTCTTAAGAGCATCACACTTCTAGCAATAACACTAAGCAACATTCTCTCTAATTGCCTGGAATATTTTAACCAAGAAGTTGCAACCACAGTGAAAACATATCTCATTGACACTAAAAGTAAATCACTTACATGACAGCAAAATAGAAAAAAAATGACAGTAATTTTTTTCTATCTCAGTGATATTTCATCTGCCCATTCCTGACAACACAATAAATTAGTACTACTGTAGCTATATGCTTCTGTTTGGCTTCAGAACATTTCCTTACAAAATGCCTTTTGTCAGTTGTGACCAGCTTTTCACAAAAGCTGAATTTTCTCCTGCAGGTGTGCATGCTGGCTAAGAGAAAGGAAATTCGAGGAAAAGTCAATTAAGGAATGGGGATCAAACAATTACCTGTTACATCCACAACGATTTGTGACTAAGTTATGCACAATTGGTATGTGTAGTCACGTGTGAGATACAATTTAATGTCTTTTTGTTATACAGACAGTGAAATTCTGCATCAAGTTTTTATTAGCTTGAGTTAGAAATTATCTGATCATTCCAAACTAGGGGCTGAAAGGAAGAAGTCTCGACACACTACCTTACGTCATACGATTTGTAGTGTCTGTCCTAATTGTACTCTTGGCTTCTGGCAAACATGAAACAAGTCTAAAAGACAGTTTATGTACCTCTAACTATCCTGCACTTACTGTGATCTAAATATACATATGGTTACTTGTCAATCAGACTAACTAGCTGAAATTAATTCACACAGAGAAAACTACCCCAAATCAGATGATCTGTGATAATTTTCTACTTCATGTGGTTATGTTAGCAAACTAATAAAATCCTTTACAACTCAATATATACTGTACATATTTTTGTTTCCAAATTTTATAGTTAAAGAAAGCTTTTTCCTGAAGGTGTTAGTAACAATATTTCTTGTATACCTTTCCCTTTGAAGCCAGGCACACTATTACATTACCTCCAAATATAAAATGTTAAGAGGGAGAGAAAAAAAATCATAGCTGACTACACAAATTCAATTTTAATTATATTCTGAATGCACTAGGCACTTTCCACAAACACAGGAAGACAAAGTCCAATATGTCCCAGAGAGTTTAGAGTCTAGAAACCCTCTTAAAAATTACTTAAAGCAAGTCTGTCAAATTTTGTGATTTTTGGGTCTGCCATATTGGGATTCACTAGAATAAAGACAATGACTGTGTGGTCCCATAAGGAAGCCAGGAATACTGTTAATCTGAATGTACAAACACTCACAGCATTAAGGCACAAGGGTGCAGGTAAATACACACCATACACAAGAACGTATTATGTATCATAACTGCTATAGTGACCAGTGTGATATTTTTTCTCTTCAGATCCTTCACAAAGCATACAATTAAATAATATCCAAAGTCTCCATAGGGCTGCTGCTGTGGCAGTTGCCTTGTTCACAATATACTACATGTATAGGATGGGAAAAGAATGACAAAGTGGTCAAGCAGCTCGCTGTGATGGTGTTAAGGCACTCTAGGGTGTGTTTCAAGGATAGTGGAATACATGCTTCCTGTTACTGAAGACTACAATAAACCCAAGACACAAACCAGCAGATGACTAAAAAACATCCTGTCAGATAATAGTGCACTGAATATTTTTATGTACATGTCATTCTGTTCTCTGCAGCAGAACACAATCTTTCCTCTGAATCAGGGAAACAAGTTTTGTCTTTAGAAAATGCTGTACAAGAGTCATAATTTCTTTGGCAGAGTCTGTGTAATAGGGAGCATATTTCTACTCCACTGTAGACAGTGCAGAAGAGCTGTGGAAAACTAGAACCTTTTGGACACTTCCAGTGGGAGATAGAAATTCCCAGAAGAAAAAGGGATGATGAAAAAACAGATTACTCACGATGACTGGGAAGCTTTCCTCCGCAGCAAATAGTCCACAACATCTGGGTCAGTCTCTAATAAGCTAATAAGCACTTCATTCTGTAAATCAGGGGAAACCTATGAAGAAATAAAAGATTACTTAGTTGGAGGTTAATATCCTTTCATATACATTAATTTTGGTGCTATGCTTAATCTAAATGAGCAAGTACAAGTCATTTACAGAAAGTATATAAAATATACTCAGAAGCTTTCACTTAAAAGAGAAATTTCATGTAAGAACAGATGAAGTAGGACTGAAGATCACTTTGTACAATGTTCAATGCTGATTACTGTTGAATAACTGATAGGTATCCAGTTGGTTAATATATCTGGAAATAACAGTGGGATTATTTATGTATCACAATCTCAAAAGCTCCAGTTTAAGGTCCTCACTTTACACCGCCCTTCAAAGGTCTGAGGACATTTACCTATCTCCATCTCTGCCTCTCCAGCTACTCTGACCAACAGGCTCAGTCAGAATTTGTGTCACCTTCTTTGGAGTTTGGCCTTCTGATGTGCTTACTTTCTCTTTGCACTTTGTATGGGTATGAACCTTCAAAACCCTTGACAGCTTCAGATGCTGCAGGATATAGCAACATCTCCTGGGCAGGTAGCAGAAATGGCACCCTAAAATCTGCACAAGTAAACTTTGTGTTTCCAACTGCACTTTACATGACTCTTATCAATCTTCAAGTGAGGATTTGTCTGCTTTGTCTGCATTACAGCAGAATGTTCAACACAAACTTCAAAACACTGAAACAGATGAAACCATCCAAGAAACTTTAACAGCCCAGGTTCACTCATGACACATGGAAGCCAGTGCAAGACAATCTCAGCAAGGGGTCATCAGCTGGGCAATATATGTTTCTGGATGCAATCTGTCAGAGCCTGAATCTCTTGAGCTTCAAGTCACACTTCATGGACCATTTGTTTTCCCTGACATTTCCTGGGAAATAGGAATAGAATTATTAACACGTTCCCCAGAGGAACATCCCATTTTGGGAGGTATTTAAGGAGTCTAGTTACATAAAAGGCATACTTCTTAAAATAAGGAAGTAATTAGAAAATAAATAAAGATATGCATAATTTAATTCAAACTGATCCAAAATCTTTATGAAAAACTTGTGTAACCACATACTTTTTAAATATTGTTTTCAGTCTCTGAACTGGAAAAGTATCTTACTGATGGTCACTGATACACTAGTCTTTAGACAATTTTTTTTTATAGGAATATAATCTTTAGAAACCTGGTGTACTGCAACTTCTCCATTTAGACAGCCTTTCTGTACACTAGAAGAAACTCCACATAAAGTTTCATGGTAAAAAACCTATCCACACATTTTTGTCTGTAACTTACTACTCAGCTTTTTATCAAATAATTTTGTAAGAAACTACTGAGAGAATTTTGTCAGGAAAATAAAAATATATCTTGCCTTATTAAAAAACAATAATAAATTCATCACAAAAAGTCTGAAAAAGTTCCACCAGAAGTTCAGTTCCAGCAGAAAGCTTCTCTGAACCCCAAACTTAATGGTTCTACTGATTCATAGGGGTTTTACCAGAATGAATCTGCAAGTAGATTTGTACTGATGGTCTCCTTGCTAGGTGCCTACTGGGCTTGGGGGTTCCTCCTGTGCAGCAATTTTCTTCAGTTTAGTCCAGTAACTTGGCAAGTGTAGAATTGATATGCATGTAATTATAAACTTACACTTACATAGAACTACAATATCAGTATCTCAGGAAGATGTCACCATAACCATTACTGAATTAATTGTTTCTCTGGTAATTGCACCTAAGTAGATGGATGAGAAATTCAAATTTGGGACAGAAGGGAAGCCAAGAAAGCTGGTGAAAAAACAGCTCTGGAGGACATACAGAGACATATCAGAGGGCTCCAGGGTTGTCAGGACTCCAGCAGAGTACCAGATATTCTGAGATTTTGGGGTTGGGTGCTAAAAGAAGAGTCACAGCTGTTGACACACAGAAGGGTGGAGGGACCCTTGAAGTGTCTCCTTTGTGCTGTCCCTGGCCACTGATGAGGCACAGAATGGCAGTGGAAAATAACTAACTGCAAAAAATATGAAATTTCATATACTCTTTAGCAGTTCTTTGCAGCAGGGCTGGATTTGGACATTAGGAGATGAAATACATGAACAAGCTGCTGATCTCCATCCTTCATGCAAAGCCAAGTCAAAAATGAAGAGTGGCTGAGTTGTGCCTCCTTTCATTCAGGTGCAGAGACTGGCAAAGAACAGTCCTTTACAGATCCCCATGAAACATTTTAATACATCCCCAAGACTCACTGAAATGGGCAAAATTGGATATGAAAGTGATTATCATCCCTGATATCAATGAAGCATGACCAGATTCCATCTTCTATAGGAAATCCACTTTTGTATGCTACTGATGTTAACCATAGTCACTCAGTAAAAATTGTGCTCAATATCCTGGGTTGTTCCAACAAACAGAATTTCTCTGATCCACCAATAAGTCAGAATCATTCTGATATTGTGGTCTGGGTATCCCACCACATTTTGGTTTCCTAGGGTTTGGTTCCAAATGTTGTTCCAGTTTCAATGCTGAAAACCAATCACAGTTTCATAATCTCCCATATATAAAAGTAACAGAAAGAAAAAAAAAAACCTAACACAAAAGCATCTGAGCATTAATACACCATGTTATAGTTGTAGCTGAATGCTTAACTCCAGATGTTCATTTTTTTAATGTAGCATAAATGTCGAGTATAAACAGTAAAAGCAACTCTGGAAAACAAAAGGAATTCTTTTTCCCACACTCCATTTAACCTCCAGAAGAAAGTTGAAGCACTGAAGAGAAGAAGGAATAAATCCATCAGAATTAGAGCCCAGATGCAGGTTAGTCTAACCTTAGCCCCATCCTTTCCACATTGAAAGTCACAATGCATGCCTTAAGTATTATGGACTGAGCTGTGTCTGTGCTGTTAGAAGTTCTTAAAGAGAAAAAACAATAAGAACACTTCAACTATATTTAGTATTCTTATTCAAGTATTATCTCAAACTTGATAGTGCCATCCACACTCTGGGCCAGCAGACCTTTGCACAGGAGTGCAGCTCTGTCTCTTTTACTGATGTGGAAGGAAAAATAGCACCTAGCATTTTCCCCAACTGTAAAAAGCATTAAAAAAAAAGAAAGAAAACAATAAAGAAAACTACTGCAAGTGTCTCACTGGTACAAGAATAAAAATAAAAGGCAGGAAAACCACAAAGAAGTTCATCTGAGGCTAAGACATCTGAAGCAGGGCTTATGATTGCTTTCTCATGCTCTACTCCCTTGTTGAAAACTGATAGACATCTTCCATTTACAGTACTATGTGGCCATCAGCCCACAGTTCAGGGTTGTTCATCTTCTGCTGGACAAGGTCTCCAGCACTCAGCTTTGCTGAAGCACTGAAGGTTTCCAGAGTGTTCTTTCTGCTTTGGGAACTTATCTCCTCAGTGTAAATACAGTGCTGCTTCGTCTCAGGACACAACAACCAAAGTTTTTTCCACTTTTTCAAGATTACTGGTTTTGTTACAATGGGTATTTTTACAAAAAGGAACACAGAATAATGAAGACCACCACTAGGTCTGACTGGCCTCTGCTACCCCCAGAGCAGGGCTCCCTCAGACACAAGTCATGCTGAGCTGACCTACAATTCTGTACACAAAAAGAGCCTAAGATAAAGCCACAGAATGAACTGCTCAGGTAACTGCTAGGCATGAGAAATGTGACCTAAGTAAGCTGTGTCTTAAGTAAACAACGTGTCCAACTCCAAGGCCATCAGCCTTCTTATGAAGAACTTGCTTGCTTCACCTAAAGAACTGAAGAGAACTCAGGAACTACACAGATTTATGTTTTATTCCCTTTACCCAACTAATAACAAGAAAGCTTTGTCCTTCCTCTCCATCCAACCAATAAAAAAGTCTTGGGTAGGGAAGGTAATTCCTTAAATTAATCAAGGATATCTTAATCCCTGCAGAAAAATTTTCTTTGTGACTTCCAAAACTGAGATGTGAAAGATCATTTTCAGTCTTGTCTATGCATTGCTCAGTATACAACTGAATGGCCAACCCCATCATTTTCACAATCTTCTAAACAATGCACCTTTACCTACACAGAAACCATTCTAAGCAAGATATAAGCACACATTTTTAATATTTTTACTTACTGCAAATCATTCTCCTTGCTAGAAGACTACTCTTTGTTACCAATAATTGTTGATCCTAATTTAATGCAGCTTCTACAGTTTGTTTCATTCCCATCTGCTTTAATATCAATCAGCTATTTTCGCATTTATCTTACAAATGTATAAGAGAAATATGAAAAAATATCCACCCACCATGAACAGGGTTTCATAGTTTTCAATCATCTTTTGCACAACAGCTATGATAGCAGTACTCTCTTCAGCTCGAGCTGAGCTCTGAACTGAGAATTCTTTGTCTGTAGATTTCTGCTTGTGCAACAAGTTAGGGCCAAAGATGGTGGCCAGGTTAAGCGATGTCATTTTGTTCCCAGTAATCTAGAAAAGAGAATAAAAATGAGGTGGGGTCTCACAGGCCCTAATGTATACAGATATGTATATAGACACATCTATACACACTCACACCCCTAACACCCACACACAAACACACACTCTCTGTCCCCCCTGATTTGGTAGATGCTTCATTCATCAAAACCAAAACCTGCTGCTTGTCAATAAAACATGAACAACTTTTAGAAACACCTTGTTTTGAACACCTCTGCAACAAGCACTGTAGATTTTCTGGTTATATTTTCAAGAGGATTAGAGGAGTAGAAGGTGGAAGTGTTTTCTGCCCTTAATTCCCTGGGAGCTCCACAGTGGCAAACTTCTGAACTCAGAGCAGCCTCCCTCCTACCTCAGCATCTCAGCACATTACTGTCTCTTAGGACCTAATGCTGAAAGCTTCTGGCTTTCTCAAGCAGCATTCATGATTTGAAGCATATAAAGTGATACTTTTCCACATTTAAACTGTTGAGATTATTAAGGAGCAGGGTCACTTCTTTTATGAGTATTTTCCTGTATTTCTAGAACATGCCAAATATTTACTTGTTTGGTGGCTTGTTTTAGTTTGTTGGGGTTTTTATCTTTTTTCCTACTTTTATAAACCTGTGCTTAAGGAAGCAACAGTAACCTGAATTTTGAGGAAGCAAAAGGCTAGGAATACATACTAGACTAGACAGGAATTACCTGAAAAATATGTCATATACATTATTACTTCAAAACTTTCATTGTCATATTTGTGATTAGACTACTAATTTCCCTTTCCATTCTTCAATAAAAAGTAGAGGTCACTTGAACCAAGAGTTTTTAAAAAGGATATAAAGAGACATCAAAAAGAGGTAGTAAAAATAGAACTTCAAAAGTGAGTTGTACAAAACAGATGATTTCAAAGCAGTATTTTAAATTGTTTTTTTGTAGCTGATCATTCATCAAATACTCTAGTTAAACTTAAAACTGAACTGACTACACCTGGTTTATTTTTTAAAGAACTCAACTAGACAGCACAGAAATGACAGTAAAAAGCTTTTTATTGGTAGGACCAGTGTGTGGTGTTGGAAAGACATCTGTACTAGGTAGGTGCATGGGCAGTCATAGCAAACATGTTGGCTCTTTGTTTAGAGACTCATCCCAGCATGACTGTGAGAACAGCAAACCTTATTTACACAGCACCAAGCACCCAGCTGTTTCTCAGGTGACCTGATTTTTAAACTCGGAGTTTTGAGCCACCACAGATGCACAGGGGGCCTCAAGTGTGCCAGGGCAGCCTCTGGCTGTGCCCAGATCTGCATGTGCAGGCTGTTTGTACAAACAGTGAGCCTTTTCTTAAGGGCAGCCTCAGGGCATCCTTAAAAAATGTTGTAAACATTTCCACTGAAATTAACTGAATGAGCAATTTTAATAAAGTTAGTCATCCATCTTCATCTTTGTGAGAGAAGGGTTGTTGAAAGAAATCAAGAAGAGGGCCTGTGTGCCAAAGCTTGGCTGTCTTCCTTCCAGTGATAGCAAACAGTCTGATAAAATACTTTCTCTTGCCCTGAATGCCTTTATTCACTTAATTCTTCAGAAATAGCTTAAATAATTGTGAGCAGGATACTGTATTATCTATAAAAGGTATCCAGTTGCAAATAATATTCCTGATGCTTACAATACTGTCAAGATAACTTACATAAATCTGCCTTACCAAAATACCTGTGGCAAAGCTGATGTACCATGGTTGAGCCAAATGAACTCTTCTAAGCAGCATCCCCTAGCCCTGCAATAAGATCCTCTTGGGTACATTCCTGAACCAACAGAGAACTCTTTGCAGGACCAGGGGGACCATGACCTTAGCTGGCTTATACATGTTTTTAAGCACATTAAACTATTACAGGCTGCTCTTTCTAAATGCTTCCCATCACAGTGATACAGTTTTTTATCAACTCCTTGCTGAGAACAAAAATAGTAGCATTTAAAGTGGATTTAAAAATGAAATGGGCCTGAAGTCAGATACAACACTGGAAGTTAGGACTTGTAAAGATGGAAGCTAGGATTTGAGGCAGAAATTTGGCAAAAATAAGTCTCAAAGTGCTAATTGTTAAAATCAGACAACTGCAAAAGTCATCTAAATTTGACAAAATCAGCAGGATTTTCCATCTGGAAGACAAAATTCTCGAGGAGTTTCTTAAGAGTCTCAGAAGTAGTCTCTGCTGCAGTTCAGAGGACTGAGAAGTCCTTCCACAGATAAACCAGTACATTTTTGTCAAGCACTGACAGATTATATCCATTTTATTCATTTAACGGAGTTGCCTCCTTCTACACAGCAGCCTACTGATGCAGGCACTTCCCTGGCAGGAAACAGGAAGACTGGACTTTCAGGTCTTCTCCAGTGTGAATGGACACAGGGTGCACACAGGAAAATGCTCAGGGCTAGAGCTCAGCCCCATGGCTGAGGGCATTCTTGTCTCTGTGAGATGAGTGCACATCAAACTCTCCACTGAATTTGGTCCAGGCTGCAAGAGTTAAGGAGGTCAGAAAGAAAATGGAGAAAGATGAACCCTGACTCCAGCTAGTGACGAGGTCTGTCAGTTGCAAGGATACAGATGGAGTTCCTGTCCTCTGTTCATTCTTCACTACCCAGGGCCCACAAGGAAGCTAAGAGAACCAAGAAGTGAACTACTCTGTCCAAAAGTCATTTAAAAAGGCAACAACAGAGAATGAAACGAAAATGAAGCAGCATATCCTTGTATGCCTGACCTTTTGTGAGTACTTTTCCCATAGAATATTATGGGATAAAACAAGGCAGCAGGGGAAGGATGGATGACATTAGATGTTCTTGACAGGAAGGCTGGTACACTGAATCTCCCAAAGGAAGTGGTAGATGCTTTACTGGTTAAGTCATACAAAAATTAAACCTTCACAGTCCCATAGTAAACAAATGGCAGAAGTGCAGGCAAACAGATTAAGTCTCTCCCATCTTTCAGGAATATGCCACCACTGTGTATGTTCCAAGGCTTTAAAGATCTCTTTTCAGACCATGAATTAAGTAAAGTCAAAGGACACAAGTGACCAGGACTTACCTCTTGGCCATCCTTGTCTCTGGTGTCTTCTGCATGGCCAGCTACTGTGGAGAGGAACTGCAGCAGGCGGTGAAGGGTATCGCAGTTACAAGGAGGTAGAAGATAAATGAGAAGCTGTAAGGTGCTGAGCTGCTCATCTGGCTCTAATACTAAGAGGGGAAAAAATATGTTCTAAGAAATCACTCCAACTAACCTAAAAGCAGAACAAATATACTGATCCCAACCCAAAGGAAGGTATAGGAATAGCTTTGTTTAAGAACCATTTTCCTTACAACATCAGAAGAAAAAGAGAAACTCTAAGGAAACATCAAGATTATAAGAACTACTGCTATGGGATTTTTGCCTTAGTTGGTCAACATTTTGCTCACAAGATAGGATTTTTCAATAAGATTTTTCTTATCCTGAAAGAGAGCAAAATCCATGTTTTACACTCCATCACTGTTACTGGACTCAAATATTCTGCTTACTTTTCTACTTACTCCATTCATTTAGGTATAGCAACTGGTATGTACAGTAGCTGTCAAGCATTCCAACCAGGTTCATGCTTCAGACATTTTTAATCAGTTTTCTTACAGTTTTTCATCTTGCAGAAGTACCAGGAGATTGGAGAGCAGCCAGAGAAATAAAGGACATTCTGCTACCACTACCATCTACCATCTAAATGGCAGCCAGTGACAGAGGTGGGACAGAGGCAGGATCTCAGACGTGAGGGCTAGAAAGCATCTGAAGAACCCATACCAGGCAGCTGCTTAAGCTTGAAACATCCAACTTTACTTTTTTCTAAATCCCTGAGAGTCTGCATTTGGGTCTTAGCCAACACAATTGGGAGTACTTAATATGATGGCTTTGAGCACCATCAAAGAAGAATGAATGAAAGAAACAATATGAAGAAACTTGAATTTTTCAAGCCAAGCTGGAACTTTGGTCAGTAGACAGATCCAAAAATTTTAAGAGACAAGGATTCAAATGGGAGTCTGTGACCTGGCACTGCTGGATCAAAGACAGGGTCAGGTTTTAATAGACAACATGAATTCCATCCTTAAAAATGCAAAACTATGTATAGTTAGTGAAACCCTTGTTCTAGTTTTCTGGATTATATTTCTACAGTATAAAACCAAGACCTCAGTAAATTTATACTAAAGAATACACTGTATTATTTACATTCTTATACACTATATTGTATTATATTATATATACTATTGTTATTAAATATACTATATAATTTATAGTGTATTAAACAAATATTTGGAGAAAATCAAGGCCAGAGCATTAAAGGAATAGAATAAAAGAAGGCTATTAGTAGAGATCAAAGAATTCAAACACATTAGCCTTGGAAAATTGATAAATCAAGATGCTGTAGAGCTCACAGAGAGTGTTGATGAAAGGTGTATAAAGCTCTCTGGTGAGAAGTGGGTCAGGCATGTCACGCAGAAATTCCTTTAACAAGGCAGCAACATCATGAATGCTGTGCTCTTCATCTAATACAACATCTACGCCTCGGTCAAACTCTTCACGTAACTGAAAAAAATAATCAGAGAAAACCATAGTCACTTATTGTCCTCATTAATGCATCCCAACACAGAAAACCTTTAAAAAAGCAGATTTGCTCATTTTTAATTTCAAGGATGAGCATGACTAGTCTTTGGTAAGGTCAACAACATAATTAATATCTAATTGCTGCTTATTACATGATAAATAACTTAAGGTTTGTACCAGGCTGTAATAAAGTACAATTTTTTTTTTCTAGCTAATACATGACACTCTTGTATGAAAACATGCATCCAAGTATAATTTTTGCAGAAATGTAAGATGCATAGCAAAGGCAGAAAAGAGAAAGAATAAGGAAAATTACAAGACAGGCTCTTATATCACCTTACTGCATTATCCCTGGAATCAGAAAGACTAAAATAGCATTTTGTAACATTTATGATTTTGTAGAAAAACATTTTGTTTTTCTACATTTCAACACTACATATCACATTAATATCCAAATTCATATTTCTCTTGTCATTTAAGACTGTATGTAAAGATAGGTGGGAAGCAGACAGGTCCACTAAGACTTCACAGTATTCCTTCACACACACCTTGTTCTGCCTTCCTAATTTAGTTATGCTCATTAAGTAATCATCATTACAGAGTTCACAAACAGCAAGCTATCATCATTACAAAGTATTGCTAATTTTTTCCCCTGCTTTGGTCCTCAGACAAATGCTGTATAATTCAAAGGCATCATCACTTCCCAAAGGCAGATGAAAACACTCTTCCAAATCCAAGATACCTTATGAAAAGGTAAAAGCTTGCCCTTCTGGAGGGATTTTCCAGCAGCAAGAGCAGAATACTTTCCTCAGGCTGACAGCTTCACCTTTTACTCTTTTTGCATTTTGAAAACAGTCAAGAGGTTTTAAAACTATTTCCTAGAAAAAAATTGTACCTTTGCTAACATTATGAGGTATCACAATGTAAAACCTATCTTCTCAGAGAGTGATTACACCTAAATCTTATAAACAAGAAAATCTGAGGTACCAGGTTTCTTCACCAGGAATATTACAAACATACCAAAGAGAGGAAAGAAGCTAAGTCACAAGCAAACTATATATATCTGCCTGTAAAAATGTGTGGCAAATCTTGGTCACATGCAAATCTATCTTCAGTGTGTTCAGTGTGAAAATCCTTTGTTTTCAGGTCAGATTGTGCTTTCATAATGGGTGTGACAGATATTCATTAAAAACCACAGCCTCCATTCTAATTTATTAGGATCACTTTTAACATTATTAATATCAGTTATCACTAATAATGAATAATTACACTATGAAGACCAGAATATATTCTTTATCTAATAATATTATTTGATTTATGGTCAAAAATTTTCCAGTGCCTTCTTGAGGACTTCATTCCCAGCTTAATTCTACTCTCCAGATTGGTGACAAATGCAGAACATCCCTGCAGAGCACCATAAATTACCTCAATCCAGAAGATTGTTTCTGCACTTAATGGCCCAAAAGCAGCTGAGGAAACAGATTAGCACTGCATCAGGAATTCAGACTTCCCAAATAGCTGGCTAAATCATAAACTGCTGTTACAGACTTGGATACGGCACTTGTGATCTGATATCCTGGGAGACCTACAGAGATGTCCTCAGCAGCAAAATACCACAGAAGCTTTGGTGAGATGTGGCCACATTTCAGGCCCAGGTATCATGGCTGTTAGAACTGTATATTGTACATTTAAACTTTGAGTCTTTCAGATTCCATTCACACAGAATGCTTTCAGACTTTGGAAGATACAGGTGGTGAACTACAGCATCCACTGAATCTTGGATATGAGAGATGAGGACATTTGTGCTGGAACAGGAGATAGGACAGCAGAGCTCCAGCTATTTCACTCTTCATCCTCAGGGCTGAATCTGCCACAATGTCACCAGGCCCAGCATCAAGGGTTGCCCATCCCAATCTTGGCATCTATGCTCAGACACAAGAGGGTACCTGGCCCCCTGATGCACCAGATCTACCACCCTGAGTCAACATGAGCTTGGGAATCTCTGTCCTACACCTCACTGAACATGAAGGAGGAGGTTTGCAAGAGATGCACATGTTCTAGGTTTTCTCTTCCTGCTCACCAAAAAAAACCACCTCTGGCACATATATCTACTTACTTATGTATTTACTGCAACAAACTACAGTTGAAACAGGACATTTTCTAACTGGGGAACGAAGGAAAACAAAATATGCTTACTTTCTACACAAGAAAAACTAATGAACAGCTGCAAAAGCACACCAAAATCTGAGTGCTGGGTTTGGCTTTCTACGGTTCAGAAAATGAGTGGAATTTTAATTGAATCAAGACTTTCCCATGTGTTCATGTTGACAGCATTTATTACTGTAACTACAAGGGCCAAGCTGATGCTTCCTTGTTGTTTAATGAAATATATCAGCTTACTTAGTTCAATAAATTAGTCCATGTAATAAAAAACATAGATACCCAAGTCTCTTGATTTCCTCACCTTTTGAAAACAATGTAGAACAAAAAGTGGTGAAAGTCATTAATGTTCAGAATAAGGCTTAGTTTACAAGTGAATGATAGAAGCTCTCTGCTTTTTTCCCCAGATGTATGATGCAATTGTACTCACCCCTAAATGATTATGTACGTTTTGACATTGAAGCTTGCAATGGAAATGTGAGGCAAATTCAGTATTTTATCTAGTTCAGTGTTGATCTGAAAATTGCCTCTGTAGATGTTTTTTTAGCCTAGTGTAACACCAGTGACCCTAGGAATAGAAACTGCTGGAGAATGAGCTACAATTCAGTAGGCTATATTGTCCTGCCAGCCAAAATCAGTTCAGTTTAGCTATTCAAGGTTACTTTCCAGAATGATAAAACATTACACTATGAAGTTTTTGCAACTTTTTGCAAAGAACTATAAACTGTAGGATCAGATGCAGTCAAGCTTTCTGTTGCCTTTTTTTTCTGTTTGATGTTTTTGGTCTTAACTTCCCGAGAGGGACATTTTCCTGTATCTTTTTATCCCCTCCTCATGCATCATGCAAACTCTAACCACTATCTCCACTGTTCTAATTCAACATGTATTCCCAACTTCTGGCAATGTCTAGGTGGGTATACCTAGGAGCTAACACCCACATTTGACTTTATATCTGGAACCTAATTGCACACCATCTTTGCTTTTTCATAATTTGGCTGAGACTAAGACTTGGAAGGGTCTGCTCTGACCTTGAAGTCTAGCAGGGGTAAAAGAAAGGTGATATTTAGGAGCAGCAATCTTAGGGTCAAAGAGATTGTTCTGTACTTGCATGTTTTCTCATACCATGAGTTTTCCAAAGAAGATTTACAGTTTGAGTTTACTTTGGGAGCTTCAGCTGTTTCTGAGATGAAACGAACAGCCAAGATTTTTTTTTCCCTGCAGTGTGACCTTTGGAAAATTTCTTCACTGTAGTTTATTTGGATCTCCAACCCTGTGCTACTTTTCCAGAGCAAAACATACAGAGACTGTTAACCTGCTGAGAACCTGACAAGGATTTCACCAGAATGTAAAAGATACTGGAAATAGCCTTTTATGAGCCATCAAAAAAACAGCGAAGTCACTGACCCAAAGTGCCTAAATTTCACCATGCTACAGATGAGAAAGAAATAACAACAAAAGGCATCAGATTTGTTTGTATTATAGCTGATGAAAGAAAGCCATATCTGTATTCACTCACCTGTCTTACTCTCTTTTTTGAGCTTCCAACTCTGAATATTCCTACTGTCTGGAGACCTGCAAGTGAAACACATCATAGCACTATTTTATTGTTTAATTTTCTCCTGAAAATTGCATTGAAACAAAGCATTCTGACCTATGGGTGTACTTATAAGAATAAATAAAAAGAAAAGCAACATATTTCTCCACAAATGTGTACTTACCATTGATGCAAGATGTGATTAAGAAGCCATCAATTGTGGTTTTTAAGGATCACTTTTAATCTGCAAAATGGCATCTCTGACATTTCTTGTGATGCCACTTTGGATGTGCCACTGCTATGAGGAACAGAGGGATGCAGAGACTGAGGCACTGCTCAGGGTTTGGAGGTTGAACTTCCAGGACTGATATCAAAGGAAAGAGGCAGTAAAACAACTAAATATGTGGGCACTGAGCTGTGTATTTGGATACAGGATGAAGCTGGTATTTGGGACAACTCCCTGGCTCTAAAGTTCCTGTCATGACAAAGTTGAGAGTCTCCTTCAAAGGTACCTAAATAGGGCACTCAGGCAGACTGTGAGAGGGAAGAACTTCAACAGGGAGTTGTGTGCAGTTTATAAGGTAGGAACAGCTATTATATAGAGGGAAAGCTATAAAGAAGCATTGTGATACTTAAGGCAAAGTGCAGAAGTGTGTCATTTAGACTTAAAGTGATTAGGAAATTGGTGTTGCCTGCTATTTCATAAGAAATCAGTTCAAACCTTCTTGTCTTCAAACTTTCTGCCCTGCAGAAAGCCACTACAAATACACAAAATTATAATATGGTTCTCAAAATGGACATATCCTGCAGACTAACAGGACCTGAAAAATTTGAGAGGTGACCTGGTCTTTAGCACTGACCATGTGAGGGGAAATTTTAAAGTCTGAAGGGCCCATGTATATAATGTAATCTTACATGGTTACACAGTTTTGCAAAAGGGATGAAATTATCCATAAGCTTGGAAGTTTATGGTCTAACAAGGGCTACTCTGCAGCTCTAATCTCTACTGACATACAGGAAGTGTAAAATTTCCTTGTGAAACAAATGCCTTCTGACAGCCATTAGGCTACACTTGCTTGCTGGAGATGTGTCACCTTGAATAATATTTGGAGTTGCAGATCTTCATCAGAGAAATTCAGATAGGATTCTGCTTTTTAGTTTTTAGTCTCAACATAAGACCTCTTTTTAAATCTTTTCTCTTTGGTTAATAGAAAATTACATTGATGGACTATCATTTAGTAAACCCAGGAATACTGGCAGGGAATCATCTGAGATGGAGATTACACACATTGGGCAACCTGCAGGCTGCTTACCCATTCCTACACAGACCAACAGTGTTTTTGCTACACTACAGGTCTACAGAAAGCCAGGCCTTTATATCTCTGGGATGTGAATCCAGGGAAAATAGGGAAGGTGAAGAAGGACAGGTGCTCTTATGTCTAAAAACATAACTATTTTTTGTCCTATAATGCTCAGAATTATCCTTTAAAGCAGTCATCAGAAACTGCTGGTGATTTGTTGCTGAAAAAGGATTTATGCATATAGGCAAGTATTTTCAGAATCAGGAATGATGTTGCTACAGTGTCCACCTTCTACCATTTTTAGGTTTCTCTCAGTGCCAATAACTGTCTTGTGGAAAGCAGATTAAAATTGAAGAATTTGCCCCAGATTATATCAGATTATTGCACTGTGATGCAATCAAACAAAGCACAATAACTCATACTAAATTTCCTTTAGAAGAAAACTTCAATGTAAAGGAAATATTTCCATAAAGAGCATCATATGGAAAAGAACTTTGTTATGCAAGTGCATTAAAAGGATTAAAAATCTATCACAGATGATCAGGTGACATAAAATCACAGTATCCAAATGATGCTCAGCTGGATGGCTTCTTTGGCTGACTCAGATGTTCTCCAGACTCAGCTACCTTTTTTTTAAGGGATAGAAGTCATTCATCTCAAATTTAATCATCCCATACTTACTTGTCAGCCATGGTATCTAATCTCTGTAAAAGATTAACAGCAACTATCTTTTGCAATGTTCCTTGATACATTTGTAAGGAAGATAGTTTTCAGTTATGAATTGTGAAAGCTCAGCATTGTTGTTTAAATTGCAGTCCCTCATCTTGCAAAAGCCTTTCATTCAGAGTTAGTAAATGATTTCTTGCTGGTGAAATTAGCATCAAATAGCATCATTTGCTGTTACAATCACCATTATTTTATGGTTTGTTGATTATCTGGCCATGTGATAGCTCCATCTTGCTGCGGCCAAGTTATTTCAATTCTCATTAAAAAACTTTACAAGGCTAAGATACACTGGCAGAGATGGTGAGCAGATAGCTAGATTGACTACTGTTTCTGTACTATGTAAAGCTGTGGGAGGCTTGTGTCTGGACAATCATGAACACGTAGGAAGAATGCTGGCAGGAGTCTGTGATTTCCTTTGGAGAGAGCAGGCCTGAGCCTGAGGCTGATCAGGAGGAATTAAGCCAGAGACAAACTGAGTATTCACCCTTCAAGCCTTGCAGTGAACAGGAAGAGGCTACTTGGAGCTTAATATATATTTACCATGGAGTTCTTTCTTATTCTGAACCCCCATCTTCAAATATCAAAAGTCTTACAGTATAAATAGTTAATCTAGATCTCACACCTTAAGATCCACTGGCTGTGCATGACTCCAGACTGCCTGGGCGTTTCAGACTTTTTGTTCTGAAGGTACAGGTAAACCTGTGGGGTGTGAACAGCTGTTTCTGCAGAGCTGAGCACCCCAGTACAAGAGGGGTGACCTCCAAGAAAGGATCTATTCCTGTGCTCTATGGGCCAGTTTACAAGCTCGCAGCACAGATCTTCAGTTTGGGAAGCTATCATGTACAGAATTACTTGTGAGAAAGTATTTTTAGCAAGAGGCAAAACAGGAGGGAAAATGTCTAGCTTTCAAAGACATCCTTGCATATACTTACTTCTCAAAATAGGCATTTATTTATATTATAGTAAAAATACATCTGCCACTCCTGGGAAAACAAAATATTCTTACCATGCTTTTCCAAGTGCTGGCAGCAGCTATCTACAAGCCGGGGAACCTGCCTGTAAATAGGGTTCAGGCTTAGCTTCTTATCTCTTGCCTTTTCTTTCTTGCTCTGGGCTTCTGCTGGCAAAGAGAGCTGGAGAGCCTCCAACAATCTTGAGTGATTGTCATCAAGATCTGTGATAGAGTCCACAGACATTGCACCCTGTAAAACACACACACGTGAACAATCAGTAGGGCAGGGGAAATCTCAGCATCACAGGATGTCCAGCAAAGACTTTTGCCTACCTGCATTTTAAACAAACTAATATAAAAATACCATTAGCTACAACATTTTTATAAATTAATGAAGTTATAATACCAGTGTAATGGATAGGAAAAATTGCTATGATACGAAAGTTATTCTTATCATATTATAATGAATACAAAGTAAAATACTGAAAATTGAAATGCTTTCCACTCCTTCACTCCATGCTTTTACTGATGTAAGCCTGCACATACTGCAGGGCAAGGATGAATCATGGTCTGTGGGTGCACCTCAGAAGTACCATATTCATGTGCATGGAGATATATAGATATTTTTAAATCTTATTGCCTACTTTTTCTGTATCTTGGACCATTGTATCAGTGAAATTTATGCAAAATGATTAACAACCATACACCACATACAGTTAACAGTTAATATCACAAATACAAACAGCTGTGGAGTTTGAAATAATCCCACTCTATTACAGAATAAAGATACATCAGAGAAGTTGAGGGGTAATATTTTTAAAATAATTCTACTTCAAGTATCTTAATATTTTAAAATCATTAAAATTCCAATGAAAGCTTTGAAATCCAGGTTTTGATTACAGCAAGGTGCAGAAGTTCAAGCAGTCTGTAAAGGATAAAGCAGCACAAGCAGCTGGAGGTTTCTGGCATGTTTCAATTTTCACACTGTAAAAACAAGACTTTTTTTTTCAAAGCACAAGATTACTGTCATTTCAAAATTACCATTTCTCTCAAGTCTTATTAAACTTACGAGGCAAAAAGCAATTAAACTTATGAGGCAAAAAACATTCTAGGGTCCATTACTAATAATAATAATCATCATCATCATCATCATAATCATCATAATCAACACAAAGAAAAATGTCAGGTTTTATTCCTATTAAAAATATCTGTTGTAAACTATTTTCTTTCTTTCTGAAACAAAGCATAAATTTTGCCATAACATAAAATGTACAGTACAGAGATGCAGCATGTCATCCTAAGAAATAATAATGAAAATGTCAATTTCTACTCAAAACTTTTCTGACAACTATAGTTTGTTAAAAGCTGACAGGCAATTTATAGACTGCTAGTCAGAACTCTATGTCTATTAAATGAGAACTTGAGAATTAAATGAGAATTGCTTACAAGGGAATTCAAAGCTCTAAAAGTATTTTGTTCCATCAGCCTAGCCAGCTGAACTTTATGAAGATTTTCAACTCATAGGCAAAACTCACAAAAAGTCCACTGAGATTTCAAACTCATTGATAAATTTCTAGTTCTTAATACCTTAAAAAAAACCCATTTAACTTATCAGGTATAGTTCTGCTTCTTGTAACTCATGGTAGATATATAAATAAAACACAGTGAAGTTTTCAGATTTTTTTTACCCACATTACTATAAACAATTACTAGATCCTTTAGAATCCAACTTTTGACCTGTATTTCTGATGTCTCTCAAAAGTACATCTGCTTGATTCCTTTTACCATTTCCTGCCAACAGGAAACAAAATCACAAACAAAAAACCCCTCCAGACCAAACAAGAACCTCTGGCTATGACCCATGTGTATAAAATTCCAACTGAATGATATTTTGATTTTATTTAAGAGTTTGGCATCCCAAACTTCAAATAAATGAATTGGCACTGAAAATCCTCACCCCACCCTCACCAGTGCAGCCCCTGTGTGATAGGTGCCCTCCTTTATACCCTGCCTTTACTGGTCCTTTCCTGTCTGCAAGGCATCCTCACCTCATGAATCATTATCAGAGTCACTTAAATCGGATTCAGATCCCTAAAATAGATGCAAATACAGTCAGTTCAACGTGGTCCTTGGGCATTTTATCAAAGTTGTGGATTAACTGGCACACTGAGCTGGCTTTAGGAAGAGTGACCTTGAGTTCAGTGACTGAAGTCATGGCTTGGCAATACCAAGTTCAG